>NC_092679.1:8013368-8622689 GCF_964355755.1 Antedon mediterranea | reverse complement strand
CTGGTTTGAGGCGCAACGGGTAATACCCAGGTTTGAGTACTCTGAGTAGTGGGTCGAACCTCTAGGGATATTGCTTTTTTTTTCTTATTGAAAATAAATATTTTTTTTGAAAATAAGATATTTTTTAGGGTTGTGAATGTCAGGCCTAAACAAGTGAACCTTTTTAAAAATCAGAAACAAAGTTGCATAACATCATTTTACATTGATGGATCATTCATTTCATATAAATAGACTATTATCAGCTCTTCACTCATCTACTGGTTTGTGGCGTAACCGGTAATGCTCAGGTTTGAGTTCTCTCAGTAGTGGGTTCGAACCTCTAGAAAATTTTTTTTCTTTTTTTTTTTATTTGAAAATAAATATTGTTTTTGAAAGTGAGATATTTTTATGGTTTTAAATGTCAAGCCTAACAAAGTGGACCTTTTTTAAAATCAGAAACAAAGTTGCATGGCATTATTTTTCATTGATTGATCATTCATTTCATATAAATAGACTATTATCAGCTCCTCAGTCATCTACTGGTTTGTGGCGTAACGGGTAATGCTCAGGTTGGAGTGCTCTCAGTAGTGGGTTCGAACCTCCAGGTATTTTTTTTTTTTTTAAATTTAAAATAAATATTGTTTTTGAAAGTGAGATATTTTGAGGGTTGTAAATATCAGGCCTAAACAAGTGGACCTTTTTTACAATCAGAAACAAAGTTGCATTGCATTATTTTTCATTGATTTATTATTTATTTCATATAAATAGAGTATTATCAGCTCTTCAGTCATCTACTGGTCTGTGGCGTAACGGGTAATGCTGAAGTTTGAGTGCTCTCACTAGTGGGTTCGAACCTCTAGGGATATTTATTTTCTTTTTTTTTTTAATTGAAAATAAATATTTTTTTGGAAAGTGAGATATTTTGAGGGTTGTAAATGTCAGGCCTAAACAAATGAACATTTTTTTTTAAATCAGAAACAAAGTTGCATGGCATTATTTTTCATTGATTGATCATTAATTTCATATAAATAGGGATATTTTTTTTCTTTTTTTTTTATTTGAAAATAAATATTGTTTTTGAAAGTGAGATATTTTTATGGTTTTAAATGTCAAGCCTAACCAAGTGGACCTTTTTTTAAATCAGAAACAAAGTTGATGGATCATTCATTTCATATAAATAGACTATTATCAGCTCTTCACTCATCTACTGGTTTGTGGAGTAACCGGTAGTGCTCTGGTTTTAGTTTTCGCAGTAGTGGGTTCGAACCTCTACGAATATTTTTTCTTTCTTTTTTTTAAATTGAAAATAAATATTGTTTTTGAAAGTGAGATATTTTTAAATTGAAAATAAATATTGTTTTTGAAAGTGAGATATTTTGAGGGTTGTAAATGTCAGGCCTAAACAAGTGGACCTTTTTTAAAATCAGAAACAAAGTTGCATTGCATTATTTTTCATTGATTGATCATTCATTTCATATAAATAGACTATTATCAGCTCCACAGTCATCTACTGGTTTGTGGGGTAACGGATAATGCTCAGGTTTGAGTGCTCTCAGTAGTGGGTTCGAGCCTCTAGGGATTTTTTTTTTTTAAATTGAAAATTAATATTGTTTTTGAAAGTGAGATATTTTGAGGGTTGCAAATATTAGGCCTAAACAAGTGGACCTTTTTTAAAATCAGAAACAAAGTTGTATGGCATTATTTTTCATTGATTGATCATCCATTTCATATAAATAGATTATTATCAGCTCTTCAGTAATCTACTGGTTTGTGGCGTAACGGGTAATGCTCAAGTTTGAGTGCTCTCACTAGTGGGTTCGAACCTCTACGGATATTTTTTATTTTTTGTTTTTTTAAATTTAAAATAAATATTGTTTTTGAAAGTGAGATATTTTGAGGGTTGTAAATGTCAGGCCTAAACAAATGAACCTTTTTTTAAAATCAGAAACAAAGTTGCATGGCATTATTTTTCATTGATTTATTATTTATTTCATATAAATAGACTATTATCAGCTCTTCAGTTATCTACTGGTTTGAGGCGCAACGGGTAATACCCAGGTTTGAGTACTCTGAGTAGTGGGTCGAACCTCTAGGGATATTGCTTTTTTTTTCTTATTGAAAATAAATATTTTTTTTGAAAATAAGATATTTTTTAGGGTTGTGAATGTCAGGCCTAAACAAGTGAACCTTTTTAAAAATCAGAAACAAAGTTGCATAACATCATTTTACATTGATGGATCATTCATTTCATATAAATAGACTATTATCAGCTTTTCACTCATCTACAGGTTTGTGGCGTAACCGGTAATGCTCAGGTTTGAGTTCTCTCAGTAGTGGGTTCGAACCTCTAGGAAATTTTTTTTTCTTTTTTTTTTTATTTGAAAATAAATATTGTTTTTGAAAGTGAGATATTTTTATGGTTTTAAATGTCAAGCCTAACAAAGTGGACCTTTTTTAAAATCAGAAACAAAGTTGCATGGCATTATTTTTCATTGATTGATCATTCATTTCATATAAATAGACTATCATCAGCTCCTCAGTCATCTACTGGTTTGTGGCGTAACGGGTAATGCTCAGGTTGGAGTGCTCTCAGTAGTGGGTTCGAACCTCCAGGTATTTTTTTTTTTTTTTAATTTAAAATAAATATTGTTTTTGAAAGTGAGATATTTTGAGGGTTGTAAATATCAGGCCTAAACAAGTGGACCTTTTTTACAATCAGAAACAAAGTTGCATTGCATTATTTTTCATTGATTTATTATTTATTTCATATAAATAGAGTATTATCAGCTCTTCAGTCATCTACTGGTTTGTGGCGTAACGGGTAATGCTGAAGTTTGAGTGCTCTCACTAGTGGGTTCGAACCTCTAGGGATATTTCTTTTCTTTTTTTTTTTAATTGAAAATAAATATTTTTTTGGAAAGTGAGATATTTTGAGGGTTGTAAATGTCAGGCCTAAACAAATGAACATTTTTTTTAAAATCAGAAACAAAGTTGCATGGCATTTTTTTTCATTGATTGATCATTAATTTCATATAAATAGGGATATTTTTTTTCTTTTTTTTTTTATTTGAAAATAAATATTGTTTTTGAAAGTGAGATATTTTTATGGTTTTAAATGTCAAGCCTAACCAAGTGGACCTTTTTTTAAATCAGAAACAAAGTTGCATAACATCATTTTACATTGAAGGATCATTCATTTCATATAAATAGACTATTATCAGCTCTTCACTCATCTACTGGTTTGTGGCGTAACCGGTAATGCTCAGGTTTGAGTTCTCTCAGTAGTGGGTTCGAACCTCTAGGAAATTTTTTTTTCTTTTTTTTTTTATTTGAAAATAAATATTGTTTTTGAAAGTGAGATATTTTTATGGTTTTAAATGTCAAGCCTAACCAAGTGGACCTTTTTTTAAATCAGAAACAAAGTTGCATAACATCATTTTACATTGATGGATCATTCATTTCATATAAATAGACTATTATCAGCTCTTCACTCATCTACTGGTTTGTGGCGTAACCGGTAATGCTCAGGTTTGAGGTTTGAGTTCTCTCAGTAGTGGGTTCGAACCTCTAGGAAATTTTTTTTTCTTTTTTTTTATATTTGAAAATAAATATTGTTTTTGAAAGTGAGATATTTTTATGGTTTTAAATGTCAAGCCTAACAAAGTGGACCTTTTTTTAAATCAGAAACAAAGTTGCATAACATCATTTTACATTGATGGATCATTCATTTCATATAAATAGACTATTATCAGCTCTTCACTCATCTACTGGTTTGTGGCGTAACCGGTAATGCTCAGGTTTGAGTTCTCTCAGTAGTGGGTTCGAACCTCTAGGAAATTTTTTTTTTCTTTTTTTTTATATTTGAAAATAAATATTGTTTTTGAAAGTGAGATATTTTTATGGTTTTAAATGTCAAGCCTAACAAAGTGGACCTTTTTTTAAATCAGAAACAAAGTTGCATAACATCATTTTACATTGATGGATCATTCATTTCATATAAATAGACTATTATCAGCTCTTCACTCATCTACTGGTTTGTGGCGTAACCGGTAGTGCTCAGGTTTGAGTTCTCGCAGTAGTGGGTTCGAACCTCTACGAATTTTTTTTTTCTTTCTTTTTTTTTAATTGAAAATAAATATTGTTTTTGAAAGTGAGATATTTTAAAATTGAAAATAAATATTGTTTTTGAAAGTGAGATATTTTGAGGGTTGTAAATGTCAGGCCTAAACAAGTGGACCTTTTTTAAAATCAGAAACAAAGTTGCATGGCATTATTTTTCATTGATTGATCATTCATTTAATATAAATAGACTATTATCAGCTCCTCAGTCATCTACTGGTTTGTGACGTAACGGATAATGCTCAGGTTTGAGTGCTCTCAGTAGTGGGTTAGAACCTCTAGGGATTTTTTTTTTTTTTTTAATTGAAAATGAATATTGTTTTTGAAAGTGAGATATTTTGAGGGTTGTAAATATCAGGCCTAAAGAAGTGGACATTTTTTAAAATCAGAAACAAAGTTGCATGGCATTATTTTTCATTGATTGATCATTGATTTCATATAAATAGACTATTATCAGCTCTTCAGTTATCTACTGGCTTGTGGCGTAACGGGTAATACCCAGGTTTGAGTGCTCTCAGTAGCGGATTCCAACCTCTATGGATATTGCTTTTTTTTTCTTATTGAAAATAAATATTTTTTTTTGAAAATGAGATATTTTTTAGGGTTGTGAATGTCAGGCCTAAAAAATGGATCTTTTTTAAAATCAGAAACAAAGTTGCATGCCATTATTTTTCATTGATTGATCATTCATTTCATATAAATAGACTATTATCAGCTCTTCAGTCATCTACTGGTTTGTGGCGTAACGGGTAATGCTCAGGTTTGAGTGCTCTGAGTAGTGCAACGAACCTCTAGGGATATTTTTTTTCTTTTTTTTTTAAATTGAAAATAAATATTGTTTTTTAAAGTGAGATATTTTGAGGGTTGCAACTGTCAGGCCTAAACAAGTGAACCTTTTTTAAAATCAGAAACAAAGTTGTATGGCATTATTTTTCATTGATTGATCATCCATTTCATATAAATAGATTATTATCAGCTCTTCAGTAATCTACTGGTTTGTGGCGTAACGGGTAATGCTCAAGTTTGAGTGCTCTCACTAGTGGGTTCGAACCTCTACGGATATTTTTTATTTTTTGTTTTTTTAAATTTAAAATAAATATTGTTTTTGAAAGTGAGATATTTTGAGGGTTGTAAATGTCAGGCCTAAACAAGTGAACCTTTTTTAAAATCGAAACAAAGTTGCATGGCATTATTTTTTATTGATTTATTATTTATTTCATATAAATAGACTATTATCAGCTCTTCAGTCATCTACTGGTTTGAGGCGCAACGGGTAATGCTCAAGTTTGAGTGCTCGCAGTAGTGGGTTCGAACCTCTAGGGATATTTTTTTTCTTTTTTTTTTATTGAAAATAAATATTTTTTTTGAAAGTGAGATATTTTGAGGGTTGTAAATGTCAGGCCTAAACAAATGAACCTTTTTTTAAAATCAGAAACAAAGTTGCATGGCATTATTTTTCATTGATTGATCATTAATTACATATAAATAGGCTATTATCAGCTCTTCAGTTATCTACTGGTTTGTGGCGTAACGGGTAATACCCAGGTTTGAGTGCTCTCAGTAGCGGGTTCCAACCTCTAGGGATATTGGTTTTTTTTCTTATTGAAAATAAATATTTTTTTGGAAAATGAGATATTTTTTAGGGTTGTGAATGTCAGGCCTAAACAAATGAATCTATTTTAAAATCAGAAACAAAGTTGCATGGCATTATTTTTCATTGATTGATCATTCATTTCATATAAATAGACTATTATCAGCGCTTCAGTTATCTACTGGTTTGTGGCGTAACGGGTAATGCTCAGGTTTGAGTGCTCTGAGTAGTGGGTCGAACCTCTAGGGATATTTTTTTTCTTTTTTTTTTAAATTGAAAATAAATATGGTTTTTGAAAGTGAGATATTTTGAGGGTTGTAAATGTCAGGCCTAAACAAGTGGACCTTTTTTAAAATCAGAAACAAAGTTGCATGGCATTATTTTTCATTGATTGATCATTCATTTCATATATATAGACTATTATCAGCTCCTCAGTCATCTACTGGTTTGTGGCGTAACGGGTAATGCTCAGGTTTGAGTGCTCTCAGTAGTGGGTTCGAACCTATACGGGTATGTTTTTTCTTTTTTTTTTTAATTGAAAATAAATATTGTTTTTGAAAGTGAGATATTTTGAGGGTTGTAAATGTCAGGCCTAAACAAGTGAACCTTTTTTAAAATCAGAAACAAAGTTGCATGGCATTATTTTTCATTGAATTATTATTTATTTCATATAAATAGACTATTATCAGCTCTTCAGTTATCTACTGGTTTGTGGCGTAACCGGTAATGCTCAGGTTTGATTTCTCTCAGTAGTGGGTTCGAACCTCTAGGAATATTTTTTTCTTTTTTTTTTTAAATTGAAAATAAATATTGTTTTTTAAATCAAATACATGTAAAAAGACTGCCATAAAGCCTCCAAAAGAAGCCAATGTGCTCCTTCATATTCAGTACTCATGGGTGAGCTTCTTTTCCACCTCGAGTTCTTTTCGAGAGCTGCTGGGTTCCCGCCCGGAAAATTTTTTATTTACATGATTTGAACAATATTCTAATGTAAATATTAACAGCATCAAAATTTAACAGTGTGGCGTGTTGACCGAGAATGATTAACATATTATCTTCCCCATAATACACATGCACAAGCTCATTTGCATAACAACCACGACGGCATACCAAACTGTTTAAAATAAAAAAATAGAATTGCACAGACTCCCGCCTGAAAATGGTACTTTACATGATTTGAAATTATATGAAACAAAATATATAAGACTAACAAGGACAATAGAGCTTGTCCCCGGAAAGTGCACCTATTCATTGAAATTTGAAATATGATATTAACCCATATTAGGTCTCCAGTAGGCCTACTAGCCCACCATGTTTGGGGCAGAGCTAATAATAAAAATAGAGCCCAGAATTGCACTTATACTTATACTTATTACCATACATAGGCTAATCACCTATGATATTTATGATATTTTGTTAAAAATTCAACTATCCAGATGCGAATTCAAAAGTTTAGGTAGAGTTTTCTACTTTAAAAACTCGACTTCGTATATGCCTAAGGCCCAGCCCGGCGGCGGAATTAGTCTAAGTTTCGAAATCAGTCTGGAAATCGGCTTCTTTGCAAATGTTCTATATTTGATCTATTTCACTCTCCATTAACCCCATACAAAAATCATCGGAGACAAATTATCTGTTTAAAACATGTTTATTCTGGGACGGTGCGGCCATACACACCAACTACCATCCATAAATGTTTATTCATAACATATTAAAATACAATATCTTGCACGAATCGGACATTTCGCTACCAATGTAGCAACATTGATTAACAAAATCAAAATTCAACAGTGTGGCGTGTTGACCGCGAATTACTAACAATACCATCTTTCCCACTACACCTGCAAAATCTCATTTCCATAATAACAAACGGCATACCAAACAACGGTGAGACATACATTCTCTTCTAAACACGTAAAGAAGATAAATTAATTTCTTTTTACATTAAATTGAGGGCGCTAAACATAAAATTTACGAGATCAAATACATGTAGCGAAAGCCCCCAAAAAAATTTAAAAATGTGCTCTCCCTGCCTCAGCAGTAAGGCCCTGCCACGGCCTTGGGGTCGTTTCCACCACATCATCACCAGATGCATTGCTAGTGCCTTCTCAAGATGTGGTGGAAAGGGGACGTAAATTCTGTGAACCACAAACACAGTTGGTCGCATACCTTTAACTCTATTCCACCGACCAGCGTGGGAATCGAACCCACGACATACGTGTTGTCAACACGACGCTCAGTCGTCTGAGCTAACTGGCCATTTTGGTTTTAAAAAGGTTAATATGATATTTATGACGTAATGATGAATTACGTAATACACTTATAAATAGACTATTATAAACTGTTCTGTCGTGTACTACATTATGGCATAACGGGTAATGCTCAGTTTTGAGTGCTCCCAGTAGTGGGTCCGAACCTGTAAGGATATTTTTTTTTTTTTTGAAAATAAATATTGTTTTTGAAAGTGAGATATTTTGAGGGTTGTAAATGTCAGGCCTAAACAAGTGGACATTTTTTTCAATCAGAAAAAAAGTTGCATGGCATTAATTTTCATTGATTGATCATTCATTTCAGATAAATAGACTATTAAAATAAAAGGGTCTAAATTTGACCATTTTTCGAAAATTTCCCCGAGGGGGACCATAAGATTTTTTTTTTCGAAAAATGGCGAAAATTTACACTTTTTAAAATACGAAAATTCAATAATTATGCTATAATATCGCCATTTTTCCAAATATATTGTGCTAACATCATCTTATAGAGCCATAGTAACTAGTTATGTAAAAAAATAAAAGGGTTAAAATTTGGCCATTTTTGCGAAAATTTCCCTGGGTGGGGGGGGGGGCATAGGAATTTTTTTCGAAAAATGACTAAAATTTCCACTTTTTAAAATTCAAAAATTATGCTATAATATTGCCATTTATGCACATATATTGTGCTGACATCATCTTATAGAGCCATAGCAACTACTTATGTCAAAATATAAAAGGGTCGAAAATGGCAAAAATGTTACACTTTTTAAAAATAAATAATTATGCTATAATTTTGCCATTTATGGACATATATTGTGTTAACATCAAATTATAGAGCCATAGTAACTAGTTATGTCAACAAATAAAAGGGTCGAAATTTAGCCATTTTTCGATAAATTTTCCTGCTGGGGACCATAAGATTTTTTTTCGAAAAATGGCGAAAATTTACTCTCTCTCACTGATCTATCTCTCTCGCTGATCTATCTCTCTCTCGCTGATCTATCTCTCTCTCTCGCTGATCTATCTCTCTCTCGCTGATCTATCTCTCTCTCGCTGATCTATCTCTCTCTCGCTGATCTATCTCTCTCTCTCGCTGATTTCTCTCTATCTCTCTCTCTCGCTGATCTATCTATCTCTCTCTCTCGCTGATCTATCTATCTCTCTCTCGCTGATCTATCTATCTCTCTCTCACTGATCTATCTATCACTCTCTCGCTGATCTATCTATCTCTCTCTCACTGATCTAACTATCTCTCTCTCTCTCGCTGATCTATCTATCTCTCGTTGATCTATCTCTCTCTCGCTGATCTATCTCTCTCTCGCTGATCTATCTCTCTCTCGCTGATCTATCTGTCTCTCGCTGATCTAACTATCTCTCGCTGATCTATCTCTCTCTCGCTGATCTATCTCTCTCTCGCTGATCTATCTATCTCTCGCTGATCTATCTCTCTCTCGCTGATCTATCTATCTCTCTCTCGCTGATCTATCTCTCTCTCGCTGATCTATCTCTCTCTCGCTGATCTATCTCTCTCTCGCTGATCTATCTCTATCTCGCTGATCTATCTCTCTCTCGCTGATCTATCTCTCTCTCGCTGATCTATCTCTCGCTCGCTGATCTATATCTCTCTCTCTCTCTCGCTGATCTATCTATCTCTCTCTCGCTGATCTATCTATCTGTCTCTTGCTGATCTATCTATCTGTCTCTCGCTGATCTATCTATCTCTCTCTCGCTGATCTATCTATCTGTCTCTCGCTGGTCTATCTATCTCTCTCTCGCTGATCTATCTATCTCTCTCTCGCTGATCTATCTATCTCTCTCTCGCTGATCTATCTATCTCTCTCTCGCTGATATATCTCTCTCTCGCTGATCTATCTCTTTCTCGCTGATCTATCTCTCTCTCGCTGATCTATCTATCTCTCGCTGATCTATCTCTTTTTCTCTCTCTCTCTCGCTGATCTATCTCTCTCTCGCTGATCTCTCACTCTCTCTCTCTTTCTCTCTCTCGCTGATCTATCTCTCTCTACCTGATCTATCTCTCTCTCGCTGATCTCTCTCTCTCCCTGATCTCTCTCTCTCTCTCCCCCCCCCCCCCCCCTCTCTCTCTCTCTCTCTCTCTCTCTCTCTCTCTCTCTCTCTCTCTCTCCCTGATCTATCTCTCTCTCGCTGATCTCTCTCTCTCTCTCTCTGATCTATCTCTCTCTCTCTCTCTCGCAGATGTATCTCTCTCTCTCTCTCTCTCTCTCTCTCTCTCGCTGATCTATCTCTCTTTCTCTCTCGCTGATCTATCTCTCTCTCGCTGATCTATCTCTCTCTCTCGCTGATCTATCTCTCTCTCGCTGATCTATCTCTCTCTCGCTGATCTATCTCTCTCTCGCTAATCTATCTCTCTCTCGCTGATCTATCTCTCTCTCTTGCTGATCTATCTCTCTCTCTTGCTGATCTATCTCTCTCTCTCTCTCGCTGATCTATCTCTCTCTCGCTGATCTATCTCTCTCTCGCTGATCTATCTCTCTCTCGCTGATCTTTCTCTCTCTTGCTGATCTATCTCTCTCTCGCTGATCTATCTCTCTATCGCTGATCTATATCTCTCTCGCTGATCTATCTCTCTTTCGCTGATCTATCTCTCTGTCGCTGATCAATCTCTCTCTCGCAGATCTTTCTCTATCTCGCTGATCTATCTCTCTCTCTCGCTGATCCATCTCTCTCTCTCTCTCGCTGATCTATCTCTCTCTCGCTGATCTATCTCTCTCGCTGATCTATCTCTCTCTCGCTGATCTATCTCTCCCCCGCTGATCTATCTTTCTCTCTCGCTGATCTATCTCTCTCTCGCTGATCTATCTCTCTCGCTGATCTATCTCTCTCTCTCTCGCTGATCTATCTCTCTCTCTCGCTGATCTATCTCTCTCGCTGATCTATCTCTCTCTCTCACTGATCTATCTCTCTCTTGCTCATCTATCTCTCTCTCGCTGATCTATCTATCTCTCTCTCGCTGATCTATCTATCTCTCTCTCGCTGATCTATCTTTCTCTCTCTCGCTGATCTATCTATCTCTCTCTCGCTAATCTATCTCTCTCTCGCTGATCTATCTCTCTCTCGCTCATCTATCTCTCTCTCGCTGATCTATCTATCTCTCGCTGATCTATCTCTCTCTCGCTGATCTATCTATCTCTCTCTCTCGCTGATCTATCTCTCTCTCGCTGATCTATCTCTCTCTCGCTGATCTATCTCTCTCTCGCTGATCTATCTCTATCTCGCTGATCTATCTCTCTCTCGCTGATCTATCTCTCTCTCGCTGATCTATCTCTCGCTCGCTGATCTATATCTCTCTCTCTCTCGCTGATCTATCTATCTCTCTCTCGGTAATCTATCTATCTGTTTCTTGCTGATCTATCTATCTGTCTCTCGCTGATCTATCTATCTCTCTCTCGCTGATCTATCTATCTGTCTCTCGCTGGTCTATCTATCTCTCTCTCGCTGATCTATCTATCTCTCTCTCGCTGATCTATCTATATCTCTCTCGCTGATCTATCTATCTCTCTCTCGCTGATATTTCTCTCTCTCGCTGATCTATCTCTTTCTCGCTGATCTATCTCTCTCTCGCTGATCTATCTATCTCTCGCTGATCTATCTCTTTTTCTCTCTCTCTCTCTCGCTGATCTATCTCTCTCTCGCTGATCTCTCTCTCTCTCTCTCTCTCTCTTTCTCTCTCTCTCGCTGATCTATCTCTCTCTACCTGATCTATCTCTCTCTCTCGCTGATCTATCTATCTCTCGTTGATCTATCTCTCTCTCGCTGATCTATCTCTCTCTCGCTGATCTATCTCTCTCTCGCTGATCTATCTGTCTCTCGCTGATCTATCTATCTCTCGCTGATCTATCTCTCTCTCGCTGATCTATCTCTCTCTCGCTGATCTATCTATCTCTCGCTGATCTATCTCTCTCTCGCTGATCTATCTATCTCTCTCTCTCTCGCTGATCTATCTCTCTCTCGCTGATCTATCTCTCTCTCGCTGATCTATCTCTCTCTCGCTGATCTATCTCTATCTCGCTGATCTATCTCTCTCTCGCTGATCTATCTCTCTCTCGCTGATCTATCTCTCGCTCGCTGATCTATATCTCTCTCTCTCTCGCTGATCTATCTATCTCTCTCTCGCTGATCTATCTATCTGTCTCTTGCTGATCTATCTATCTGTCTCTCGCTGATCTATCTATCTCTCTCTCGCTGATCTATCTATCTGTCTCTCGCTGGTCTATCTATCTCTCTCTCGCTGATCTATCTATCTCTCTCTCGCTGATCTATTTATCTCTCTCTCGCTGATCTATCTATCTCTCTCTCGCTGATATATCTCTCTCTCGCTGATCTATCTCTTTCTCGCTGATCTATCTCTCTCTCGCTGATCTATCTATCTCTCGCTGATCTATCTCTTTTTCTCTCTCTCTCTCGCTGATCTATCTCTCTCTCGCTGATCTCTCTCTCTCTCTCTCTCTCTCTCTCTTTCTCTCTCTCGCTGATCTATCTCTCTCTACCTGATCTATCTCTCTCTCGCTGATCTCTCTCTCTCCCTGATCTCTCTCTCTCTCTCTCTCTCCCTGATCTATCTCTCTCTCGCTGATCTCTCTCTCTCTCTCTCTCTCTCTGATCTATCTATCTCTCTCTCTCTCTCTCTCTCGCAGATGTATCTCTCTCTCTCTCTCTCGCTGATCTATCTCTCTTTCTCTCTCGCTGATCTATCTCTCTCTCTCGCTGATCTATCTCTCTCTCTCGCTGATCTATCTCTCTCTCGCTGATCTATCTCTCTCTCGCTGATCTATCTCTCTCTCGCTAATCTATCTCTCTCTCGCTGATCTATCTCTCTCTCTCGCTGATCTATCTCTCTCTCTCGCTGATCTATCTCTCTCTCTCTCTCGCTGATCTATCTCTCTCTCGCTGATCTATCTCTCTCTCGCTGATCTATCTCTCTCTCGCAGATCTTTCTCTCTCTCTCTCGCTGATCTATCTCTCTCTCGCTGATCTATCTCTCTCTCGCTGATCTATATCTCTCTCGCTGATCTATCTCTCTTTCGCTGATCTATCTCTCTGTCGCTGATCAATCTCTCTCTCGCAAATCTTTCTCTATCTCGCTGATCTATCTCTCTCTCTCGCTGATCCATCTCTCTCTCTCTCTCGCTGATCTATCTCTCTCTCGCTGATCTATCTCTCTCGCTGATCTATCTCTCTCTCGCTGATCTATCTCTCCCCCGCTGATCTACCTTTCTCTCTCGCTGATCTATCTCTCTCTCGCTGATCTATCTCTCTCTCGCTGATCTATCTCTCTCGCTGATCTATCTCTCTCTCTCTCGCTGATCTATCTCTCTCGCTGATCTATCTCTCTCTCACTGATCTATCTCTCTCTCGCTCATCTATCTCTCTCTCGCTGATCTATCTATCTCTCTCTCGCTGATCTATCTATCTCTCTCTCGCTGATCTATCTTTCTCTCTCTCGCTGATCTATCTATCTCTCTCTCGCTGACCTATCTCTCTCTCGCTGATCTATCTCTCTCTAGCTCATCTATCTCTCTCTCGCTGATCTATCTATCTCTCGCTGATCTATCTCTCTCTCTCGCTGATCTATCTATCTCTCTCTCTCGCTGATCTATCTCTCTCTCGCTGATCTATCTCTCTCTCGCTGATCTATCTCTCTCTCGCTGATCTATCTCTATCTCGCTGATCTATCTCTCTCTCGCTGATCTATCTCTCTCTCGCTGATCTATCTCTCGCTCGCTGATCTATATCTCTCTCTCTCGCTGATCTATCTATCTCTCTCTCGCTGATCTATCTATCTGTCTCTTGCTGATCTATCTATCTGTCTCTCGCTGATCTATCTATCTCTCTCTCGCTGATCTATCTATCTGTCTCTCGCTGATCTATCTATCTCTCTCTCTCGCTGATCTATCTATCTCTTTCTCGCTGATCTATCTATCTCTCTCTCGCTGATCTATCTATCTCTCTCTCGCTGATATATCTCTCTCTCGCTGATCTATCTCTTTCTCGCTGATCTATCTCTCTCTCGCTGATCTATCTATCTCTCGCTGATCTATCTCTTTTTCTCTCTCTCTCTCTCTCGCTGATCTATCTCTCTCTCTCGCTGATCTCTCTCTCTCTCTCTCTCTCTCTCTCTCTCTTTCTCTCTCTCGCTGATCTATCTCTCTCTACCTGATCTATCTCTCTCTCGCTGATCTCTCTCTCTCCCTGATCTCTCTCTCTCTCTCTCTCTCTCTCTCTCTCTCTCTCTCTCTCTCTCTCCCTGATCTATCTCTCTCTCGCTGATCTCTCTCTCTCTCTCTCTGATCTATCTCTCTCTCTCTCTCTCTCGCAGATGTATCTCTCTCTCTCTCTCTCTCTCTCTCTCGCAGATGTATATCTCTCTCTCTCTCTCTCTCTCTCTCGCTGATCTATCTCTCTTTCTCTCTCGCTGATCTATCTCTCTCTCGCTGATCTATCTCTCTCTCTCGCTGATCTATCTCTCTCTCGCTGATCTATCTCTCTCTCGCTGATCTATCTCTCTCTCGCTAATCTATCTCTCTCTCGCTGATCTATCTCTCTCTCTCGCTGATCTATCTCTCTCTCTCTCGCTGATCTATCTCTCTCTCTCTCTCGCTGATCTATCTCTCTCGCTGATCTATCTCTCTCATTAGGAAAACGAGCCCTATTTAACGTGAGCTTTTAGTACCCCGGCTAACCCGGGGTACTATAATTGCCTGTAATTGTTTTGACCCTGATCAGTCTTGTTGATGGGTAATTAACAGAACAGTGGCCATCAATCATGCAGGAAAGTATCTGGGTACTAAAAGAGGCCAAGCCCACTTTGTTTGCCAACAGCCAATCACCGACAGCATCAGGTTTCAGTTACAGCATGTTTTAATGATTAGGTAATAGTTTGATTTCATGAAATAAATGAATATTTATATAATAGCCTTTTCACGCCTTATAATCATTTAAGTAAGCCTTTATTTCCATGTTTCCTTTTCGATTTTGTACATTAATTTTTAACAACATTGTATGGGGAGCTACAAAGTTCAACCTTAGATTGAGTAGTCAAGCGATCAACCAATTACATTTGAATAATTTTAATTTTATTAATTTACCAATGAAATACATAGCCTACTACAAATTGATTCTGAAATAAACTGGGATGGTGCGATGGGATTTGGTAGGAATGTCAAGAGGTACACCATCACATCAGACTCGGGCTGAGGTATAGGCAGGGAATAACAACTCCCTGGTATAGGTAGGCCTACAATTTTTGAGAATATGAGCGGGAAATTCAAATAAAATAATGTAGCCGTAGGGGGTGGTACCCATACGCTTCCCAAAAAGTGTTTGCGCTATATTAGTATATAGGACCAGATATATGAATTAATTAATAATACTAAACAATCTAAAAAATAAATCTTTTTATTTAAAAAAATGTAATTGAATGAATGTTAATAAACATAAACGAAACCCATATAAATAACAATCCTTTTTATTGTGTAATAACAAGTTGATGTTATACGATATTATAATAGAAGGATTATGCCTCATTTTAGTTGTTTATGTTATTCTAAGAAAACTGCACATAGGCCTACATACATTATGTTCACTTTAGCACTCTAGCTAGTATTTTAAAACATTGATGACTAGCAATTATACACGCCCGGGCGGGTTTCCTATGTAGTTTTAAAACTTCACAGTACATTCCCGATCATTTGATAACTCATTATCCAGATGCCCTAAAATGCACCCACCTCCCCAACACACACCCGCACTCGGGGATTTTTTAACTTATAATGTTAAACTTCCTGGTACAAATTCTATTGCAAACCCCGGCTCTATGACGGTTTTCAAATGCAGTTAAAACATACCCCCAGTTCACATTACTCATGTGGTCATTGATACTAACCCCAGCAAATCACTAAGCCTCCAACCCCTCTAACCTCTGCACACTGTGATTTTTTTAAATATAGTTTAAAACCTTCCCAGTACAATTGTGGTCATACAATCACGAAATATTGTGCTACCTACATTTGAGAAAGTGTGCAATCCATTAAAAAAATTGTGCTCCTCTTTGAGAAATTGTGCAATATGCAACATTCAGGAAATTGTGCTACCTTTTTGAGAAATAATTGTGCTAACCATTCGGGAAATTGTGCTACCTCTTTGAGAAATTGTGCTACCCATTCGGGAAATTGTGCTACCTCTTTGAGAAATTGTGCTAACCATTCGGGAAATTGTGCTACCCATTCGGGAAATTGTGCTACCTCTTTGAGAAATTGTGCTAACCATTCGGGAAATTGTGCTACCCATTCGGGAAATTGTGCTACCTCTTTGAGAAATTGTGCTAACCATTCCGGAAATTGTGCTACCTCTTTGAGAAATTATGCAATCCGCCATTATTCGGGAGATTTTGTGCTACCTCTTTGAGAAATTGTGCTAACCATTCGGGAAATTGTGCTACCTCTTTGAGAAATTGTGCTAACCATTTGGGAAATTGTGCTACCTCTTTGAGACATTGTGCTAACCATTCGGGAAATTGTGCTACCTCTTTGAGAAATTGTGCAATCCATTCCGAAAGTTGTGCTACTTCTTTGAGAAATTGTACGTACGGTATACCTATTTGAGAAATTGTGCTATCTTTTTCACATTTTTTCATCCCCTTCATAATCCATATTCCTATATCTTACCATGCACCAACTCATTCCAAATGTTAAAGGATACAAGATATACTGTGACGGGATTTAATATATGTGCCAACAATACTTTATCGCATTATGCAGGTTCACATTTTTATATATCTATAGTTCACTATGTCGGTCGGTCTGTCGGTCTGTCTGTCTGTCGGTCCGGTATCACTATGCATGTTATCGCTTTCTGACCTTATCTTGATATCAGTTTAATCTAGCTAAGTCAATTTTTCACAGTATATTCCTTATGGCCAGGAATCGATGTGGTTATGTTTTCACGGTGCGCAATAAAAAATTACACGGTCTACGCACGATTTAACGAAATCACGTTTGTAATCATATCTTCACAACCATGAATCACAATTAAATAAAATTTGGTACTCATAAATTTCAGGGCATAAATCATGGCAATACAATTACGTGCGTAGCGCATGTAACGCATGCGTACGCGCGCTTAAAATTTTCAAAATTTATTTTCGATGAAATAAGAGTACGTTTCAGGCAATTTTAAGCGTTTACAAAATTGCCATGAGTGCGCAGATTTTTGAGCGCGCACTGCGCGTTAAATGTTATTGCGCACTCTTTTTGCCCGATTTCTGTTTTCTTGACTTACTTTTCAACTAGAAATTACGTTATATGAGCACGTCAAAAGTGACAGGCTACGCACGTGTAAATTAAAAAAATATAAATGTTTTTAAACATTTCAACATTTTTACACATGTTCAGTAGTTCACTATGTCGGTCGGTCTGTCAGTCTGTCTGTCGGTCGGTCCGGTATCACTATGCATTGTAGCACGCGACTTAATGGCTGTTGGCCTTGTTTTTTAATGGACAGGAATTTTTTAAGAATATAATTATACTCTATAAAATTTAATTCAAATTAGGCCCATAATATATGTTTACATGGCAATTGTTAATTTTCAAATTAAAATAAATATATAACATGCACATAAAGATTTTATTCAGTGTATTAATTACAGTATCTGATTTTTTAGTTAATCGTTAAAATAATGATATCCTGGCCTATAACAAAAATGTTCCATCTGTAACATTAACAACCATTTTTTAATATTTACTTAGACCTAATCTATTGATTACAATTCAGGAGTTACAAATTAAGAGTTAACATTTTTGGTATCATTACTTCACACAACTTAGACAAACAAATGTCACATTAATGTGAAAAAAAAACTGAACTATTATGTATTGAGAAAAACATAAATATATATTTCCTCCATAAATGTGCATACAATTGGGGTATACTCAAGAAAAGGGGTTTATAATTGAGACATAAAGTAACTATTATATAAAATATGATTATAAAATACAGTATTTAATTGTTTGCTTATAATTTGAAATAGTATTACTGTACTATTTATTATAGGCCTATATATTTAACATTAGAGGGGTGGCAAATCCATAGAGATCATTTTGAGATCTCAGCTGAAGAACATGAAATAGTTTATAAATATAGTTTTAATTTCAAAACAAAAGTTTTTGCTTTTCCAGCGATTTTAGTCTGGGTGCACAAAACACAAATTTTTAATTTAAACTCATCTCTACAGTTCATTCTTTGGCTCCCTGCTGTTAGATTAGAACTGACCTTGCTAACCACAAGGCCACTTGCATTCTTTAATTTTGTGTGCAAAAAATTTACCCATGGTATAATGGTGGTTTCTAAATACAATGAGTGACCAATTCCAAAATAGGCTGTGCATTGCAGCCAATCAGAAGCAAGGAAGGCTGAGCCTGGAAGATGAACAAGGTGTTACGTGATTTATTAATTGCCTAAGACATTAATGACTGGCTTTAGGCAAAAATAAACAAGTAAGATGCCAGAGGCAAAAGCTCACGCTAAATAGGGCTCGTTCTCCTAATGCTCGCTGATCTTTCTCTCTCTCGCTGATCTATCTCTCTCTCGCTGATCTATCTCTCTCTCGCTGATCTATATCTCTCTCGCTGATCTATCTCTCTTTCGCTGATCTATCTCTCTGTCGCTGATCAATCTCTCTCTCGCAGATCTTTCTCTATCTCGCTGATCTATCTCTCTCTCTCACTGATCCATCTCTCTCTCTCTCTCGCTGATCTATCTCTCTCTCGCTGATCTATCTCTCTCGCTGATCTATCTCTCTCTCGCTGATCTATCTCTCCCCCGCTGATCTATCTTTCTCTCTCGCTGATCTATCTCTCTCTCGCTGATCTATCTCTCTCGCTGATCTATCTCTCTCTCTCTCGCTGATCTATCTCTCCCTCTCGCTGATCTATCTCTCTCTCGCTGATCTATCTCTCTCTCGCTGATCTATCTCTCTCTCTCGCTTATCTATCTCTCTCTCTCTCTCTCGCTGATCTATCTCTCTCTCTCGCTGATCTATCTATCTCTCTCGCTGATCTATCTCTCTCGCTCATCTATCTCTCTCTTGCTGATCTATCTATCTCTCTCTCGCTGATCTATCTATCTCTCTCGC
This sequence comes from Antedon mediterranea, assembly GCF_964355755.1. Lineage (NCBI taxonomy): Eukaryota > Metazoa > Echinodermata > Crinoidea > Comatulida > Antedonidae > Antedon > Antedon mediterranea. The sequence continues at coordinate 8,603,584 of NC_092679.1, read as the reverse complement.
TGATCTATCTATCTCTCTCTCGCTGATCTATCTCTCTCTCGCTGATCTATCTCTCTCTCGCTGATCTATCTCTCTCTCGCTCATCTATCTATCTCTCTCTCGCTAATCTATCTCTCTCGCTGATCTATCTCTCTCTCGCTGATCTCTCTCTCTCGCTGATCTATCTCTCTCTCGCTGATCTATCTCTCTGTCGCTGATCTATCTCTCTCTCTCGCTGATCTTTCTCATTCTCGCTGATCTATCTCTCTCTCTCTCTCGCTGATTTATCTCTCTCTCTCGCTGATCTATCTCTCTCTCGCTGATCTATCTCTCTCTCTCGCTGATCTATCTCTCTCTCGCTGATCTATATCTCTCTCGCTGATCTATCTCTCCCTCTCGCTGATCTATCTCTCTCTCGCTGATCTATCTCTCTCTCGCTGATCTATCTCTCTCTCTCTCGCTGATCTATCTCTCTCTCTCTCTCGCTGATCTATCTCTTTCTCGCTGATCTATCTATCTCTCTCGCTGATCTATCTCTTTCTCGCTGATCTATCTTTCTCTCGCTGATCTATCTCTCTCTCGCTAATCTATCTCGCTCTCGCTGATCTATCTCTCTCTCTCGCTGATCTATCTCTCTCTTGCTGATCTATCTCTCTCTCGCTTATCTATCTATCTCTCGCTGATCTATCTCTCTCTCGCTGATCTATATCTCTCTCGCTGATCTATCTCTCTCTCGCTGATCTATCTATCTCTCTCTCGCTGATCTATCTCTCTCTCGCTGATCTGTCTCTCTCTCGCTGATCTCTCTCTCTCTCGCTGATCTATCTCTCTCTCTCGTTGATCTATCTCTCTCTCTCTCGCTGAGCTATCTCTCTCTCGCTGATCTATCTCCCTCTCGCTGATCTATCTCTCTCGCTGATCTATCTCTCCCTCTCGCTGATCTATCTCTCTCTCGCTGATCTATCTCTCTCTCTCTCGCTGATCTATCTCTCTCCCTCTCTCTCGCTGATCTATCTCTTTTTCTCTCTCTCGCTGATCTATCTATCTCTCTCGCTGATCTATCTCTTTCTCGCTGATCTATCTCTCTTTCTCTCTCGCTTATCTATCTCTCTCTCTCGCTGATCTATCTCTCTCTCGCTAATCTATCTCGCTCTCGCTGATCTATCTCTCTCTCTCTCGCTGATCTATATCTCTCTCGCTGATCTATCTCTCTCTCGCTGATCTATCTCTCTGTCGCTGATCTATCTCTCTCTCGCTGATCTTTCTCTATCTCGCTGATCTATCTCTCTCTCTCGCTGATCTATCTCTCTCTCGCTGATCTATCTCTCTCTCGCTGATCTATCTCTCTCTCGCTGATCTATCTCTCTCTCGCTGATCTATCTCTCTCTCGCTGATCTATCTCTCTCTCGCTGATCTATCTATCTCTCTCTCGCTGATCTATCTCTCTCTCGCTAATCTATCTCTCTCGCTGATCTATCTCTCTCTCGCTGATCTATCTATCTCTCTTTAGCTGATCTATCTCTCTCTCGCTGATCTATCTATCTCTCTCTCGCTGATCTATCTCTCTGTCGCTGACCTATCTCTCTCTCGCTGATCTATCTCTCTCTCGCTGATCTATCTCTCTCTCTCTCGCTGATCTATCTCTCTCTCTCTCTCTCGCTGATCTATCTCTCTCTCGCTGATCTATCTATCTCTCTCGCTGATCTATCTCTCTCTCGCTGACCTATCTCTCTCTCGCTGATCTATCTATCTCTCTCTCGCTGATCTATCTCTCTCTCGCTGATCTATCTATCTCTCTCTCGCTGATCTATCTCTCTCTCTCTCGCTGATCTATCTCTCTCTCGCTGATCTATCTCTCTCACTCTCTCTCGCTGATCTATCTCTCTCTCTCGCTGATCTATCTCTCTCTCGCTGATCTATCTCTCTCTCTCTCTCTCGCTGATCTCTCTCTCTCTCTCTCGCTGATCTATCTCTCTCTCGCTGATCTATCTCTCTCTCGCTGATCTATCTCTCTCTCGCTGATCTATCTCTGTCTCGCTGATCTATCTCTCTTTCTCGCTGATCTCTCTCTCTCGCTGATCTATCTCTCTCTCGCTGATCTATCCCTCTCGCTAATCTATCTCTCTCTCGCTTATCTATCTCTCTCTCGCTGATCTATCTCTCTCTCGCTGATCTATCTTTCTCTCTCTCGCTGATCTATTTCTCTCTCTCGCTGATCTATCTCTCTCGCTGATCTATCTCTCTCTCGCTGATCTATCTCTCTCTCGCTGATCTTTCTCTCTCTCGCTTATCTATCTCTCTCTCTCGCTAATCTATCTCTCTCGCTGATTTATCTCTCTCTCGCTGATCTATCTATCTCTCTTTCGCTGATCTATCTCTCTCTCGCTGATCTATCTATCTCTCTCTCGCTTATCTATCTATCTCTCTCTCGCTGATCTATCTCTCTCTCGATGATCTATCTCTCTCTCGCTGATCTCTCTCTCTCTCTCTCTCTCTCTCTCGCTGATCTATCTCTCTCTCGCTGATCTATCTCTCTCTTGCTAATCTATCTCTCTCTCGCTGATCTATCTCTCTCTCGCTGATCTATCTCTCTCTCTCTGATCTATCTCTTTCTCTCTCGCTGATCTATCTCTCTCTCGCTAATCTATCTCTCTCTCACTGATCTATCTCTCTCTCACTGATCTATCTCTCTCTCGCTGATCTTTCTCTCTCTCGCTGATCTATCTCTCTCTCGCTGATCTATCTCTCTCTCGCTGATCTATCTCTCTCTCGCTGATCTATATCTCTCTCGCTGATCTATCTCTCTCTCGCTGATCTATCTCTCTGTTGCTAATCTATCTCTCTCGCTGATCTATCTCTCTCTCGCTGATCTATCTATCTCTCTTTAGCTGATCTATCTCTCTCTCGCTGATCTATCTATCTCTCTCTCGCTGATCTATCTCTCTGTCGCTGACCTATCTCTCTCTCGCTGATCTATCTCTCTCTCGCTGATCTATCTCTCTCTCTCGCTGATCTATCTCTCTCTCTCTCTCTCGCTGATCTATCTCTCTCTCGCTGATCTATCTATCTCTCTCGCTGATCTATCTCTCTCTCGCTGACCTATCTCTCTCTCGCTGATCTATCTATCTCTCTCTCGCTGATCTATCTCTCTCTCGCTGATCTATCTATCTCTCTCTCGCTGATCTATCTATCTCTCTCTCGCTGATCTATCTCTCTCTCGCTGATCTATCTCTCTCACTCTCTCTCGCTGATCTATCTCTCTCTCTCGCTGATCTATCTCTCTCTCGCTGATCTATCTCTCTCTCTCTCTCTCGCTGATCTCTCTCTCTCTCTCTCGCTGATCTATCTCTCTCTCGCTGATCTATCTCTCTCTCGCTGATCTATCTCTCTCTCGCTGATCTATCTCTGTCTCGCTGATCTATCTCTCTTTCTCGCTGATCTCTCTCTCTCGCTGATCTATCTCTCTCTCGCTGATCTATCCCTCTCGCTAATCTATCTCTCTCTCGCTTATCTATCTCTCTCTCGCTGATCTATCTCTCTCTCGCTGATCTATCTTTCTCTCTCTCGCTGATCTATTTCTCTCTCTCGCTGATCTATCTCTCTCGCTGATCTATCTCTCTCTCGCTGATCTATCTCTCTCTCGCTGATCTTTCTCTCTCTCGCTTATCTATCTCTCTCTCTCGCTAATCTATCTCTCTCGCTGATTTATCTCTCTCTCGCTGATCTATCTATCTCTCTTTCGCTGATCTATCTCTCTCTCGCTGATCTATCTATCTCTCTCTCGCTTATCTATCTATCTCTCTCTCGCTGATCTATCTCTCTCTCGATGATCTATCTCTCTCTCGCTGATCTCTCTCTCTCTCTCTCTCTCTCTCGCTGATCTATCTCTCTCTCGCTGATCTATCTCTCTCTTGCTAATCTATCTCTCTCTCGCTGATCTATCTCTCTCTCGCTGATCTATCTCTCTCTCTCTGATCTATCTCTTTCTCTCTCGCTGATCTATCTCTCTCTCGCTAATCTATCTCTCTCTCACTGATCTATCTCTCTCTCACTGATCTATCTCTCTCTAGCTGATCTTTCTCTCTCTCGCTGATCTATCTCTCTCTCGCTGATCTATCTCTCTCTCGCTGATCTATCTCTCTCTCGCTGATCTATATCTCTCTCGCTGATCTATCTCTCTCTCGCTGATCTATCTCTCTGTTGCTGACCTATCTCTCTCTCGCTGATCTTTCTCTCTCTCGCTGATCTATTTCTCTCTCTCGCTGATCTATCTCTCTCTCGCTGATCTATCTCTCTCGCTGATCTATCTCTCTCTCGCTGATCTATCTCTCTCTCGCTGATCTATCTCTCTCTCGCTGATCTATCTCTCCCTCTCGCTGATCTATCTCTCTCTCGCTGATCTATCTCTCTCTCGCTGATCTATCTCTCTCTCTCTTTCGCTGATCTATCTCTCTCTCTCTCTCGCTGATCTATCTCTCTCTGGCTGATCTATCTATCTCTCTCGGTGATCTATCTCTTTCTCGCTGATCTATCTCTCTCTCTCTCTCGCTGATCTATCTCTCTCTCGCTGATCTATCTCTCTCTCGCTAATCTATCTCGCTCTCGCTGATCTATCTCTCTCTCTCGCTGATCTATCTATCTCTCGCTGATCTATCTCTCTCTCGCTGATCTATATCTCTCTCGCTGATCTATCTCTCTCGCTGATCTATCTATCTCTCTCTCGCTGATCTATCTCTCTCTCGCAGATCTATCTCTCTCTCGCTGATCTATCTCTCTCTCTCGCTGATCTCTCTCTCTCGCTGATCTATCTCTCCCTCGCTGATCTATCTCTCTCTTGCTAATCTATCTCTCTCTCTCGCTGATCTATCTCTCTCTCGCTGATCTATCTCTCTCTCTCTCTGATCTATCTCTCTCTCTCTCTCGCTGATCTATCTCTCTCTCGCTAATCTATCTCTCTCTCGCTGATCTATCTCTCTCTCACTGATCTATCTCTCTCTCGCTGATCTTTCTCTCTCTAGCTGATCTATCTCTCTCTCTCGCTGATCTATCTCTCTCTCGCTGATCTATATCTCTCTCGCTGATCTATCTCTCTCTCTCGCTGATCTATCTCTCTGTCGCTGACCTATCTCTCTCTCGCTGATCTTTCTCTCTCTCGCTGATCTATCTCTCTCTCTCTCGCTGATCTATCTCTCTCTCTCGCTGATCTATCTCTCTCGCTGATCTATCTCTCTCTCGCTGGTCTATCTCGTTCGCTGATCTATCTCTCTCTCGCTGTTCTATCTCTCCCTCTCGCTGATCTATCTCTCTCTCGCTGATCTATCTCTCTCTCGCTGATCTATCTCTCTCTCTCGCTGATCTATCTCTCTCTCTCTCTCTCGCTGATCTATCTCTCTCTCGCTGATCTATCTATCTCTCTCGCTGATCTATCTCTCTCTCGCTGACCTATCTCTCTCTCGCTGATCTATCTATCTCTCTCTCGCTGATCTATCTCTCTCTCGCTGATCTATCTATCTCTCTCTCGCTGATCTATCTATCTCTCTCTCGCTGATCTATCTCTCTCTCGCTGATCTATCTCTCTCACTCTCTCTCGCTGATCTATCTCTCTCTCTCGCTGATCTATCTCTCTCTCGCTGATCTATCTCTCTCTCTCTCTCGCTGATCTCTCTCTCTCTCTCTCGCTGATCTCTCTCTCTCTCTCTCGCTGATCTATCTCTCTCTCGCTGATCTATCTCTCTCTCGCTGATCTATCTCTCTCTCGCTGATCTATCTCTGTCTCGCTGATCTATCTCTCTTTCTCGCTGATCTCTCTCTCTCGCTGATCTATTTCTCTCTCTCGCTGATCTATCTCTCTCGCTGATCTATCTCTCTCTCGCTGATCTATCTCTCTCTCGCTGATCTTTCTCTCTCTCGCTTATCTATCTCTCTCTCTCGCTAATCTATCTCTCTCGCTGATTTATCTCTCTCTCGCTGATCTATCTATCTCTCTTTCGCTGATCTATCTCTCTCTCGCTGATCTATCTATCTCTCTCTCGCTTATCTATCTATCTCTCTCTCGCTGATCTATCTCTCTCTCGCTGATCTATCTCTCTTTCTCTCGCTGACCTCTCTCTCTCTCTCTCTCGCTGATCTATCTCTCTCTCTCGCTGATCTATCTCTCTGTCGCTGATCTATCTCTCTCTCGCTGATCTTTCTCTCTCTCGCTGATCTATCTCTCTCTCTCGCTGATCTATCTCTCTCTCTCGCTGATCTATCTCTCTCTCGCTGATCTATCTCTCTCTCGCTGATCTATCTCTCTCTCGCTGATCTATATCTCTCTCGCTGATCTATCTCTCCCTCTCGCTGATCTATCTCTCTCTCGCTGATCTATCTCTCTCTCGCTGATCTATCTCTCTCTCTCTCGCTGATCTATCTCTCTCTCTCTCTCTCTCTCTCGCTGATCTATCTCTCTCTCGCTGATCTATCTATCTCTCTCTTGCTAATCTATCTCTCTCTCTCGCTGATCTATCTCTCTCTCGCTGATCTATCTCTCTCTCTCTCTGATCTATCTCTCTCTCTCTCTCGCTGATCTATCTCTCTCTCGCTAATCTATCTCTCTCTCGCTGATCTATCTCTCTCTCACTGATCTATCTCTCTCTCGCTGATCTTTCTCTCTCTAGCTGATCTATCTCTCTCTCTCGCTGATCTATCTCTCTCTCGCTGATCTATATCTCTCTCGCTGATCTATCTCTCTCTCTCGCTGATCTATCTCTCTGTCGCTGACCTATCTCTCTCTCGCTGATCTTTCTCTCTCTCGCTGATCTATCTCTCTCTCTCTCGCTGATCTATCTCTCTCTCTCGCTGATCTATCTCTCTCGCTGATCTATCTCTCTCTCGCTGGTCTATCTCTTTCGCTGATCTATCTCTCTCTCGCTGTTCTATCTCTCCCTCTCGCTGATCTATCTCTCTCTCGCTGATCTATCTCTCTCTCGCTGATCTATCTCTCTCTCTCGCTGATCTATCTCTCTCTCTCTCTCTCGCTGATCTATCTCTCTCTCGCTGATCTATCTATCTCTCTCGCTGATCTATCTCTCTCTCGCTGACCTATCTCTCTCTCTCTCTGATCTATCTCTCTCTCTCTCTCGCTGATCTATCTCTCTCTCGCTAATCTATCTCTCTCTCGCTGATCTATCTCTCTCTCACTGATCTATCTCTCTCTCGCTGATCTTTCTCTCTCTAGCTGATCTATCTCTCTCTCTCGCTGATCTATCTCTCTCTCGCTGATCTATATCTCTCTCGCTGATCTATCTCTCTCTCTCGCTGATCTATCTCTCTGTCGCTGACCTATCTCTCTCTCGCTGATCTTTCTCTCTCTCGCTGATCTATCTCTCTCTCTCTCGCTGATCTATCTCTCTCTCTCGCTGATCTATCTCTCTCGCTGATCTATCTCTCTCTCGCTGGTCTATCTCTTTCGCTGATCTATCTCTCTCTCGCTGTTCTATCTCTCCCTCTCGCTGATCTATCTCTCTCTCGCTGATCTATCTCTCTCTCGCTGATCTATCTCTCTCTCTCGCTGATCTATCTCTCTCTCTCTCTCTCGCTGATCTATCTCTCTCTCGCTGATCTATCTATCTCTCTCGCTGATCTATCTCTCTCTCGCTGACCTATCTCTCTCTCGCTGATCTATCTATCTCTCTCTCGCTGATCTATCTCTCTCTCGCTGATCTATCTATCTCTCTCTCGCTGATCTATCTATCTCTCTCTCGCTGATCTATCTCTCTCTCTCGCTGATCTATCTCTCTCGCTGATCTATCTCTCTTTCGCTCGCTGATCTATCTATCTCTCTCTCGCTGATCTATCTCTCTCTCGCTGATCTATCTCTCTCTCGCTGATCTATCTCTCTCTCGCTGATCTATCTCTCTCTCGCTGATCTATCTCTCTCTCGCTGATCTCTCTCTCACTAATATCTCTCTCTCGCTGATCTATCTCTCACTGATCTCTCTCTCTCTCTCTCTCTCTGCTCTCTGTCTCTCTCTCGCTTCTATCTGTCTCTCTATCGCTGCTATCTGTCTCTCTCGCTGATCTCTCTCCTGCTGATCTCTCTTTCGCTGATCTCTCTCTCGCTGATCTCACTCTTTCTCGCTGACCTCTTTCTCTCTCGCTGATCTATCTCTCGCTGATCTTTTTCTCGCTCTCTCGCTGCTCTCTGTATCTTTCTCACTGATATCTGTCTCTCTATCGCTGCTATTTGTCTCTCTCTCTCTCGTTGCTCTCTGTCCCTCTTGCTGCTCTCTGTCTCTTTCTTGTTGCCCTCAGTCTCTCTCACTGATCTCTCTATCGCTGATCTCTATCTCGCCGATCTCTCTCTCTCGTTGATCTCTCTCTCGCTGATCTCTCTCAAGGCTCCCTTCGGGTTTCTCAATACAATTCTCAGCGGTAAGACAGGCTCGCGCTAATGTTTAAATCAAAAGCGCTCTCAATACACTTTTTGTCCAAAATTCGCAATATGACGTGAGTGTGCTCTCTCAACGCTGATCTCTCTTTTCCTCTCACTTATCTCTCTCTCTCTCTAGCTGATCTCTCTCTCGCTGTTCTCTCTGTGGCTGATCTCTCTCTCACTGATCTCTCTCTCGCTGATCGCTCTCTCTCTCTCACTGCTGATCTCTCTCTCGCTTATCTCACTTTTTCTCGCTGGTCTCTCTCTCTCTCGCTGATCTCTCTCTCGCTGATCTCTCTCTCTCTCTCGCTGATCTATCTCTCTCTCGCTGATCTATCTCTCTCTCGCTGATCTATCTCTCCCTCTTGCTGATCTATCTCTCTCTCGCTGATCTATATCTCTGTCGCTGATCTATCTCTCTCTCTTTCACTGATCTATCTCTCTCTCTCTCTCTCTCTCTCTCTCTGATCTATCTCTCTCTCTCTCTCTCGCTGATCTATCTCTCTCTCGCTGATCTATCTATCTCTCTCGCTGATCTATCTCTTTCTCGCTGATCTATCTCTCTCTCTCTTGCTGATCTATCTCTCTCTCGCTGATCTATCTATCTCTCTCTCGCTGATCTATCTATCTCTCTCTCGCTGATCTATCTATCTCTCTCTCGCTGATCTATCTATCTCTCTCTCGCTGATCTATCTCTCTCTCGCTGATCTATCTCTCTCTCGCTCATCTATCTATCTCTCTCTCGCTAATCTATCTCTCTCGCTGATCTATCTCTCTCTCGCTGATCTATCTATCTCTCTTTAGCTGATCTATCTCTCTCTCGCTGATCTATCTATCTCTCTCTCGCTGATCTATCTATCTCTCTCTCGCTGATCTATCTCTCTCTCGCTAATCTATCTCTCTCGCTGATCTATCTCTCTCTCGCTGATCTATCTATCTCTCTTTAGCTGATCTATCTCTCTCTCGCTGATCTATCTATCTCTCTCTCGCTGATCTATCTCTCTGTCGCTGACCTATCTCTCTCTCGCTGATCTATCTCTCTCTCGCTGATCTATCTCTCTCTCTCGCTGATCTATCTCTCTCTCTCTCTCTCGCTGATCTATCTCTCTCTCGCTGATCTATCTATCTCTCTCGCTGATCTATCTCTCTCTCGCTGACCTATCTCTCTCTCGCTGATCTATCTATCTCTCTCTCGCTGATCTATCTCTCTCTCGCTGATCTATCTATCTCTCTCTCGCTGATCTATCTATCTCTCTCTCGCTGATCTATCTCTCTCTCGCTGATCTATCTCTCTCACTCTCTCTCGCTGATCTATCTCTCTCTCTCGCTGATCTATCTCTCTCTCGCTGATCTATCTCTCTCTCTCTCTCTCGCTGATCTCTCTCTCTCTCTCTCTCGCTGATCTATCTCTCTCTCGCTGATCTATCTCTCTCTCGCTGATCTATCTCTCTCTCGCTGATCTATCTCTGTCTCGCTGATCTATCTCTCTTTCTCGCTGATCTCTCTCTCTCGCTGATCTATCTCTCTCTCGCTGATCTATCCCTCTCGCTAATCTATCTCTCTCTCGCTTATCTATCTCTCTCTCGCTGATCTATCTCTCTCTCGCTGATCTATCTTTCTCTCTCTCGCTGATCTATTTCTCTCTCTCGCTGATCTATCTCTCTCGCTGATCTATCTCTCTCTCGCTGATCTATCTCTCTCTCGCTGATCTTTCTCTCTCTCGCTTATCTATCTCTCTCTCTCGCTAATCTATCTCTCTCGCTGATTTATCTCTCTCTCGCTGATCTATCTATCTCTCTTTCGCTGATCTATCTCTCTCTCGCTGATCTATCTATCTCTCTCTCGCTTATCTATCTATCTCTCTCTCGCTGATCTATCTCTCTCTCGATGATCTATCTCTCTCTCGCTGATCTCTCTCTCTCTCTCTCTCTCTCTCGCTGATCTATCTCTCTCTCGCTGATCTATCTCTCTCTTGCTAATCTATCTCTCTCTCGCTGATCTATCTCTCTCTCGCTGATCTATCTCTCTCTCTCTGATCTATCTCTTTCTCTCTCGCTGATCTATCTCTCTCTCGCTAATCTATCTCTCTCTCACTGATCTATCTCTCTCTCACTGATCTATCTCTCTCTCGCTGATCTTTCTCTCTCTCGCTGATCTATCTCTCTCTCGCTGATCTATCTCTCTCTCGCTGATCTATCTCTCTCTCGCTGATCTATATCTCTCTCGCTGATCTATCTCTCTCTCGCTGATCTATCTCTCTGTTGCTGACCTATCTCTCTCTCGCTGATCTTTCTCTCTCTCGCTGATCTATTTCTCTCTCTCGCTGATCTATCTCTCTCTCGCTGATCTATCTCTCTCGCTGATCTATCTCTCTCTCGCTGATCTATCTCTCTCTCGCTGATCTATCTCTCTCTCGCTGATCTATCTCTCCCTCTCGCTGATCTATCTCTCTCTCGCTGATCTATCTCTCTCTCGCTGATCTATCTCTCTCTCTCTTTCGCTGATCTATCTCTCTCTCTCTCTCGCTGATCTATCTCTCTCTGGCTGATCTATCTATCTCTCTCGGTGATCTATCTCTTTCTCGCTGATCTATCTCTCTCTCTCTCTCGCTGATCTATCTCTCTCTCGCTGATCTATCTCTCTCTCGCTAATCTATCTCGCTCTCGCTGATCTATCTCTCTCTCTCGCTGATCTATCTATCTCTCGCTGATCTATCTCTCTCTCGCTGATCTATATCTCTCTCGCTGATCTATCTCTCTCGCTGATCTATCTATCTCTCTCTCGCTGATCTATCTCTCTCTCGCAGATCTATCTCTCTCTCGCTGATCTATCTCTCTCTCTCGCTGATCTCTCTCTCTCGCTGATCTATCTCTCCCTCGCTGATCTATCTCTCTCTTGCTAATCCATCTCTCTCTCTCGCTGATCTATCTCTCTCTCGCTGATCTATCTCTCTCTCTCTCTGATCTATCTCTCTCTCTCTCTCGCTGATCTATCTCTCTCTCGCTAATCTATCTCTCTCTCGCTGATCTATCTCTCTCTCACTGATCTATCTCTCTCTCGCTGATCTATCTCTCCCTCTCGCTGATCTATCTCTCTCTCGCTGATCTATCTCTCTCTCGCTGATCTATCTCTCTCTCTCTCGCTGATCTATCTCTCTCTCTCTCTCTCTCTCGCTGATCTATCTCTCTCTCTCGCTGATCTATCTATCTCTCTCTCGCTGATCTATCTCTTTCTCGCTGATCTATCTCTCTCTCGCTGATCTATCTCTCTCTCGCTCATCTATCTCTCTCTCGCTCATCTATCTATCTCTCTCTCGCTAATCTATCTCTCTCGCTGATCTATCTCTCTCTCGCTCGCTGATCTATCTATCTCTCTCTCGCTGATCTATCTCTCTCTCTCGCTGATCTATCTCTCTCTCGCTGATCTATCTCTCTCTCGCTGATCTATCTCTCTCTCGCTGATCTATCTCTCTCTCGCTGATCTCTCTCTCACTAATATCTCTCTCTCGCTGATCTATCTCTCACTGATCTCTCTCTCTCTCTCTCTCTGCTCTCTGTCTCTCTCTCGCTTCTATCTGTCTCTCTATCGCTGCTATCTGTCTCTCTCGCTGATCTCTCTCCTGCTGATCTCTCTTTCGCTGATCTCTCTCTCGCTGATCTCACTCTTTCTCGCTGACCTCTTTCTCTCTCGCTGATCTATCTCTCGCTGATCTTTTTCTCGCTCTCTCGCTGCTCTCTGTATCTTTCTCACTGATATCTGTCTCTCTATCGCTGCTATTTGTCTCTCTCTCTCGTTGCTCTCTGTCCCTCTTGCTGCTCTCTGTCTCTTTCTTGTTGCCCTCAGTCTCTCTCACTGATCTCTCTATCGCTGATCTCTATCTCGCCGATCTCTCTCTCTCGTTGATCTCTCTCTCGCTGATCTCTCTCAAGGCTCCCTTCGGGTTTCTCAATACAATTCTCAGCGGTAAGATAGGCTCGCGCTAATGTTTAAATCAAAAGCGCTCTCAAAACACTTTTTGTCCAAAATTCGCAATATGACGTGAGTGTGCTCTCTCAACGCTGATCTCTCTTTTCCTCTCACTTATCTCTCTCTCTCTCTAGCTGATCTCTCTCTCGCTGTTCTCTCTGTGGCTGATCTCTCTCTCACTGATCTCTCTCTCGCTGATCGCTCTCTCTCTCACTGCTGATCTCTCTCTCGCTTATCTCACTTTTTCTCGCTGGTCTCTCTCTCTCTCTTGCTGATCTCTCTCTCTCGCTGATCTCTCTCTCTCTCGCTGATCTCTCTCTCTCTCTCTCTCTCGCTGATCTATCTCTCTCTCGCTGATCTATCTCTCTCTCGCTGATCTATCTCTCCCTCTTGCTGATCTATCTCTCTCTCGCTGATCTATCTCTCTGTCGCTGATCTATCTCTCTCTCTTTCGCTGATCTATCTCTCTCTCTCTCTCTCTCTGATCTATCTCTCTCTCTCTCTCTCGCTGATCTATCTCTCTCTCGCTGATCTATCTATCTCTCTCGCTGATCTATCTCTTTCTCGCTGATCTATCTCTCTCTCTCTCTCGCTGATCTATCTCTCTCTCGCTGATCTATCTATCTCTCTCTCGCTGATCTATCTATCTCTCTCTCGCTGATCTATCTATCTCTCTCTCGCTGATCTATCTATCTCTCTCTCGCTGATCTATCTCTCTCTCGCTGATCTATCTCTCTCTCGCTCATCTATCTATCTCTCTCTCGCTAATCTATCTCTCTCGCTGATCTATCTCTCTCTCGCTGATCTATCTATCTCTCTTTAGCTGATCTATCTCTCTCTCGCTGATCTATCTATCTCTCTCTCGCTGATCTATCTATCTCTCTCTCGCTGATCTATCTCTCTCTCGCTGATCTATCTCTCTCTCTCGCAAATCTCTCTCTCTCTCGCTGATCTATCTCTCTCTCGCTGATCTATCTCTCTGTCGCTGATCTATCTCTCTCTCTCTCGCTGATCTTTCTCTCTCTCGCTGATATATATCTCTCTCTCGCTGATCTATCTCTCTCTCTCGCTGATCTATCTCTCTCTCGCTGATCTATCTCTCTCTCGCTGATCTATCTCTCTCTCGCTGATCTATCTCTCTCTCGCTGATCTATATCTCTCTCGCTGATCTATCTCTCCCTCTCGCTGATCTATCTCTCTCTCGCTGATCTATCTCTCTCTCGCTGATCTATCTCTCTCTCTCTCTCTCTGATCTATCTCTCTCTCTCTCGCTGATCTATCTCTCTCTCGCTGATCTATCTATCTCTCTCGCTGATCTATCTCTTTTTCGCTGATCTATCTCTCTCTCTCTCGCTGATCTATCTCTCTCTCGCTGATCTATCTATCTCTCGTTGACCTGTCTCTCTTTCGCTGATCAATATCTCTCTCGCTGATCTATATCTCTCTCGCTGATCTATCTCTCTGTCGCTGATCTATCTCTCTCTCGCTGATCTTTCTCTATCTCGCTGATCTATCTCTCTCTCTCTCTCGCTGATCTATCTCTCTCTCGCTGATCTATCTCTCTCTCGCTGATCTATCTCTCTCTCACTGATCTATCTCTCTCTCGCTGATCTATCTCTCTCTCGCAGATCTTTCTCTATCTCGCTGATCTATCTCTCTCTCTCTCTCGCTGATCCATCTCTCTCTCTCGCTGATCTATCTCTCTCTCGCTGATCTATCTCTCTCTCGCTGATCTATCTTTCTCGCTGATCTATCTCTCTCTCGCTGATCTATCTCTCTCTCGCTGATCTATCTCTCCCTCTCGCTGATCTATCTCTCTCTCGCTGATCTATCTCTCTCTCGCTGATCTATCTCTCTCTCGCTTATTTATCTCTCTCTCTCTCTCTCTCTCGCTGATCTATCTCTCTCTCGCTGATCTATCTCTCTCTCGCTGATCTATCTCTCTCTCGCTGATCTATCTCTCTCTCGCAGATCTTTCTCTATCTCGCTGATCTATCTCTCTCTCTCTCTCGCTGATCCATCTCTCTCTCTCGCTGATCTATCTCTCTCTCGCTGATCTATCTCTCTCTCGCTGATCTATCTCTCTCGCTGATCTATCTCTCTCTCTCGCTGATCTATCTCTCTCTCGCTGATCTATCTCTCCCTCTCGCTGATCTATCTCTCTCTCGCTGATCTATCTCTCTCTCGCTGATCTATCTCTCTCTCGCTTATTTATCTCTCTCTCTCTCTCGCTGATCTATCTCTCTCTCGCTGATCTATCTCTCTCTCGCTGATCTATCTCTCTCTCGCTGATCTATCTATCTCTCTCTCGCTGATCTATCTATCTCTCTCTCGCTGATCTATCTATCTCTCTCTCGCATATCTATCTATCTCTCTCTCGCTGATCTATCTCTCTCTCGCTGATCTATCTCTCTCTCTCGCTCATCTATCTATCTCTCTCTCGCTAATCTATCTCTCTCGCTGATCTATCTCTCTCTCGCTGATCTATCTATCTCTCTTTCGCTGATCTATCTCTCTCTCGCTGATCTATCTATCTCTCTCGCTGATCTATCTATCTCTCTCTCGCTGATCTATCTCTCTCTCGCTGATCTATCTCTCTCTCTCGCTGACCTCTCTCTCTCTCGCTGATCTATCTCTCTCTCGCTGATCTATCTCTCTGTCGCTGATCTATCTCTCTCTCGCTGATCTTTCTCTCTCTTGCTGATCTATCTCTCTCTCTCTCTCGCTGATCTATCTCTCTCTCTCGCTGATCTATCTCTCTCTCGCTGATCTATCTCTCTCTCTCGCTGATCTATCTCTCTCTCGCTGATCTATATCTCTCTCGCTGAACTATCTCTCCCTCTCGCTGATCTATCTCTCTCTCGCTGATCTATCTCTCTCTCGCTGATCTATCTCTCTCTCTCTCTCGCTGATCTATCTCTCTCTCTCTCGCTGATCTATCTCTCTCTCTCTCGCTGATGTATCTGAAAAATGCATTGTAAAACATAATGGTATGGTAATCTACGATCTACATCCAACTTTTAAAATGGCTAAATACTATGTAAAATGTGTGTTTTATCACTATTATTTTAACGTCAATGAAATCCAAAAGATTTATTATGTATTACAGTTGAATCCCCATGAATTATACACTTCGATAAGGGTTTCCGTTTACACGGGAAGTACCGGTATGGTGTACCCTAAATAGAGGTGTCAGATGAAGGGGATTCTGCTGTAATTTTATTTCTTTTCAATATCAATTTTTTTCGTTTCTGTTGTATTTATATGGTGTTGATTTTTTTTTGTTTTGTAATACAGTATCACGAACTTGTGTAAAAACAATCAATATTGATTGAACGAGTTGTACTGCACATCAGTCTCGTGTCTAAATAAAGTTTATATATATATGTATCTATCTCTCTCGCTGATCTATCTCTTTCTCGCTGATCTATCTCTCTCTCTCTCGCTAATCTATCTCTCTCTCTCTCTCGCTGATCTATCTCTCTCTCGCTGATCTATCTCTCTCTCTCGCTGATCTCTCTCTCTCTCGCTGATCTATCTCTCTCTCGCTGATCTATCTCTCTGTCGCTGATCTATCTCTCTCTCTCTCTCGCTGATCTTTCTCTCTCTCGCTGATATATCTCTCTCTCTCGCTGATCTATCTCTCTCTCGCTGATCTATCTCTCTCTCGCTGATCTATCTCTCTCTCGCTGATCTATCTCTCTCTCGCTGATCTATCTCTCTCTCGCTGATCTATCTCTCTCTCGCTGATCTATCTCTCTCTCTCTCGCTGATCTATCTCTCTCTCTCTCTCTCGCTGATCTATCTCTTTCTCGCTGATCTATCTATCTCTCTCGCTGATCTATCTCTTTCTCGCTGATCTATCTTTCTCTCGCTGATCTATCTCTCTCTCGCTAATCTATCTCGCTCTCGCTGATCTATCTCTCTCTCTCGCTGATCTATCTCTCTCTTGCTGATCTATCTCTCTCTCGCATATCTATCTATCTCTCGCTGATCTATCTCTCTCTCGCTGATCTATATCTCTCTCGCTGATCTATCTCTCTCTCGCTGATCTATCTATCTCTCTCTCGCTGATCTATCTCTCTCTCGCTGATCTGTCTCTCTCTCGCTGATCTCTCTCTCTCTCGCTGATCTATCTCTCTCTCTCTCTCGTTGATCTATCTCTCTCTCTCGCTGAGCTATCTCTCTCTCGCTGATCTATCTCTCTCTCGCTGATCTATCTCTCTCGCTGATCTATCTCTCCCTCTCGCTGATCTATCTCTCTCTCGCTGATCTATCTCTCTCTCTCTCGCTGATCTATCTCTCTCTCTCTCTCTCTCGCTGATCTATCTCTTTTTCTCTCTCTCGCTGATCTATCTATCTCTCTCGCTGATCTATCTCTTTCTCGCTGATCTATCTCTCTTTCTCTCTCGCTGATCTATCTCTCTCTCTCGCTGATCTATCTCTCTCTCGCTAATCTATCTCGCTCTCGCTGATCTATCTCTCTCTCTCTCGCTGATCTATATCTCTCTCGCTGATCTATCTCTCTCTCGCTGATCTATCTCTCTGTCGCTGATCTATCTCTCTCTCGCTGATCTTTCTCTATCTCGCTGATCTATCTCTCTCTCTCGCTGATCTATCTCTCTCTCGCTGATCTATCTCTCTCTCGCTGATCTATCTCTCTCTCGCTGATCTATCTCTCTCTCGCTGATCTATCTCTCTCTCGCTGATCTATCTCTTTCTCGCTGATCTATCTCTCCCTCTCGCTGATCTATCTCTCTCTCGCTGATCTATTTCTCTCTCGCTGATCTATCTCTCCCTCTCGCTGATCTATCTATCTCTCGCTGATCTCTCTCTCTCGCTGATCTATCTCTCTCACTCTCTCTCGCTGATCTATCTCTCTCACTCTCTCTCGCTGATCTATCTCTCTCTCTCTCGCTGATCTATCTCTCTCTCTCTCTCTCTCGCTGATCTATCTCTCTTTCTCTCGCTGATCTATCTCTCTCTCGCTGATCTATCTCTCTCTCTCGCTGATCTATCTCTCTCTCGCTGATCTATCTCTCTCTCTCGCTGATCTCTCTCTCTCTCGCTGATCTATCTCTCTCTCGCTGATCTATCTCTCTCTCGCTAATCTATCTCTCTCTCGCTTATATATCTCTAGCTCGCTGATCTATCTCTCTCTCGCTGATCTATCTCTCTCTCTCTCGCTGATCTATCTCTCTCTCTCGTTGATCTATCTCTCTCGCTGATCTATCTCTCTCTCTCTGATCTATCTCTCTCTCGCTGATCTTTCTTTCTCTCGCTTATCTATCTCTCTCTCGCTGATTTATCTCTCTCGCTGATCTATATCTCTCTCGCTGATCTATCTCTCTCTCGCTGATCTATCTCTCTGTCGCTCATCTATCTCTCTCTCGCTGATCTTTCTCTCTCTCGCTGATATATCTCTCTCTCGCTGATCTATCTCTCTCTCTCGCTGATCTATCTCTCTCTCGCTGGTCTATCTCTCTCTCGCTGATCTATCTCTCTCTCGCTGATCTATCTCTCTCTCGCTGATCTATCTCTCCCTCTCGCTGATCTATCTCTCTCTCGCTGATCTATATCTCTCTCGCTGATCTATCTCTCTCTCTCTCGCTGATCTATCTCTCTCTCTCTCTCGCTGATCTATCTCTCTCTCGTTGATCTATCTATCTCTCTCGCTGATCTATCTCTTTCTCGCTGATCTATCTCTCTCTCTCTCGCTGATCTATCTCTCTCTCGCTGATCTATCTCTCTCTCGCTAATCTATCTCACTCTCGCTGATCTATCTATCTCTCTCGCTGATCTATCTCTCTCTTGCTGATCTATCTCTCTCTCTCTCTCTCGCTGATCTATCTATCTCTCGCTGACCTATCTCTCTCTCTCGCTGATCTATATCTCTCTCGCTGATCTATATCTCTCTCGCTGATCTATCTCTCTGTCGCTGATCTATCTCTCTCTCGCTGATCTTTCTCTATCTCGCTGATCTATCTCTCTCTTTCTCGCTGATCTATCTCTCTCGCTGATCTATCTCTCTCTCGCTGATCTATCTCTCTCTCGGTGATCTATCTCTCACTCACTGATCTATCTTTCTCTCGCTGATCTATCTCTCTCTCGCAGCTCTTTGTCTATCTAGCTGATCTATCTCTCTCTCTCTCGCTGATCCATCTCTCTCTCTCGCTGATCTATCTCTCTCTCGCTTATCTATCTCTCTCTCGCTGATCTATCTCTCTCGCTGATCTATCTCTCTCTCGCTGATCTATCTCTCTCTCGCTGATCTATCTCTCCCTCTCGCTGATCTATCTCTCTCTCGCTGATCTATCTCTCTCTCGCTGATCTATCTCTCTCTCTCGCTTATCTATCTCTCTCTCTCTCTCTCGCTGATCTATCTCTCTCTCGCTGATCTATCTATCTCTCTCGCTGATCTATCTCTCTCGCTCATCTATCTCTCTCTCGCTGATCTATCAATCTCTTTCTCGCTGATCTATCTATCTCTCTCGCTGATCTATCTATCTCTCTCTCGCTGATCTATCTCTCTCTCGCTGATCTATCTCTCTCTCGCTGATCTATCTCTCTCTCGCTCATCTATCTATCTCTCTCTCGCTGATCTATCTCTCTCGCTGATCTATCTCTCTTTCGCTCGCTGATCTATCTATCTCTCTCTCGCTGATCTATCTCTCTCTCGCTGATCTATCTCTCTCTCGCTGATCTATCTCTCTCTCGCTGATCTATCTCTCTCTCGCTGATCTATCTCTCTCGCTGATCTCTCTCTCACTAATATCTCTCTCTCGCTGATCTATCTCTCACTGATCTCTCTCTCTCTCTCTCTCTCTCTGCTCTCTGTCTCTCTCTCGCTTCTATCTGTCTTTCTATCGCTGCTATCTGTCTCTCTCGCTGATCTCTCTCCTGCTGATCTCTCTTTCGCTGATCTCTCTCTCGCTGATCTCACTCTTTCTCGCTGACCTCTTTCTCTCTCGCTGATCTATCTCTCGCTGATCTTTTTCTCGCTCTCTCGCTGCTCTCTGTATCTTTCTCACTGATATCTGTCTCTCTATCGCTGCTATTTGTCTCTCTCTCTCGTTGCTCTCTGTCCCTCTTGCTGCTCTCTGTCTCTTTCTTGTTGCCCTCAGTCTCTCTCACTGATCTCTCTATCGCTAATCTCTATCTCGCCGATCTCTCTCTCTCTCGTTGATCTCTCTCTCGCTGATCTCTCTCAAGGCTCCCTTCGGGTTTCTCAATACAATTCTCAGCGGTAAGACAGGCTCGCGCTAATGTTTAAATCAAAAGCGCTCTCAATACACTTTTTGTCCAAAATTCGCAATATGACGTGAGTGTGCTCTCTCAACGCTGATCTCTCTTTTCCTCTCACTTATCTCTCTCTCTCTCTAGCTGATCTCTCTCTCGCTGTTCTCTCTGTGGCTGATCTCTCTCTCACTGATCTCTCTCTCGCTGATCGCTCTCTCTCTCACTGCTGATCTCTCTCTCGCTTATCTCACTTTTTCTCGCTGGTCTCTCTCTCTCTCGCTGATCTCTCTCTCGCTGATCTCTCTCTCTCTCTCGCTGATCTATCTCTCTCTCGCTGATCTATCTCTCTCTCGCTGATCTATCTCCCTCTCGCTGATCTATCTCTCTGTCGCTGATCTATCTCTCTCTCGCTGATCTTTCTCATTCTCGCTGATCTATCTCTCTCTCTCGCTGATTTATCTCTCTCTCGCTGATCTATATCTCTCTCGCTGAACTATCTCTCCCTCTCGCTGATCTATCTCTCTCTCGCTGATCTATCTCTCTCTCGCTGATCTATCTCTCTCTCTCTCTCGCTGATCTATCTCTCTCTCTCTCGCTGATCTATCTCTCTCTCGCTGATGTATCTATCTCTCTCGCTGATCTATCTCTTTCTCGCTGATCTATCTCTCTCTCGCTGATCTATCTCTCTCTCTCGCTGATCTATATCTCTATCGCTGATCTATCTCTCCCTCTCGCTGATCTATCTCTCTCTAGCTGATCTATCTCTCTCTCGCTGATCTATCTCTCTCTCTCTCTCGCTGATCTATCTCTCTCTCTCTCGCTGATCTATCTCTCTCTCGCTGATCTATCTATCTCTCTCGCTGATCTATCTCTTTCTCGCTGATCTATCTCTCTCTCTCTCGCTGATCTATCTCTCTCTCGCTGATCTATCTATCTCTCGCTGACCTATCTCTCTCTCGCTGATCAATATCTCTCTCGCTGATCTATATCTCTCTCGCTGATCTATCTCTCTGTTGCTGATCTATCTCTCTCTCGCTGATCTTTCTCTATCTCGCTGATCTATCTCTCTCTCTCTCTCTCTCTCGCTGATCTATCTCTCTCTCGCTGATCTATCTCTCTCTCGCTGATCTATCTCTCTCTCGCTGATCTATCTCTCTCTCGCTGATCTATCTCTCTCTCGCAGATCTTTCTCTATCTTGCTGATCTATCTCTCTCTCTCTCTCGCTGATCCATCTCTCTCTCTCGCTGATCTATCTCTCTCTCGCTGATCTATCTCTCTCTCGCTGATCTATCTCTCTCGCTGATCTATCTATCTCTCGCTGATCTATCTCTCTCTCGCTGATCTATATCTCTCTCGCTGATCTATCTCTCTCTCGCTGATCTATCTATCTCTCTCTCGCTGATCTATCTCTCTCTCGCTGATCTATCTCTCTCTCGCTGATCTCTCTCTCTCTCGCTGATCTATCTCTCTCGCTGATCTATCTCTCTCTTGCTAATCTATCACTCTCTCGCTGATCTATCTCTCTCGCTGATCTATCTCTCTCTCGCTGATCTATCTATCTCTCTTTCGCTGATCTATCTCTCTCTCGCTGATCTATCTATCTCTCTCTCGCCTATCTATCTATCTCTCTCTCGCTGATCTATCTTTCTCTCGCTGATCTATCTCTCTCTCTCGCTGACCTCTCTCTCTCTCTCGCTGATCTATCTCTCTCTCGCTGATCTATCTCTCTGTCGCTGATCTATCTCTCTCTCGCTGATCTTTCTCTCTCTTGCTGATCTATCTATCTCTCTCGCTGATCTATCTCTTTCTCGCTGATCTATCTCTCTCTCTCTCGCTGATCTATCTCTCTCTCGCTGATCTATCTATCTCTCGCTGACCTATCTCTCTCTCGCTGATCAATATCTCTCTCGCTGATCTATATCACTCTCGCTGATCTATCTCTCTGTCGCTGATCTATCTCTCTCTCGCTGATCTTTCTCTATCTCGCTGATCTATCTCTCTCTCTCTCTCTCGCTGATCTATCTCTCTCTCGCTGATCTATCTCTCTCTCGCTGATCTATCTCTCTCTCGCTGATCTATCTCTCTCTCGCTGATCTATCTCTCTCTCGCAGATCTTTCTCTATCTCGCTGATCTATCTCTCTCTCTCTCGCTGATCCATCTCTCTCTCTCGCTGATCTATCTCTCTCTCGCTGATCTATCTCTCTCTCGCTGATCTATCTCTCTCGCTGATCTATCTCTCTCTCGCTGATCTATCTCTCTCTCGCTGATCTATCTCTCCCTCTCGCTGATCTATCTCTCTCTCGCTGATCTATCTCTCTCTCGCTGATCTATCTCTCTCTCGCTTATCTATCTCTCTCTGTCTCTCTCGCTGATCTATCTCTCTCTCTCGCTGATCTATCTCTCTCTCGCTGATCTATCTCTCTCTCGCTGATCTATCTATCTCTCTCTCGCTGATCTATCTATCTCTCTCTCGCTGATCTATCTATCTCTCTCTCGCTGATCTATCTATCTCTCTCTTGCTGATCTATCTCTCTCTCGCTGATCTATCTCTCTCTCTCGCTCATCTATCTATCTCTCTCTCTCGCTAATCTATCTCTCTCGCTGATCTATCTCTCTCTCGCTGATCTATCTATCTCTCTTTCGCTGATCTATCTCTCTCTCGCTGATCTATCTATCTCTCTCTCGCTGATCTATCTATCTCTCTCTCGCTGATCTATCTCTCTCTCGCTGATCTATCTCTCTCTCTCGCTGACCTCTCTCTCTCTCGCTGATCTATCTCTCTCTCGCTGATCTATCTCTCTGTCGCTGATCTATCTCTCTGTCGCTGATCTTTCTCTCTCTCGCTGATCTTTCTCTCTCTCGCTGATCTATCTCTCTCTCTCGCTGATCTATCTCTCTCTCTCGCTGATCTATCTCTCTCTCGCTGATCTATCTCTCTCTCGCTGATCTATCTCTCTCTCGCTGATCTATATCTCTCTCGCTGAACTATCTCTCCCTCTCGCTGATCTATCTCTCTCTCGCTGATCTATCTCTCTCTCGCTGATCTATCTCTCTCTCTCTCGCTGATCTATCTCTCTCTCTGTCGCTGATCTATCTCTCTCTCGCTGATGTATCTATCTCTCTCGCTGATCTATCTCTTTCTCGCTGATCTATCTCTCTCTCTCTCGCTGATCTATCTCTCTCTCGCTGATCTATCTCTCTCTCGCTAATCTATCTCGCTCTCGCTGATCTATCTCTCTCTCGCTGATCTATCTCTCTCTTGCTGATCTATCTCTCTCTCTCTCTCGCTGATCTATCTCTCTCTCGCTGATCTATCTCTCTCTCGCTGATCTCTCTCTCTCTCGCTGATCTATCTCTCTCGCTGATCTATCTCTCTCTTGCTAATCTATCACTCTCTCGCTGATCTATCTCTCTCGCTGATCTATCTCTCTCTCGCTGATCTATCTATCTCTCTTTCGCTGATCTATCTCTCTCTCGCTGATCTATCTATCTCTCTCTCGCCTATCTATCTATCTCTCTCTCGCTGATCTATCTTTCTCTCGCTGATCTATCTCTCTCTCTCGCTGACCTCTCTCTCTCTCGCTGATCTATCTCTCTCTCGCTGATCTATCTCTCTGTCGCTGATCTATCTCTCTCTCGCTGATCTTTCTCTCTCTTGCTGATCTATCTATCTCTCTCGCTGATCTATCTCTTTCTCGCTGATCTATCTCTCTCTCTCTCGCTGATCTATCTCTCTCTCGCTGATCTATCTATCTCTCGCTGACCTATCTCTCTCTCGCTGATCAATATCTCTCTCGCTGATCTATATCTCTCTCGCTGATCTATCTCTCTGTCGCTGATCTATCTCTCTCTCGCTGATCTTTCTCTATCTCGCTGATCTATCTCTCTCTCTCTCTCTCGCTGATCTATCTCTCTCTCGCTGATCTATCTCTCTCTCGCTGATCTACTCTCGCTGATCTATCTCTCTCTCGCTGATCTATCTCTCTCTCGCAGATCTTTCTCTATCTCGCTGATCTATCTCTCTCTCTCTCGCTGATCCATCTCTCTCTCTCGCTGATCTATCTCTCTCTCGCTGATCTATCTCTCTCTCGCTGATCTATCTCTCTCGCTGATCTATCTCTCTCTCGCTGATCTATCTCTCTCTCGCTGATCTATCTCTCCCTCTCGCTGATCTATCTCTCTCTCGCTGATCTATCTCTCTCTCGCTGATCTATCTCTCTCTCGCTTATCTATCTCTCTCTGTCTCTCTCGCTGATCTATCTCTCTCTCTCGCTGATCTATCTCTCTCTCGCTGATCTATCTCTCTCTCGCTGATCTATCTATCTCTCTCTCGCTGATCTATCTATCTCTCTCTCGCTGATCTATCTATCTCTCTCTCGCTGATCTATCTATCTCTCTCTTGCTGATCTATCTCTCTCTCGCTGATCTATCTCTCTCTCTCGCTCATCTATCTATCTCTCTCTCTCGCTAATCTATCTCTCTCGCTGATCTATCTCTCTCTCGCTGATCTATCTATCTCTCTTTCGCTGATCTATCTCTCTCTCGCTGATCTATCTATCTCTCTCTCGCTGATCTATCTATCTCTCTCTCGCTGATCTATCTCTCTCTCGCTGATCTATCTCTCTCTCTCGCTGACCTCTCTCTCTCTCGCTGATCTATCTCTCTCTCGCTGATCTATCTCTCTGTCGCTGATCTATCTCTCTGTCGCTGATCTTTCTCTCTCTCGCTGATCTTTCTCTCTCTCGCTGATCTATCTCTCTCTCTCGCTGATCTATCTCTCTCTCTCGCTGATCTATCTCTCTCTCGCTGATCTATCTCTCTCTCGCTGATCTATCTCTCTCTCGCTGATCTATATCTCTCTCGCTGAACTATCTCTCCCTCTCGCTGATCTATCTCTCTCTCGCTGATCTATCTCTCTCTCGCTGATCTATCTCTCTCTCTCGCTGATCTATCTCTCTCTCTGTCGCTGATCTATCTCTCTCTCGCTGATGTATCTATCTCTCTCGCTGATCTATCTCTTTCTCGCTGATCTATCTCTCTCTCTCTCGCTGATCTATTTCTCTCTCGCTGATCTATCTCTCTCTCGCTAATCTATCTCGCTCTCGCTGATCTATCTCTCACTCGCTGATCTATCTCTCTCTTGCTGATCTATCTCTCTCTCTCTCTCGCTGATCTATCTATCTCTCGCTGATCTATCTCTCTCTCGCTGATCTATATCTCTCTCGCTGATCTATCTCTCTCTCGCTGATCTATCTATCTCTCTCTCGCTGATCTATCTCTCTCTCGCTGATCTATCTCTCTCTCGCTGATCTATCTCTCTCTCGCTGATCTCTCTCTCTCTCGCTGATCTATCTCTCTCGCTGATCTATCTCTCTCTTGCTAATCTATCACTCTCTCGCTGATCTATCTCTCTCTCGCTGATCTATCTCTCTCTCTCTGATCTATCTCTCTCTCTCGCTTATCTATCTCTCTCTCGCTAATCTATCTCTCTCTCGCTGACCTATCTCTCTCTCACTGATCTATCTATCTCTCGCTGATCTTTCTCTCTCTCGCTGATCTATCTCTCTCTCGCTGATCTATCTCTCTCTCGCTGATCTATATCTCTCTCGCTGATCTATCTCTCTCTCGCTGATCTATCTCTCTGTCGCTAACCTATCTCTCTCTCGCTGATCTTTCTCTCTCTCGCTGATCTATCTCTCTCTCTCGCTGATCTATCTATCTCTCTCTCGCTGATCTATCTCTCTCGCTGATCTATCTCTCTCTCGCTGATCTATCTCTCTCTCGCTGATCTCGCTGATCTATCTCTCCCTCTCGCTGATCTATCTCTCTCTCGCTGATCTATCTCTCTCTCGCTGATCTATCTCTCTCTCTCTCGCTGATCTATCTCTCTCTCGCTGATCTATCTCTCTCTCTCGCTCATCTATCTATCTCTCTCTCGCTAATCTATCTCTCTCGCTGATCTATCTCTCTCTCGCTGATCTATCTATCTCTCTTTCGCTGATCTATCTCTCTCTCGCTGATCTATCTATCTCTCTCTCGCTGATCTATCTATCTCTCTCTCGCTGATCTATCTTTCTCTCGCTGATCTATCTCTCTCTCTCGCTGACCTCTCTCTCTCTCGCTGATCTATCTCTCTCTCGCTGATCTATCTCTCTGTCGCTGATCTATCTCTCTCTCGCTGATCTTTCTCTCTCTCGCTGATCTATCTCTCTCTCTCGCTGATCTATCTCTCTCTCTCGCTGATCTATCTCTTTCTCGCTGATCTATCTCTCTCTCGCTGATCTATCTCTCTCTCGCTGATCTATATCTCTCTCGCTGAACTATCTCTCCCTCTCGCTGATCTATCTCTCTCTCGCTGATCTATCTCTCTCTCGCTGATCTATCTCTCTCTCTCTCGCTGATCTATCTCTCTCTCTCTCGCTGATCTATCTCTCTCTCGCTGATGTATCTATCTCTCTCGCTGATCTATCTCTTTCTCGCTGATCTATCTCTCTCTCGCTGATCTATCTCTCTCTCGCTAATCTATCTCGCTCTCGCTGATCTATCTCTCTCTCTCGCTGATCTATCTCTCTCTTGCTGATCTATCTCTCTCTCTCTCTCGCTGATCTATCTATCTCTCGCTGATCTATCTCTCTCTCGCTGATCTATATCTCTCTCGTTGATCTATCTCTCTCTCGCTGATCTATCTCTCTCTCGCTGATCTATCTCTCTCTCGCTGATCTCTCTCTCTCTCGCTGATCTATCTCTCTCGCTGATCTATCTCTCTCTTGCTAATCTATCACTCTCTCGCTGATCTATCTCTCTCTCTCGTTGATCTATCTCTCTCTCTCTGATCTATCTCTCTCTCTCGCTGATCTATCTCTCTCTCGCTGATCTATCTCTCTCTCGCTGATCTATCTCTCTCTCGCTGATCTATATCTCTCTCGCTGATCTATCTCTCCCTCTCGCTGATCTATCTCTCTCTCGCTGATCTATCTCTCTCTCGCTGATCTATCTCTCTCTCTCTCGCTGATCTATCTCTCTCTTGCTGATCTATCTATCTCTCTCGCTGATCTATCTCTTTCTCGCTGATCTATCTCTCTCTCTCTCTCGCTGATCTATCTCTCTCTCGCTGATCTATCTATCTCTCGCTGACCTATCTCTCTCTCGCTGATCAATATCTCTCTCGCTGATCTATATCTCTCTCGCTGATCTATCTCTCTGTCGCTGATCTATCTCTCTCTCGCTGATCTTTCTCTATCTCGCTGATCTATCTCTCTCTCTCTCTCTCTCGCTGATCTATCTCTCTCTCGCTGATCTATCTCTCTCTCGCTGATCTATCTCTCTCTCGCTGATCTATCTCTCTCTCGCTGATCTATCTCTCTCTCGCAGATCTTTCTCTATCTCGCTGATCTATCTCTCTCTCTCTCGCTGATCCATCTCTCTCTCTCGCTGATCTATCTCTCTCTCGCTGATCTATCTCTCTCTCGCTGATCTATCTCTCTCGCTGATCTATCTCTCTCTCGCTGATCTATCTCTCTCTCGCTGATCTATCTCTCCCTCTCGCTGATCTATCTCTCTCTCGCTGATCTATCTCTCTCTCGCTGATCTATCTCTCTCTCGCTTATCTATCTCTCTCTGTCTCTTTCGCTGATCTATCTCTCTCTCTCGCTGATCTATCTCTCTCTCGCTGATCTATCTCTCTCTCGCTGATCTATCTATCTCTCTCTCGCTGATCTATCTATCTCTCTCTCGCTGATCTATCTATCTCTCTCTCGCTGATCTATCTATCTCTCTCTTGCTGATCTATCTCTCTCTCGCTGATCTATCTCTCTCTCTCGCTCATCTATCTATCTCTCTCTCTCGCTAATCTATCTCTCTCGCTGATCTATCTCTCTCTCGCTGATCTATCTATCTCTCTTTCGCTGATCTATCTCTCTCTCGCTGATCTATCTATCTCTCTCTCGCTGATCTATCTATCTCTCTCTCGCTGATCTATCTCTCTCTCGCTGATCTATCTCTCTCTCTCGCTGACCTCTCTCTCTCTCGCTGATCTATCTCTCTCTCGCTGATCTATCTCTCTGTCGCTGATCTATCTCTCTCTCGCTGATCTTTCTCTCTCTCGCTGATCTATCTCTCTCTCTCGCTGATCTATTTCTCTCTCTCGCTGATCTATCTCTCTCTCGCTGATCTATCTCTCTCTCGCTGATCTATCTCTCTCTCGCTGATCTATATCTCTCTCGCTGAACTATCTCTCCCTCTCGCTGATCTATCTCTCTCTCGCTGATCTATCTCTCTCTCGCTGATCTATCTCTCTCTCTGTCGCTGATCTATCTCTCTCTCTGTCGCTGATCTATCTCTCTCTCGCTGATGTATCTATCTCTCTCGCTGATCTATCTCTTTCTCGCTGATCTATCTCTCTCTCTCTCGCTGATCTATCTCTCTCTCGCTGATCTATCTCTCTCTCGCTAATCTATCTCGCTCTCGCTGATCTATCTCTCTCTCGCTGATCTATCTCTCTCTTGCTGATCTATCTCTCTCTCTCTCTCGCTGATCTATCTATCTCTCGCTGATCTATCTCTCTCTCGCTGATCTATATTTCTCTCGCTGATCTATCTCTCTCTCGCTGATCTATCTATCTCTCTCTCGCTTATCTATCTCTCTCTCGCTGATCTATCTCTCTCTCGCTGATCTATCTCTCTCTCGCTGATCTCTCTCTCTCTCGCTGATCTATCTCTCTCGCTGATCTATCTCTCTCTTGCTAATCTATCACTCTCTCGCTGATCTATCTCTCTCTCGCTGATCTATCTCTCTCTCTCTGATCTATCTCTCTCTCTCGCTTATCTATCTCTCTCTCGCTAATCTATCTCTCTCTCGCTGACCTATCTCTCTCTCACTGATCTATCTATCTCTCGCTGATCTTTCTCTCTCTCGCTGATCTATCTCTCTCTCGCTGATCTATCTCTCTCTCGCTGATCTATATCTCTCTCGCTGATCTATCTCTCTCTCGCTGATCTATCTCTCTGTCGCTAACCTATCTCTCTCTCGCTGATCTTTCTCTCTCTCGCTGATCTATCTCTCTCTCTCGCTGATCTATCTATCTCTCTCTCGCTGATCTATCTCTCTCGCTGATCTATCTCTCTCTTGCTGATCTATCTCTCTCTCGCTGATCTATCTCTCTCTCGCTGATCTATCTCTCCCTCTCGCTGATCTATCTCTCTCTCGCTGATCTATCTCTCTCTCTCTTTCGCTGATCTATCTCTCTCTCTCTCTCTCTCTCGCTGATCTATCTCTCTCTCTCTCTCTCGCTGATCTATCTCTCTCTCGCTGATCTATCTATCTCTCTCGCTGATCTATCTCTTTCTCGCTGATCTATCTCTCTCTCTCGCTGATCTATCTCTCTCTCGCTGATCTATCTATCTCTCTCTCGCTGATCTATCTATCTCTCTCTCGCTGATCTATCTATCTCTCTCTCGCTGATCTATCTATCTCTCGCTCGCTGATCTATCTCTCTCTCGCTGATCTATCTCTCTCTCGCTGATCTATCTCTCTCTCGCTGATCTATCTATCTCTCTCTCGCTGATCTATCTATCTCTCTCTCGCTGATCTATCTATCTCTCTCTTGCTGATCTATCTCTCTCTCGCTGATCTATCTCTCTCTCTCGCTCATCTATCTATCTCTCTCTCTCGCTAATCTATCTCTCTCGCTGATCTATCTCTCTCTCGCTGATCTATCTATCTCTCTTTCGCTGATCTATCTCTCTCTCGCTGATCTATCTATCTCTCTCTCGCTGATCTATCTATCTCTCTCTCGCTGATCTATCTCTCTCTCGCTGATCTATCTCTCTCTCTCGCTGACCTCTCTCTCTCTCGCTGATCTATCTCTCTCTCGCTGATCTATCTCTCTGTCGCTGATCTATCTCTCTCTCGCTGATCTTTCTCTCTCTCGCTGATCTATCTCTCTCTCTCGCTGATCTATTTCTCTCTCTCGCTGATCTATCTCTCTCTCGCTGATCTATCTCTCTCTCGCTGATCTATCTCTCTCTCGCTGATCTATATCTCTCTCGCTGAACTATCTCTCCCTCTCGCTGATCTATCTCTCTCTCGCTGATCTATCTCTCTCTCGCTGATCTATCTCTCTCTCTGTCGCTGATCTATCTCTCTCTCTGTCGCTGATCTATCTCTCTCTCGCTGATGTATCTATCTCTCTCGCTGATCTATCTCTTTCTCGCTGATCTATCTCTCTCTCTCTCGCTGATCTATCTCTCTCTCGCTGATCTATCTCTCTCTCGCTAATCTATCTCGCTCTCGCTGATCTATCTCTCTCTCGCTGATCTATCTCTCTCTTGCTGATCTATCTCTCTCTCTCTCTCGCTGATCTATCTATCTCTCGCTGATCTATCTCTCTCTCGCTGATCTATATTTCTCTCGCTGATCTATCTCTCTCTCGCTGATCTATCTATCTCTCTCTCGCTGATCTATCTCTCTCTCGCTGATCTATCTCTCTCTCGCTGATCTATCTCTCTCTCGCTGATCTCTCTCTCTCTCGCTGATCTATCTCTCTCGCTGATCTATCTCTCTCTTGCTAATCTATCACTCTCTCGCTGATCTATCTCTCTCTCGCTGATCTATCTCTCTCTCTCTGATCTATCTCTCTCTCTCGCTTATCTATCTCTCTCTCGCTAATCTATCTCTCTCTCGCTGACCTATCTCTCTCTCACTGATCTATCTATCTCTCGCTGATCTTTCTCTCTCTCGCTGATCTATCTCTCTCTCGCTGATCTATCTCTCTCTCGCTGATCTATATCTCTCTCGCTGATCTATCTCTCTCTCGCTGATCTATCTCTCTGTCGCTAACCTATCTCTCTCTCGCTGATCTTTCTCTCTCTCGCTGATCTATCTCTCTCTCTCGCTGATCTATCTATCTCTCTCTCGCTGATCTATCTCTCTCGCTGATCTATCTCTCTCTTGCTGATCTATCTCTCTCTCGCTGATCTATCTCTCTCTCGCTGATCTATCTCTCCCTCTCGCTGATCTATCTCTCTCTCGCTGATCTATCTCTCTCTCTCTTTCGCTGATCTATCTCTCTCTCTCTCTCTCTCTCGCTGATCTATCTCTCTCTCTCTCTCTCGCTGATCTATCTCTCTCTCGCTGATCTATCTATCTCTCTCGCTGATCTATCTCTTTCTCGCTGATCTATCTCTCTCTCTCGCTGATCTATCTCTCTCTCGCTGATCTATCTATCTCTCTCTCGCTGATCTATCTATCTCTCTCTCGCTGATCTATCTATCTCTCTCTCGCTGATCTATCTATCTCTCGCTCGCTGATCTATCTCTCTCTCGCTGATCTATCTCTCTCTCGCTGATCTATCTCTCTCTCGCTCATCTATCTATCTCTCTCTCGCTAATCTATCTCTCTCGCTGATCTATCTCTCTCTTGCTGATCTATCTCTCTCTCTCTCGCTGATCTATCTATCTCTCACTGATCTATCTCTCTCTCGCTGATCTATATCTCTCTCGCTGATCTATCTCTTTCTCGCTGATCTATCTATCTCTCTCTCGCTGATATATATCTCTCTCGCTGATCTATCTCTCTCTCGCTGATCTATCTCTCTCTCGCTGATCTCTCTCTCTCTCGCTGATCTATCTCTCTCGCTGATCTATCTCTCTCTTGCTAATCTATCACTATCTCGCTGATCTATCTCTCTCTCGCAGATCTATCTCTCTCTCTCTGATCTATCTCTCTCTCTCGCTGATCTATCTCTCTCTCGCTAATCTATCTCTCTCTCGCTGATCTATCTCTCTCTCACTGATCTATCTCTCTCTCGCTGATCTTTCTCTCTCTCGCTGATCTATCTCTCTCTCGCTGATCTATCTCTCTCTCGCTGATCTATATCTCTCTCGCTGATCTATCTCTCTCTCGCTGATCTATCTCTCTGTCGCTGACCTATCTCTCTCTCGCTGATCTTTCTCTCTCTCGCTGATCTATCTCTCTCTCTCGCTGATCTATCTATCTCTCTCTCGCTGATCTATCTCTCTCGCTGATCTATCTCTCTCTCGCTGATCTATCTCTCTCTCTCGCTGATCTATCTCTCTCTCGCTGATCTATCTCTCTCTCTCGCTGATCTATCTCTCTCTCGCTGATCTATCTCTCCCTCTCGCTGATCTATCTCTCTCTCGCTGATCTATCTCTCTCTCGCTGATCTATCTCTCTCTCTCTTTCGCTGATCTATCTCTCTCTCTCTCTCTCTCTCGCTGATCTATCTCTCTCTCTCTCTCTCTCGCTGATCTATCTCTCTCTCGCTGATCTATCTATCTCTCTCGCTGATCTATCTCTTCCTCGCTGATCTATCTCTCTCTCTCTCGCTGATCTATCTCTCTCTCGCTGATCTATCTATCTCTCTCTCGCTGATCGATCTATCTCTCTCTCGCTGATCTATCTATCTCTCTCTCGCTGATCTATCTATCTCTCTCTCGATGATCTATCTCTCTCTCGCTGATCTATCTCTCTCTCGCTGATCTATCTCTCTCTCTCGCTCATCTATCTATCTCTCTCTCGCGAATCTATCTCTCTCGCTGATCTATCTCTCTCTCGCTGATCTATCTATCTCTTTTTAGCTGATCTATCTCTCTCTCGCTGATCTATCTATCTCTCTCTC
This sequence comes from Antedon mediterranea, assembly GCF_964355755.1. NCBI lineage: Eukaryota > Metazoa > Echinodermata > Crinoidea > Comatulida > Antedonidae > Antedon > Antedon mediterranea. The sequence continues at coordinate 8,571,348 of NC_092679.1, read as the reverse complement.
GCTGATCTAACTATCTCTCTCTTGCTGATCTATCTCTCTCTCTCGCTGATCTATCTCTCTCTCTCTCGCTGATCTCTCTCTCTCTCTCTCGCTGATCTATCTCTCTCTTGCTGATCTATCTCTCTCTCGCTGATCTATCTCTCCCTCTTGCTGATCTATCTCTCTCTCGCTGATCTATCTCTCTCTCGCTGATCTATCTCTCTCTCTTTCTCTGATCTATCTCTCTCTCTCTCTCTCGCTGATCTATCTCTCTCTCTCTCTCTCGCTGATCTATCTCTCTCTCGCTGATCTATCTATCTCTCTCGCTGATCTATCTCTTTCTCGCTGATCTATCTCTCTCTCTCGCTGATCTATCTATCTCACTCTCGCTGATCTATCTCTCTCTCGCTAATCTATCTTGCTGTCGCTGATCTATCTCTCTCTCTCGCTGATCTATCTCTATCTTGCTGATCTATCTCTCTCTCTCTCGCTGATCTATCTTTCTCTCGCTGATCTATCTCTCTCTCGCTGATCTATATCTCTCTCGCTGATCTATCTCTCTCTCGCTGATCTATCTATCTCTCTCTCGCTGATCTATCTCTCTCTCGATGATCTATCTCTCTCTCGCTGATCTCTCTCTTTCTCTCTCTCTCTCTCGCTGATCTATCTCTCTCGCTGATCTATCTCTCTCTTGCTAATCTATCTCTCTCTCGCTGATCTATCTCTCTCTCGCTGATCTATCTCTTTCTCTCTGATCTATCTCTTTCTCTCTCGCTGATCTATCTCTCTCTCGCTAATCTATCTCTCTCTCACTGATCTATCTCTCTCTCACTGATCTATCTCTCTCTCGCTGATCTTTCTCTCTCTCGCTGATCTATCTCTCTCTCGCTGATCTATCTCTCTCTCGCTGATCTATCTCTCTCTCGCTGATCTATATCTCTCTCGCTGATCTATCTCTCTCTCGCTGATCTATCTCTCTGTCGCTGACCTATCTCTCTCTCGCTGATCTTTCTCTTTCTCGCTGATCTATCTCTCTCTCTCGCTGATCTATCTCTCTCTTGCTGATCTATCTCTCTCGCTGATCTATCTCTCTCTCGCTGATCTATCTCTCTCTCGCTGATCTATCTCTCTCTCGCTGATCTATCTCTCCCTCTCGCTGATCTATCTCTCTCTCGCTGATCTATCTCTCTCTCGCTGATCTATCTCTCTCTCTCTTTCGCTGATCTATCTCTCTCTCGCTGATCTATCTCTCTCTGGCTGATCTATTTATCTCTCTCAGTGATCTATCTCTTTCTCGCTGATCTATCTCTCTCTCTCTCGCTGATCTATCTCTCTCTCGCTGATCTATCTCTCTCTCGCTAATCTATCTCGCTCTCGCTGATCTATCTCTCTCTCTTGCTGATCTATCTATCTCTCGCTGATCTATCTCTCTCTCGCTGATCTATATCTCTCTCGCTGATCTATCTCTCTCGCTGATCTATCTATCTCTCTCTCGCTGATCTATCTCTCTCTCGCAGATCTATCTCTCTCTCGCTGATCTATCTTTCTCTCGCTGATCTCTCTCTCTCGCTGATCTATCTCTCTCTCGCTGATCTATCTCTCTCTTGCTAATCTATCTCTCTCTCGCTGATCTATCTCTCTCTCGCTGATCTATCTCTCTCTCTCTCTGATCTATCTCTCTCTCTCTCGCTGATCTATCTCTCTCTCGCTAATCTATCTCTCTCTCGCTGATCTATCTCTCTCTCACTGATCTATCTCTCTCTCGCTGATCTTTCTCTCTCTAGCTGATCTATCTCTCTCTCTCGCTGATCTATCTCTCTCTCGCTGATCTATATCTCTCTCGCTGATCTATCTCTCTCTCTCGCTGATCTATCTCTCTGTCGCTGACCTATCTCTCTCTCGCTGATCTTTCTCTCTCTCTCTGATCTATCTCTCTCTCTCTCGCTGATCTATCTCTCTCTCTCGCTGATCTATCTCTCTCGCTGATCTATCTCTCTCTCGCTGGTCTATCTCTTTCGCTGATCTATCTCTCTCTCGCTGATCTATCTCTCCCTCTCGCTGATCTATCTCTCTCTCGCTGATCTATCTCTCTCTCGCTGATCTATCTCTCTCTCTCGCTGATCTATCTCTCTCTCTCTCTCTCGCTGATCTATCTCTCTCTCGCTGATCTATCTATCTCTCTCGCTGATCTATCTCTCTCTCGCTGACCTATCTCTCTCTCGCTGATCTATCTATCTCTCTCTCGCTGATCTATCTCTCTCTCGCTGATGTATCTATCTCTCTCGCTGATCTATCTCTTTCTCGCTGATCTATCTCTCTCTCGCTGACCTATCTCTCTCTCGCTGATCTTTCTCTCTCTCGCTGATCTATCTCTCTCTCTCTCGCTGATCTATCTCTCTCTCTCGCTGATCTATCTCTCTCGCTGATCTATCTCTCTCTCGCTGGTCTATCTCTTTCGCTGATCTATCTCTCTCTCGCTGTTCTATCTCTCCCTCTCGCTGATCTATCTCTCTCTCGCTGATCTATCTCTCTCTCTCTCGCTGATCTATCTCTCTCTCTCTCTCTCTCGCTGATCTATCTCTTTTTCTCTCTCTCGCTGATCTATCTATCTCTCTCGCTGATCTATCTCTTTCTCGCTGATCTATCTCTCTTTCTCTCTCGCTGATCTATCTCTCTCTCTCGCTGATCTATCTCTCTCTCGCTAATCTATCTCGCTCTCGCTGATCTATCTCTCTCTCTCGCTGATCTATATCTCTCTCGCTGATCTATCTCTCTCTCGCTGATCTATCTCTCTGTCGCTGATCTATCTCTCTCTCGCTGATCTTTCTCTATCTCGCTGATCTATCTCTCTCTCTCGCTGATCTATCTCTCTCTCGCTGATCTATCTCTCTCTCGCTGATCTATCTCTCTCTCGCTGATCTATCTCTCTCTCGCTGATCTATCTCTCTCTCGCTGATCTATCTCTCTCTCGCTGATCTATCTCTCCCTCTCGCTGATCTATCTCTCTCTCGCTGATCTATTTCTCTCTCGCTGATCTATCTCTCCCTCTCGCTGATCTATCTATCTCTCGCTGATCTCTCTCTCTCGCTGATCTATCTCTCTCACTCTCTCTCGCTGATCTATCTCTCTCACTCTCTCTCGCTGATCTATCTCTCTCTCTCTCGCTCATCTATCTCTCTCTCTCTCTCTCGCTGATCTATCTCTCTTTCTCTCGCTGATCTATCTCTCTCTCGCTGATCTATCTCTCTCTCTCGCTGATCTATCTCTCTCTCGCTGATCTATCTCTCTCTCTCGCTGATCTCTCTCTCTCTCGCTGATCTATCTCTCTCTCGCTGATCTATCTCTCTCTCGCTAATCTATCTCTCTCTCGCTTATATATCTCTAGCTCGCTGATCTATCTCTCTCTCGCTGATCTATCTCTCTCTCTCTCGCTGATCTATCTCTCTCTCTCGTTGATCTATCTCTCTCGCTGATCTATCTCTCTCTCTCTGATCTATCTCTCTCTCGCTGATCTTTCTTTCTCTCGCTTATCTATCTCTCTCTCGCTGATTTATCTCTCTCGCTGATCTATATCTCTCTCGCTGATCTATCTCTCTCTCGCTGATCTATCTCTCTGTCGCTCATCTATCTCTCTCTCGCTGATCTTTCTCTCTCTCGCTGATATATCTCTCTCTCGCTGATCTATCTCTCTCTCGCTGATCCATCTCTCTCTCGCTGGTCTATCTCTCTCTCGCTGATCTATCTCTCTCTCGCTGATCTATCTCTCTCTCGCTGATCTATCTCTCCCTCTCGCTGATCTATCTCTCTCTCGCTGATCTATATCTCTCTCGCTGATCTATCTCTCTCTCTCGCTGATCTATCTCTCTCTCTCGCTGATCTATCTCTCTCTCGTTGATCTATCTATCTCTCTCGCTGATCTATCTCTTTCTCGCTGATCTATCTCTCTCTCTCTCGCTGATCTATCTCTCTCTCGCTGATCTATCTCTCTCTCGCTAATCTATCTCACTCTCGCTGATCTATCTATCTCTCTCGCTGATCTATCTCTCTCTTGCTGATCTATCTCTCTCTCTCTCTCGCTGATCTATCTATCTCTCGCTGACCTATCTCTCTCTCTCGCTGATCTATATCTCTCTCGCTGATCTATATCTCTCTCGCTGATCTATCTCTCTGTCGCTGATCTATTTCTCTCTCGCTGATCTTTCTCTATCTCGCTGATCTATCTCTCTCTTTCTCGCTGATCTATCTCTCTCGCTGATCTATCTCTCTCTCGCTGATCTATCTCTCTCTCGGTGATCTATCTCTCACTCACTGATCTATCTTTCTCTCGCTGATCTATCTCTCTCTCGCAGCTCTTTGTCTATCTAGCTGATCTATCTCTCTCTCTCTCGCTGATCCATCTCTCTCTCTCGCTGATCTATCTCTCTCTCGCTTATCTATCTCTCTCTCGCTGATCTATCTCTCTCGCTGATCTATCTCTCTCTCGCTGATCTATCTCTCTCTCGCTGATCTATCTCTCCCTCTCGCTGATCTATCTCTCTCTCGCTGATCTATCTCTCTCTCGCTGATCTATCTCTCTCTCTCTCTCGCTTATCTATCTCTCTCTCTCTCTCTCGCTGATCTATCTCTCTCTCGCTGATCTATCTATCTCTCTCGCTGATCTATCTCTCTCGCTCATCTATCTCTCTCTCGCTGATCTATCAATCTCTTTCTCGCTGATCTATCTATCTCTCTCGCTGATCTATCTATCTCTCTCTCGCTGATCTATCTCTCTCTCGCTGATCTATCTCTCTCTCGCTGATCTATCTCTCTCTCGCTCATCTATCTATCTCTCTCTCGCTGATCTATCTCTCTCGCTGATCTATCTCTCTTTCGCTCGCTGATCTATCTATCTCTCTCTCGCTGATCTATCTCTCTCTCGCTGATCTATCTCTCTCTCGCTGATCTATCTCTCTCTCGCTGATCTATCTCTCTCTCGCTGATCTATCTCTCTCGCTGATCTCTCTCTCACTAATATCTCTCTCTCGCTGATCTCTCTCTCACTGATCTCTCTCTCTCTCTCTCTCTCTCTGCTCTCTGTCTCTCTCTCGCTTCTATCTGTCTCTCTATCGCTGCTATCTCTCTCTCTCGCTGATCTCTCTCCTGCTGATCTCTCTTTCGCTGATCTCTCTCTCGCTGATCTCACTCTTTCTCGCTGACCTCTTTCTCTCTCGCTGATCTATCTCTCGCTGATCTTTTTCTCGCTCTCTCGCTGCTCTCTGTATCTTTCTCACTGATATCTGTCTCTCTATCGCTGCTATTTGTCTCTCTCTCTCGTTGCTCTCTGTCCCTCTTGCTGCTCTCTGTCTCTTTCTTGTTGCCCTCAGTCTCTCTCACTGATCTCTCTATCGCTGATCTCTATCTCGCCGATCTCTCTCTCTCGTTGATCTCTCTCTCGCTGATCTCTCTCAAGGCTCCCTTCGGGTTTCTCAATACAATTCTCAGCGGTAAGACAGGCTCGCGCTAATGTTTAAATCAAAAGCGCTCTCAATACACTTTTTGTCCAAAATTCGCAATATGACGTGAGTGTGCTCTCTCAACGCTGATCTCTCTTTTCCTCTCACTTATCTCTCTCTCTCTCTAGCTGATCTCTCTCTCGCTGTTCTCTCTGTGGCTGATCTCTCTCTCACTGATCTCTCTCTCGCTGATCGCTCTCTCTCTCACTGCTGATCTCTCTCTCGCTTATCTCACTTTTTCTCGCTGGTCTCTCTCTCTCTCGCTGATCTCTCTCTCGCTGATCTCTCTCTCTCTCTCGCTGATCTATCTCTCTCTCGCTGATCTATCTCTCTCTCGCTGATCTATCTCCCTCTCGCTGATCTATCTCTCTGTCGCTGATCTATCTCTCTCTCGCTGATCTTTCTCATTCTCGCTGATCTATCTCTCTCTCTCGCTGATTTATCTCTCTCTCGCTGATCTATATCTCTCTCGCTGAACTATCTCTCCCTCTCGCTGATCTATCTCTCTCTCGCTGATCTATCTCTCTCTCGCTGATCTATCTCTCTCTCTCTCTCGCTGATCTATCTCTCTCTCTCTCGCTGATCTATCTCTCTCTCGCTGATGTATCTATCTCTCTCGCTGATCTATCTCTTTCTCGCTGATCTATCTCTCTCTCGCTGATCTATCTCTCTCTCTCGCTGATCTATATCTCTATCGCTGATCTATCTCTCCCTCTCGCTGATCTATCTCTCTCTCGCTGATCTATCTCTCTCTCGCTGATCTATCTCTCTCTCTCTCGCTGATCTATCTCTCTCTCTCTCGCTGATCTATCTCTCTCTCGCTGATCTATCTATCTCTCTCGCTGATCTATCTCTTTCTCGCTGATCTATCTCTCTCTCTCTCGCTGATCTATCTCTCTCTCGCTGATCTATCTATCTCTCGCTGACCTATCTCTCTCTCGCTGATCAATATCTCTCTCGCTGATCTATATCTCTCTCGCTGATCTATCTCTCTGTCGCTGATCTATCTCTCTCTCGCTGATCTTTCTCTATCTCGCTGATCTATCTCTCTCTCTCTCTCTCTCTCGCTGATCTATCTCTCTCTCGCTGATCTATCTCTCTCTCGCTGATCTATCTCTCTCTCGCTGATCTATCTCTCTCTCGCTGATCTATCTCTCTCTCGCAGATCTTTCTCTATCTTGCTGATCTATCTCTCTCTCTCTCTCGCTGATCCATCTCTCTCTCTCGCTGATCTATCTCTCTCTCGCTGATCTATCTCTCTCTCGCTGATCTATCTCTCTCGCTGATCTATCTCTCTCTCGCTGATCTATCTCTCTCTCGCTGATCTATCTCTCCCTCTCGCTGATCTATCTCTCTCTCGCTGATCTATCTCTCTCTCGCTGATCTATCTATCTCTCTCTCGCTGATCTATCTATCTCTCTCTCGCTGATCTATCTATCTCTCTCTCGCTGATCTATCTATCTCTCTCTCGCTGATCTATCTCTCTCTCGCTGATCTATCTCTCTCTCTCGCTCATCTATCTATCTCTCTCTCGCTAATCTATCTCTCTCGCTGATCTATCTCTCTCTCGCTGATCTATCTATCTCTCTTTCGCTGATCTATCTCTCTCTCGCTGATCTATCTATCTCTCTCTCGCTGATCTATCTATCTCTCTCTCGCTGATCTATCTTTCTCTCGCTGATCTATCTCTCTCTCTCGCTGACCTCTCTCTCTCTCGCTGATCTATCTCTCTCTCGCTGATCTATCTCTCTGTCGCTGATCTATCTCTCTCTCGCTGATCTTTCTCTCTCTCGCTGATCTATCTCTCTCTCTCGCTGATCTATCTCTCTCTCTCGCTGATCTATCTCTTTCTCGCTGATCTATCTCTCTCTCGCTGATCTATCTCTCTCTCGCTGATCTATATCTCTCTCGCTGAACTATCTCTCCCTCTCGCTGATCTATCTCTCTCTCGCTGATCTATCTCTCTCTCGCTGATCTATCTCTCTCTCTCTCGCTGATCTATCTCTCTCTCTCTCGCTGATCTATCTCTCTCTCGCTGATGTATCTATCTCTCTCGCTGATCTATCTCTTTCTCGCTGATCTATCTCTCTCTCGCTGATCTATCTCTCTCTCGCTAATCTATCTCGCTCTCGCTGATCTATCTCTCTCTCTCGCTGATCTATCTCTCTCTTGCTGATCTATCTCTCTCTCTCTCTCGCTGATCTATCTATCTCTCGCTGATCTATCTCTCTCTCGCTGATCTATATCTCTCTCGCTGATCTATCTCTCTCTCGCTGATCTATCTATCTCTCTCTCGCTGATCTATCTCTCTCTCGCTGATCTATCTCTCTCTCGCTGATCTCTCTCTCTCTCGCTGATCTATCTCTCTCGCTGATCTATCTCTCTCTTGCTAATCTATCACTCTCTCGCTGATCTATCTCTCTCTCTCGTTGATCTATCTCTCTCTCTCTGATCTATCTCTCTCTCTCTCGCTGATCTATCTCTCTCTCGCTGATCTATCTCTCTCTCGCTGATCTATCTCTCTCTCGCTGATCTATATCTCTCTCGCTGATCTATCTCTCCCTCTCGCTGATCTATCTCTCTCTCGCTGATCTATCTCTCTCTCGCTGATCTATCTCTCTCTCTCTCGCTGATCTATCTCTCTCTTGCTGATCTATCTATCTCTCTCGCTGATCTATCTCTTTCTCGCTGATCTATCTCTCTCTCTCTCGCTGATCTATCTCTCTCTCGCTGATCTATCTATCTCTCGCTGACCTATCTCTCTCTCGCTGATCAATATCTCTCTCGCTGATCTATATCTCTCTCGCTGATCTATCTCTCTGTCGCTGATCTATCTCTCTCTCGCTGATCTTTCTCTATCTCGCTGATCTATCTCTCTCTCTCTCTCGCTGATCTATCTCTCTCTCGCTGATCTATCTCTCTCTCGCTGATCTATCTCTCTCTCGCTGATCTATCTCTCTCTCGCTGATCTATCTCTCTCTCGCAGATCTTTCTCTATCTCGCTGATCTATCTCTCTCTCTCTCGCTGATCCATCTCTCTCTCTCGCTGATCTATCTCTCTCTCGCTGATCTATCTCTCTCTCGCTGATCTATCTCTCTCGCTGATCTATCTCTCTCTCGCTGATCTATCTCTCTCTCGCTGATCTATCTCTCCCTCTCGCTGATCTATCTCTCTCTCGCTGATCTATCTCTCTCTCGCTGATCTATCTCTCTCTCGCTTATCTATCTCTCTCTGTCTCTCTCGCTGATCTATCTCTCTCTCTCTCGCTGATCTATCTCTCTCTCGCTGATCTATCTCTCTCTCGCTGATCTATCTATCTCTCTCTCGCTGATCTATCTATCTCTCTCTCGCTGATCTATCTATCTCTCTCTCGCTGATCTATCTATCTCTCTCTTGCTGATCTATCTCTCTCTCGCTGATCTATCTCTCTCTCTCGCTCATCTATCTATCTCTCTCTCTCGCTAATCTATCTCTCTCGCTGATCTATCTCTCTCTCGCTGATCTATCTATCTCTCTTTCGCTGATCTATCTCTCTCTCGCTGATCTATCTATCTCTCTCTCGCTGATCTATCTATCTCTCTCTCGCTGATCTATCTCTCTCTCGCTGATCTATCTCTCTCTCTCGCTGACCTCTCTCTCTCTCGCTGATCTATCTCTCTCTCGCTGATCTATCTCTCTGTCGCTGATCTATCTCTCTCTCGCTGATCTTTCTCTCTCTCGCTGATCTATCTCTCTCTCTCGCTGATCTATCTCTCTCTCTCGCTGATCTATCTCTCTCTCGCTGATCTATCTCTCTCTCGCTGATCTATCTCTCTCTCGCTGATCTATATCTCTCTCGCTGAACTATCTCTCCCTCTCGCTGATCTATCTCTCTCTCGCTGATCTATCTCTCTCTCGCTGATCTATCTCTCTCTCTCTCGCTGATCTATCTCTCTCTCTGTCGCTGATCTATCTCTCTCTCGCTGATGTATCTATCTCTCTCGCTGATCTATCTCTTTCTCGCTGATCTATCTCTCTCTCTCTCGCTGATCTATCTCTCTCTCGCTGATCTATCTCTCTCTCGCTAATCTATCTCGCTCTCGCTGATCTATCTCTCTCTCGCTGATCTATCTCTCTCTTGCTGATCTATCTCTCTCTCTCTCTCGCTGATCTATCTATCTCTCGCTGATCTATCTCTCTCTCGCTGATCTATATCTCTCTCGCTGATCTATCTCTCTCTCGCTGATCTATCTATCTCTCTCTCGCTGATCTATCTCTCTCTCGCTGATCTATCTCTCTCTCGCTGATCTATCTCTCTCTCTCGCTGATCTCTCTCTCTCTCGCTGATCTATCTCTCTCGCTGATCTATCTCTCTCTTGCTAATCTATCACTCTCTCGCTGATCTATCTCTCTCTCGCTGATCTATCTCTCTCTCTCTGATCTATCTCTCTCTCTCTCGCTTATCTATCTCTCTCGCTAATCTATCTCTCTCTCGCTGACCTATCTCTCTCTCACTGATCTATCTATCTCTCGCTGATCTTTCTCTCTCTCGCTGATCTATCTCTCTCTCGCTGATCTATCTCTCTCTCGCTGATCTATATCTCTCTCGCTGATCTATCTCTCTCTCGCTGATCTATCTCTCTGTCGCTAACCTATCTCTCTCTCGCTGATCTTTCTCTCTCTCGCTGATCTATCTCTCTCTCTCGCTGATCTATCTATCTCTCTCTCGCTGATCTATCTCTCTCGCTGATCTATCTCTCTCTCGCTGATCTATCTCTCTCTCGCTGATCTATCTCTCTCTCGCTGATCTATCTCTCCCTCTCGCTGATCTATCTCTCTCTCGCTGATCTATCTCTCTCTCGCTGATCTATCTCTCTCTCTCTTTCGCTGATCTATCTCTCTCTCTCTCTCTCTCGCTGATCTATCTCTCTCTCTCTCTCTCGCTGATCTATCTCTCTCTCGCTGATCTATCTATCTCTCTCGCTGATCTATCTCTTTCTCGCTGATCTATCTCTCTCTCTCGCTGATCTATCTCTCTCTCGCTGATCTATCTATCTCTCTCTCGCTGATCTATCTATCTCTCTCTCGCTGATCTATCTATCTCTCTCTCGCTGATCTATCTATCTCTCGCTCGCTGATCTATCTCTCTCTCGCTGATCTATCTCTCTCTCGCTGATCTATCTCTCTCTCGCTCATCTATCTATCTCTCTCTCGCTAATCTATCTCTCTCGCTGATCTATCTCTCTCTTGCTGATCTATCTCTCTCTCTCTCGCTGATCTATCTATCTCTCACTGATCTATCTCTCTCTCGCTGATCTATATCTCTCTCGCTGATCTATCTCTTTCTCGCTGATCTATCTATCTCTCTCTCGCTGATATATCTCTCTCTCGCTGATCTATCTCTCTCTCGCTGATCTATCTCTCTCTCGCTGATCTCTCTCTCTCTCGCTGATCTATCTCTCTCGCTGATCTATCTCTCTCTTGCTAATCTATCACTATCTCGCTGATCTATCTCTCTCTCGCTGATCTATCTCTCTCTCTCTGATCTATCTCTCTCTCTCGCTGATCTATCTCTCTCTCGCTAATCTATCTCTCTCTCGCTGATCTATCTCTCTCTCACTGATCTATCTCTCTCTCGCTGATCTTTCTCTCTCTCGCTGATCTATCTCTCTCTCGCTGATCTATCTCTCTCTCGCTGATCTATATCTCTCTCGCTGATCTATCTCTCTCTCGCTGATCTATCTCTCTGTCGCTGACCTATCTCTCTCTCGCTGATCTTTCTCTCTCTCGCTGATCTATCTCTCTCTCTCGCTGATCTATCTATCTCTCTCTCGCTGATCTATCTCTCTCGCTGATCTATCTCTCTCTCGCTGATCTATCTCTCTCTCTCGCTGATCTATCTCTCTCTCGCTGATCTATCTCTCTCTCTCGCTGATCTATCTCTCTCTCGCTGATCTATCTCTCCCTCTCGCTGATCTATCTCTCTCTCGCTGATCTATCTCTCTCTCGCTGATCTATCTCTCTCTCTCTTTCGCTGATCTATCTCTCTCTCTCTCTCTCTCTCGCTGATCTATCTCTCTCTCTCTCTCTCTCGCTGATCTATCTCTCTCTCGCTGATCTATCTATCTCTCTCGCTGATCTATCTCTTTCTCGCTGATCTATCTCTCTCTCTCTCGCTGATCTATCTCTCTCTCGCTGATCTATCTATCTCTCTCTCGCTGATCGATCTATCTCTCTCTCGCTGATCTATCTATCTCTCTCTCGCTGATCTATCTATCTCTCTCTCGATGATCTATCTCTCTCTCGCTGATCTATCTCTCTCTCGCTGATCTATCTCTCTCTCTCGCTCATCTATCTATCTCTCTCTCGCTAATCTATCTCTCTCGCTGATCTATCTCTCTCTCGCTGATCTATCTATCTCTTTTTAGCTGATCTATCTCTCTCTCGCTGATCTATCTATCTCTCTCTCGCTGATCTAACTATCTCTCTCTTGCTGATCTATCTCTCTCTCTCGCTGATCTATCTCTCTCTCTCTCGCTGATCTCTCTCTCTCTCTCTCGCTGATCTATCTCTCTCTTGCTGATCTATCTCTCTCTCGCTGATCTATCTCTCCCTCTTGCTGATCTATCTCTCTCTCGCTGATCTATCTCTCTCTCGCTGATCTATCTCTCTCTCTTTCTCTGATCTATCTCTCTCTCTCTCTCTCTCTCGCTGATCTATCTCTCTCTCTCTCTCTCACTGATCTATCTCTCTCTCGCTGATCTATCTATCTCTCTCGCTGATCTATCTCTTTCTCGCTGATCTATCTCTCTCTCTCGCTGATCTATCTATCTCTCTCTCGCTGATCTATCTCTCTCTCGCTAATCTATCTTGCTCTCGCTGATCTATCTCTCTCTCTCGCTGATCTATCTCTATCTTGCTGATCTATCTCTCTCTCTCTCGCTGATCTATCTTTCTCTCGCTGATCTATCTCTCTCTCGCTGATCTATATCTCTCTCGCTGATCTATCTCTCTCTCGCTGATCTATCTATCTCTTTCTCGCTGATCTATCTCTCTCTCGATGATCTATCTCTCTCTCGCTGATCTCTCTCTTTCTCTCTCTCTCTCTCTCGCTGATCTATCTCTCTCGCTGATCTATCTCTCTCTTGCTAATCTATCTCTCTCTCGCTGATCTATCTCTCTCTCGCTGATCTATCTCTCTCTCTCTGATCTATCTCTTTCTCTCTCGCTGATCTATCTCTCTCTCGCTAATCTATCTCTCTCTCACTGATCTATCTCTCTCTCACTGATCTATCTCTCTCTCGCTGATCTTTCTCTCTCTCGCTGATCTATCTCTCTCTCGCTGATCTATCTCTCTCTCGCTGATCTATCTCTCTCTCGCTGATCTATATCTCTCTCGCTGATCTATCTCTCTCTCGCTGATCTATCTCTCTGTCGCTGACCTATCTCTCTCTCGCTGATCTTTCTCTTTCTCGCTGATCTATCTCTCTCTCTCGCTGATCTATCTCTCTCTCGCTGATCTATCTCTCTCGCTGATCTATCTCTCTCTCGCTGATCTATCTCTCTCTCGCTGATCTATCTCTCTCTCGCTGATCTATCTCTCCCTCTCGCTGATCTATCTCTCTCTCGCTGATCTATCTCTCTCTCGCTGATCTATCTCTCTCTCTCTTTCGCTGATCTATCTCTCTCTCGCTGATCTATCTCTCTCTTGCTGATCTATCTATCTCTCTCAGTGATCTATCTCTTTCTCGCTGATCTATCTCTCTCTCTCGCTGATCTATCTCTCTCTCGCTGATCTATCTCTCTCTCGCTAATCTATCTCGCTCTCGCTGATCTATCTCTCTCTCTCGCTGATCTATCTATCTCTCGCTGATCTATCTCTCTCTCGCTGATCTATATCTCTCTCGCTGATCTATCTCTCTCGCTGATCTATCTATCTCTCTCTCGCTGATCTATCTCTCTCTCGCAGATCTATCTCTCTCTCGCTGATCTATCTCTCTCTCGCTGATCTCTCTCTCTCGCTGATCTATCTCTCTCTCGCTGATCTATCTCTCTCTTGCTAATCTATCTCTCTCTCGCTGATCTATCTCTCTCTCGCTGATCTATCTCTCTCTCTCTCTCTCTGATCTATCTCTCTCTCTCTCGCTGATCTATCTCTCTCTCGCTAATCTATCTCTCTCTCGCTGATCTATCTCTCTCTCACTGATCTATCTCTCTCTCGCTGATCTTTCTCTCTCTAGCTGATCTATCTCTCTCTCTCGCTGATCTATCTCTCTCTCGCTGATCTATATCTCTCTCGCTGATCTATCTCTCTCTCTCGCTGATCTATCTCTCTGTCGCTGACCTATCTCTCTCTCGCTGATCTTTCTCTCTCTCGCTGATCTATCTCTCTCTCTCTCGCTGATCTATCTCTCTCTCTCGCTGATCTATCTCTCTCGCTGATCTATCTCTCTCTCGCTGGTCTATCTCTTTCGCTGATCTATCTCTCTCTCGCTGATCTATCTCTCCCTCTCGCTGATCTATCTCTCTCTCGCTGATCTATCTCTCTCTCGCTTATCTATCTCTCTCTCTCGCTGATCTATCTCTCTCTCTCTCTCTCGCTGATCTATCTCTCTCTCGCTGATCTATCTATCTCTCTCGCTGATCTATCTCTCTCTCGCTGACCTATCTCTCTCTCGCTGATCTATCTATCTCTCTCTCGCTGATCTATCTCTCTCTCGCTGATCTATCTATCTCTCTCTCGCTGATCTATCAATCTCTCTCAAGCTGATCTATCTCTCTCTCGCTGATCTATCTCTCTCACTCTCTCTCGCTGATCTATCTCTCTCTCGCTGATCTATCTCTCTCTCTCTCTCGCTGATCTCTCTCTCTCTTTCTCGCTGATCTATCTCTCTCTCGCTGATCTATCTCTCTCTCGCTGATCTATCTCTCTCTCACTGATCTATCTCTGTCTCGCTGATCTATCTCTCTTTCTCGCTGATCTCTCTCTCTCTCGCTGATCTATCTCTCTCTCGCTGATCTATCTCTCTCGCTAATCTATCTCTCTCGCTTATCTATCTCTCTCTCGCTGATCTATCTCTCTCTCGCTGATCTATCTCTCTCTCGCTGATCTATCTCTCTCTCGCTGATCTATCTCTCCCTCTCGCTGATCTATCTCTCTCTCGCTGATCTATCTCTCTCTCGCTGATCTATCTCTCTCTCTCTTTCGCTGATCTATCTCTCTCTCTCTCTCGCTGATCTATCTCTCTCTGGCTGATCTATCTATCTCTCTCGGTGATCTATCTCTTTCTCGCTGATCTATCTCTCTCTCTCTCTCGCTGATCTATCTCTCTCTCGCTGATCTATCTCTCTCTCGCTAATCTATCTCGCTCTCGCTGATCTATCTCTCTCTCTCGCTGATCTATCTATCTCTCGCTGATCTATCTCTCTCTCGCTGATCTATCTATCTCTCTCGCTGATCTATCTCTCTCTCGCTGACCTATCTCTCTCTCGCTGATCTATCTATCTCTCTCTCGCTGATCTATCTCTCTCTCGCTGATCTATCTATCTCTCTCTCGCTGATCTATCAATCTCTCTCTCGCTGATCTATCTCTCTCTCGCTGATCTATCTCTCTCACTCTCTCTCGCTGATCTATCTCTCTCTCGCTGATCTATCTCTCTCTCTCTCTCGCTGATCTCTCTCTCTCTCTCTCGCTGATCTATCTCTCTCTCGCTGATCTATCTCTCTCTCGCTGATCTATCTCTCTCTCACTGATCTATCTCTGTCTCGCTGATCTATCTCTCTTTCTCGCTGATCTCTCTCTCTCGCTGATCTATCTCTCTCTCGCTGATCTATCTCTCTCGCAAATCTATCTCTCTCTCGCTTATCTATCTCTCTCTCGCTGATCTATCTCTCTCTCGCTGATCTATCTCTCTCTCTCTCGCTGATCTATTTCTCTCTCTCGCTGATCTATCTCTCTCGCTGATCTATCTCTCTCTCGCTGATCTATCTCTCTCTCGCTGATCTTTCTCTCTCTCGCTTATCTATCTCTCTCTCTCTCGCTAATCTATCTCTCTCGCTGATTTATCTCTCTCTCGCTGATCTATCTATCTCTCTTTCGCTGATCTATCTCTCTCTCGCTGATCTATCTATCTCTCTCTCGCTTATCTATCTATCTCTCTCTCGCTGATCTATCTCTCTCTCGCTGATCTATCTCTCTTTCTCTCGCTGACCTCTCTCTCTCTCTCGCTGATCTATCTCTCTCTCTCGCTGATCTATCTCTCTGTCGCTGATCTATCTCTCTCTCGCTGATCTTTCTCTCTCTCGCTGATCTATCTCTCTCTCTCGCTGATCTATCTCTTTCTCTCGCTGATCTATCTCTCTCTCGCTGATCTATCTCTCTCTCGCTGATCTATCTCTCTCTCGCTGATCTATATCTCTCTCGCTGATCTATCTCTCCCTCTCGCTGATCTATCTCTCTCTCGCTGATCTATCTCTCTCTCGCTGATCTATCTCTCTCTCTCTCGCTGATCTATCTCTCTCTCGCTGATCTATCTCTCTCGCTGATCTATCTATCTCTCTCGCTGATCTATCTCTTTCTCGCTGATCTATCTCTCGCTGATCTATCTCTTTCTCGCTGATCTATCTCTCTCTCGCTGATCTATCTCTCTCTCTCGCTGATCTATCTCTCTCACTCTCTCTCGCTGATCTATCTCTCTCACTCTCTCTCGCTGATCTATCTCTCTCCCTCTCTCGCTGATCTATCTCTCTCTCTCTCTCTCGCTGATCTATCTCTCTCTCTCGCTGATCTATCTCTCTCTCGCTGATCTATCTCTCTCTCTCGCTGATCTCTCTCTCTCTCGCTGATCTATCTCTCTCTCGCTGATCTATCTCTCTCTCGCTAATCTATCTCTCTCTCGCTTATATATCTCTAGCTCGCTGATCTATCTCTCTCTCGCTGATCTATCTCTCTCTCTCTCGCTGATCTATCTCTCTCTCTCGTTGATCTATCTCTCTCGCTGATCTATCTCTCTCTCGCTGATCTATCTCTCTCTCGCTGATCTTTCTTTCTCTCGCTTATCTATCTCTCTCTCGCTGATTTATCTCTCTCGCTGATCTATATCTCTCTCGCTGATCTATTTCTCTCTCGCTGATCTATCTCTCTCTCGCTGATCTAAATCTCTCTCGCTGATCTATCTCTCCCTCTCGCTGATCTATCTCTCTCTCTCGCTGATCTATATCTCTCTCTCTCTCGCTGATCTATCTATCTCTCTTTCGCTGATCTATCTCTCTCTCGCTGATCTATCTCTCTCTCGCTGATCTATCTCTCTCTCGCTGATCTATCTCTCCCTCTCGCTGATCTATCTCTCCCTCTCGCTGATCTATCTCTCTCTCGCTGATCTATCTCTCTCTCGCTGATCTATCTCTCTCTCTCTCGCTTATCTATCTCTCTCTCTCTCTCTCTCGCTGATCTATCTCTCTCTCGCTGATCTATCTATCTCTCTCGCTGATCTATCTCTCTCGCTGATCTATCTCTCTCTCGCTGATCTATCAATCTCTTTCTCGCTGATCTATCTATCTCTCTCGCTGATCTATCTATCTCTCTCTCGCTGATCTATCTCTCTCTCGCTGATCTATCTCTCTCTCGCTGATCTATCTCTCTCTCGCTCATCTATCTATCTCTTTCTCGCTGATCTATCTCTCTCGCTGATCTATCTCTCTCTCGCTCGCTGATCTATCTATCTCTCTCTCGCTGATCTATCTCTCTCTCGCTGATCTATCTCTCTCTCGCTGATCTATCTCTCTCTCGCTGATCTATCTCTCTCTTGCTGATCTATCTCTCTCTCGCTGATCTCTCTCTCACTAATATCTCTCTCTCGCTGATCTATCTCTCACTGATCTCTCTCTCTCTCTCTCTCTCTGCTATCTGTCTCTCTATCGCTGCTATCTGTCTCTCTCGCTGATCTCTCTCCTGCTGATCTCTCTTTCGCTGATCTCTCTCTCGCTGATCTCACTCTTTCTCGCTGACCTCTTTCTCTCTCGCTGATCTATCTCTCGCTGATCTTTTTCTCGCTCTCTCGCTGCTCTCTGTATCTTTCTCACTGATATCTGTCTCTCTATCGCTGCTATTTGTCTCTCTCTCTCGTTGCTCTCTGTCCCTCTTGCTGCTCTCTGTCTCTTTCTTGTTGCCCTCAGTCTCTCTCACTGATCTCTCTATCGCTGATCTCTATCTCGCCGATCTCTCTCTCTCGTTGATCTCTCTCTCGCTGATCTCTCTCAAGGCTCCCTTCGGGTTTCTCAATACAATTCTCAGCGGTAAGATAGGCTCGCGCTAATGTTTAAATCAAAAGCGCTCTCAAAACACTTTTTGTCCAAAATTCGCAATATGAGGTGAGTGTGCTCTCTCAACGCTGATCTCTCTTTTCCTCTCACTTATCTCTCTCTCTCTCTAGCTGATCTCTCTCTCGCTGTTCTCTCTGTGGCTGATCTCTCTCTCACTGATCTCTCTCTCGCTGATCGCTCTCTCTCTCACTGCTGATCTCTCTCTCGCTTATCTCACTTTTTCTCGCTGGTCTCTCTCTCTCTCTTGCTGATCTCTCTCTCGCTGATCTCTCTCTCTCTCGCTGATCTATCTCTCTCTCGCTGATCTATCTCTCTCTCGCTGATCTATCTCTCCCTCTTGCTGATCTATCTCTCTCTCGCTGATCTATCTCTCTGTCGCTGATCTATCTCTCTCTCTTTCGCTGATCTATCTCTCTCTCTCTCTCTCTCTCTGATCTATCTCTCTCTCTCTCTCTCGCTGATCTATCTCTCTCTCGCTGATCTATCTATCTCTCTCGCTGATCTATCTCTTTCTCGCTGATCTATCTCTCTCTCGCTGATCTATCTCTCTCTCGCTGATCTATCTATCTCTCTCTCGCTGATCTATCTATCTCTCTCTCGCTGATCTATCTATCTCTCTCTCGCTGATCTATCTATCTCTCTCTCGCTGATCTATCTCTCTCTCGCTGATCTATCTCTCTCTCGCTCATCTATCTATTTCTCTCTCGCTAATCTATCTCTCTCGCTGATCTATCTCTCTCTCTCGCTGATCTATCTATCTCTCTTTAGCTGATCTATCTCTCTCTCGCTGATCTATCTATCTCTCTCTCGCTGATCTATCTATCTCTCTCTCTCGCTGATCTATCTCTCTCTCGCTGATCTATCTCTCTCTCTCGCTGATCTCTCTCTCTCTCGCTGATCTATCTCTCTCTCGCTGATCTATCTCTCTGTCGCTGATCTATCTCTCTCTCTCTCGCTGATCTTTCTCTCTCTCGCTGATATATCTCTCTCTCGCTGATCTATCTCTCTCTCTCGCTGATCTATCTCTCTCTCGCTGATCTATCTCTCTCTCGCTGATCTATCTCTCTCTCGCTGATCTATCTCTCTCTCGCTGATCTATATCTCTCTCGCTGATCTATCTCTCCCTCTCGCTGATCTATCTCTCTCTCGCTGATCTATCTCTCTCTCTCTCTCTGATCTATCTCTCTCTCTCTCTCTGATCTATCTCTCTCTCTCTCGCTGATCTATCTCTCTCTCGCTGATCTATCTATCTCTCTCGCTGATCTATCTCTTTCTCGCTGATCTATCTCTCTCTCTCGCTGATCTATCTCTCTCTCGCTGATCTATCTATCTCTCGTTGACCTATCTCTCTTTCGCTGATCAATATCTCTCTCGCTGATCTATATCTCTCTCGCTGATCTATCTCTCTGTCGCTGATCTATCTCTCTCTCGCTGATCTTTCTCTATCTCGCTGATCTATCTCTCTCTCTCTCTCTCTCTCGCTGATCTATCTCTCTCTCGCTGATCTATCTCTCTCTCGCTGATCTATCTCTCTCTCGCTGATCTATCTCTCTCTCGCTGATCTATTTCTCTCTCGCAGATCTTTCTCTATCTCGCTGATCTATCTCTCTCTCTCTCTCTCGCTGATCCATCTCTCTCTCTCGCTGATCTATCTCTCTCTCGCTGATCTATCTCTCTCTCGCTGATCTATCTCTCTCGCTGATCTATCTCTCTCTCGCTGATCTATCTCTCTCTCGCTGATCTATCTCTCTCTCGCTGATCTATCTCTCCCTCTCGCTGATCTATCTCTCTCTCGCTGATCTATCTCTCTCTCGCTGATCTATCTCTCTCTCGCTTATTTATCTCTCTCTCTCTCTCTCGCTGATCTATCTCTCTCTCGCTGATCTATCTCTCTCTCGCTGATCTATCTCTCTCTCGCTGATCTATCTCTCTCTCGCAGATCTTTCTCTATCTCGCTGATCTATCTCTCTCTCTCTCTCGCTGATCCATCTCTCTCTCTCGCTGATCTATCTCTCTCTCGCTGATCTATCTCTCTCTCGCTGATCTATCTCTCTCGCTGATCTATCTCTCTCTCTCGCTGATCTATCTCTCTCTCGCTGATCTATCTCTCCCTCTCGCTGATCTATCTCTCTCTCGCTGATCTATCTCTCTCTCGCTGATCTATCTCTCTCTCGCTTATTTATCTCTCTCTCTCTCTCTCTCGCTGATCTATCTCTCTCTCGCTGATCTATCTCTCTCTCGCTGATCTATCTCTTTCTCGCTGATCTATCTATCTCTCTCTCGCTGATCTATCTATCTCTCTCTCGCTGATCTATCTATCTCTCTCTCGCTGATCTATCTATCTCTCTCTCGCTGATCTATCTCTCTCTCGCTGATCTATCTCTCTCTCTCGCTCATCTATCTATCTCTCTCTCGCTAATCTATCTCTCTCGCTGATCTATCTCTCTCTCGCTGATCTATCTATCTCTCTTTCGCTGATCTATCTCTCTCTCGCTGATCTATCTATCTCTCTCTCGCTGATCTATCTATCTCTCTCTCGCTGATCTATCTCTCTCTCGCTGATCTATCTCTCTCTCGCTGACCTCTCTCTCTCTCGCTGATCTATCTCTCTCTCGCTGATCTATCTCTCTGTCGCTGATCTATCTCTCTCTCGCTGATCTTTCTCTCTCTTGCTGATCTATCTCTCTCTCTCTCGCTGATCTGTCTCTCTCTCTCGCTGATCTATCTCTCTCTCGCTGATCTATCTCTCTCTCTCGCTGATCTATCTCTCTCTCGCTGATCTATATCTCTCTCGCTGAACTATCTCTCCCTCTCGCTGATCTATCTCTCTCTCGCTGATCTATCTCTCTCTCGCTGATCTATCTCTCTCTCTCTCGCTGATCTATCTCTCTCTCTCGCTGATCTATCTCTCTCGCTGATCTATCTCTCTCTTGCTAATCTATCACTCTCTCGCTGATCTATCTCTCTCTCGCTGATCTATCTCTCTCTCTCTCGCTGATCTATCTCTCTCTCGCTGATCTATCTCTCTCTCGCTAATCTATCTCGCTCTCGCTGATCTATCTCTCTCTTTCGCTGATCTATCTCTCTCTTGCTGATCTATCTCTCTCTCTCTCTCGCTGATCTATCTATCTCTCGCTGATCTATCTCTCTCTCGCTGATCTATATCTCTCTCGCTGATCTATCTCTCTCTCGCTGATCTATCTATCTCTCTCTCGCTGATCTATCTCTCTCTCGCTGATCTATCTCTCTCTCGCTGATCTATCTCTCTCTCGCTGATCTCTCTCTCTCTCTCTCGCTGATCTATCTCTCTCGCTGATCTATCTCTCTCTTGCTAATCTATCACTCTCTCGCTGATCTATCTCTCTCTCGCTGATCTATCTCTCTCTCTCTGATCTATCTCTCTCTCTCTCGCTGATCTATCTCTCTCTCGCTAATCTATCTCTCTCTCGCTGACCTATCTCTCTCTCACTGATCTATCTCTCTCTCGCTGATCTTTCTCTCTCTCGCTGATCTATCTCTCTCTCGCTGATCTATCTCTCTCTCGCTGATCTATATCTCTCTCGCTGATCTATCTCTCTCTCGCTGATCTATCTCTCTGTCGCTGACCTATCTCTCTCTCGCTGATCTTTCTCTCTCTCGCTGATCTATCTCTCTCTCGCTGATCTATCTATCTCTCTCTCGCTGATCTATCTCTCTCGCTGATCTATCTCTCTCTCGCTGATCTATCTCTCTCTCGCTGATCTATCTCTCTCTCGCTGATCTATCTCTCCCTCTCGCTGATCTATCTCTCTCTCGCTGATCTATCTCTCTCTCGCTGATCTATCTCTCTCTCTCTCGCTGATCTATCTCTCTCTCTCTCTCTCTCTCGCTGATCTATCTCTCTCTCTCTCTCTCTCGCTGATCTATCTATCTCTCTCGCTGATCTATCTCTTTCTCGCTGATCTATCTCTCTCTCTCGCTGATCTATCTCTCTCTCGCTGATCTATCTATCTCTCTCTCGCTGATCTATCTATCTCTCTCTCGCTGATCTATCTATCTCTCTCTCGCTGATCTATCTATCTCTCTCTCGCTGATCTATCTCTCTCTCGCTGATCTATCTCTATCTCGCTGATCTATCTCTCTCTCGCTCATCTATCTATCTCTCTCTCGCTAATCTATCTCTCTCGCTGATCTATCTCTCTCTTGCTGATCTATCTCTCTCTCTCTCGCTGATCTATCTATCTCTCGCTGATCTATCTCTCTCTCGCTGATCTATATCTCTCTCGCTGATCTATCTCTTTCTCGCTGATCTATCTATCTCTCTCTCGCTAATATATCTCTCTCTCGCTGATCTATCTCTCTCTCGCTGATCTATCTCTCTCTCGCTGATCTCTCTCTCTCTCGCTGATCTATCTCTCTCGCTGATCTATCTCTCTCTTGCTAATCTAACACTCTCTCGCTGATCTATCTCTCTCTCGCTGATCTATCTCTCTCTCTCTCTGATCTATCTCTCTCTCTCGCTGATCTATCTCTCTCTCGCTAATCTATCTCTCTCTCGCTGATCTATCTCTCTCTCACTGATCTATCTCTCTCTCGCTGATCTTTCTCTTTCTCGCTGATCTATCTCTCTCTCGCTGATCTATCTCTCTCTCGCTGATCTATATCTCTCTCGCTGATCTATCTCACTCTCGCTGATCTATCTCTCTGTCGCTGACCTATCTCTCTCTCGCTGATCTTTCTCTCTCTCGCTGATCTATCTCTCTCTCTCGCTGATCTATCTATCTCTCTCTCGCTGATCTATCTCTCTCGCTGATCTATCTCTCTCTCGCTGATCTATCTCTCTCTCTCGCTGATCTATCTCTCTCTCGCTGATCTATCTCTCCCTCTCGCTGATCTATCTCTCTCTCGCTGATCTATCTCTCTCTCGCTGATCTATCTCTCTCTCTCTTTCGCTGATCTATCTCTCTCTCTCTCTCTCTCTGATCTATCTCTCTCTCTCTCTCTCGATGATCTATCTCTCTCTCGCTGATCTATCTATCTCTCTCGCTGATCTATCTCTTTCTCGCTGATCTATCTCTCTCTCTCTCGCTGATCTATCTCTCTCTCGCTGATCTATCTATCTCTCTCTCGCTGATCGATCTATCTCTCTCTCGCTGATTTATCTATCTCTCTCTCGCTGATCTATCTATCTCTCTCTCGCTGATCTATCTCTCTCTCGCTGATCTATCTCTCTCTCGCTGATCTATCTCTCTCTCGCTCATCTATCTATCTCTCTCTCGCTAATCTATCTCTCTCGCTGATCTATCTCTCTCTCGCTGATCTATCTATCTCTCTTTAGCTGATCTATCTCTCTCTCGCTGATCTATCTATCTCTCTCTCGCTGATCTATCTATCTCTCTCTTGCTGATCTATCTCTCTCTCTCGCTGATCTATCTCTCTCTCTCTCTCTCGCTGATCTCTCTCTCTCTCTCTCTCTCTCTCGCTGATCTATCTCTCTCTCGCTGATCTATCTCTCTCTCTCGCTGATCTATCTCTCCCTCTTGCTGATCTATCTCTCTCTCGCTGATCTATCTCTCTCTCGCTGATCTATCTCTCTCTCTTTCGCTGATCTATCTCTCTCTCGCTGATCTATCTCTCCCTCTCGCTGATCTATCTCTCTCTCGCTGATCTATCTCTCTCTCGCTGATCTATCTCTCTCTCTTTCGCTGATCTATCTCTCTCTCTCTCTCTCTCGCTGATCTATCTCTCTCTCTCTCTCTCGCTGATCTATCTCTCTCTCGCTGATCTATCTATCTCTCTCGCTGATCTATCTCTTTCTCGCTGATCTATCTCTCTCTCTCGCTGATCTATCTCTCTCTCGCTGATCTATCTATCTCTCTCTCGCTGATCTATCTATCTCTCTCTCGCTGATCTATCTATATCTCTCTCGCTGATCTATCTCTCTCTCTCTCGCTGATCTATCTCTCTCTCGCTGATCTATCTCTCTCTCGCTGATCTATCTCTCTCTCGCTCATCTATCTATCTCTCTCTCGCTAATCTATCTCTCTTGCTGATCTATCTCTCTCTTGCTGATCTATCTCTCTCTCTCTCGCTGATCTATCTATCTCTCGCTGATCTATCTCTCTCTCGCTGATCTATATCTCTCTCGCTGATCTATCTCTTTCTCGCTGATCTATCTATCTCTCTCTCGCTAATATATCTCTCTCTCGCTGATCTATCTCTCTCTCGCTGATCTATCTCTCTCTCGCTGATCTCTCTCTCTCTCGCTGATCTATCTCTCTCGCTGATCTATCTTTCTCTTGCTAATCTATCACTCTCTCGCTGATCTATCTCTCTCTCGCTGATCTATCTCTCTCTCTCTGATCTATCTCTCTCTCTCGCTGATCTATCTCTCTCTCGCTAATCTATCTCTCTCTCGCTGATCTATCTCTCTCTCACTGATCTATCTCTCTCTCGCTGATCTTTCTCTTTCTCGCTGATCTATCTCTCTCTCGCTGATCTATCTCTCTCTCGCTGATCTATATCTCTCTCGCTGATCTATCTCTCTCTCGCTGATCTATCTCTCTGTCGCTGACCTATCTCTCTCTCGCTGATCTTTCTCTCTCTCGCTGATCTATCTCTCTCTCTCGCTGATCTATCTATCTCTCTCTCGCTGATCTATCTCTCTCGCTGATCTATCTCTCTCTCGCTGATCTATCTCTCTCTCTCGCTGATCTATCTCTCTCTCGCTGATCTATCTCTCTTTCTCGCTGATCTATCTCTCTCTCGCTGATCTATCTCTCTCTCGCTGATCTATCTCTCTCTCTCTTTCGCTGATCTATCTCTCTCTCTCTCTCTCTCGCTGATCTATCTCTCTCTCTCTCTCTCGCTGATCTATCTCTCTCGCTGATCTATCTCTTTCTCGCTGATCTATCTCTCTCTCTCTCGCTGATCTATCTCTCTCTCGCTGATCTATCTATCTCTCTCTCGCTGATCGATCTATCTCTCTCTCGCTGATCTATCTATCTCTCTCTCGCTGATCTATCTATCTCTCTCTCGCTGATCTATCTCTCTCTCGCTGATCTATCTCTCTCTCGCTGATCTATCTCTCTCTCGCTCATCTATCTATCTCTCTCTCGCTAATCTATCTCTCTCGCTGATCTATCTCTCTCTCGCTGATCTATCTATCTCTCTTTAGCTGATCTATCTCTCTCTTGCTGATCTATCTATCTCTCTCTCGCTGATCTATCTATCTCTCTCTTGCTGATCTATCTCTCTCTCTCGCTGATCTATCTCTCTCTCTCTCGCTGATCTCTCTCTCTCTCGCTGATCTATCTCTCTCTCTCGCTGATCTCTCTCTCTCTCGCTGATCTATCTCTCTCTCGCTGATCTATCTCTCTGTCGCTGATCTATCTCTCTCTCTCTCGCTGATCTTTCTCTCTCTCGCTGATATATCTCTCTCTCGCTGATCTATCTCTCTCTCTCGCTGATCTATCTCTCTCTCGCTGATCTATCTCTCTCTCGCTGATCTATCTCTCTCTCGCTGATCTATCTCTCTCTCGCTGATCTATATCTCTCTCGCTGATCTATCTCTCCCTCTCGCTGATCTATCTCTCTCTCGCTGATCTATCTCTCTCTCGCTGATCTATCTCTCTCTCTCTCTCTGATCTATCTCTCTCTCTCTCGCTGATCTATCTCTCTCTCGCTGATCTATCTATCTCTTTCGCTGATCTATCTCTTTCTCGCTGATCTATCTCTCTCTCTCGCTGATCTATCTCTCTCTCGCTGATCTATCTATCTCTCGTTGACCTATCTCTCTTTCGCTGATCAATATCTCTCTCGCTGATCTATATCTCTCTCGCTGATCTATCTCTCTGTCGCTGATCTATCTCTCTCTCGCTGATCTTTCTCTATCTCGCTGATCTATCTCTCTCTCTCTCTCTCGCTGATCTATCTCTCTCTCGCTGATCTATCTCTCTCTCGCTGATCTATCTCTCTCTCGCTGATCTATCTCTCTCTCGCAGATCTTTCTCTATCTCGCTGATCTATCTCTCTCTCTCTCTCTCGCTGATCCATCTCTCTCTCTCGCTGATCTATCTCTCTCTCGCTGATCTATCTCTCTCTCGCTGATCTATCTCTCTCGCTGATCTATCTCTCTCTCGCTGATCTATCTCTCTCTCGCTGATCTATCTCTCCCTCTCGCTGATCTATCTCTCTCTCGCTGATCTATCTCTCTCTCGCTGATCTATCTCTCTCTCGCTTATTTATCTCTCTCTCTCTCTCTCTCGCTGATCTATCTCTCTCTCGCTGATCTATCTCTCTCTCGCTGATCTATCTCTCTCTCGCTGATCTATCTCTCTCTCGCAGATCTTTCTCTATCTCGCTGATCTATCTCTCTCTCTCTCTCGCTGATCCATCTCTCTCTCTCGCTGATCTATCTCTCTCTCGCTGATCTATCTCTCTCTCGCTGATCTATCTCTCTCGCTGATCTATCTCTCTCTCGCTGATCTATCTCTCTCTCGCTGATCTATCTCTCCCTCTCGCTGATCTATCTCTCTCTCGCTGATCTATCTCTCTCTCGCTGATCTATCTCTCTCTCGCTTATTTATCTCTCTCTCTCTCTCTCTCGCTGATCTATCTCTCTCTCGCTGATCTATCTCTCTCTCGCTGATCTATCTCTCTCTCGCTGATCTATCTATCTCTCTCTCGCTGATCTATCTATCTCTCTCTCGCTGATCTATCTCTCTCTCGCTGATCTATCTCTCTCTCTCGCTCATCTATCTATCTCTCTCTCGCTAATCTATCTCTCTCGCTGATCTATCTCTCTCTCGCTGATCTATCTATCTCTCTTTCGCTGATCTATCTCTCTCTCGCTGATCTATCTATCTCTCTCTCGCTGATCTATCTATCTCTCTCTCGCTGATCTATCTCTCTCTCGCTGATCTATCTCTCTCTCGCTGACCTCTCTCTCTCTCGCTGATCTATCTCTCTCTCGCTGATCTATCTCTCTGTCGCTGATCTATCTCTCTCTCGCTGATCTTTCTCTCTCTTGCTGATCTATCTCTCTCTCTCTCGCTGATCTATCTCTCTCTCTCGCTGATCTATCTCTCTCTCGCTGATCTATCTCTCTCTCTCGCTGATCTATCTCTCTCTCGCTGATCTATATCTCTCTCGCTGAACTATCTCTCCCTCTCGCTGATCTATCTCTCTCTCGCTGATCTATCTCTCTCTCGCTGATCTATCTCTCTCTCTCTCTCTCGCTGATCTATCTCTCTCTCTCTCGCTGATCTATCTCTCTCTCGCTGATGTATCTATCTCTCTCGCTGATCTATCTCTTTCTCGCTGATCTATCTCTCTCTCTCTCTCGCTGATCTATCTCTCTCTCGCTGATCTATCTCTCTCTCGCTAATCTATCTCGCTCTCGCTGATCTATCTCTCTCTCTCGCTGATCTATCTCTCTCTTGCTGATCTATCTCTCTCTCTCTTTCGCTGATCTATCTATCTCTCGCTGATCTATCTCTCTCTCGCTGATCTATATCTCTCTCGCTGATCTATCTCTCTCTCGCTGATCTATCTATCTCTCTCTCGCTGATCTATCTCTCTCTCGCTGATCTATCTCTCTCTCGCTGATCTATCTCTCTCTCGCTGATCTCTCTCTCTCTCGCTGATCTATCTCTCTCGCTGATCTATCTCTCTCTTGCTAATCTATCACTCTCTCGCTGATCTATCTCTCTCTCGCTGATCTATCTCTCTCTCTCTGATCTATCTCTCTCTCTCTCGCTGATCTATCTCTCTCTCGCTAATCTATCTCTCTCTCGCTGACCTATCTCTCTCTCGCTGATCTATCTCTCTCTCGCTGATCTTTCTCTCTCTCGCTGATCTATCTCTCTCTCGCTGATCTATCTCTCTCTCGCTGATCTATATCTCTCTCGCTGATCTATCTCTCTCTCGCTGATCTATCTCTCTGTCGCTGACCTATCTCTCTCTCGCTGATCTTTCTCTCTCTCGCTGATCTATCTCTTTCTCGCTGATCTATCTATCTCTCTCTCGCTGATCTATCTCTCTCGCTGATCTATCTCTCTCTCGCTGATCTATCTCTCTCTCGCTGATCTATCTCTCTCTCGCAGATCTATCTCTCCCTCTCGCTGATCTATCTCTCTCTCGCTGATCTATCTCTCTCTCGCTGATCTATCTCTCTCTTTCGCTGATCTATCTCTCTCTCTCTCTCTCGCTGATCTATCTCTCTCTCTCTCTCTCTCGCTGATCTATCTCTCTCTCGCTGATCTATCTATCTCTCTCGCTGATCTATCTCTTTCTCGCTGATCTATCTCTCTCTCTCGCTGATCTATCTCTCTCTCGCTGATCTATCTATCTCTCTCTCGCTGATCTATCTATCTCTCTCTCGCTGATCTATCTATCTTTCTCTCGCTGATCTATCTATCTCTCTCTCGCTGATCTATCTCTCTCTCGCTGATCTATCTCTATCTCGCTGATCTATCTCTCTCTCGCTCATCTATCTATCTCTCTCTCGCTAATCTATCTCTCTCGCTGATCTATCTCTCTCTTGCTGATCTATCTCTCTCTCTCTCGCTGATCTATCTATCTCTCGCTGATCTATCTCTCTCTCGCTGATCTATCTCTCTCTCTCTCACTAATCTCTCTATCACTCTCTCGCTGATCTATCTCTCTCTCGCTGATCTATCTCTCTCTCGCTGATCTATCTCTGTCTCGCTGATCTATCTCTCTTTCTCGCTGATCTCTCTCTCTCGCTGATCTATCTCTCTCTCGCTGATCTATCTCTCTCGCTAATCTATCTCTCTCTCGCTTATCTATCTCTCTCTCGCTGATCTATCTCTCTCTCGCTGATCTATCTCTCTCTCTCTCGCTGATCTATTTCTCTCTCTCTCTGATATATCTCTCTCGCTGATCTATCTCTCTCTCGCTGATCTATCTCTCTCTCGCTGATCTTTCTCTCTCTCGCTTATCTATCTCTCTCTCTCTCTCTCGCTAATCTATCTCTCTCGCTGATTTATCTCTCTCTCGCTGATCTATCTATCTCTCTTTCGCTTATCTATCTCTCTCTCGCTGATCTATCTATCTCTCTCTCGCTTATCTATCTATCTCTCTCTCGCTGATCTATCTCTCTCTCGCTGATCTATCTCTCTTTCTCTCGCTGACCTCTCTCTCTCTCTCTCTCGCTGATCTATCTCTCTCTCTCGCTGATCTATCTCTCTGTCGCTGATCTATCTCTCTCTCGCTGATCTTTCTCTCTCTCGCTGATCTATCTCTCTCTCTCGCTGATCTATCTCTCTCTCTCGCTGATCTATCTCTCTCTCGCTGATCTATCTCTCTCTCGCTGATCTATCTCTCTCTCGCTGATCTATATCTCTCTCGCTGATCTATCTCTCCCTCTCGCTGATCTATCTCTCTCTCGCTGATCTATCTCTCTCTCGCTGATCTATCTCTCTCTCTCTCTCGCTGATCTATATCTCTCTCTCTCTCTCTCTCGCTGATCTATCTCTTTCTCGCTGATCTATCTATCTCTCTCGCTGATCTATCTCTTTCTCGCTGATCTATCTCTCGCTGATCTATCTCTTTCTCGCTGATCTATCTCTCTCTCGCTGATCTATCTCTCTCTCGCTGATCTATCTCTCTCTCGCTAATCTATCTCGCTCTCGCTGATCTATCTCTCTCTCTCGCAGATCTATCTCTCTCTTGCTGATCTATCTCTCTCTCTCTCGCTGATCTATCTATCTCTCGCTGATCTATCTCTCTCTCGCTGATCTATATCTCTCTCGCTGATCTATCTCTCTCTCGCTGATCTATCTATCTCTCTCTCGCTGATCTATCTCTCTCTCGCTGATCTATCTCTCTCTCGATGATCTATCTCTCTCTCGCTGATCTCTCTCTCTCTCTCGCTGATCTATCTCTCTCTCGCTGATCTATCTCTCTCCTACTAATCTATCTCTCTCTCTCGCTGATCTATCTCTCTCTCGCTGATCTATCTCTCTCTCTCTCTCACTGATCTATCTCTCTCTCTCTCACTGATCTATCTCTCTCTCGCTAATCTATCTCTCTCTCGCTGATCTATCTCTCTCTCATTGATCTATCTCTCTCTCGCTGATCTTTCTCTCTCTCGCTGATCTATCTCTCTCTCGCTGATCTATCTCTCTCTCGCTGATCTATAGCTCTCTCGCTGATCTATCTCTCTCTCGCTGATCTATCTCTCTGTCGCTGACCTATCTCTCACTCGCTGATCTTTCTCTCTCTCGCTGATCTATCTCTCTCTCTCGCTGATCTATCTCTCTCGCTGATCTATCTCTCTCTCGCTGATCTATCTCTCTCTCGCTTATCTATCTCTCCCTCTCGCTGATCTATTTCTCTCTCGCTGATCTATCTCTCTCTCTCTCGCTGATCTATCTCTCTCTCTTTCGCTGATCTATCTCTCTCTCTCTCTCTCTCTCTCGCTTATCTATCTCTCTCTCTCTCTCTCGCTGATCTATCTCTCTCTCGCTGATCTATCTATCTCTCTCGCTGATCTATCTCTTTCTCGCTGATCTATCTTTCTCTCTCTCGCTGATCTATCTCTCTCTCGCTGATCTATCTCTCTCTCGCTAATCTATCTCGCTCTCGCTGATCTATCTCTCTCTCTCGCTGATCTATCTCTCTCTTGCCGATCTATCTCTCTCTCTCGCTGATCTATCTATCTCTCGCTGATCTATCTCTCTCTCGCTGATCTGTATCTCTCTCGCTGATCTATTTCTCTCGCTGATCTATCTATCTCTCTCTCGCTGATCTATCTCTCTCTCGCAGATCTATCTCTCTCTCGCTGATCTATCTCTCTCTCGCTGATCTCTCTCTCTCGCTGATCTATCTCTCTCTCGCTGATCTATCTCTCTCTTGCTAATCTATCTCTCTCTCGCTAATCTATCTCTCTCTCGCTGATCTATCTCTCTCTCGCTGATCTATATCTCTCTCGCTGATCTATTTCTCTCTCGCTGATCTATCTCTCTGTCGCTGACCTATCTCTCTCTCGCTGATCTTTCTCTCTCTCGCTGATCTATCTCTCTCTCTCTCGCAGATCTATCTCTCTCTCTCGCTGATCTATCTCTCTCGCTGATCTATCTCTCTCTCGCTGGTCTATCTCTCTCGCTGATCTATCTCTCTCTCGCTGATCTATCTCTCCCTCTCGCTGATCTATCTCTCTCTCGCTGATCTATCTCTCTCTCGCTGATCTATCTCTCTCTCTCTCGCTGATCTATCTCTCTCTCTCTCTCGCTGATCTATCTCTCTCTCGCTGATCTATCTATCTCTCTCACTGATCTATCTCTCTCTCGCTGACCTATCTCTCTCTCGCTGATCTATCTATCTCTCTCTCGCTTATCTATCTCTCTCTCGCTGATCTATCTATCTCTCTCTCGCTGATCTATCTATCTCTCTCTCGCTGATCTATCTATCTCTCTCTCGCTGATCTATCTCTCTCTTGCTGATCTATCTCTCTCACTCTCTCTCGCTCATCTATCTCTCTCTCTCTCTCGCTGATCTATCTCTCTCTCGCTGATCTATCTCTCTCTCGCTGATCTATCTCTCTCTCGCTGATCTATCTCTCTCTCTCTCTCGCTGATCTATCTCTCTCTCTCTCTCTCGCTGATCTATCTCTCTCTGGCTGATCTATCTATCTCTCTCGGTGATCTATCTCTTTCTCGCTGATCTATCTCTCTCTCTCTCGCTGATCTATCTCTCTCTCGCTGATCTATCTCTCTCTCGCTAATCTATCTCGCTCTCGCTGATCTATCTCTCTCTCTCGCTGATCTATCTATCTCTCGCTGATCTATCTCTCTCTCGCTGATCTATATCTCTCTCGCTGATCTATCTCTCTCTCGCTGATCTATCTCTCTCTCGCTGATCTATCTCTCTCTCTCTCTCTCGCTGATCTATATCTCTCTCGCTGATCTATCTCTCTCTCTCGCTGATCTATCTCTCTGTCGCTGACCTATCTCTCTCTCGCTGATCTTTCTCTCTCTCGCTGATCTATCTCTCTCTCTCTCGCTGATCTATCTCTCTCTCTCGCTGATCTATCTCTCTCGCTGATCTATCTCTCTCTCGCTCGTCTATCTCTTTCGCTGATCTATCTCTCTCTCGCTGATCTATCTCTCCCTCTCGCTGATCTATCTCTCTCTCGCTGATCTATCTCTCTCTCGCTGATCTATCTCTCTCTCTCGCTGATCTATCTCTCTCTCTCTCTCGCTGATCTATCTCTCTCTCGCTGATCTATCTATCTCTCTCGCTGATCTATCTATCTCTCTCTCGCTGATCTATCTATCTCTCTCTCGCTGATCTATCTCTCTCTCGCTGATCTATCTCTCTCACTCTCTCTCGCTGATCTATCTCTCTCTCTCTCGCTGATCTATCTCTCTCTCGCTTATCTATCTCTCTCTCTCTCTCGCTGATCTCTCTATCTCTCTCTCGCTGATCTATCTCTCTCTCGCTGATCTATCTCTCTCTCGCTGATCTATCTCTGTCTCGCTGATCTATCTCTCTTTCTCGCTGATCTCTCTCTCTCGCTGATCTATCTCTCTCTCGCTGATCTATCTCTCTCGCTAATCTATCTCTCTCTCGCTTATCTATCTCTCTCGCTGATCTATCTCTCTCTCGCTGATCTATCTCTCTCTCTCTCGCTGATCTATTTCTCTCTCTCTCTGATCTATCTCTCTCGCTGATCTATCTCTCTCTCGCTGATCTATCTCTCTCTCGCTGATCTTTCTCTCTCTCGCTTATCTATCTCTCTCTCTCTCGCTAATCTATCTCTCTCGCTGATTTATCTCTCTCTCGCTGATCTATCTATCTCTCTTTCGCTGATCTATCTCTCTCTCGCTGATCTATCTATCTCTCTCTCGCTTATCTATCTATCTCTCTCTCGCTGATCTATCTCTCTCTCGCTGATCTATCTCTCTTTCTCTCGCTGACCTCTCTCTCTATCTCTCTCGCTGATCTATCTCTCTCTCTCGCTGATCTATCTCTCTGTCGCTGATCTATCTCTCTCTCGCTGATCTTTCTCTCTCTCGCTGATCTATCTCTCTCTCTCGCTGACCTATCTCTCTCTCTCTCGCTGATCTATCTCTCTCTCGCTGATCTATCTCTCTCTCGCTGATCTATCTCTCTCTCGCTGATCTATATCTCTCTCGCTGATCTATCTCTCCCTCTCGCTGATCTATCTCTCTCTCGCTGATCTATCTCTCTCTCGCTGATCTATCTCTCTCTCTCTCGCTGATCTATCTCTCTCTCTCTCTCGCTGATCTATCTCTTTCTCGCTGATCTATCTATCTCTCTCGCTGATCTATCTCTTTCTCGCTGATCTATCTCTCGCTGATCTATCTCTTTCTCGCTGATCTATCTCTCTCTCGCTGATCTATCTCTCTCGCTGATCTATCTCTCTCTCGCTAATCTATCTCGCTCTCGCTGATCTATCTCTCTCTCTCGCAGATCTATCTCTCTCTTGCTGATCTATCTCTCTCTCTCTCTCGCTGATCTATCTATCTCTCGCTGATCTATCTCTCTCGCTGATCTATATCTCTCTCGCTGATCTATCTCTCTCTCGCTGATCTATCTATCTCTCTCTCGCTGATCTATCTCCCTCTCGCTGATCTATCTCTCTCTCGATGATCTATCTCTCTCTCGCTGATCTCTCTCTCTCTCTCGCTGATCTATCTCTCTCTCGCTGATCTATCTCTCTCCTGCTAATCTATCTCTCTCTCTCGCTGATCTATCTCTCTCTCTCGCTGATCTATCTCTCTCTCTCTCTCTGATCTATCTCTCTCTCTCTCTCACTGATCTATCTCTCTCTCGCTAATCTATCTCTCTCTCGCTGATCTATCTCTCTCTCATTGATCTATCTCTCTCTCGCTGATCTTTCTCTCTCTCGCTGATCTATCTCTCTCTCGCTGATCTATCTCTCTCTCGCTGATCTATATCTCTCTCGCTGATCTATCTCTCTCTCGCTGATCTATCTCTCTGTCGCTGACCTATCTCTCACTCGCTGATCTTTCTCTCTCTCGCTGATCTATCTCTCTCTCTCGCTGATCTATCTCTCTCTCGCTGATCTATCTCTCTCTCGCTGATCTATCTCTCTCTCTCGCTGATCTATCTCTCTCTCGCTTAACTATCTCTCCCTCTCGCTGATCTATTTCTCTCTCGCTGATCTATCTCTCTCTCTCGCTGATCTATCTCTCTCTCTTTCGCTGATCTATCTCTCTCTCTCTCTCTCTCTCTCTCTCTCGCTTATCTATCTCTCTCTCTCTCTCGCTGATCTATCTCTCTCTCGCTGATCTATCTATCTCTCTCACTGATCTATCTCTTTCTCGCTGATCTATCTTTCTCTCTCTCGCTGATCTATCTCTCTCTCGCTGATCTATCTCTCTCTCGCTAATCTATCTCGCTCTCGCTGATCTATCTCTCTCTCTCGCTGATCTATCTCTCTCTTGCTGATCTATCTCTCTCTCTCGCTGATCTATCTATCTCTCGCTGATCTATCTCTCTCTCGCTGATCTGTATCTCTCTCGCTGATCTATTTCTCTCGCTGATCTATCTATCTCTCTCTCGCTGATCTATCTCTCTCTCGCAGATCTATCTCTCTCTCGCTGATCTATCTCTCTCTCGCTGATCTCTCTCTCTCGCTGATCTATCTCTCTCTCGCTGATCTATCTCTCTCTTGCTAATCTATCTCTCTCTCGCTGATCTATCTCTCTCTCGCTGATCTATCTCTCTCTCGCTGATCTATATCTCTCTCGCTGATCTATTTCTCTCTCGCTGATCTATCTCTCTGTCGCTGACCTATCTCTCTCTCGCTGATCTTTCTCTCTCTCGCTGATCTATCTCTCTCTCTCTCTCTCGCTGATCTATCTCTCTCTCTCGCTGATCTATCTCTCTCGCTGATCTATCTCTCTCTCGCTGGTCTATCTCTCTCGCTGATCTATCTCTCTCTCGCTGATCTATCTCTCCTTCTCGCTGATCTATCTCTCTCTCGCTGATCTATCTCTCTCTCGCTGATCTATCTCTCTCTCTCTCGCTGATCTATCTCTCTCTCTCTCTCTCGCTGATCTATCTCTCTCTCGCTGATCTATCTATCTCTCTCACTGATCTATCTCTCTCTCGCTGACCTATCTCTCTCTCGCTGATCTATCTATCTCTCTCTCGCTTATCTATCTCTCTCTCGCTGATCTATCTATCTCTCTCTCGCTGATCTATCTATCTCTCTCTCGCTGATCTATCTATCTCTCTCTCGCTGATCTATCTCTCTCTTGCTGATCTATCTCTCTCACTCTCTCTCGCTCATCTATCTCTCTCTCTCTCGCTGATCTATCTCTCTCTCGCTGATCTATCTCTCTCTCTCTCGCTGATCTCTCTCTCTCTCTCTCGCTGATCTATCTCTCTCGCTGATCTATCTCTCTCTCGCTGATCTATCTCTCTCTCTCTCGCTGATCTATCTCTGTCTCACTGATCTATCTCTCTCTCTCGCTGATCTCTCTCTCTCTCGCTGATCTATCTCTCTCTCGCTGATCTATCTCTCTCTCGCTAATCTATCTCTCTCTCGCTTATCTATGTCTCTCTCACTGATCTATCTCTCTCTCGCTGATCTGTATCTCTCTCGCTGATCTATCTCTCTCGCTGATCTATCTATCTCTCTCTCGCTGATCTATCTCTCTCTCGCAGATCTATCTCTCTCTCGCTGATCTATCTCTCTCTCGCTGATCTCTCTCTCTCGCTGATCTATCTCTCTCTCGCTGATCTATCTCTCTCTTGCTAATCTATCTCTCTCTCGCTGATCTATCTCTCTCTCGCTGATCTATCTCTCTCTCGCTGATCTATATCTCTCTCGCTGATCTTTCTCTCTCTCGCTGATCTATCTCTCTCTCTCTCGCTGATCTATCTCTCTCTCTCGCTGATCTATCTCTCTCGCTGATCTATCTCTCTCTCGCTGGTCTATCTCTCTCGCTGATCTATCTCTCTCTCGCTGATCTATCTCTTCCTCTCGCTGATCTATCTCTCTCTCGCTGATCTATCTCTCTCTCGCTGATCTATCTCTCTCTCTCTCTCGCTGATCTATCTCTCTCTCTCTCTCGCTGATCTATCTCTCTCTCGCTGATCTATCTCTCTCTCGCTAATCTATCTCTCTCTCGCTTATCTATCTCTCTCTTGCTGATCTATCTCTCTCTCTCTCTCGCTGATCTATCTATCTCTCGCTGATCTATCTTTCTCTCGCTGATCTATATCTCTCTCGCTGATCTATCTCTCTCTCGCTGATCTATCTATCTCTCTCTCGCTGATCTATCTATCTCTCTCTCGCTGATCTATCTCTCTCTCGCTGATCTATCTCTCTCTCGCTGATCTATCTCTCTCTCGCTGATCTATTTCTCTCTCGCTGATCTATCTCTCTCTTGCTGATCTATCTCTCTCTCTCTCGCTGATCTATCTCTCTCTCTCTCGCTGATCTATCTCTCTCTCTCGCTGATCTATCTCTCTCGCTGATCTATCTCTCTCTCGCTGGTCTATCTCTCTCGCTGATCTATCTCTCTCTCGCTGATCTATCTCTTCCTCTCGCTGATCTATCTCTCTCTCGCTGATCTATCTCTCTCTCGCTGATCTATCTCTCTCTCTCTCTCGCTGATCTATCTCTCTCTCTCTCTCTCGCTGATCTATCTCTCTCTCGCTGATCTATCTATCTCTCTCACTGATCTATCTCTCTCTCGCTGACCTATCTCTCTCTCGCTGATCTATCTATCTCTCTCTCGCTGATCTATCTCTCTCTCGCTGATCTATCTATCTCTCTCTCGCTGATCTATCTATCTCTCTCTCGCTGATCTATCTATCTCTCTCTCGCTGATCTATCTCTCTCTTGCTGATCTATCTCTCTCACTTTCTCTCGCTCATCTATCTCTCTCTCTCTCGCTGATCTATCTCTCTCTCTCGCTGATCTATCTCTCTCTCTCGCTGATCTCTCTCTCTCTCTCTCTCGCTGATCTATCTCTCTCTCGCTGATCTATCTCTCTCTCGCTGATCTATCTCTCTCTCGCTGATCTATCTCTGTCTCACTGATCTATCTCTCTCTCTCGTTGATCTCTCTCTCTCTCGCTGATCTATCTCTCTCTCGCTGATCTATCTCTCTCTCGCTAATCTATCTCTCTCTCGCTTATCTATCTCTCTCTCACTTATCTATCTCTCTCTCGCTGATCTTTCTCTCTCTCGCTGATCTATCTCTCTCTCTCTCGCTGATCTATCTCTCTCGCTGATCTATATCTCTCTCGCTGATCTATCTCTCTCTCGCTGATCTATCTCTCGGTCGCTGACCTATCTCTCTCTCGCTGATCTTTCTCTCTCTCGCTGATCTATCTCTCTCTCTCTCTCGCTGATCTATCTCTCTCTCTCGCTGATCTATCTCTCTCGCTGATCTATCTCTCTCTCGCTGATCTATCTCTTTCTCGCTGATCTATCTCTCTCTCTCGCTGATCTATCTCTCCCTCTCGCTGATCTATCTCTCTCTCGCTGATCTATCTCTCTCTCGCTGATCTATCTCTCTCTCTCTCGCTGATCTATCTCTCTCTCTCTCTCTCTCGCTGATCTATCTCTCTCTCTCTCTCTCGCAGATCTATCTCTTTCTCGCTGATCTATCTATCTCTCTCGCTGATCTATCTCTTTCTCGCTGATCTATCTCTCTCTCTCTCTCGCTGATCTATCTCTCTCTCGCTGATCTATCTCTCTCTCGCTAATCTATCTCGCTCTCGCTGATCTATCTCTCTCTCTCGCTGATCTATCTCTCTCTTGCTGATCTATCTCTCTCTCTCTCGCTGATCTATCTATCTCTCGCTGATCTATCTATCTCTCTCGCTGATCTATCTCTTTCTCGCTGATCTATCTCTCTCTCTCTCGCTGATCTATCTCTCTCTCGCTGATCTATCTCTCTCTCGCTAATCTATCTCGCTCTCGCTGATCTATCTCTCTCACTCTCGCTGATCTATCTCTCTCTTGCTGATCTATCTCTCTCTCTCTCGCTGATCTATCTATCTCTCGCTGATCTATCTTTCTCTCGCTGATCTATATCTCTCTCGCTGATCTATCTCTCTCTCGCTGATCTATCTATCTCTCTCTCGCTGATCTATCTCTCTCTCGCTGATCTATCTCTCTCTCGCTGATCTATCTCTCTCTCGCTGATCTATTTCTCTCTCGCTGATCTATCTCTCTCTTGCTGATCTATCTCTCTCTCTCTCACTGATCTATCTATCTCTCGCTGATCTATCTATCTCTCTCGCTGATCTATCTCTTTCTCGCTGATCTATCTCTCTCTCGCTGATCTATCTCTCTCTCGCTAATCTATCTCTCTCTCGCTTATCTATCTCTCTCTTGCTGATCTATCTCTCTCTCTCTCTCGCTGATCTATCTATCTCTCGCTGATCTATCTTTCTCTCGCTGATCTATATCTCTCTCGCTGATCTATCTCTCTCTCGCTGATCTATCTATCTCTCTCTCGCTGATCTATCTATCTCTCTCTCGCTGATCTATCTCTCTCTCGCTGATCTATCTCTCTCTCGCTGATCTATCTCTCTCTCGCTGATCTATTTCTCTCTCGCTGATCTATCTCTCTCTTGCTGATCTATCTCTCTCTCTCTCGCTGATCTATCTCTCTCTCTCTCGCTGATCTATCTCTCTCTCTCGCTGATCTATCTCTCTCGCTGATCTATCTCTCTCTCGCTGGTCTATCTCTCTCGCTGATCTATCTCTCTCTCGCTGATCTATCTCTTCCTCTCGCTGATCTATCTCTCTCTCGCTGATCTATCTCTCTCTCGCTGATCTATCTCTCTCTCTCTCTCTCGCTGATCTATCTCTCTCTCTCTCTCGCTGATCTATCTCTCTCTCGCTGATCTATCTATCTCTCTCACTGATCTATCTCTCTCTCGCTGACCTATCTCTCTCTCGCTGATCTATCTATCTCTCTCTCGCTGATCTATCTCTCTCTCGCTGATCTATCTATCTCTCTCTCGCTGATCTATCTATCTCTCTCTCGCTGATCTATCTATCTCTCTCTCGCTGATCTATCTATCTCTCTCTCGCTGATCTATCTCTCTCACTTTCTCTCGCTCATCTATCTCTCTCTCTCTCGCTGATCTATCTCTCTCTCTCGCTGATCTATCTCTCTCTCTCGCTGATCTCTCTCTCTCTCTCTCTCGCTGATATATCTCTCTCTCGCTGATCTATCTCTCTCTCGCTGATCTATCTCTCTCTCGCTGATCTATCTCTGTCTCACTGATCTATCTCTCTCTCTCGCTGATCTCTCTCTCTCTCGCTGATCTATCTCTCTCTCGCTGATCTATCTCTCTCTCGCTAATCTATCTCTCTCTCGCTTATCTATCTCTCTCTCACTTATCTATCTCTCTCTCGCTGATCTTTCTCTCTCTCGCTGATCTATCTCTCTCTCTCTCGCTGATCTATCTCTCTCGCTGATCTATATCTCTCTCGCTGATCTATCTCTCTCTCGCTGATCTATCTCTCGGTCGCTGACCTATCTCTCTCTCGCTGATCTTTCTCTCTCTCGCTGATCTATCTCTCTCTCTCTCTCGCTGATCTATCTCTCTCTCTCGCTGATCTATCTCTCTCGCTGATCTATCTCTCTCTCGCTGATCTATCTCTTTCTCGCTGATCTATCTCTCTCTCTCGCTGATCTATCTCTCCTTCTCGCT
This sequence comes from Antedon mediterranea, assembly GCF_964355755.1. Lineage (NCBI taxonomy): Eukaryota > Metazoa > Echinodermata > Crinoidea > Comatulida > Antedonidae > Antedon > Antedon mediterranea. The sequence goes on along the minus strand of NC_092679.1, from coordinate 8,531,889 downwards.
GATCTATCTCTCTCTCGCTGATCTATCTCTCTCTCGCTGATCTATCTCTCTCTCTCTCGCTGATCTATCTCTCTCTCTCTCTCTCGCTGATCTATCTCTCTCTCTCTCTCGCAGATCTATCTCTTTCTCGCTGATCTATCTATCTCTCTCGCTGATCTATCTCTTTCTCGCTGATCTATCTCTCTCTCTCTCTCGCTGATCTATCTCTCTCTCGCTGATCTATCTCTCTCTCGCTAATCTATCTCGCTCTCGCTGATCTATCTCTCTCTCTCGCTGATCTATCTCTCTCTTGCTGATCTATCTCTCTCTCTCTCGCTGATCTATCTATCTCTCGCTGATCTATCTATCTCTCTCGCTGATCTATCTCTTTCTCGCTGATCTATCTCTCTCTCTCTCGCTGATCTATCTCTCTCTCGCTGATCTATCTCTCTCTCGCTAATCTATCTCGCTCTCGCTGATCTATCTCTCTCACTCTCGCTGATCTATCTCTCTCTTGCTGATCTATCTCTCTCTCTCTCGCTGATCTATCTATCTCTCGCTGATCTATCTTTCTCTCGCTGATCTATATCTCTCTCGCTGATCTATCTCTCTCTCGCTGATCTATCTATCTCTCTCTCGCTGATCTATCTATCTCTCTCTCGCTGATCTATCTCTCTCTCGCTGATCTATCTCTCTCTCGCTGATCTATCTCTCTCTCGCTGATCTATTTCTCTCTCGCTGATCTATCTCTCTCTTGCTGATCTATCTCTCTCTCTCTCACTGATCTATCTATCTCTCGCTGATCTATCTATCTCTCTCGCTGATCTATCTCTTTCTCGCTGATCTATCTCTCTCTCGCTGATCTATCTCTCTCTCGCTAATCTATCTCTCTCTCGCTTATCTATCTCTCTCTTGCTGATCTATCTCTCTCTCTCTCTCGCTGATCTATCTATCTCTCGCTGATCTATCTTTCTCTCGCTGATCTATATCTCTCTCGCTGATCTATCTCTCTCTCGCTGATCTATCTATCTCTCTCTCGCTGATCTATCTATCTCTCTCTCGCTGATCTATCTCTCTCTCGCTGATCTATCTCTCTCTCGCTGATCTATCTCTCTCTCGCTGATTTATTTCTCTCTCGCTGATCTATCTCTCTCTTGCTGATCTATCTCTCTCTCTCTCGCTGATCTATCTATCTCTCGCTGATCTATCTATCTCTCTCGCTGATCTATCTCTTTCTCGCTGATCTATCTCTCTCTCTCTCTCGCTGATCTATCTCTCTCTCGCTGATCTATCTCTCTCTCGCTAATCTATCTCGCTCTCGCTGATCTATCTCTCTCACTCTCGCTGATCTATCTCTCTCTTGCTGATCTATCTGTCTCTCTTTCGCTGATCTATCTATCTCTCGCTGATCTATCTTTCTCTCGCTGATCTATATCTCTCTCGCTGATCTATCTCTTTCTCGCTGATCTATCTATCTCTCTCTCGCTGATCTATCTATCTCTCTCTCGCTGATCTATCTCTCTCTCGCTGATCTATCTCTCTCTCGCTGATCTATCTCTCTCTCGCTGATCTATTTCTCTCTCGCTGATCTATCTCTCTGTCGCTGACCTATCTCTCTCTCGCTGATCTTTCTCTCTCTCGCTGATCTATCTCTCTCTCTCGCTGATCTATCTCTCTCTCTCGCTGATCTATCTCTCTCGCTGATCTATCTCTCTCTCGCTGGTCTATCTCTCTCGCTGATCTATCTCTCTCTCGCTGATCTATCTCTCCCTCTCGCTGATCTATCTCTCTCTCACTGATCTATCTCTCTCTCGCTGATCTATCTCTCTCTCTCTCTCACTGATCTATCTCTCTCTCGCTGATCTATCTATCTCTCTCACTGATCTATCTCTCTCTCGCTGACCTATCTCTCTCTCGCTGATCTATCTATCTCTCTCTCGCTGATCTATCTCTCTCTCGCTGATCTATCTATCTCTCTCTCGCTGATCTATCTATCTCTCTCTCGCTGATCTATCTATCTCTCTCTCGCTGATCTATCTATCTCTCTTTCGCTGATCTATCTCTCTCGCTGATCTATCTCTCTGTCGCTGATCTATCTCTCTCTCTCGCTGATCTATCTCTCTCTCGCTGATCTATCTCTCCCTCTCGCTGATCTATCTCTCTCTCGCTGATCTATCTCTCTCTCTCGCTGATCTATCTCTCTCGCTGATCTCTCTCTCTCTCGCTGATCTATCTCTCTCGCTGATCTATCTCTTTCTCTCGCGCTGATCTATCTCTCTCTCTCGCTGATCTATCTCTCTCTCGCTGATCTATCTCTCTCTCGCTAATCTATATCTCTCTCGCTTATCTATCTCTCTCTCGCTGATCTATCTCTCTCGCTGATCTATCTCTCTCTCTCGCGCTGATCTATCTCTCTCTCTCGCTGATCTATCTCTCTCTCGCTGATCTTTTTCTCTCTCGCTGATCTATCTCTCTGTTGCTGACCTATCTCTCTCTCGCTGATCTTTCTCTCTCTCGCTGATCTATCTCTCTCTCTCTCTCTCGCTGATCTATCTCTCTCTCGCTGATCTATCTCTCTCTCGCTGATCTATCTCTCTCTCGCTGATCTATCTCTCTCGCTGATCTATCTCTCTCTCGCTGATCTATCTCTACCTCTCGCTGATCTATCTCTCTCTCGCTGATCTATCTCTCTCTCGCTGATCTATCTCTCTCTCTCTCGCTGATCTATCTCTCTCTCTCTCTCTCTTTCGCTGATCTATCTCTCTCTCGCTGATCTATCTATCTCTCTAGCTGATCTATCTCTCTCTCTCGCTGACCTATCTCTCTCTCGCTGATCTATCTATTTCTCTCTCGCTGATCCTTCTCTCTCTCGCTGATCTATCTATCTTTCTCTCGCTGATCTATCTATCTCTCTCTCTCGCTGATCTATCTCTCTCTCGCTGATCTATCTCTCTCACCCTCTCTCGCTGATCTATCTCTCTCACTCTCTCTCGCTGATCTATCTGTCTCTCTCTCGCTGATCTATCTCTCTCTCGCTATAATCTATATCTCTCTCGCTTATCTATCTCTCTCTCGCTGATCTATCTCTCTCGCTGATCTATCTCTTTCTCTCGCGCTGATCTATCTCTCTCTCTCGCTGATCTATCTCTCTCTCGCTGATCTATCTCTCTCTCGCTGATCTTTCTCTCTCTCGCTGATCTATCTCTCTCTCTTGCTGATCTATCTCTCTCTCGCTAATCTATCTCTCTCTCGCTTATCTATCTCTCTCTCGCTGATCTATCTCTCTCGCTGATCTATCTCTCTCTCTCTCTCTCGCTAATCTATCTCTCTCTCTCGCTGATCTATCTCTCTCGCTGATCTATCTCTCTCTCGCTGATCTATCTCTCTCTTGCTGATCTTTCTCTCTCTCGCTGATCTATCTCTCTCTCGCTGATCTATCTCTCTCGCTGATCTATATCTCTCTCGCTGATCTATCTCTCTCTCGCTGATCTATCTCTCTGTCGCTGATCTATCTCTCTCTCGCTGATCTTTTTCTCTCTCGCTGATCTATCTCTCTCTCGCTGATCTATCTCTCTTTCTCGCTGATCTATCTCTCTCTCTCTCTCTCTCGCTGATCTATCTCTCTCACTCTCTCTCGCTGATCTATCTGTCTCTCTCTCGCTGATCTATCTCTCTCTCGCTATAATCTATATCTCTCTCGCTTATCTATCTCTCTCTCGCTGATCTATCTCTCTCGCTGATCTATCTCTTTCTCTCGCGCTGATCTATCTCTCTCTCTCGCTGATCTATCTCTCTCTCGCTGATCTATCTCTCTCTCGCTAATCTATATCTCTCTCGCTTATCTATCTCTCTCTCGCTGATCTATCTCTCTCGCTGATCTATCTCTCTCTCGCGCTGATCTATCTCTCTCTTTCGCTGATCTATCTCTCTCTCGCTGATTTTTTTCTCTCTCGCTGATCTATCTCTCTGTTGCTGACCTATCTCTCTCTCGCTGATCTTTCTCTCTCTCGCTGATCTATCTCTCTCTCTCTCTCGCTGATCTATCTCTCTCTCGCTGATCTATCTCTCTCTCGCTGATCTATCTCTCTCTCGCTGATCTATCTCTCTCGCTGATCTATCTCTCTCTCGCTGATCTATCTCTACCTCTCGCTGATCTATCTCTCTCTCGCTGATCTATCTCTCTCTCGCTGATCTATCTCTCTCTCTCTCTCGCTGATCTATCTCTCTCTCTCTCTCTCTCTCTTTCGCTGATCTATCTCTCTCTCGCTGATCTATCTATCTCTCTAGCTGATCTATCTCTCTCTCGCTGACCTATCTCTCTCTCGCTGATCTATCTATTTCTCTCTCGCTTATCCCTCTCTCTCTCTCGCTGATCTATCTATCTTTCTCTCGCTGATCTATCTATCTCTCTCTCTCGCTGATCTATCTCTCTCTCGCTGATCTATCTCTCTCACCCTCTCTCGCTGATCTATCTCTCTCACTCTCTCTCGCTGATCTATCTGTCTCTCTCTCGCTGATCTATCTCTCTCTCGCTATAATCTATATCTCTCTCGCTTATCTATCTCTCTCTCGCTGATCTATCTCTCTCGCTGATCTATCTCTTTCTCTCGCGCTGATCTATCTCTCTCTCTCTCGCTGATCTATCTCTCTCTCGCTGATCTATCTCTCTCTCGCTGATCTTTCTCTCTCTCGCTGATCTATCTCTCTCTCTTGCTGATCTATCTCTCTCTCGCTAATCTATCTCTCTTTCGCTTATCTATCTCTCTCTCGCTGATCTATCTCTCTCGCTGATCTATCTCTCTCTCTCTCTCGCTAATCTATCTCTCTCTCGCTGATCTATCTCTCTCGCTGATCTATCTCTCTCTCGCTGATCTATCTCTCTCTCGCTGATCTTTCTCTCTCTCGCTGATCTATCTCTCTCTCGCTGATCTATCTCTCTCGCTGATCTATATCTCTCTCGCTGATCTATCTCTCTCTCGCTGATCTATCTCTCTGTCGCTGATCTATCTCTCTCTCGCTGATCTTTTTCTCTCTCGCTGATCTATCTCTCTCTCACTGATCTATCTCTCTTTCTCGCTGATCTATCTCTCTCTCTCTCTCGCTGATCTATCTCTCTCACTCTCTCTCGCTGATCTATCTGTCTCTCTCTCGCTGATCTATCTGTCTCTCTCTCGCTGATCTCTCTCGCTGACCTCTCTCTCTCTCGCTGATCTATCTCTCTCTCGCTGATCTATCTCTCTCTCGCTAATCTATCTCTCTCTTGCTTATCTATCTCTCTCTCGCTGATCTATCTCTCTCGCTGATCTATCTCTCTCTCTCGCTGATCTATCTCTCCCTCTGGCTGATCTATCTCTCTCGCTGATCTATCTCTCTCTCGCTGATCTATCTCTCTCTCGCTGATCTTTCTCTCTCTCGCTGATCTATCTCTCTCTCTCGCTGATCAATCTCTCTCGCTGATCTATATCTCTCTCGCTGATCTATCTCTCTCTCACTGATCTATCTCTCTGTCGCTGATCTATCTCTCTCTCGCTGATCTTTTTCTCTCTCGCTGATCTATCTCTCTCTCGCTGATCTATCTCTCTCTCTCGCTGATCTATCTCTCTCTCGCCTATCTATCTCTCTCTCTCTCGCTGATCTCTCTCTCTCTCTCGCTGATCTATCTCTCTCTCGCTGATCTATCTCTCCCTCTCGCTTATCTATCTCTCTCTCGCTGATCTATATCTCTCTCTCTCGCTGATCTATCTCTCTCTCTCTCTCGCTGATCTATCTCTCTCTCTCGCTGATCTATCTATCTCTCTCGCTGATCTATCTCTTTCTCGCTGATCTATCTCTCTCTCTCGCTGATCTATCTCTCTCTCGCTGATCTATCTCTCTCTCGCTAATCTATCTCGCTCTCGCTGATCTATCTCTCTCTCTCGCTGATCTATCTCTCTCTTGCTGATCTATCTCTCTCTTGCTGATCTATCTCTCTCTCTCTCGCTGATCTATCTATCTTTCGCTGATCTATCTCTCTCTCGCTGATCTATATCTCTGTCGCTGATCTATCTCTCTCTCGCTGATCTATCTCTCTGTCGCTGATCTATCTCTCTCTCGCTGATCTTTCTCTATATCGCTGATCTATCTCTCTCTCTCTAGCTGATCTATCTCTCTCTCGCTGATCTATCTCTTTCTCGCTGATCTCTCTCTCTCTCTCTCTCGCTGATCTATCTCTCTCTCGCTGATCTATCTCTCTCTCGCTGATCTATCTCTCTCTCGCTGATCTATCTCTCCCTCTCGCTGATCTATCTCTCTCTCTCGCTGATCTATCTCTCTCTCGCTGATCTATCTCTCTCTCTCTCGCTGATCTATCTCTCTCTCTCTCTCTCTCTCTCGCTGATCTATCTCTCTCTCTCTCTCTCGCTGATCTATCTCTTTCTCGCTGATCTATCTATCTCTCTCGCTGATCTATCTCTTTCTCGCTGATCTATCTCTCTCTCTCTCTCGCTGATCTATCTCTCTCTCGCTGATCTATCTCTCTCTCGCTAATCTATATCGCTCTCGCTGATCTATCTCTCTCTCTCGCTGATCTATCTCTCTCTTGCTGATCTATCTCTCTCTCTCTCTCGCTGATCTATCTATCTCTCGCTGATCTATCTATCTCTCTCGCTGATCTATCTCTTTCTCGCTGATCTATCTCTCTCTCTCTCGCTGATCTATCTCTCTCTCGCTGATCTATCTCTCTCTCGCTAATCTATCTCGCTCTCGCTGATCTATCTCTCTCACTCTCGCTGATCTATCTCTTTCTTGCTGATCTATCTCTCTCTCGCTGATCTATCTATCTCTCGCTGATCTATCTTTCTCTCGCTGATCTATATCTCTCTCGCTGATCTATCTCTCTCTCGCTGATCTATCTATCTCTCTTTCGCTGATCTATCTATCTCTCTCTCGCTGATCTATCTCTCTCTCGCTGATTTATCTCTCTCTCGCTGATCTATCTCTCTCTCGCTGATCTATCTCTCTCTCGCTGATCTATCTCTCTCTTGCTAATCTATTTCTCTCTCGCTGATCTATCTCTCTCTCGCTGATCTATCTCTCTCTCTCTGATCTATATCTCTCTCTCTCGCTGATCTATCTCTCTCTCGCTAATCTATCTCTCTCTCGCTGATCTATCTCTCTCTCACTGATCTATCTCTCTCTCGCTGATCATTCTCTCTCTCGCTGATCTATCTCTCTCGCTGATCTATCTCTCTCTCGTTGATCTATATCTCTCTCGCTGATCTATCTCTCTCGCTGATCTATATCTCTATCGCTGATCTATCTCTCCCTCTCGCTGATCTATCTCTCTCTCGCTGATCTATCTCTCTCGCTGATCTATCTCTCTCTCTCTCTCGCTGATTCTATCTCTCTCTCGCTGGTCTATCTCTTTCTTGCTGATCTATCTCTCTCTCTCTCTCGCTGATCTATCTATCTCTCGCTGATCTATCTCTCTCTCGCTGATCTGTATCTCTCTCGCTGATCTATCTCTCTCGCTGATCTATCTATCTCTCTCTAGCTGATCTATCTCTCTCTCGCAGATCTATCTCTCTCTCGCTGATCTATCTCTCTCTCGCTGATCTATCTCTCTCGCTGATCTATCTCTCTCTCGTTGATCTATATCTCTCTCGCTGATCTATCTCTCTCGCTGATGATCTATATCTCTATCGCTGATCTATCTCTCCCTCTCTCTGATCTATCTCTCTCTCTCTCTCTCTCGCTGATCTATCTCTCTCTCGCTGATCTATCTATCTCTCTCGCTGATCTATCTCTCTCTCGCTGATCAATCTCTCTCTCGCAGATCTTTCTCTATCTCGCTGATCTATCTCTCTCTATCGCTGATCCATCTCTCTCTCTCGCTGATCTATCTCTCTCTCGCTGATCTATCTCTCTCTCGCTGATCTATCTCTCTCTCGCTGATCTATATCTCTCGCTGATTTATCTCTCTCTCGCTGATCTATCTCTCTCTCGCTGATCTATCTCTCTCTCTCGCTGATCTCTCTCTCTCGCTGATCTATCTCTTTCTCGCTGATCTATCTCTCTCTCGCTAATCTATCTCTCTCTCGCTGATCTATCTCTCTCTCGCTGATCTATCTCTCTCTCGCTGATCTATCTCTCTCTCTCTCTCTCGCTGATCTATCTCTCTCTCGCTGATCTTTCTCTCTCTCGCTGATCTATCTCTCTCTCTTGCTGATCTATCTCTCTCTCGCTAATCTATCTCTCTCTCGCTTATCTATCTCTCTCTCGCTGATCTATCTCTCTGTCGCTGATCAATCTCTCTCTCGCAGATCTTTCTCTATCTCGCTGATCTATCTCTCTCTCTCTCTCGCTGATCCATCTCTCTCTCTAGCTGATCTATCTCTCTCTCGCTGATCTATCTCTCTCTCGCTGATCTATCTCTCTCGCTGATCTATCTCTCTCTCTCGCTGATCTATCTCTCTCTCGCTGATCTTTCTCTCTCTCGCTGATCTATCTCTCTCTCTTGCTTATCTATCTCTCTCTCGCTAATCTATCTCTCTCTCGCTTATCTATCTCTCTCTCGCTGATCTATCTCTCTGTCGCTGATCAATCTCTCTCTCGCAGATCTTTCTCTATCTCGCTGATCTATCTCTCTCTCTCTCTCGCTGATCCATCTCTCTCTCTAGCTGATCTATCTCTCTCTCGCTGATCTATCCCTCTCTCGCTGATCTATCTCTCTCGCTGATCTATCTCTCTCTCTCGCTGATCTATCTCTCTCTCGCTCTGATCTATCTTTCCTTCTCGCTGATCTATCTCTCTCTCGCTGATCTATCTCTCTCTCGCTGATCTATTTCTTTCTCTCGCTGATCTATCTATCTCTCTCTCTCTCTCTCGCTGATCTATCTCTCTCTCGCTGATCTATCTATCTCTCTCGCTGATCTATCTCTCTCGCTCATCTATTTCTCTCTCGCTGATCTATCTATCTCTCTCTCGCTGATCTATCTATCCCTCTCTCGCTGATCTATCTATCTCTTTCTCGCTGATCTATCTATCTCTCTCTCGCTGATCTATCTATCTCTCTCTCGCTGATCTATCTCTCTCTCGCTGATCTATCTCTCTCTCTCGCTGATCTATCTCTCTCTCGCTGATCTATCTCTCTCTCGCTCAGCTATCTATCTCTCTCTCGCTGATCTATCTCTCTCGCTGATCTATCTCTCTCTCGCTGATCTATCTATCTCTCTTTCGCTGATCTATCTCTCTCTCGCTGATCTATCTATCTCCCTCTCGCTGATCTATCTATCTCTCTCTCGCTGATCTATCTCTCTCTCGCTGATCTATCTCTCTCTCTCGCTGATCTCTCTCTCTCTCGCTGATCTATCTCTCTCGCTGATCTATCTCTCTCTCGCTAATCTATCTCTCTCTCGCTTATCTATCTCTCTCTCGCTGATCTATCTCTCTCTCGCTGATCTATCTCTCTCTCTCGCTCGCTGATCTATCTCTCTCTCTCTCGCTGATCTATCTCTCTCGCTGATCTATCTCTCTCTCGCTGATCTATCTCTCTCTTGCTGATCTTTCTTTCTCTCTCGCTGATCTATCTCTTTCTCGCTGATCTATCTCTCTCGCTGATATATATCTCTCTCGCTGATCTATCTCTCTCTCGCTGATCTATCTCTCTGTCGCTGATCTATCTCTCTCTCGCTGATCTTTCTCTCTCTCGCTGATCTATCTCTCTCTCTCGCTGATCTATCTCTTTCTCTCGCTGATCTATCTCTCTCTCGCTGATCTATCTCTCTCTCGCTGATCTATCTCTCTCTCGCTGATCTATCTCTCTCTCTCTCGCTGATCTATCTCTCTCTCTCTCTCTCTCTCTCGCTGATCTATCTCTCTCTCTCTCTCTCGCTGATCTATCTCTTTCTCGCTGATCTATCTATCTCTCTCGCTGATCTATCTCTTTCTCGCTGATCTATCTCTCTCTCTCTCTCGCTGATCTATCTCTCTCTCGCTGATCTATCTCTCTCTCGCTAATCTATCTCGCTCTCGCTGATCTATCTCTCTCTCTCGCTGATCTATCTCTCTCTTGCTGATCTATCTCTCTCTCTCTCTCGCTGATCTATCTATCTCTCGCTGATCTATCTATCTCTCTCGCTGATCTATCTCTTTCTCGCTGATCTATCTCTCTCTCTCTCGCTGATCTATCTCTCTCTCGCTGATCTATCTCTCTCTCGCTAATCTATCTCGCTCTCGCTGATCTATCTCTCTCACTCTCGCTGATCTATCTCTTTCTTGCTGATCTATCTCTCTCTCGCTGATCTATCTATCTCTCGCTGATCTATCTTTCTCTCGCTGATCTATATCTCTCTCGCTGATCTATCTCTCTCTCGCTGATCTATCTATCTCTCTTTCGCTGATCTATCTATCTCTCTCTCGCTGATCTATCTCTCTCTCGCTGATTTATCTCTCTCTCGCTGATCTATCTCTCTCTCGCTGATCTATCTCTCTCTCGCTGATCTATCTCTCTCTTGCTAATCTATTTCTCTCTCGCTGATCTATCTCTCTCTCGCTGATCTATCTCTCTCTCTCTGATCTATATCTCTCTCTCTCGCTGATCTATCTCTCTCTCGCTAATCTATCTCTCTCTCGCTGATCTATCTCTCTCTCACTGATCTATCTCTCTCTCGCTGATCATTCTCTCTCTCGCTGATCTATCTCTCTCGCTGATCTATCTCTCTCTCGTTGATCTATATCTCTCTCGCTGATCTATCTCTCTCGCTGATCTATATCTCTATCGCTGATCTATCTCTCCCTCTCGCTGATCTATCTCTCTCTCGCTGATCTATCTCTCTCGCTGATCTATCTCTCTCTCTCTCTCGCTGATTCTATCTCTCTCTCGCTGGTCTATCTCTTTCTTGCTGATCTATCTCTCTCTCTCTCTCGCTGATCTATCTATCTCTCGCTGATCTATCTCTCTCTCGCTGATCTGTATCTCTCTCGCTGATCTATCTCTCTCGCTGATCTATCTATCTCTCTCTAGCTGATCTATCTCTCTCTCGCAGATCTATCTCTCTCTCGCTGATCTATCTCTCTCTCGCTGATCTATCTCTCTCGCTGATCTATCTCTCTCTCGTTGATCTATATCTCTCTCGCTGATCTATCTCTCTCGCTGATGATCTATATCTCTATCGCTGATCTATCTCTCCCTCTCTCTGATCTATCTCTCTCTCTCTCTCTCTCGCTGATCTATCTCTCTCTCGCTGATCTATCTATCTCTCTCGCTGATCTATCTCTCTCTCGCTGATCAATCTCTCTCTCGCAGATCTTTCTCTATCTCGCTGATCTATCTCTCTCTATCGCTGATCCATCTCTCTCTCTCGCTGATCTATCTCTCTCTCGCTGATCTATCTCTCTCTCGCTGATCTATCTCTCTCTCGCTGATCTATATCTCTCGCTGATTTATCTCTCTCTCGCTGATCTATCTCTCTCTCGCTGATCTATCTCTCTCTCTCGCTGATCTCTCTCTCTCGCTGATCTATCTCTTTCTCGCTGATCTATCTCTCTCTCGCTAATCTATCTCTCTCTCGCTGATCTATCTCTCTCTCGCTGATCTATCTCTCTCTCGCTGATCTATCTCTCTCTCTCTCTCTCGCTGATCTATCTCTCTCTCGCTGATCTTTCTCTCTCTCGCTGATCTATCTCTCTCTCTTGCTGATCTATCTCTCTCTCGCTAATCTATCTCTCTCTCGCTTATCTATCTCTCTCTCGCTGATCTATCTCTCTGTCGCTGATCAATCTCTCTCTCGCAGATCTTTCTCTATCTTGCTGATCTATCTCTCTCTCTCTCTCGCTGATCCATCTCTCTCTCTAGCTGATCTATCTCTCTCTCGCTGATCTATCTCTCTCTCGCTGATCTATCTCTCTCGCTGATCTATCTCTCTCTCTCGCTGATCTATCTCTCTCTCGCTGATCTTTCTCTCTCTCGCTGATCTATCTCTCTCTCTTGCTTATCTATCTCTCTCTCGCTAATCTATCTCTCTCTCGCTTATCTATCTCTCTCTCGCTGATCTATCTCTCTGTCGCTGATCAATCTCTCTCTCGCAGATCTTTCTCTATCTCGCTGATCTATCTCTCTCTCTCTCTCGCTGATCCATCTCTCTCTCTAGCTGATCTATCTCTCTCTCGCTGATCTATCCCTCTCTCGCTGATCTATCTCTCTCGCTGATCTATCTCTCTCTCTCGCTGATCTATCTCTCTCTCGCTCTGATCTATCTTTCCTTCTCGCTGATCTATCTCTCTCTCGCTGATCTATCTCTCTCTCGCTGATCTATTTCTTTCTCTCGCTGATCTATCTATCTCTCTCTCTCTCTCTCGCTGATCTATCTCTCTCTCGCTGATCTATCTATCTCTCTCGCTGATCTATCTCTCTCGCTCATCTATTTCTCTCTCGCTGATCTATCTATCTCTCTCTCGCTGATCTATCTATCCCTCTCTCGCTGATCTATCTATCTCTTTCTCGCTGATCTATCTATCTCTCTCTCGCTGATCTATCTATCTCTCTCTCGCTGATCTATCTCTCTCTCGCTGATCTATCTCTCTCTCTCGCTGATCTATCTCTCTCTCGCTGATCTATCTCTCTCTCGCTCAGCTATCTATCTCTCTCTCGCTGATCTATCTCTCTCGCTGATCTATCTCTCTCTCGCTGATCTATCTATCTCTCTTTCGCTGATCTATCTCTCTCTCGCTGATCTATCTATCTCCCTCTCGCTGATCTATCTATCTCTCTCTCGCTGATCTATCTCTCTCTCGCTGATCTATCTCTCTCTCTCGCTGATCTCTCTCTCTCTCGCTGATCTATCTCTCTCGCTGATCTATCTCTCTCTCGCTAATCTATCTCTCTCTCGCTTATCTATCTCTCTCTCGCTGATCTATCTCTCTCTCGCTGATCTATCTCTCTCTCTCGCTCGCTGATCTATCTCTCTCTCTCTCGCTGATCTATCTCTCTCGCTGATCTATCTCTCTCTCGCTGATCTATCTCTCTCTTGCTGATCTTTCTTTCTCTCTCGCTGATCTATCTCTTTCTCGCTGATCTATCTCTCTCGCTGATATATATCTCTCTCGCTGATCTATCTCTCTCTCGCTGATCTATCTCTCTGTCGCTGATCTATCTCTCTCTCGCTGATCTTTCTCTCTCTCGCTGATCTATCTCTCTCTCTCGCTGATCTATCTCTTTCTCTCGCTGATCTATCTCTCTCTCGCTGATCTATCTCTCTCTCGCTGATCTATCTCTCTCTTGCTGATCTATATCTCTCTCGCTGATCTATCTCTCCCTCTCGCTGATCTATCTCTCTCTCGCTGATTTATCTTTCTCTCGCTGATCTATCTCTCTCTCTCGCTGATCTATCTCTCTCTCTCTCGCTGATCTATCTCTCTCTCGCTGATCTATCTATCTCTCTCGCTGATCTATCTCTCTCTCGCTGATCTATCTCTCTCTCTCTCTCGCTGATCTATCTCTCTCTTGCTGATCTATCTCTCTCTCGCTAATCTATCTCGTTCTCGCTGATCTATCTCTCTCTCTCGCTGATCTATCTCTCTCTTGCTGATCTATCTCTCTCTCTTTCGCTGATCTATCGATCTCTCGCTGATCTATCTCTCTCTCTCGCTGATCTATATATCTCTTGCTGATCTATCTCTCTCTCGCTGATTTATCTCTCTGTCACTGATCTATCTCTCTCTCGCTGATCTTTCTCTATCTCGCTGATCTATCTCTCTCTCGCTGATCTATCTATCTCTCGCTGATCTATCTCTCTCTCTCGCTGATCTATCTCTCTCTCTCTCTCTCTCTCTCGCTGATCTATCTTTCTCTCTCTCTCGCTGATCTATCTCTCTCTCGCTGATCTATCTATCTCTCTCGCTGATCTATCTCTTTCTCGCTGATCTATCTCTCTCTCTCTCTCTCTCGCTGATCTATCTCTCTCTCGCTGATCTATCTCTCTCTCGCTAATCTATCTCTCTCTCGCTGATCTATCTCTCTCGCTGATCTATCTCTCTCTCTCTCTCTCGCTAATCTATCTCTCTCTCTCGCTGATCTATCTCTCTCGCTGATCTATCTCTCTCTCGCTGATCTATCTCTCTCTTGCTGATCTTTCTCTCTCTCGCTGATCTATCTCTCTCTCGCTGATCTATCTCTCTCGCTGATCTATATCTCTCTCGCTGATCTATCTCTCTCTCGCTGATCTATCTCTCTGTCGCTGATCTATCTCTCTCTCGCTGATCTTTTTCTCTCTCGCTGATCTATCTCTCTCTCGCTGATCTATCTCTCTTTCTCGCTGATCTATCTCTCTCTCTCTCTCTCTCGCTGATCTATCTCTCTCACTCTCTCTCGCTGATCTATCTGTCTCTCTCTCGCTGATCTATCTCTCTCTCGCTATAATCTATATCTCTCTCGCTTATCTATCTCTCTCTCGCTGATCTATCTCTCTCGCTGATCTATCTCTTTCTCTCGCGCTGATCTATCTCTCTCTCTCGCTGATCTATCTCTCTCTCGGTGATCTATCTCTCTCTCGCTAATCTATATCTCTCTCGCTTATCTATCTCTCTCTCGCTGATCTATCTCTCTCGCTGATCTATCTCTCTCTCGCGCTGATCTATCTCTCTCTCTCGCTGATCTATCTCTCTCTCGCTGATCTTTTTCTCTCTCGCTGATCTATCTCTCTGTTGCTGACCTATCTCTCTCTCGCTGATCTTTCTCTCTCTCGCTGATCTATCTCTCTCTCTCTCTCGCTGATCTATCTCTCTCTCGCTGATCTATCTCTCTCTCGCTGATCTATCTCTCTCTCGCTGATCTATCTCTCTCGCTGATCTATCTCTCTCTCGCTGATCTATCTCTACCTCTCGCTGATCTATCTCTCTCTCGCTGATCTATCTCTCTCTCGCTGATCTATCTCTCTCTCTCTCTCGCTGATCTATCTCTCTCTCTCTCTCTCTCTTTCGCTGATCTATCTCTCTCTCGCTGATCTATCTATCTCTCTAGCTGATCTATCTCTCTCTCGCTGACCTATCTCTCTCTCGCTGATCTATCTATTTCTCTCTCGCTTATCCCTCTCTCTCTCTCGCTGATCTATCTATCTTTCTCTCGCTGATCTATCTATCTCTCTCTCTCGCTGATCTATCTCTCTCTCGCTGATCTATCTCTCTCACCCTCTCTCGCTGATCTATCTCTCTCACTCTCTCTCGCTGATCTATCTGTCTCTCTCTCGCTGATCTATCTCTCTCTCGCTATAATCTATATCTCTCTCGCTTATCTATCTCTCTCTCGCTGATCTATCTCTCTCGCTGATCTATCTCTTTCTCTCGCGCTGATCTATTTCTCTCTCTCTCGCTGATCTATCTCTCTCTCGCTGATCTATCTCTCTCTCGCTGATCTTTCTCTCTCTCGCTGATCTATCTCTCTCTCTTGCTGATCTATCTCTCTCTCGCTAATCTATCTCTCTCTCGCTTATCTATCTCTCTCTCGCTGATCTATCTCTCTCGCTGATCTATCTCTCTCTCTCTCTCGCTAATCTATCTCTCTCTCTCGCTGATCTATCTCTCTCGCTGATCTATCTCTCTCTCGCTGATCTATCTCTCTCTCGCTGATCTTTCTCTCTCTCGCTGATCTATCTCTCTCTCGCTGATCTATCTCTCTCGCTGATCTATATTTCTCTCGCTGATCTATCTCTCTCTCTCGCTGATCTATCTCTCTGTCGCTGATCTATCTCTCTCTCGCTGATCTTTTTCTCTCTCGCTGATCTATCTCTCTCTCGCTGATCTATCTCTCTTTCTCGCTGATCTATCTCTCTCTCTCTCTCTCGCTGATCTATCTCTCTCACTCTCTCTCGCTGATCTATCTGTCTCTCTCTCGCTGATCTATCTGTCTCTCTCTCGCTGATCTCTCTCGCTGACCTCTCTCTCTCTCGCTGATCTATCTCTCCCTCTCGCTGATCTATCTCTCCCTCTCGCTGATCTATCTCTCTCTCGCTGATCTATCTCTCTCTCGCTGATCTTTCTCTCTCTCGCTGATCTATCTCTCTCTCTCGCTGATCTATCTCTCTCGCTGATCTATATCTCTCTCGCTGATCTATCTCTCTCTCACTGATCTATCTCTCTGTCGCTGATCTATCTCTCTCTCGCTGATCTTTTTCTCTCTCGCTGATCTATCTCTCTCTCGCTGATCTATCTCTCTCTCTCGCTGATCTATCTCTCTCTCGCCTATCTATCTCTCTCTCTCTCGCTGATCTCTCTCTCTCTCTCGCTGATCTATCTCTCTCTCGCTGATCTATCTCTCCCTCTCGCTTATCTATCTCTCTCTCGCTGATCTATATCTCTCTCTCTCGCTGATCTATCTCTCTCTCTCTCGCTGATCTATCTCTCTCTCTCGCTGATCTATCTATCTCTCTCGCTGATCTATCTTTTTCTCGCTGATCTATCTCTCTCTCTCGCTGATCTATCTCTCTCTCGCTGATCTATCTCTCTCTCGCTAATCTATCTCGCTCTCGCTGATCTATCTCTCTCTCTCGCTGATCTATCTCTCTCTTGCTGATCTATCTCTCTCTTGCTGATCTATCTCTCTCTCTCTCTCGCTGATCTATCTATCTTTCGCTGATCTATCTCTCTCTCGCTGATCTATATCTCTGTCGCTGATCTATCTCTCTCTCGCTGATCTATCTCTCTGTCGCTGATCTATCTCTCTCTCGCTGATCTTTCTCTATATCGCTGATCTATCTCTCTCTCTCTAGCTGATCTATCTCTCTCTCGCTGATCTATCTCTTTCTCGCTGATCTCTCTCTCTCTCTCTCTCGCTGATCTATCTCTCTCTCGCTGATCTATCTCTCTCTCGCTGATCTATCTCTCTCTCGCTGATCTATCTCTCCCTCTCGCTGATCTATCTCTCTCTCGCTGATCTATCTCTCTCTCGCTGATCTATCTCTCTCTCTCTCGCTGATCTATCTCTCTCTCTCTCTCTCTCTCTCGCTGATCTATCTCTCTCTCTCTCTCTCGCTGATCTATCTCTTTCTCGCTGATCTATCTATCTCTCTCGCTGATCTATCTCTTTCTCGCTGATCTATCTCTCTCTCTCTCGCTGATCTATCTCTCTCTCGCTGATCTATCTCTCTCTCGCTAATCTATCTCGCTCTCGCTGATCTATCTCTCTCTCTCGCTGATCTATCTCTCTCTTGCTGATCTATCTCTCTCTCTCTCTCGCTGATCTATCTATCTCTCGCTGATCTATCTATCTCTCTCGCTGATCTATCTCTTTCTCGCTGATCTATCTCTCTCTCTCTCGCTGATCTATCTCTCTCTCGCTGATCTATCTCTCTCTCGCTAATCTATCTCGCTCTCGCTGATCTATCTCTCTCACTCTCGCTGATCTATCTCTTTCTTGCTGATCTATCTCTCTCTCTCTCGCTGATCTATCTATCTCTCGCTGATCTATCTTTCTCTCGCTGATCTATATCTCTCTCGCTGATCTATCTCTCTCTCGCTGATCTATCTATCTCTCTCTCGCTGATCTATCTATCTCTCTCTCACTGATCTATCTCTCTCTCGCTGATTTATCTCTCTCTCGCTGATCTATCTCTCTCTCGCTGATCTATCTCTCTCTCGCTGATCTATCTCTCTCTTGCTAATCTATTTCTCTCTCGCTGATCTATCTCTCTCTCGCTGATCTATCTCTCTCTCTCTGATCTATATCTCTCTCTCTCGCTGATCTATCTCTCTCTCGCTAATCTATCTCTCTCTCGCTGATCTATCCCTCTCGCTGATCTATCTCTCTCTCGTTGATCTATATCTCTCTCGCTGATCTATCTCTCTCGCTGATCTATATCTCTATCGCTGATCTATCTCTCCCTCTCGCTGATCTATCTCTCTCTCGCTGATCTATCTCTCTCGCTGATCTATCTCTCTCTCTCTCTCTCGCTGATTCTATCTATCTCTCTCGCTGATCTATCTCTTTCTCGCTGATCTATCTCTCTCTCTCTCGCTGATCTATCTCTCTCTCGCTGATCTATCTCTCTCTCGCTAATCTATCTCGCTCTCGCTGATCTATCTCTCTCTCTCGCTGATCTATCTCTCTCTTGCTGATCTATCTCTCTCTCTCTCTCGCTGATCTATCTATCTCTCGCTGATCTATCTATCTCTCTCGCTGATCTATCTCTTTCTCGCTGATCTATCTCTCTCTCTCTCGCTGATCTATCTCTCTCTCGCTGATCTATCTCTCTCTCGCTAATCTATCTCGCTCTCGCTGATCTATCTCTCTCACTCTCGCTGATCTATCTCTTTCTTGCTGATCTATCTCTCTCTCTCTCGCTGATCTATCTATCTCTCGCTGATCTATCTTTCTCTCGCTGATCTATATCTCTCTCGCTGATCTATCTCTCTCTCGCTGATCTATCTATCTCTCTCTCGCTGATCTATCTATCTCTCTCTCACTGATCTATCTCTCTCTCGCTGATTTATCTCTCTCTCGCTGATCTATCTCTCTCTCGCTGATCTATCTCTCTCTCGCTGATCTATCTCTCTCTTGCTAATCTATTTCTCTCTCGCTGATCTATCTCTCTCTCGCTGATCTATCTCTCTCTCTCTGATCTATATCTCTCTCTCTCGCTGATCTATCTCTCTCTCGCTAATCTATCTCTCTCTCGCTGATCTATTTCTCTCTCACTGATCTATCTCTCTCTCGCTGATCATTCTCTCTCTCGCTGATCTATCCCTCTCGCTGATCTATCTCTCTCTCGTTGATCTATATCTCTCTCGCTGATCTATCTCTCTCGCTGATCTATATCTCTATCGCTGATCTATCTCTCCCTCTCGCTGATCTATCTCTCTCTCGCTGATCTATCTCTCTCGCTGATCTATCTCTCTCTCTCTCTCTCGCTGATTCTATCTCTCTCTCGCTGGTCTATCTCTTTCTTGCTGATCTATCTCTCTCTCTCTCGCTGATCTATCTATCTCTCGCTGATCTATCTCTCTCTCGCTGATCTGTATCTCTCTCGCTGATCTATCTCTCTCGCTGATCTATCTATCTCTCTCTCGCTGATCTATCTCTCTCTCGCAGATCTATCTCTCTCTCGCTGATCTATCTCTCTCTCGCTGATCTATCTCTCTCGCTGATCTATCTCTCTCTCGTTGATCTATATCTCTCTCGCTGATCTATCTCTCTCGCTGATGATCTATATCTCTATCGCTGATCTATCTCTCCCTCTCTCTGATCTATCTCTCTCTCTCTCTCTCTCGCTGATCTATCTCTCTCTCGCTGATCTATCTATCTCTCTCGCTGATCTATCTCTCTCTCGCTGATCAATCTCTCTCTCGCAGATCTTTCTCTATCTCGCTGATCTATCTCTCTCTATCGCTGATCCATCTCTCTCTCTCGCTGATCTATCTCTCTCTCGCTGATCTATCTCTCTCTCGCTGATCTATATCTCTCGCTGATTTATCTCTCTCTCGCTGATCTATCTCTCTCTCGCTGATCTATCTCTCTCTCTCGCTGATCTCTCTCTCTCGCTGATCTATCTCTTTCTCGCTGATCTATCTCTCTCTCGCTAATCTATCTCTCTCTCGCTGATCTATCTCTCTCTCGCTGATCTATCTCTCTCTCGCTGATCTATCTCTCTCTCTCTCTCTCACTGATCTATCTCTCTCTCGCTGATCTTTCTCTCTCTCGCTGATCTATCTCTCTCTCTTGCTGATCTATCTCTCTCTCGCTAATCTATCTCTCTCTCGCTTATCTATCTCTCTCTCGCTGATCTATCTCTCTGTCGCTGATCAATCTCTCTCTCGCAGATCTTTCTCTATCTCGCTGATCTATCTCTCTCTCTCTCTCGCTGATCCATCTCTCTCTCTAGCTGATCTATCTCTCTCTTGCTGATCTATCTCTCTCTCGCTGATCTATCTCTCTCGCTGATCTATCTCTCTCTCTCGCTGATCTATCTCTCTCTCGCTGATCTTTCTCTCTCTCGCTGATCTATCTCTCTCTCTTGCTTATCTATCTCTCTCTCGCTAATCTATCTCTCTCTCGCTTATCTATCTCTCTCTCGCTGATCTATCTCTCTGTCGCTGATCAATCTCTCTCTCGCAGATCTTTCTCTATCTCGCTGATCTATCTCTCTCTCTCTCGCTGATCCATCTCTCTCTCTAGCTGATCTATCTCTCTCTCGCTGATCTATCCCTCTCTCGCTGATCTATCTCTCTCGCTGATCTATCTCTCTCTCTCGCTGATCTATCTCTCTCTCGCTCTGATCTATCTTTCCTTCTCGCTGATCTATCTCTCTCTCGCTGATCTATCTCTCTCTCGCTGATCTATTTCTTTCTCTCGCTGATCTATCTATCTCTCTCTCTCTCTCTCGCTGATCTATCTCTCTCTCGCTGATCTATCTATCTCTCTCGCTCATCTATCTCTCTCTCGCTCTGATCTATCTTTCCTTCTCGCTGATCTATCTCTCTCTCGCTGATCTATCTCGTTCTCGCTGATCTATCTCTCTCTCTCGCTGATCTATCTCTCTCTCTCGCTGATCTATCTCTCTCTCGCTCTGATCTATCTTTCCTTCTCGCTGATCTATCTCTCTCTCGCTGATCTATCTCTCTCTCGCTGATCTATTTCTTTCTCTCGCTGATCTATCTATCTCTCTCTCTCGCTGATCTATCTATCTCTCGCTGATCTATCTATCTCTCTCGCTGATCTATCTCTTTCTCGCTGATCTATCTCTCTCTCTCTCGCTGATCTATCTCTCTCTCGCTGATCTATCTCTCTCTCGCTAATCTATCTCGCTCTCGCTGATCTATCTCTCTCACTCTCGCTGATCTATCTCTTTCTTGCTGATCTATCTCTCTCTCTCTCGCTGATCTATCTATCTCTCGCTGATCTATCTTTCTCTCGCTGATCTATATCTCTCTCGCTGATCTATCTCTCTCTCGCTGATCTATCTATCTCTCTCTCACTGATCTATCTCTCTCGCTGATTTATCTCTCTCTCGCTGATCTATCTCTCTCTCGCTGATCTATCTCTCTCTCGCTGATCTATCTCTCTCTTGCTAATCTATTTCTCTCTCGCTGATCTATCTCTCTCTCGCTGATCTATCTCTCTCTCTCTGATCTATATCTCTCTCTCTCGCTGATCTATCTCTCTCTCGCTAATCTATCTCTCTCTCGCTGATCTATTTCTCTCTCACTGATCTATCTCTCTCTCGCTGATCATTCTCTCTCTCGCTGATCTATCTCTCTCGCTGATCTATCTCTCTCTCGTTGATCTATATCTCTCTCGCTGATCTATCTCTCTCGCTGATCTATATCTCTATCGCTGATCTATCTCTCCCTCTCGCTGATCTATCTCTCTCTCGCTGATCTATCTCTCTCGCTGATCTATCTCTCTCTCTCTCTCTCGCTGATTCTATCTCTCTCTCGCTGGTCTATCTCTTTCTTGCTGATCTATCTCTCTCTCTCTCTCTCGCTGATCTATCTATCTCTCGCTGATCTATCTCTCTCTCGCTGATCTGTATCTCTCTCGCTGATCTATCTCTCTCGCTGATCTATCTATCTCTCTCTCGCTGATCTATCTCTCTCTCGCAGATCTATCTCTCTCTCGCTGATCTATCTCTCTCTCGCTGATCTATCTCTCTCGCTGATCTATCTCTCTCTCGTTGATCTATATCTCTCTCGCTGATCTATCTCTCTCGCTGATGATCTATATCTCTATCGCTGATCTATCTCTCCCTCTCTCTGATCTATCTCTCTCTCTCTCTCTCTCGCTGATCTATCTCTCTCTCGCTGATCTATCTATCTCTCTCGCTGATCTATCTCTCTCTCGCTGATCAATCTCTCTCTCGCAGATCTTTCTCTATCTCGCTGATCTATCTCTCTCTATCGCTGATCCATCTCTCTCTCTCGCTGATCTATCTCTCTCTCGCTGATCTATCTCTCTCTCGCTGATCTATATCTCTCGCTGATTTATCTCTCTCTCGCTGATCTATCTCTCTCTCGCTTATCTATCTCTCTCTCTCGCTGATCTCTCTCTCTCGCTGATCTATCTCTTTCTCGCTGATCTATCTCTCTCTCGCTAATCTATCTCTCTCTCGCTGATCTATCTCTCTCTCGCTGATCTATCTCTCTCTCGCTGATCTATCTCTCTCTCTCTCTCTCACTGATCTATTTCTCTCTCGCTGATCTTTCTCTCTCTCGCTGATCTATCTCTCTCTCTTGCTGATCTATCTCTCTCTCGCTAATCTATCTCTCTCTCGCTTATCTATCTCTCTCTCGCTGATCTATCTCTCTGTCGCTGATCAATCTCTCTCTCGCAGATCTTTCTCTATCTCGCTGATCTATCTCTCTCTCTCTCTCGCTGATCCATCTCTCTCTCTAGCTGATCTATCTCTCTCTTGCTGATCTATCTCTCTCTCGCTGATCTATCTCTCTCGCTGATCTATCTCTCTCTCTCGCTGATCTATCTCTCTCTCGCTGATCTTTCTCTCTCTCGCTGATCTATCTCTCTCTCTTGCTTATCTATCTCTCTCTCGCTAATCTATCTCTCTCTCGCTTATCTATCTCTCTCTCGCTGATCTATCTCTCTGTCGCTGATCAATCTCTCTCTCGCAGATCTTTCTCTATCTCGCTGATCTATCTCTCTCTCTCTCGCTGATCCATCTCTCTCTCTAGCTGATCTATCTCTCTCTCGCTGATCTATCCCTCTCTCGCTGATCTATCTCTCTCGCTGATCTATCTCTCTCTCTCGCTGATCTATCTCTCTCTCGCTCTGATCTATCTTTCCTTCTCGCTGATCTATCTCTGTCTCGCTGATCTATCTCTCTCTCGCTGATCTATTTCTTTCTCTCGCTGATCTATCTATCTCTCTCTCTCTCTCTCGCTGATCTATCTCTCTCTCGCTGATCTATCTATCTCTCTCGCTCATCTATCTCTCTCTCGCTCATCTATTTCTCTCTCGCTGATCTATCTATCTCTCTCTCGCTGATCTATCTATCCCTCTCTCGCTGATCTATCTATCTCTTTCTCGCTGATCTATCTATCTCTCTCTCGCTGATCTATCTATCTCTCTCTCGCTGATCTATCTCTCTCTCGCTGATCTATCTCTCTCTCTCGCTGATCTATCTCTCTCTCGCTGATCTATCTCTCTCTCGCTCAGCTATCTATCTCTCTCTCGCTGATCTATCTCTCTCGCTGATCTATCTCTCTCTCGCTGATCTATCTATCTCTCTTTCGCTGATCTATCTCTCTCTCGCTGATCAATCTATCTCCCTCTCGCTGATCTATCTATCTCTCTCTCGCTGATCTATCTCTCTCTCGCTGATCTATCTCTCTCTCTCGCTGATCTCTCTCTCTCTCGCTGATCTATCTCTCTCGCTGATCTATCTCTCTCTCGCTAATCTATCTCTCTCTCGCTTATCTATCTCTCTCTCGCTGATCTATCTCTCTCTCGCTGATCTATCTCTCTCTCTCGCTCGCTGATCTATCTCTCTCTCTCTCTCGCTGATCTATCTCTCTCGCTGATCTATCTCTCTCTCGCTGATCTATCTCTCTCTTGCTGATCTTTCTCTCTCTCTCGCTGATCTATCTCTTTCTCGCTGATCTATCTCTCTCGCTGATATATATCTCTCTCGCTGATCTATCTCTCTCTCGCTGATCTATCTCTCTGTCGCTGATCTATCTCTCTCTCGCTGATCTTTCTCTCTCTCGCTGATCTATCTCTCTCTCTCGCTGATCTATCTCTTTCTCTCGCTGATCTATCTCTCTCTCGCTGATCTATCTCTCTCTCGCTGATCTATCTCTCTCTTGCTGATCTATATCTCTCTCGCTGATCTATCTCTCCCTCTCGCTGATCTATCTCTCTCTCGCTGATTTATCTTTCTCTCGCTGATCTATCCCTCTCTCTCGCTGATCTATCTCTCTCTCTCTCTCTCGCTGATCTATCTCTCTCTCGCTGATCTATCTATCTCTCTCGCTGATCTATCTCTTTCTCGCTGATCTATCTCTCTCTCTCTCTCTCGCTGATCTATCTCTCTCTTGCTGATCTATCTCTCTCTCGCTAATCTATCTCGTTCTCGCTGATCTATCTCTCTCTCTCGCTGATCTATCTCTCTCTTGCTGATCTATCTCTCTCTCTTTCGCTGATCTATCGATCTCTCGCTGATCTATCTCTCTCTCTCGCTGATCTATATATCTCTTGCTGATCTATCTCTCTCTCGCTGATTTATCTCTCTGTCACTGATCTATCTCTCTCTCGCTGATCTTTCTCTATCTCGCTGATCTATCTCTCTCTCGCTGATCTATCTATCTCGCTGATCTATCTCTCTCTCGCTGATCTATCTCTCTCTCGCTGATCTATCTCTCTCTCGCTGATCTATCTCTCTCTCGCTGATCTATCTCTCTCTCTCGCTGATCTATCTCTCTCTCGCTGGTCTATCTCTCTCTCGCTGATCTATCTCTCTCTCGCTGATCTATCTCTCTCTCGCTGATCTATCTCTCCCTCTCGCTGATCTATCTCTCTCTCGCTGATCTATATCTCTCTCGCTGATCTATCTCTCTCTCTCGCTGATCTATCACTCTCTCTCTCTCTCGCTGATCTATCTCTCTCTCTCGTTGATCTATCTACCTCTCTCACTGATCTATCTCTTTCTCGCTGATCTATCTCTCTCTCTCGCTGATCTCTCTCTCTCTCTCGCTGATCTATCTCTCTCTCTCGCTGATCTATCTCTCTCTTGCTAATCTATCTCTCTCTCGCTGATCTATCTCTCTCTCGCTGATCTATCTCTCTCTCGCTGATCTTTATCTCTCTCGCGGATCTATCTCTCTTTCGCTGATCTATCTCTCAGTCGCTGATCAATCTCTCTCTTGCAGATCTTTCTCTATCTCGCTGATCTATCTCTCTCTCTCGCTGATCCATCTCTCTCTCTAGCTGATCTATCTCTCTCTCGCTGATCTATCTCTCTCTCGCTGATCTATCTCTCTCGCTGATCTATCTCTCTTTCTCGCTGATCTATCTCTCTCTCGCTGATCTATCTTTCCTTCTCGCTGATCTATCTCTCTCTCGCTGATCTATCTCTCTCTCGCTGATCTATCTCTTTCTCTCGCTGATCTATCTATCTCTCTCTCTTTCGCTGATCTATCTCTCTCTCGCTGATCTATCTATCTCTCTCGCTGATCTATCTCTCTCTCGCTCATCTATTTCTCTCTCGCTGATCTATCTATCTCTCTCTCGCTGATCTATCTATCCCTCTCTCGCTGATCTATCTATCTCTCTCTCGCTGATCTATCTATCTCTCTCTCGCTGATCTATCTATCTCTCTCTCGCTGATCTATCTCTCTCTCGCTGATCTATCTCTCTTTCTCGCTGATCTATCTCTCTCTCGCTGATCTATCTCTCTCTCGCTCATCTATCTATCTCTCTCTCGCTGATCTATCTCTCTCGCTGATCTATCTCTCTCTCGCTGATCTATCTATCTCTCTTTCGCTGATCTATCTCTCTCTCGCTGATCTATCTATCTCCCTCTCGCTGATCTATCTATCTCTCTCTCGCTGATCTATCTCTCTCTCGCTGATCTATCTCTCTCTCTCGCTGATCTCTCTCTCTCTCTTGCTGATCTATCTCTCTCTCGCTGATCTATCTCTCTCTCGCTAATCTATCTCTCTCTCGCTTATCTATCTCTCTCTCTCTGATCTATCTCTCTCTCGCTGATCTATCTCTCTCTCTCGCTCGCTGATCTATCTCTCTCTCTCTCGCTGATCTATCTCTCTCGCTGATCTATCTCTCTCTCGCTGATCTATCTCTCTCTTGCTGATCTTTCTCTCTCTCTCGCTGATCTATCTCTTTCTCGCTGATCTATCTCTCTCGCTGATATATATCTCTCTCGCTGATCTATCTCTCTCTCGCTGATCTATCTCTCTGTCGCTGATCTATCTCTCTCTCGCTGATCTTTCTCTCTCTCGCTGATCTATCTCTCTCTCTCGCTGATCTATCTCTTTCTCTCGCTGATCTATCTCTCTCTCGCTGATCTATCTCTCTCTCGCTGATCTATCTCTCTCTTGCTGATCTATATCTCTCTCGCTGATCTATCTCTCCCTCTCGCTGATCTATCTCTCTCTCGCTGATTTATCTTTCTCTCGCTGATCTATCTCTCTCTCTCGCTGATCTATCTCTCTCTCTCTCGCTGATCTATTTTTCTCTCGCTGATCTATCTATCTCTCTCGCTGATCTATCTCTTTCTCGCTGATCTATCTCTCTCTCTCTCGCTGATCTATCTCTCTCTTGCTGATCTATCTCTCTCTCGCTAATCTATCTCGTTCTCGCTGATCTATCTCTCTCTCTCGTTGATCTATCTCTCTCTTGCTGATCTATCTCTCTCTCTTTCGCTGATCTATCGATCTCTCGCTGATCTATCTCTCTCTCTCGCTGATCTATATCTCTCTCGCTGATCTATCTCTCTCTCGCTGATCTATCTCTCTGTCACTGATCTATCTCTCTCTCGCTGATCTTTCTCTATCTCGCTGATCTATCTCTCTCTCACTGATCTATCTATCTCGCTGATCTATCTCTCTCTCGCTGATCTATCTCTCTCTCGCTGATCTATCTCTCTCTCGCTGATCTATCTCTCTCTCGCTGATCTATCTCTCTCTCTCGCTGATCTATCTCTCTCTCGCTGGTCTATCTCTCTCTCGCTGATCTATCTCTCTCTCGCTGATCTATCTCTCTCTCGCTGATCTATCTCTCCCTCTCGCTGATCTATCTCTCTCTCGCTGATCTATATCTCTCTCGCTGATCTATCTCTCTCTCTCGCTGATCTATCACTCTCTCTCTCTCTCGCTGATCTATCTCTCTCTCGTTGATCTATCTACCTCTTTCGCTGATCTATCTCTTTCTCGCTGATCTATCTCTCTCTCGCTGATCTCTCTCTCTCTCGCTGATCTATCTCTCTCTCGCTGATCTATCTCTCTCTTGCTAATCTATCTCTCTCTCGCTGATCTATCTCTCTCTCGCTGATCTATCTCTCTCTCACTGATCTATCGCTCTCTCGCTGATCTTTCTCTCTCTCGCTGATCTATCTCTTTCTCGCTGATGTATCTCTCTCTCTCGCTGATCTATATCTCTCTCGCTGATCTATCTCTCTCTCGCTGATCTATCTCTCTGTCGCTGACCTATCTCTCTCTCGCTGATCTATCTATCTCTCTCTCGCTGATCTATCTCTCTCTCTCGCTGATCTATCTCTCTCGCTGATCTATCTCTCTCTCACTGATCTATCTCTTTCTCGCTGATCTATCTCTCTCTCGCTGATCTATCTCTCTCTCGCTGATCTATCTCTCTCTCGCTGATCTATCTATCTCTCTCTCGCTGATCTATCTATCTCTCTCGCTGATCTATCTATCTCTCTCTCGCTGATCTATCTCTCTCTCGCTGATCTATCTCTCTCACCCTCTCTCGCTGATCTATCTCTCTCACTCTCTCTCGCTGATCTATCTGTCTCTCTCTCGCTGATCTATCTCTCTCTCTCTCTCTCGCTGATCTATCTCTCTCTCTCTCTCGCTGATCTCTCTCTCTCTCTCGCTGATCTATCTCTCTCTCGCTGATCTATCTCTCTCTCGCTAATCCATCTCTCTCTCGCTTATCTATCTCTCTCTCGCTGATCTATCTTTCTCGCTGATCTATCTCTCTCTCTCTCTCGCTGATCTATCTCTCTCTCGCTGATCTATCTCTCTCGCTGATCTATCTCTCTCTCGCTGATCTTTCTCTCTCTCGCTGATCTATCTCTCTCTCGCTGATCTATCTCTCTCGCTGATCTATATCTCTCTCGCTGATCTATCTCTCTCTCGCTGATCTATCTCTCTGTCGCTGATCTATCTCTCTCTCGCTGATCTTTTTCTCTCTCGCTGATCTATCTCTCTGTCGCTGACCTATCTCTCTCGCTGATCTTTCTCTCTCTCGCTGATCTATCTCTCTCTCTCTCGCTGATCTATCTCTCTCTCTCGCTGATCTATCTCTCTCTCGCTGATCTATCTCTCTCTCGCTGATCTATCTCTCTCTCGCTTATCTATCTCTACCTCTCGCTGATCTATCTCTCTCTCGCTGATCTATCTCTTTCTCTCTCGCTGATCTATCTCTCTCTCTCTCTCTCGCTGAGCTATCTCTCTCTCGCTGACCTATCTCTCTCTCGCTGATCTATCTATTTCTCTCTCGCTGATCTATTTCTCTCTCGCTGATCTATCTATCTCTTTCTCGCTGATCTATCTATCTCTCTCTCGCTGATCTATCTCTCTCTCGCTGATCTATCTCTCTCACCCTCTCTCGCTGATCTATCTCTCTCACTCTCTCTCGCTGATCTATCTATCTGTCTCTCTCTCGCTGATCTATCTCTCTCTCTCTCTCTCTCGCTGATCTATCTCTCTCACTCTCTCTCTCGCTGAACTATCTTTCTCTCTCTCGCTGATCTATCTCTCTCTCTCTCTCTCTCGCTGATCTATCTCTCTCTCGCTGATCTATCTCTCTCGCTGATCTATCTCTCTCTCGCTAATCTATATCTCTCTCACTTATCTATCTCTCTCTCGCTGATCTATCTCTCTCGCTGATCTATCTCTCTCTCTCTATCTCGCTAATCTATCTCTCTCTCTCGCTGATCTATCTCTCTCGCTGATCTATCTCTCTCTCTCGCTGACCTATCTGTCTCTCGCTGATCTATCTATTTCTCTCTCGCTGATCTATCTCTCTCTCGCTGATCTATCTATCTCTCTCTCGCTGATCTATCTATCTCTCTCTCGCTGATCTATCTATCTCTCTCTCGCTGATCTATCTCTCTCTCGCTGATCTATCTCTCTCACCTTCTCTCGCTGATCTATCTCTCTCACTCTCTCTCGCTGATCTATCTGTCTCTCTCACGCTGATCTATCTCTCTCTCTCTCTCTCTCGCTGATCTATCTCTCTCTCTCTCGCTGATCTCTCTCTCTCTCGCTGATCTATCTCTCTCTCGCTGATCTATCTCTCTCTCGCTAATCTATCTCTCTCTCGCTTATCTATCTCTCTCTCGCTGATCTATCTCTCTCGCTGATCTATCTCTCTCTCTCTCATTGATCTATCTCTCTCTCTCTCGCTGATCTATCTCTCTCGCTGATCTATCTCTCTCTCGCTGATCTATCTCTCTCTCGCTGATCTTTCTCTCTCTCGCTGATCTATCTCTCTCTCGCTGATCTATCTCTCTCGCTGATCTATATCTCTCTCGCTGATCTATCTCTCTCTCGCTGATCTATCTCTCTGTCGCTGATCTATCTCTCTCTCGCTGATCTTTTTCTCTCTCGCTGATCTATCTCTCTGTTGCTGACCTATCTCTCTCTCGCTGATCTTTCTCTCTCTCGCTGATCTATCTCTCTCTCTCTCTCGCTGATCTATCTCTCTCTCACTGATCTATCTCTCTCTCGCTGATCTATCTCTCTCTCGCTGATCTATCTCTATCTCTCTGATCTATCTCTCTCTCTCTCGCTGATCTATCTCTCCCCCGCTAATCTATCTCTCTCGCTGATATATCTCTCTCTCACTGATCTATCTCTCTCTCGCTGATCTTTCTCTCTCTCGCTGATCTATCTCTCTCTCTCTCTGATCTATCTCTCTCGCTGATCTATATCTTTCTCGCTGATCTATCTCTCTCTCGCTGATCTATCTCTCGGTCGCTGACCTATCTCTCTCTCGCTGATCTTTCTCTCTCTCGCTGATCTATCTCTCTCTCTCTCTCGCTGATCTATCTCTCTCTCTCGCTGATCTATCTCTCTCGCTGATCTATCTCTCTCTCGCTGATCTATCTCTTTCTCGCTGATCTATCTCTCTCTCGCTGATCTATCTCTCCCTCTCGCTGATCTATCTCTCTCTCGCTGATCTATCTCTCTCTCGCTGATCTATCTCTCTCTCTCGCTGATCTATCTCTCTCTCTCTCTCTCTCTCTCTCTCTCTGATCTATCTTTCTCTCTCTCTCGCTGATCTATCTCTCTCTCGCTGATCTATCTATCTCTCTCGCTGATCTATCTCTTTCTCGCTGATCTATCTCTCTCTCTCTCTCGCTGATCTATCTATCTCTCGCTGATCTATCTTTCTCTCGCTGATCTATATCTCTCTCGCTGATCTCTCTCTCTCTCGCTGATCTATCTATCTCTCTCTCGCTGATCTATCTATCTCTCTCTCGCTGATCTATCTCTCTCTCGCTGATCTATCTCTCTCTCGCTGATCTATCTCTCTCTCGCTGATCTATCTCTCTCTCGCTGATCTATCTCTCTCTTGCTAATCTATTTCTCTCTCGCTGATCTATCTCTCTCTCGCTGATCTATCTCTCTCTCTCTGATCTATCTCTCTCTCTCTCGCTGATCTATCTCTCTCTCGCTAATCTATCTCTCTCTCGCTGATCTATCTCTCTCTCACTGATCTATCTCTCTCTCGCTGATCTTTCTCTTTCTCGCTGATCTATCTCTCTCGCTGATCTATCTCTCTCTTGTTGATCTATATCTCTCTCGCTGATCTATCTCTCTCGCTGATCTATATCTCTCTCGCTGATCTATCTCTCCCTCTCGCTGATCTATCTCTCTCTCGCTGATCTATCTCTCGCTGATCTATCTCTCTCTCTCTCTCGCTGATTCTATCTCTCTCTCGCTGGTCTATCTCTCTCTTGCTGATCTATCTCTCTCTCGCTGATCTATCTCTCTCGCTGATCTATCTCTCCCTCTCGCTGATCTATCTCTCTCTCGCTGATCTATCTCTCTCTCGCTGATCTATCTCTCCCTCTCGCTGATCTATCTCTCTCTCTCTCGCTGATTCTATCTCTCTCTCGCTGGTCTATCTCTCTCTTGCTGATCTATCTCTCTCTCGCTGATCTATCTCTCTCTCGCTGATCTATCTCTCCCTCTCGCTGATCTATCTCTCTCTCGCTGATCTATCTCTCTCTCGCTGATCTATCTCCCCCTCTCGCTGATCTATCTCTTTCTCGCTGATCTATTTCTCTCTCGCTGATCTATCTCTCTCTCGCTGATCTATATCTCTCTCGCTGATCTATCTCTCCCTCTCGCTGATCTATCTCTCTCTCGCTGATCTATCTCTCTCTCGCTGATCTATCTCTCTCTCTCTCTCTCGCTGATCTATCTCTCTCTCTCTCTCTCTCGCTGATCTATCTCTCCTCTCGCTGATCTATCTATCTCTCTCGCTGATCTATCTCTTTCTCGCTGATCTATGTCTCTCTCTCTCGCTGATCTATCTCTCTCTCGCTGATCTATCTCTCTCTCGCTAATCTATCTCGCTCTCGCTGATCTATCTCTCTCTCTCGCTGATCTATCTCTCTCTTGCTGATCTATCTCTCTCTCTCGCTGATCTATCTATCTCTCGCTGATCTATCTCTCTCTCGCTGATCTATATCTCTCTCGCTGATCTATCTCTCTCTCGCTGATCTATCTATCTCTCTCTCTCGCTGATCTATCTCTCTCTCGCTGATCTATCTCTCTCTCGCTGATCTATCTCTCTCTCGCTGATCTCTCTCTCTCTCGCTGATCTATCTCTCTCTCGCTGATCTATCTCTCTCTTTCTAATCTATCTCTCTCTCGCTGATCTATCTCTCTCTCGCTGATCTATCTCTATCTCTCTGATCTATCTCTCTCTCTCTCGCTGATCTATCTCTCCCTCGCTGATCTATCTCTATCTCTCTGATCTATCTCTCTCTCTCTCGCTGATCTATCTCTCCCCCGCTAATCTATCTCTCTCGCTGATATATCTCTCTCTCACTGATCTATCTCTCTCTCGCTGATCTATATCTCTCTCGCTGATCTATCTCTCTCTCGCTGATCTATCTCTCGGTCGCTGACCTATCTCTCTCTCGCTGATCTTTCTCTCTCTCGCTGATCTATCTCTCTCTCTCTCTCGCTGATCTATCTCTCTCTCTCTCGCTGATCTATCTCTCTCGCTGATCTATCTCTCTCTCGCTGATCTATCTCTTTCTCGCTGATCTATCTCTCTCTCGCTGATCTATCTCTCCCTCTCGCTGATCTATCTCTCTCTCGCTGATCTATCTCTCTCTCGCTGATCTATCTCTCTCTCTCGCTGATCTATCTCTCTCTCTCTCTCTCTCTCGCTGATCTATCTTTCTCTCTCTCTCGCTGATCTATCTCTCTCTCGCTGATCTATCTATCTCTCTCGCTGATCTATCTCTTTCTCGCTGATCTATCTCTCTCTCTCTCGCTGATCTATCTCTCTCTCGCTGATCTATCTCTTTCTCGCTAATCTATCTCGCTCTCGCTGATCTATCTCTCTCTCGCTGATCTATCTCTCTCTCTCGCTGATCTATCTCTCTCTCTCTCTCTCTCTCGCTGATCTATCTTTCTCTCTCTCTCGCTGATCTATCTCTCTCTCGCTGATCTATCTATCTCTCTCGCTGATCTATCTCTTTCTCGCTGATCTATCTCTCTCTCTCTCGCTGATCTATCTCTCTCTCGCTGATCTATCTCTTTCTCGCTAATCTATCTCGCTCTCGCTGATCTATCTCTCTCTCGCTGATCTATCTCTCTCTTGCTGATCTATCTCTCTCTCTCTCTCGCTGATCTATCTATCTCTCGCTGATCTATCTCTCTCTCGCTGATCTATATCTCTCTCGCTGATCTATCTCTCTCTCGCTGATCTATCTATCTCTCTCTCGCTGATCTATCTCTCTCTCGCTGATCTATCTCTCTCTCGCTGATCTATCTCTCTCTCGCTGATCTATCTCTCTCTGGCTGATCTATCTCTCTCTTGCTAATCTATCTCTCTCTCGCTGATCTATCTCTCTCTCGCTGATCTATCTCTCTCTCTCTGATCTATCTCTCTCTCTCTCGCTGATCTATCTCTCTCGCTGATCTATCTCTCTCTCTCTCGCTGATTCTATCTCTCTCTCGCTGATCTATCTCTCTCTCGCTAATCTATCTCGCTCTCGCTGATCTATCTCTCTCTCTCGCTGATCTATCTCTCTCTTGCTGATCTATCTCTCTCTCTCGCTGACCTATCTATCTCTCGCTGATCTATCTCTCTCTCGCTGATCTATATCTCTCTCGCTGATCTATCTCTCTCTCGCTGATCTATCTATCTCTCTCTCGCTGATCTATCTCTCTCTCGCTGATCTATCTCTCTCTCGCTGATCTATCTCTCTCTCGCTGATCTCTCTCTCTCTCTCGCTGATCTATCTCTCTCTCGCTGATCTATCTCTCTCTTGCTAATCTATCTCTCTCTCGCTGATCTATCTCTCTCTCGCTGATCTATTTCTATCTCTCTGATCTATCTCTCTCTCTCTCGCTGATCTATCTCTCCCTCGCTGATCTATCTCTATCTCTCTGATCTATCTCTCTCTCTCTCTCGCTGATCTATTTCTCCCCCGCTAATCTATCTCTCTCGCTGATATATCTCTCTCTCACTGATCTATCTCTCTCTCGCTGATCTATATCTCTCTCGCTGATCTATCTCTCTCGCTGATCTATCTCTCGGTCGCTGACCTATCTCTCTCTCGCTGATCTTTCTCTCTCTCGCTGATCTATCTCTCTCTCTCTCTCGCTGATCTATCTCTCTCTCTCTCGCTGATCTATCTCTCGGTCGCTGACCTATCTCTCTCTCGCTGATCTTTCTCTATCTCTCTGATCTATCTCTCTCTCTCTCGCTGATCTATCTCTCCCCCGCTAATCTATCTCTCTCGCTGATATATCTCTCTCTCACTGATCTATCTCTCTCTCGCTGATCTATATCTCTCTCGCTGATCTATCTCTCTCTCGCTGATCTATCTCTCGGTCGCTGACCTATCTCTCTCTCGCTGATCTATCTCTTTCTCGCTGATCTATCTCTCTCTCGCTGATCTATCTCTCCCTCTCGCTGATCTATCTCTCTCTCGCTGATCTATCTCTCTCTCGCTGATCTATCTCTCTCTCTCGCTGATCTATCTCTCTCTCTCTCTCTCTCGCTGATCTATCTTTCTCTCTCTCTCGCTGATCTATCTCTCTCTCGCTGATCTATCTATCTCTCTCGCTGATCTATCTCTTTCTCGCTGATCTATCTCTCTCTCTCTCGCTGTTCTATCTCTCTCTCGCTGATCTATCTCTCTCTCGCTAATCTATCTCGCTCTCGCTGATCTATCTCTCTCTCGCTGATCTATCTCTCTCTTGCTGATCTATCTCTCTCTCTCTCGCTGATCTATCTATCTCTCGCTGATCTATCTCTCTCTCGCTGATCTATATCTCTCTCGCTGATCTATCTCTCTCTCGCTGATCTATCTATCTCTCTCTCGCTGATCTATCTCTCTCTCTCGCTGATCTATCTCTCTCTCTCGCTGATCTATCTCTCTCTCGCTGATCTATCTCTCTCTGGCTGATCTATCTCTCTCTTGCTAATCTATCTGTCTCTCGCAGATCTATCTCTATCTCGCTGATCTATCTCTCTCTCTCTGATCTATCTCTCTCTCTCTCGCTGATCTATCTCTCTCTCGCTAATCTATCTCTCTCTCGCCGATCTATCTCTCTCTCACTGATCTATCTCTCTCTCGCTGATCTTTCTCTCTCACGCTGATCTATCTCTCTCTCGCTGATCTATCTCTCTCTCGCTGATCTATCTCTCTCTTGCTGATCTATCAATCTCTCTCGCTGATCTATCTCTCTCTCGCTCATCTATCTCTCTCTCGCTCATCTATCTATCTCTCTCTCGCTAATCTATCTATCTCTCTCTCGCTGATCTATCTATCTCTCTCTCGCTGATCTATCTATCTTTCTCTCGCTGATCTATCTCTCTCTCGCTGATCTATCTCTCTCTCGCTGATCTATCTCTCTCTCGCTCATCTATCTATCTCTCTCTCGCTAATCTATCTCTCTCGCTGATCTATCTCTCTCTCGCTGATCTATCTATCTCTCTTTCGCTGATCTATCTCTCTCTCGCTGATCTATCTATCTCTCTCTCGCTGATCTATCTCTCTCTCGCTGATCTATCTCTCTCTCTCGCTGATCTCTCTCTCTCTCTCTCTCGCTGATCTATCTCTCTCTCGCTGATCTATCTCTCTGTCGCTGATCTATCTCTCTCTCGCTGATCTATCTCTCTCTCGCTGATCTATCTCTCTGTCGCTGATCTATCTCTCTCTCTCGCTGATCTCTCTCTCTCTCGCTGATCTATCTCTCTCTCGCTGATCTATCTCTCTCTCGCTGATCTATATCTCTCTCGCTGATCTATCTCTCCTTCTCGCTGATCTATCTCTCTCTCGCTGATCTATCTCTCTCTCGCTGATCTATCTCTCTCTCTCTCTCGCTGATCTATCTCTCTCTCGCTGATCTATCTATCTCTCTCGCTGATCTAT
Source organism: Antedon mediterranea (assembly GCF_964355755.1). NCBI lineage: Eukaryota > Metazoa > Echinodermata > Crinoidea > Comatulida > Antedonidae > Antedon > Antedon mediterranea. Next base: position 8,496,598 of record NC_092679.1, on the reverse strand, counting down.
CTCTTTCTCGCTGATCTATCTCTCTCTCTCTCGCTGATCTATCTCTCTCTCGCTGATCTATCTCTCTCTCGCTAATCTATCTCGCTCTCGCTGATCTATCTCTCTATCTCGCTGATCTATCTCTCTCTTGCTGATCTATCTCTCTCTCTCTCTCGCTGATCTATCTATCTCTCGCTGATCTATCTCTCTCTGTCGCTGATCTATCTCTCTCTCGCTGATCTTTCTCTATCTCGCTGATCTATCTCTCTCTCGCTGATCTATCTCTCTCTCGCTGATCTATCTCTCTCTCGCTGATCTATCTCTTTCTCGCTGATCTATCTCTCTCTCGCTGATCTATCTCTCTCTCGCTGATCTATCTCTATCTCGCTGATCTATCTCTCTCTCGCAGATCTTTCTCTATCTCGCTGATCTATCTCTCTCTCTCTCGCTGATCCATCTTTCTCTCGCTGATCTATCTCTCTCTCGCTGATCTATCTCTCTCTCGCTGATCTATCTCTCTCGCTGATCTATCTCTCTCTCGCTGATCTATCTATCTCTCTTTCGCTGATCTATCTCTCTCTCGCTGATCTATCTATCTCTCTCTCGCTGATCTATCTCTCTCTCGCTGATCTATCTCTCTCTCTCGCTGATCTATCTCTCTCGCTGATCTCTCTCTCTCTCTCGCTGATCTATCTCTCTGTCGCTGATCTATCTCTCTCTTGCTAATCTATCTCTCTCTCGCTGATCTATCTCTCTCTCGCTGATCTATCTCTCTCTTGCTAATCTATCTCTCTCTCGCTGATCTATCTCTCTCTCGCTAATCTATCTCTCTCTCGCTGATCTATCTCTCTCTCACTGATCTATCTCTCTCTCGCTGATCTTTCTCTCTCTCGCTGATCTATCTCTTTCTCGCTGATGTATCTCTCTCTCTCGCTGATCTATATCTCTCTCGCTGATCTATCTCTCTCTCGCTGATCTATCTCTCTGTCGCTGACCTATCTCTCTCTCGCTGATCTATCTATCTCTCTCTCGCTGATCTATCTCTCTCTCTCGCTGATCTATCTCTCTCGCTGATCTATCTCTCTCTCGCTGATCTATCTCTCTCTCGCTGATCTATCTCTCTCTCGCTGATCTATCTCTCTCTCGCTGATCTATCTCTCTCTCGCTGATCTATCTATCTCTCTCTCGCTGATCTATCTATCTCTCTCGCTGATCTATCTCTCTCTCGCTGATCTATCTCTCTCACCCTCTCTCGCTGATCTATCTCTCTCACTCTCTCTCGCTGATCTATCTGTCTCTCTCTCGCTGATCTATCTCTCTCTCTCTCTCTCTCTCTCGCTGATCTATCTCTCTCTCTCGCTGATCTCTCTCTCTCTCGCTGATCTATCTCTCTCTCGCTGATCTTTCTCTCTCTCGCTAATCCATCTCTCTCTCGCTTATCTATCTCTCTCTCGCTGATCTATCTTTCTCGCTGATCTATCTCTCTCTCTTTCGCTGATCTATCTCTCTCTCTCGCTGATCTATCTCTCTCGCTGATCTATCTCTCTCTCGCTGATCTTTCTCTCTCTCGCTGATCTATCTCTCTCTCGCTGATCTATCTCTCTCGCTGATCTATATCTCTCTCGCTGATCTATCTCTCTCTCGCTGATCTATCTCTCTGTCGCTGATCTATCTCTCTCTCGCTGATCTTTTTCTCTCTCGCTGATCTATCTCTCTGTCGCTGACCTATCTCTCTCGCTGATCTTTCTCTCTCTCGCTGATCTATCTCTCTCTCTCTCGCTGATCTATCTCTCTCTCTCGCTGATCTATCTCTCTCTCGCTGATCTATCTCTCTCTCGCTGATCTATCTCTCTCTCGCTTATCTATCTCTACCTCTCGCTGATCTATCTCTCTCTCGCTGATCTATCTCTCTCTCTCTCGCTGATCTATCTCTCTCTCTCTCTCTCGCTGATCTATCTCTCTCTCGCTGACCTATCTCTCTCTCGCTGATCTATCTATTTCTCTCTCGCTGATCTATCTCTCTCTCGCTGATCTATCTATCTCTTTCTCGCTGATCTATCTATCTCTCTCTCGCTGATCTATCTCTCTCTCGCTGATCTATCTCTCTCACCCTCTCTCGCTGATCTATCTCTCTCACTCTCTCTCGCTGATCTATCTATCTGTCTCTCTCTCGCTGATCTATCTCTCTCTCTCTCTCGCTGATCTATCTCTCTCACTCTCTCTCTCGCTGAACTATCTTTCTCTCTCTCGCTGATCTATCTCTCTCTCTCTCGCTGATCTATCTCTCTCTCGCTGATCTATCTCTCTCTCGCTGATCTATCTCTCTCTCGCTGATCTATCTCTCTCTCGCTGATCTATCTCTCTCTCGCTGATCTATCTATCTCTCTCTCGCTGATCTATCTATCTCTCTCGCTGATCTATCTCTCTCTCGCTGATCTATCTCTCTCACCCTCTCTCGCTGATCTATCTCTCTCACTCTCTCTCGCTGATCTATCTGTCTCTCTCTCGCTGATCTATCTCTCTCTCTCTCTCTCTCGCTGATCTATCTCTCTCTCTCTCTCGCTGATCTCTCTCTCTCTCGCTGATCTATCTCTCTCTCGCTGATCTATCTCTCTCTCGCTAATCCATCTCTCTCTCGCTTATCTATCTCTCTCTCGCTGATCTATCTTTCTCGCTGATCTATCTCTCTCTCTCTCGCTGATCTATCTCTCTCGCTGATCTATCTCTCTCTCGCTGATCTTTCTCTCTCTCGCTGATCTATCTCTCTCTCGCTGATCTATCTCTCTCGCTGATCTATATCTCTCTCGCTGATCTATCTCTCTCTCGCTGATCTATCTCTCTGTCGCTGATCTATCTCTCTCTCGCTGATCTTTTTCTCTCTCGCTGATCTATCTCTCTGTCGCTGACCTATCTCTCTCGCTGATCTTTCTCTCTCTCGCTGATCTATCTCTCTCTCTCTCGCTGATCTATCTCTCTCTCTCGCTGATCTATCTCTCTCTCGCTGATCTATCTCTCTCTCGCTGATCTATCTCTCTCTCGCTTATCTATCTCTACCTCTCGCTGATCTATCTCTCTCTCGCTGATCTATCTCTCTCTCTCTCGCTGATCTATCTCTCTCTCTCTCTCTCTCTCGCTGATCTATCTCTCTCTCTCGCTGACCTATCTCTCTCTCGCTGATCTATCTATTTCTCTCTCGCTGATCTATCTCTCTCTCGCTGATCTATCTATCTCTTTCTCGCTGATCTATCTATCTCTCTCTCGCTGATCTATCTCTCTCTCGCTGATCTATCTCTCTCACCCTCTCTCGCTGATCTATCTCTCTCACTCTCTCTCGCTGATCTATCTATCTGTCTCTCTCTCGCTGATCTATCTCTCTCTCTCTCTCGCTGATCTATCTCTCTCACTCTCTCTCTCGCTGAACTATCTTTCTCTCTCTCGCTGATCTATCTCTCTCTCTCTCTCGCTGATCTATCTCTCTCTCGCTGATCTATCTCTCTCTCGCTGATCTATCTCTCTCTCGCTAATCTATATCTCTCTCACTTATCTATCTCTCTCTCGCTGATCTATCTCTCTCGCTGATCTATCTCTCTCTCTCTCTCGCTAATCTATCTCTCTCTCTCGCTGATCTATCTCTCTCGCTGATCTATCTCTCTCTCTCGCTGATCTATCTCTCTCTCTCTCTGATCTATCTCTCTCTCTCGCTGATCTATCTCCCTCTCGCTAATCTATCTCTCTCTCGCTGATCTATCTCTCTCTCACTGATCTATCTCTCTCTCGCTGATCTTTCTCTTTCTCGCTGATCTATATCTCTCTCGCTGATTTATCTCTCTCTCGCTGATCTATATCTCTCTCGCTGATCTATCTCTCTCTCGCTGATCTATCTCTCTGTCGCTGACCTATCTCTCTCTCGCTGATCTTTCTCTCTCTCGCTGATCTATCTCTCTCTCGCTGATCTATCTCTCTCTCGCTGATCTATCTCTCTCTCGCTGATCTATCTCTCTCTCTCTCTCGCTGATCTATCTCTCTCTCGCTGATCTATCTCCACCTCTCGCTGATCTATCTCTCTCTCACTGATCTATCTCTCTCGCTGATCTATCTCTCTCTCTCTCGCTGATCTATCTCTCTCTCTCTCGCTGATCTATCTCTCTCTCGCTGATCTATCTATCTCTCTAGCTGATCTATCTCTCTCTCTCGCTGACCTATCTGTCTCTCGCTGATCTATCTATTTCTCTCTCGCTGATCTATCTCTCTCTCGCTGATCTATCTATCTCTCTCTCGCTGATCTATCTATCTCTCTCTCGCTGATCTATCTATCTCTCTCTCGCTGATCTATCTCTCTCTCGCTGATCTATCTCTCTCACCCTCTCTCGCTGATCTATCTCTCTCACTCTCTCTCGCTGATCTATCTGTCTCTCTCACGCTGATCTATCTCTCTCTCTCTCTCGCTGATCTATCTCTCTCTCTCGCTGATCTCTCTCTCTCTCTCGCTGATCTATCTCTCTCTCGCTGATCTATCTCTCTCTCGCTAATCTATCTCTCTCTCGCTTATCTATCTCTCTCTCGCTGATCTATCTCTCTCGCTGATCTATCTCTCTCTCTCTCACTGATCTATCTCTCTCTCTCACTGATCTATCTCTCTCGCTGATCTATCTCTCTCTCGCTGATCTATCTCTCTCTCGCTGATCTTTCTCTCTCTCGCTGATCTATCTCTCTCTCGCTGATCTATCTCTCTCGCTGATCTATATCTCTCTCGCTGATCTATCTCTCTCTCGCTGATCTATCTCTCTGTCGCTGATCTATCTCTCTCTCGCTGATCTTTTTCTCTCTCGCTGATCTATCTCTCTGTTGCTGACCTATCTCTCTCTCGCTGATCTTTCTCTCTCTCGCTGATCTATATCTCTCTCTCTCTCGCTGATCTATCTCTCTCTCTCACTGATCTATCTCTCTCTCGCTGATCTATCTCTCTCTCGCTGATCTATCTCTCTCGCTGATCTATCTCTCTCTCGCTGATCTATCTCTACCTCTCGCTGATCTATCTCTCTCTCGCTGATCTATCTCTCTCTCGCTGATCTATCTCTCTCTCTCTCGCTGATCTATCTCTCTCTCTCTCTCTCTCTTTCGCTGATCTATCTCTCTCTCGCTGATCTATCTATCTCTCTAGCTGATCTATCTCTCTCTCGCTGACCTATCTCTCTCTCGCTGATCTATCTATTTCTCTCTCGCTGATCCCTCTCTCTCTCGCTGATCTATCTATCTTTCTCTCGCTGATCTATCTATCTCTCTCTCTCGCTGATCTATCTCTCTCTCGCTGATCTATCTCTCTCACCCTCTCTCGCTGATCTATCTCTCTCACTCTCTCTCGCTGATCTATCTGTCTCTCTCTCGCTGATCTATCTCTCTCTCTCTCTTTCTCGCTGATCTATCTCTCTCACTCTCTCTTGCTGATCTATCTGTCTCTCTCTCGCTGATCTATCTCTCTCTCTCTCGCTGATCTATCTCTCTCTCGCTGATCTATCTCTCTCTCGCTGATCTATCTCTCTCGCTGATCTATATCTCTCTCGCTGATCTATCTCTCTCTCGCTGATCTATCTCTCTGTCGCTGATCTATCTCTCTCTCGCTGATCTTTTTCTCTCTCGCTGATCTATCTCTCTGTTGCTGACCTATCTCTCTCTCGCTGATCTTTCTCTCTCTCGCTGATCTATCTCTCTCTCTCTCTCGCTGATCTATCTCTCTCTCACTGATCTATCTCTCTCTCGCTGATCTATCTCTCTCGCTGATCTATCTCTCTCTCGCTGATCTATCTCTACCTCTCGCTGATCTATCTCTCTCTCGCTGATCTATCTCTCTCTCGCTGATCTATCTCTCTCTCTCTCGCTGATCTATCTCTCTCTCTCTCTCTCTTTCGCTGATCTATCTCTCTCTCTCGCTGATCTATCTATCTCTCTAGCTAATCTATCTCTCTCTCGCTGACCTATCTCTCTCTCGCTGATCTATCTATTTCTCTCTCGCTGATCCCTCTCTCTCTCGCTGATCTATCTATCTTTCTCTCGCTGATCTATCTATCTCTCTCTCTCGCTGATCTATCTCTCTCTCGCTGATCTATCTCTCTCACCCTCTCTCGCTGATCTATCTCTCTCACTCTCTCTCGCTGATCTATCTGTCTCTCTCTCGCTGATCTATCTCTCTCTCTCTTTCTCGCTGATCTATCTCTCTCACTCTCTCTTGCTGATCTATCTGTCTCTCTCTCGCTGATCTATCTCTCTCTCTCTCGCTGATCTATCTCTCTCTCGCTGATCTATCTCTCTCTCGCTGATCTATCTCTCTCTCGCTAATCTATATCTCTCTCGCTTATCTATCTCTCTCTCGCTGATCTATCTCTCTCGCTGATCTATCTCTCTCTCTCGCGCTGATCTATCTCTCTCTCTCGCTGATCTATCTCTCTCTCGCTCATCTTTTTCTCTCTCGCTGATCTATCTCTCTGTTGCTGACCTATCTCTCTCTCGCTGATCTTTCTCTCTCTCGCTGATCTATCTCTCTCTCTCTCTCGCTGATCTATCTCTCTCTCGCTGATCTATCTCTCTCTCGCTGATCTATCTCTCTCTCGCTGATCTATCTCTCTCTCGCTGATCTATCTCTCTCTCTCGCTGATCTATCTCTACCTCTCGCTGATCTATCTCTCTCTCGCTGATCTATCTCTCTCTCGCTGATCTATCTCTCTCTCTCTCGCTGATCTATCTCTCTCACTCTCTCTTGCTGATCTATCTGTCTCTCTCTCGCTGATCTATCTCTCTCTCTCTCGCTGATCTATCTCTCTCTCGCTGATCTATCTCTCTCACTCTCTCTTGCTGATCTATCTGTCTCTCTCTCGCTGATCTATCTCTCTCTCTCTCGCTGATCTATCTCTCTCTCGCTGATCTATCTCTCTCTCGCTGATCTATCTCTCTCTCGCTAATCTATATCTCTCTCGCTTATCTATCTCTCTCTCGCTGATCTATCTCTCTCGCTGATCTATCTCTCTCTCTCGCGCTGATCTATCTCTCTCTCTCGCTGATCTATCTCTCTCTCGCTGATCTTTTTCTCTCTCGCTGATCTATCTCTCTGTTGCTGACCTATCTCTCTCTCGCTGATCTTTCTCTCTCTCGCTGATCTATCTCTCTCTCTCTCTCGCTGATCTATCTCTCTCGCTGATCTATCTCTCTCTCGCTGATCTATCTCTCTCTCGCTGATCTATCTCTCTCTCGCTGATCTATCTCTCTCTCTCGCTGATCTATCTCTACCTCTCGCTGATCTATCTCTCTCTCGCTGATCTATCTCTCTCTCGCTGATCTATCTCTCTCTCTCTCGCTGATCTATCTCTCTCTCTCTCTCTCTTTCGCTGATCTATCTCTCTCTCGCTGATCTATCTATCTCTCTAGCTGATCTATCTCTCTCTCGCTGACCTATCTCTCTCTCGCTGATCTATCTATTTCTTTCTCGCTGATCTATCTATCTCTCTCTCGCTGATCTATCTATCTCTCTCTCTCTCGCTGATCTATCTCTCTCTCGCTGATCTATCTCTCTCACCCTCTCTCGCTGATCTATCTCTCTCACTCTCTCTCGCTGATCTATCTGTCTCTCTCTCGCTGATCTATCTCTCTCTCTCTCTCGCTGATCTATCTCTCTCTCGCTGATCTATCTCTCTCTCGCTGATCTATCTCTCTCTCGCTAATCTATATCTCTCTCGCTTATCTATCTCTCTCTCGCTGATCTATCTCTCTCGCTGATCTATCTCTCTCTCTCGCGCTGATCTATCTCTCTCTCGCTGATCTATCTCTCTCTCGCTGATCTATCTCTCTCTCGCTGATCTTTCTCTCTCTCGCTGATCTATCTCTCTCTCTTGCTGATCTATCTCTCTCTCGCTAATCTATCTCTCTCTCGCTGATCTATCTCTCTCGCTGATCTTTCTCTCTCTCTTTCGCTAATCTATCTCTCTCTCTCGCTGATCTATCTCTCTCGCTGATCTATCTCTCTCTCGCTGATCTATCTCTCTCTCGCTGATCTTTCTCTCTCTCGCTGATCTATCTCTCTCTCGCTGATCTATCTCTCTCGCTGATCTTTATCTCTCTCGCTGATCTATCTCTCTCTCGCTGATCTATCTCTCTGTCGCTGATCTATCTCTCTCGCTGATCTTTTTCTCTCTCGCTGATCTATCTCTCTCTCGCTGATCTATCTGTCTTTCTCGCTGATCTATCTCTCTCTCTCTCTCTCTCTCGCATATCTATCTCTCTCACTCTCTCTCGCTGATCTATCTGTCTCTCTCTCGCTGATCTATCTGTCTCTCTCTCACTGATCTATCTCTCTCTCGCTGACCTCTCTCTCTCTCGCTGATCTATCTCTCTCTCGCTGATCTATCTCTCTCTCGCTAATCTATCTCTCTTGCTTATCTAACTCTCTCTCGCTGATCTATCTCTCTCGCTGATCTATCTCTCTCTCTCTCGCTGATCTATCTCTCTCTCTCGCTGATCTATCTCTCTCGCTGATCTATCTCTCTCTCGCTGATCTATCTCTCTCTCGCTGATCTTTTTCTCTCTCGCTGATCTATCTCTCTCTCGCTGATCTATCTCTCTTGTTGATCTATATCTCTCTCGCTGATCTATCTCTCTCTCACTGATCTATCTCTCTGTCGCTGATCTATCTCTCTCTCGCTGATCTTTTTCTCTCTCGCTGATCTATCTCTCTCTCGCTGATCTATCTCTCTCTCGCTGATCTATCTCTCTCTCGCCTATCTATCTCTCTCTCTCTCGCTGATCTCTCTCTCTCTCTCGCTGATCTATCTCTCTCTCGCTGATCTATCTCTCCCTCTCGCTTATCTATCTCTCTCTCGCTGATCTATATCTCTCTCTCGCTGATCTATCTCTCTCTCTCTCACTGATCTATCTCTCTCTCTCGCTGATCTATCTATCTCTCTCGCTCATCTATCTCTTTCTCGCTGATCTATCTCTCTCTCTCGCTGATCTATCTCTCTCTCGCTGATCTTTCTCTCTCTCGCTAATCTATCTCGCTCTCGCTGATCTATCTCTCTCTCTCGCTGATCTATCTCTCTCTTGCTGATCTATCTCTCTCTTGCTGATCTATCTCTCTCTCTCTCGCTGATCTATCTATCTTTCGCTGATCTATCTCTCTCTCGCTGATCTATATCTCTCTCGCTGATCTATCTCTCTTTCGCTGATCTATCTCTCTGTCGCTGATCTATCTCTCTCTCGCTGATCTTTCTCTATCTCGCTGATCTATCTCTCTCTATAGCTGATCTATCTCTCTCTCGCTGATCTATCTCTCTCTCGCTGATCTCTCTCTCTCTCTCTCGCTGATCTATCTCTCTCTCGCTGATCTATCTCTCTCTCGCTGATCTATCTCTCTCTCGCTGATCTATCTCTCTCTCTCTCACTGATCTATCTCTCTCGCTGATCTATCTCTCTCTCGCTAATCTATCTCGCTCTCGCTGATCTATCTCTCTCTCTCGCTGATCTATCTCTCTCTTGCTGATCTATCTCTCTCTCTCGCTCATCTATCTATCTCTCGCTGATCTATCTCTCTCTCTCGCTGATCTATATCTCTCTCGCTGATCTATCTCTCTCTCGCTGATCTATCTCTCTGTCGCTGATCTATCTCTCTCTCTCGCTGATCTTTCTCTATCTCGCTGATCTATCTCTCTCTCGTCTATCTATCTCTCTCTCTTGCTGATCTCTCTCTCTCTCTCGCTGATCTATCTCTCTCTCGCTGATCTATCTCTCCCTCTCGCTGATCTATCTCTCTCTCGCTGATCTATATCTCTCTCTCTCGCTGATCTATCTCTCTCTCTCTCGCTGATCTATCTCTCTCTCTCGCTGATCTATCTATCTCTCTCGCTGATCTATCTCTTTCTCGCTGATCTATCTCTCTCTCTCGCTGATCTATCTCTCTCTCGCTGATCTATCTCTCTCTCGCTATTCTATCTCGCTCTCGCTGATCTATCTCTCTCTCTAGCTGATCTATCTCTCTCTTGCTGATCTATCTCTCTCTTGCTGATCTATCTCTTTCTCTCTCGCTGATCTATCTATCTTTCGCTGATCTATCTCTCTCTCGCTGATCTATATCTCTCTCGCTGATCTATCTCTCTCTCGCTGATCTATCTCTCTGTCGCTGATCTATCTCTCTCACTCTCTCTCGCTGATCTATCTGTCTCTCTCTCGCTGATCTATCTCTCTCTCTCTCTTTCTCGCTGATCTATCTCTCTCACTCTCTCTTGCTGATCTATCTGTCTCTCTCTCGCTGATCTATCTCTCTCTCTCTCGCTGATCTATCTCTCTCTCGCTGATCTATCTCTCTCTCGCTGATCTATCTCTCTCGCTGATCTATATCTCTCTCGCTGATCTATCTCTCTCTCGCTGATCTATCTCTCTGTCGCTGATCTATCTCTCTCTCGCTGATCTTTTTCTCTCTCGCTGATCTATCTCTCTGTTGCTGACCTATCTCTCTCTCGCTGATCTTTCTCTCTCTCGCTGATCTATCTCTCTCTCTCTCTCGCTGATCTATCTCTCTCTCACTGATCTATCTCTCTCTCGCTGATCTATCTCTCTCTCGCTGATCTATCTCTCTCGCTGATCTATCTCTCTCTCGCTGATCTATCTCTACCTCTCGCTGATCTATCTCTCTCTCGCTGATCTATCTCTCTCTCGCTGATCTATCTCTCTCTCTCTCGCTGATCTATCTCTCTCTCTCTCTCTCTTTCGCTGATCTATCTCTCTCTCTCGCTGATCTATCTATCTCTCTAGCTAATCTATCTCTCTCTCGCTGACCTATCTCTCTCTCGCTGATCTATCTATTTCTCTCTCGCTGATCCCTCTCTCTCTCGCTGATCTATCTATCTTTCTCTCGCTGATCTATCTATCTCTCTCTCTCGCTGATCTATCTCTCTCTCGCTGATCTATCTCTCTCACCCTCTCTCGCTGATCTATCTCTCTCACTTTCTCTCGCTGATCTATCTGTCTCTCTCTCGCTGATCTATCTCTCTCTCTCTTTCTCGCTGATCTATCTCTCTCACTCTCTCTTGCTGATCTATCTGTCTCTCTCTCGCTGATCTATCTCTCTCTCTCTCGCTGATCTATCTCTCTCTCGCTGATCTATCTCTCTCTCGCTGATCTATCTCTCTCTCGCTAATCTATATCTCTCTCGCTTATCTATCTCTCTCTCGCTGATCTATCTCTCTCGCTGATCTATCTCTCTCTCTCGCGCTGATCTATCTCTCTCTCTCGCTGATCTATCTCTCTCTCGCTCATCTTTTTCTCTCTCGCTGATCTATCTCTCTGTTGCTGACCTATCTCTCTCTCGCTGATCTTTCTCTCTCTCGCTGATCTATCTCTCTCTCTCTCTCGCTGATCTATCTCTCTCTCGCTGATCTATCTCTCTCTCGCTGATCTATCTCTCTCTCGCTGATCTATCTCTCTCTCGCTGATCTATCTCTCTCTCTCGCTGATCTATCTCTACCTCTCGCTGATCTATCTCTCTCTCGCTGATCTATCTCTCTCTCGCTGATCTATCTCTCTCTCTCTCGCTGATCTATCTCTCTCACTCTCTCTTGCTGATCTATCTGTCTCTCTCTCGCTGATCTATCTCTCTCTCTCTCGCTGATCTATCTCTCTCTCGCTGATCTATCTCTCTCACTCTCTCTTGCTGATCTATCTGTCTCTCTCTCGCTGATCTATCTCTCTCTCTCTCCCTGATCTATCTCTCTCTCGCTGATCTATCTCTCTCTCGCTGATCTATCTCTCTCTCGCTAATCTATATCTCTCTCGCTTATCTATCTCTCTCTCGCTGATCTATCTCTCTCGCTGATCTATCTCTCTCTCTCGCGCTGATCTATCTCTCTCTCTCGCTGATCTATCTCTCTCTCGCTGATCTTTTTCTCTCTCGCTGATCTATCTCTCTGTTGCTGACCTATCTCTCTCTCGCTGATCTTTCTCTCTCTCGCTGATCTATCTCTCTCTCTCTCTCGCTGATCTATCTCTCTCGCTGATCTATCTCTCTCTCGCTGATCTATCTCTCTCTCGCTGATCTATCTCTCTCTCGCTGATCTATCTCTCTCTCTCGCTGATCTATCTCTACCTCTCGCTGATCTATCTCTCTCTCGCTGATCTATCTCTCTCTCGCTGATCTATCTCTCTCTCTCTCGCTGATCTATCTCTCTCTCTCTCTCTCTTTCGCTGATCTATCTCTCTCTCGCTGATCTATCTATCTCTCTAGCTGATCTATCTCTCTCTCGCTGACCTATCTCTCTCTCGCTGATCTATCTATTTCTCTCTCGCTGATCTATCTATCTCTCTCTCGCTGATCTATCTATCTCTCTCTCTCGCTGATCTATCTCTCTCTCGCTGATCTATCTCTCTCACCCTCTCTCGCTGATCTATCTCTCTCACTCTCTCTCGCTGATCTATCTGTCTCTCTCTCGCTGATCTATCTCTCTCTCTCTCGCTGATCTATCTCTCTCTCGCTGATCTATCTCTCTCTCGCTGATCTATCTCTCTCTCGCTAATCTATATCTCTCTCGCTTATCTATCTCTCTCTCGCTGATCTATCTCTCTCGCTGATCTATCTCTCTCTCTCGCGCTGATCTATCTCTCTCTCGCTGATCTATCTCTCTCTCGCTGATCTATCTCTCTCTCGCTGATCTTTCTCTCTCTCGCTGATCTATCTCTCTCTCTTGCTGATCTATCTCTCTCTCGCTAATCTATCTCTCTCTCGCTGATCTATCTCTCTCGCTGATCTATCTCTCTCTCTTTCGCTAATCTATCTCTCTCTCTCGCTGATCTATCTCTCTCGCTGATCTATCTCTCTCTCGCTGATCTATCTCTCTCTCGCTGATCTTTCTCTCTCTCGCTGATCTATCTCTCTCTCGCTGATCTATCTCTCTCGCTGATCTTTATCTCTCTCGCTGATCTATCTCTCTCTCGCTGATCTATCTCTCTGTCGCTGATCTATCTCTCTCGCTGATCTTTTTCTCTCTCGCTGATCTATCTCTCTCTCGCTGATCTATCTCTCTTTCTCGCTGATCTATCTCTCTCTCTCTCTCTCTCTCGCATATCTATCTCTCTCACTCTCTCTCGCTGATCTATCTGTCTCTCTCTCGCTGATCTATCTGTCTCTCTCTCACTGATCTATCTCTCTCTCGCTGACCTCTCTCTCTCTCGCTGATCTATCTCTCTCTCGCTGATCTATCTCTCTCTCGCTAATCTATCTCTCTTGCTTATCTAACTCTCTCTCGCTGATCTATCTCTCTCGCTGATCTATCTCTCTCTCTCTCGCTGATCTATCTCTCTCTCTCGCTGATCTATCTCTCTCGCTGATCTATCTCTCTCTCGCTGATCTATCTCTCTCTCGCTGATCTTTTTCTCTCTCGCTGATCTATCTCTCTCTCGCTGATCTATCTCTCTTGCTGATCTATATCTCTCTCGCTGATCTATCTCTCTCTCACTGATCTATCTCTCTGTCGCTGATCTATCTCTCTCTCGCTGATCTTTTTCTCTCTCGCTGATCTATCTCTCTCTCGCTGATCTATCTCTCTCTCGCTGATCTATCTCTCTCTCGCCTATCTATCTCTCTCTCTCTCGCTGATCTCTCTCTCTCTCTCGCTGATCTATCTCTCTCTCGCTGATCTATCTCTCCCTCTCGCTTATCTATCTCTCTCTCGCTGATCTATATCTCTCTCTCGCTGATCTATCTCTCTCTCTCTCTCGCTGATCTATCTCTCTCTCTCGCTGATCTATCTATCTCTCTCGCTCATCTATCTCTTTCTCGCTGATCTATCTCTCTCTCTCGCTGATCTATCTCTCTCTCGCTGATCTTTCTCTCTCTCGCTAATCTATCTCGCTCTCGCTGATCTATCTCTCTCTCTCGCTGATCTATCTCTCTCTTGCTGATCTATCTCTCTCTTGCTGATCTATCTCTCTCTCTCTCGCTGATCTATCTATCTTTCGCTGATCTATCTCTCTCTCGCTGATCTATATCTCTCTCGCTGATCTATCTCTCTTTCGCTGATCTATCTCTCTGTCGCTGATCTATCTCTCTCTCGCTGATCTTTCTCTATCTCGCTGATCTATCTCTCTCTCTAGCTGATCTATCTCTCTCTAGCTGATCTATCTCTCTCTCGCTGATCTATCTCTCTCTCGCTGATCTCTCTCTCTCTCGCTGATCTATCTCTCTCTCGCTGATCTATCTCTCTCTCGCTGATCTATCTCTCTCTCTCTCACTGATCTATCTCTCTCGCTGATCTATCTCTCTCTCGCTAATCTATCTCGCTCTCGCTGATCTATCTCTCTCTCTCGCTGATCTATCTCTCTCTTGCTGATCTATCTCTCTCTCTCGCTCATCTATCTATCTCTCGCTGATCTATCTCTCTCTCTCGCTGATCTATATCTCTCTCGCTGATCTATCTCTCTCTCGCTGATCTATCTCTCTGTCGCTGATCTATCTCTCTCTCTCGCTGATCTTTCTCTATCTCGCTGATCTATCTCTCTCTCGTCTATCTATCTCTCTCTCTTGCTGATCTCTCTCTCTCTCTCGCTGATCTATCTCTCTCTCGCTGATCTATCTCTCCCTCTCGCTGATCTATCTCTCTCTCGCTGATCTATATCTCTCTCTCTCGCTGATCTATCTCTCTCTCTCTCGCTGATCTATCTCTCTCTCGCTGATCTATCTATCTCTCTCGCTGATCTATCTCTTTCTCGCTGATCTATCTCTCTCTCTCGCTGATCTATCTCTCTCTCGCTGATCTATCTCTCTCTCGCTATTCTATCTCGCTCTCGCTGATCTATCTCTCTCTCTAGCTGATCTATCTCTCTCTTGCTGATCTATCTCTCTCTTGCTGATCTATCTCTTTCTCTCTCGCTGATCTATCTATCTTTCGCTGATCTATCTCTCTCTCGCTGATCTATATCTCTCTCGCTGATCTATCTCTCTCTCGCTGATCTATCTCTCTGTCGCTGATCTATCTCTCTCTCGCTGATCTTTCTCTATCTCGCTGATCTATCTCTCTCTCTAGCTGATCTATCTCTCTCTCGCTGATCTATCTCTCTCTCGCTGATCTCTCTCTCTCTCTCTCGCTGATCTATCTCTCTCTCGCTGATCTCTCTCTCTCTCTCTCTCGCTGATCTATCTCTCTCTCGCTGATCTATCTCTCTCTCTCTCGCTGATCTATCTCTCTCTCGCTGATCTATCACTCTCTCGCTAATCTATCTCGCTCTCGCTGATCTATCTCTCTCTCTCGCTGATCTATCTCTCTCTTGCTGATCTATCTCTCTCTCTCGCTCATCTATCTATCTCTCGCTGATCTATCTCTCTCTCTCGCTGATCTATATCTCTCTCGCTGATCTATCTCTCTCTCGCTGATCTATCTCTCTGTCGCTGATCTATCTCTCTGTCGCTGATCTTTCTCTATCTCGCTGATCTATCTCTCTCTCGCTGATCTATCTCTCTCTCGCTGATCTATCTCTCTCTCGCTGATCTATCTCTCTCTCGCTGATCTATCTCTCTCTCGCTGATCTATCTCTCTCTCGCTGATCTATCTCTCTCTCGCAGATCTTTCTCTATCTCGCTGATCTATCTCTCTCTCTCGCTGATCCATCTCTCTCTCTCGCTAATCTATCTCTCTCTCGCTGATCTATATCTCTCTCGCTGATCTATCTCTCTCTCGCTGATCTATCTCTCTGTCGCTGACCTATCTCTCTCTCGCTGATCTTTCTCTCTCTCGCTGATCTATCTCTCTCTCTCTCGCTGATCTATCTCTCTCTCTCTCTCGCTGATCTATCTCTCTCTCGCTGATCTATCTCTCTCTCGCTGATCTATCTCTCTCTCGCTGATCTATCTCTCTCTCGCTGATCTATCTCTCTCTCTCGCTGATCTATCTCTCCCTCTCGCTGATCTATCTCTCTCTCGCTGATCTATCTCTCTCTCGCTGATCTATCTCTCTCTCTCGCTGATCTATCTCTCTCTCTCTCTCTCGCTGATCTATCTCTCTCTCTCGCTGATCTATCTATCTCTCTCGCTGATCTATCTCTCCCTCTCGCTGATCTATCTCTCTTTCTCGCTGATCTATCTCTCTCTCGCTGATCTATCTCTCTCTCTCTAGCTGATCTATCTCTCACTCTCTCTCTCTCTCGCTGATCTATCTCTCTCTCGCTGATCTATCTATCTCTCTCGCTGATCTATCTCTCTCTCGCTGACCTATCTCTCTCTCGCTTATCTATCTATCTCTCCCCAGAGCGCACATGCAAAAATGCACATCGGCCACCTACAGTTTTCAGTGAGAAACGTGCACATTTGATGATAATCTAGGGGGACTTTCCACAGATATAGGCACATGTGCATGTTTGCTCTCCGCGAGACTGTCACTATGAGAATTGCACATGTGCTGATTTACATATAATTATTACTCTTTCTCTACCTATTCAATAAAAAGTCTTTAAAATATCGTTTTTCTGAGTGATTATTTAAGTCTCTAATTAACATTCATGTCTCTAATGATTTACACGTTATCTTCCTTGTTTTTTATGAAAAATATCGTTTTGGGGAAATAATTTAGTAATGTTCTGAGGACGATAGGTCTTCATATTTTTTATTTAACATTCACCAACATCGTCCTTTAAACATTTATTTTACATTGGAAACATATAACGTTATATTTTTCCTATGTAAAAAAACACCAAAAGATCGTTTTTCCAGAGTTTCAACCCGATTTGAGATCGGGAAAATGGTTTCCGCGGCGATTTTTATGTGTGTACTTAATGGTGCACATATGCTGATTTTACCAAAAATACGTTATTTTACATAAAAATTCATCGTTTTGTAAATACTCAACTCGTAAACATTAATTTTCTTTCTTTCATTCAATAATAAAACAAATGAATAAGGTATTAAAAAAAAGTAAGTACGAGTTACAAATAATACATTTCATTAATATAATATATAAACACGACAGGCAAAAGAACATTAATTCTAAACCGCCCGGTGATATACTGAAATTTTAATTAATTAATTTGAAACGATAAAGATGAGGAAATATAATATAAATATATAGCCTATATAGACTATTTTTAGTTACACACATATATAAATATACATATTTATATATATAAACAAATCAGGCAAAGAA
Organism: Antedon mediterranea; assembly: GCF_964355755.1. Classification (NCBI taxonomy): domain Eukaryota; kingdom Metazoa; phylum Echinodermata; class Crinoidea; order Comatulida; family Antedonidae; genus Antedon; species Antedon mediterranea. The sequence continues at coordinate 8,479,457 of NC_092679.1, read as the reverse complement.
CATTAACATTAATTTAATTATTTTATTAATTTGTATATATATACACACACACCTATATATATGTATATATACATATATACATACATACATACACACAAACTCATCAGACAATAAACATTAATTCTAAACAGCCCGGCGATATACTGAAATGTTAATTAATTAATTTGAAACGATAAAGATGAGGAAATATAATATAAATATATAGCCTATATAGACTATTTTCAGTTACATATATATATATATATATAAATATACAATATTTATATATAAACAAATCAGGCAAAGAATATATAAATATATATATACAAATATATATAAATCCAAAGGCAAATAACTGAAAAAAATGACAATGCTGTGGGTATCAGTGGCTGGATCTCAATGGAGATACAAAAAAAGCGAAAAACTAAATCAAAACGATAAAGTAAACAGCCAGAAAAGTTAGCAGAGCTATATACATACACACACACACATACATAAATACAAATCAATTGTGTTGCATAGCACTGTGTAAATATATATAAATAAATAAATAATTTTATTTTTTTAATATATTGATAACATCAAATAATACCTTATATAAAAAGAACTGCAACATGTGGAAAAAAAGATGGCAATCCACGAAAGGCAAGCCTGTGATGTGGAAGCCCACACAATGAAGTAATAAATAAGTTAGACAGAACAACAAACACACAGGTACAGAACAAACTTACAGGACACGAATCACAACACAAACAGACATCAACAAACAGAACATGCACAGAAACACCCGAACACACATCACCAGGGGAAAACATTAATATTTAGAAATGAGGAAAGATTTGAATTAAATAAAAATTTAGTAGCCGAATGTTTAATTTGAAAAGGAATTTTATTCCAATTCATGGGACCAGTATATCTGATTGAATGTTTAAAGGCAGTGAGTCTTGGTTTTGGCAAATGTAGGTCTTGTGCAATACGAGTATTATAATTATGAACTTCGTGATTAAATTTGAAAAGATGAGATGAAGGAGAATCAGCTGTTAAAAAGTCATAAATAAATGACATTTGTTGAAAAAGATTGATATCATCTAATTTAAGAAAATTATGTACGGAAAAAATAGGGGAAGTATGAGAAAGACGATTCGAATGGGTAATAAGCCTAATGGCCTTTTTTTGTAAAATAATAAGTCTATCAATAGATGTCTTGTAATTATTAGCCCAAACAATATTGCAATAATTTAGGTAGGGCAAAATAACAGAAGAATATAATAAACGCAAAATTGTTAAAGGGATATAGTGAGAAAGCCTATAGATAATTCCTATATTTTTTTAAACCTTCGAAGCAACCGAATCAATGACATTTCCATGTTAATTTAGAGTCAAGGAAAACTCCAAGAAACTGGACGGTATCAGTGAGCGGAATATTAATATAATTTAACAAAATTAAGTTATTTCCAAGAATGAAGGATTTGTTAGGACTGTGAAAAATAATAGCACTGCATTTTTTAAAGTTTACCGAAAGTTTATTAGCTGAAAAATATTTTAAAACAGACTTAAGTTCGTTGTTAACAACATCAAATAGTGTATTAATGTCACTATGCGAATATAAAATAGTGGTGTCATCAGCATACATTTATATACACTCTTTTTTTAATGAAGAAAACTAAAAATAATATCGTGTCTTTTTTGAAAAAAATGTAAAAAACGCGTAATTTCTCAGACTCGAATGCACTTTTGATAATTCTATACTCACTTTTCAACAAAGAAAATCGATAATTTATCGTTTTCGGCTATAATTAATTACCTTATAATATGTCGACCGCACGTCTAAATTGAGGTCGCCCTTTCACTGGAGGCTCGTTTGTTATTATAGTTTTTAAATAGTTTTATAACTGTAGTTTGGTTATTTTAATAAAGTAGATTTAATTATTTTAAATTCGAAAAAACTTGGTTACACAAAAACACATATTGAAACCATTTTAGACCATTTTGAGCATTTCGATAAAACTTTTTCACACAAAATATCAAATTGTACAAAATATCTTCAAATCGCAATTGGAGACGTTTTAGACCATTTTGTGCATTTCGATGAAACTTGGTTACACAAAAACATCAAAGTGCTTAAAATCACATTTGAAATCGTTTTAGACCATTTGAAGCATTTCGATAAAACTTTTCACACAAAAACATCAAACTGCACAAAATAGCTTCAAATCGCATTTAGAGACGTTTTAGACCATTTTGTGCATTTCGATGAAACTTGGTTACAAAAAAGCATCAAAGTGCTTAAAAATCACATTTGAAACCGTTTTAGACCATTTTCACACAAAAACATCAAAGTGTACAAAATAGCTTAATATCGTATTTTGAAACGATTTAGACCATTTTGAGCATTTCGATAAAACTTTTTCACACAAAACATCAAATTGTACAAAATAGCTTCAACTCGCATTTGGAGACGTTTTAGACCATTTTGAGCATTTCGATCAAACTTTTCATAGAAAAACATCAAAGTGTACAAAACAGCTTAATATCGTATTTGGAAACGTTTTAGACCATTTTGAGCATTTCAATACAACTTTTCATAGAAAAACATCAAAGTGCACAAAATTGCTTAATATCGTATTTGGAAACGTTTTAGACCATTTTGAGCATTTCGATAAAACTTTTCACACAAAAACCTCAAAGTTTACAAAATAGCTTAATATCGTATTTGGAAACGTTTTAGACCATTTTGAGCATTTCGACAAAACTTTGCACAAAAAACATCAAATTGTACAAAATAGCTTCAAATAGACCATTTTGACCATTTCGATAAAACTTTTCACACATAACATCAAAATGTACTAAATAGCTTCAAATCGCATTGGAGTCGTTTTAGACCAATTTGTGCATTTCGATGAAACTTGGTTACACAAAAATACATTTGAAACCGTTTTAGACCATTTTGAGCATTTCGATAAAACTTTTTCACACAAAACATCAAATTGTAGAAAATAGCTTCAAATCGCATTTGGAGACGTTTTAGACCATTTTGAGCATAACGATAAAACATTTCATAGAAAAACATCAAAGTGCACAAAATAGCTTAATATCGTATTTGGAAACGTTTTAGACTATTTTTAGCATTTCGACAAAACTTTTTCACACAAAACATCAAATTGTACAAAATAGCTTCAAATCGCATTTGGAAACGTTTTAGACCATTTTGAGCATTTTGTTAAAACTTTTTCACACAAAACATCAAATTGTACAAAATAGCTTCAAATCGCATTTGTAGACGTTTTAGACATTTTGAGCATTTCGATAAAACTTTTTACACAAAAACATTAAAGTGCACAAAATAGCTTAATATCGTATTTGGAAACGTTTTAGACCATTTTGAGCATTTTGACAAAACTTTTTCACACAAAACATCAAATTATAAAAAATAGCTTCAAATCGCATTTGGAAACGTTTTAGACCATTTTGAGCATTTCGACGAAACTTTTTCACAGAAAACATCAAATTGTACAAAATAGCTTCAAATCGCATTTGAAAACGTTTTAGACCATTTACAGCATTTCGATAAAACTTTTCACACAAAACATCAAAATTTACTAAATAGCTTCAAATCGCATTTGAAAACGTTTTAGACCGTTTTGAGCATTTCGATAAAACTTTTCACACAAAACATCAAAATGTACTAAATAGCTTCAAATCGCATTGGGGTCGTTTTAGACCAATTTGTGCATTTCGATGAAACTTTTCACACAAAACATCAAAATGTACTAAATAGCTTCAAATCACATTAGAGCGTTTTAGACCATTTTGAGCATTTCGATAAAACTTTTTCACACAAAATATAAAATTCTACAAAATATCTTCAAATCGCATTTGGAGACGTTTTAGATCATTTGTGCATTTCGATGAAACTTGGTTACACAAAAACATCAAAGTGCTTAAAATCACATTTGAAACCGTTTTAGACCATTTTGAGCATTCTGATAAAACTTTTCACACAAAAACATCAAAGTGCACAAAATAGCTTAATAGCTTAATATCGTATTTGGAAACGTTTTAGACCATTTTGAGCATTTCAATAAAACTTTTCACACAAAAACATCAAAGTGCACAAAATAGCTTAATATCGTATTTGGAAACGTTTTAGACCATTTTGAGCATAACGATAAAACTTTTCATAGAAAAACATCAAAGTGCACAAAATAGCTAAATATCGTATTTGGAAACGAAAATAGCTTAAAGATCATGGAAGTTTTTGCAAAATAGTAGTATTATAGTTGTTTCCCCTGATGGACATTAAACAAACAATAAATTAAACGTTTTCAGGACATAATTAAAGTGTTTTCTGCTATTTCGCGCAATTGCTCTCAGTTCACGACTATTCAGGTTTTTTCGACATTTTCCAGTAACTTCTGATAGTGACGTCATAAGATGAAGAAACTTTTTCGCGCCTCCTGTGTACAAACTATTTCTTGGCCCGTACCATGTGTTCATGTTGACAATCTTGCATCTATCTCATAAAAATGCCGAAACGGTGTGTTTTCTTTGGGTGTAGTAACATTTCTAAAGATGGAGTCAGTTTGCATTTCTTTCCTAAAGACAAATCCTTTTTTAAAAAAGTGTGAAAAGGTTGTAGCAACCAAGAGAAAAAACTGAAAAGCCAGCCCGTATTCTTGTGTATGCTCTGAACACTTCAGCGAAGACCAGTTTGTGGAATATAATTCCGTCAAGGCCCAGCTTGGTTTTGCAAACAGGTTTGTAATAATTTACTATTCTAATAAGTAGTATTAAAATATTAATAATATAATAATAATAATAAGGCCTAGCGTACTTACTAGCTAGCTAGACGACTAGTAGTAGTAGCCCTATTAACTTTAGGCCTAGTAGTAGGCCTGGGTACTGTGTAGGCTTTTTCTGGTTACGGTCCTAGGCTAGCCTAACTAAAGGGCCTAGGTTAGTTGAGACGTCCGTGGGGTATGAAGAACAATGGTGCACTGACACCAATTGTTCACTTTGCTTTTGTTTAATAATTAGGATAGGGGATAGGAGGGGGTGTCACGAAACCTAAGACCACGAAAGCTAAGACCCCCTAAGACCTAAGATCACGAAAGCTAAGACCCAAGACCTAAGATTACAAATTCTAAGATATACTACAGCTTAAAAACAATACTTGTTTACCATACATAATTTTAAACACAGTAGGTTTCATTTATTACTATAAATATAATTAAATGCTACCGCAAAACATAGATAAACTCACATTATTTTCGCCCGTTGAGTAAATGTATATTTTTTTCTTTACAACAAACAAACTTGACGGGTTGTTTGTTAGTATATATTTACTCCATTGTGTTGGTTCAGAGGATGTTTTTCTTACGCACCTGCCTTTCTTGTATTTTGACTCCAAATTTGTTGACTAACTTTATCCTGAATACCACACTTTAAAATTAGGATTTATAAGTACTTTCAGTAGGAGAAACACATAAAAACAAATAAATAAATCCTTTCAATTGATGATTTTACAGACATGTTTCTTTGTATACTCCTCATAGAGATATTATAGTGAACTATAATATCTCTACCTGTAACTCCTCGAGCTCCCCCATGCTCAATGTTTTTGTTTCTATGAAGCGCCAAAAGAGCAACAATAATAGTACAAGTATAAAAACAGAAAGAAAACGAAACAAAAAAACTTATTATCATGATTTTTAAATTAAAATTTATTTGCCAGTATTTATTTCTTCGTACTTGCATGATTATACTATTATCATTACAATTTTAATTTTACATTTGTTCCATCCACACTGTAAATGGACTCCACAGAGTTTTCAGCCCTTTATATAATTTTTGCTCTTTTGACGTTCCATAGAAACAAAAACATTGAACCGGGGTAGGCCTACTGTACTGTAGGCTAGTCATGCGAAATTCGCAAACAGTTTGTGTGCGAGAAAAACGTCTGTAAAATCATCAATTTAAAATTGTATTTGTTACTTTTTATGTGATTCTTTTTCATAAAAGTGCCAATTCTAAGGTGTGGTATTCAGAATAAATGTTGGGAGTTAAAATACAAGGCAGGTGCGAAAGATAAATATTTTTAACCTTAGGTCTTGGGTCTTAGCTTTCGTGATCTTAGGTCTTAGGGGGTCTTAGCTTTCGTGGTCTTAGGTTTCGTGACACCCATTAAAAATCAGAATATCACCAATAATACAAATTATGAATGTGGAACAAGTCCGTTTTGATGGTATTACTGTACCCATTATACAATCCTAACTATTTAAAGCGATAATCTGTCGGCCATCTTGGATTTCAAAATGGCCGCCACTAAAAATTAAATTCTTTAAATAATTTTTTTTAAATGTGTGCATAAATTGTTGTTTGTACACAATGTTCTAAAATTGTTGTCACTTCTCACAGGATTGTAAATTGTAAATATAAGGCTAAAGTTGTCAATGTCCTGTATAACAGATATATAATACCCCACTATGACTATTAAATTAAATAATCGTTCAAAGTTGGAGTTGCAAAAGTATGGAACAAATTAACAATTTATACCAAATATTCAACATCAATTACGTCTAACTAGAGGGTTAGACCTCTAGTTCGCTCGCTCCCCTCTAGGAAGTGTAAACGAAGGTTCTCGGAAGGATAATGACTCGGGTAAAAAGGTTTTAGAAGGACGTTCTCCTTGTACGTTTTCTGTCGGTTACCATTATTGAAAATGCTTGAAATTCGAAAAACTAAACCTACTCTGTTTCACAGTGTCTTAGATGATTAATAACATTTTAAAGTATAGTGTTTATTGTTTAATAGGGCGGAGGTGGGGAGGCAGAGTTCATTTGAGGGAGATGCTTATTCGAAGGATTTTTTAGTTTTAATAATATCGTAACATTTATAATCAAATAAAATCCTCTAATAGATATGAAAAGTGGCAAAAAATTATAACAAATGCTTGGTAAATTATAGTTAACAGTGTAATGAATTCTATTATAAATAGTATATACAATATTGTGTGTATAATTAATGTAGATGGGCGTTTATTAGATAGTTGGGTAGGTTGGGGGGGGGGGGTGTAGGCGATTATTATTCAAAGTGATGTTTTATTGGGGAGGCGTTTATACAAATAAATACCATCATAATACATTATTTCATTTAAACATCTTTTGAAACTAACTTCCGCGACAGTGTAGGCCGTTTCGGCCCAAGAAGGAAGATGTTTTTAGACTGCTTGCAATATGGGCCCTAATGGGACACAGATAGCCTACAGTTATTCCTGCCAGCTTACTCAATAAAACTCGGCTATCGGGATTTTATTTTTTAACTACTGTACCTTCACACGCGCGGTCCGATCCGAAAACAAAAAAACTAAAATAGCTATAACCACTAACGACCAACTTAACGAAACCAGGTAGTTGCAAGGTGAACCTGTGAACTCATCGTGAACCCGGAAATTACTTTGACCGCGTACAATTGAAATTGAGTTGAAAATCTACCGATGAATCAGAAATTTTGTTTTAAAACTCTTTATAATATATTCCTAAGATAGACATATGGAACAATATCGTAATAGTGAAAACTGTTTTACATTTCGCAGTACACCTGAGATAGTTCAGGTAGGTATCCAAGGCAGAAATTTGTTCCAAAGTTTTTCCATTGTGCTCGCCTATGTCAGAATATACCATAATTTACATATAGATTCTAAATTACAGATCTCATTTCTTTTCATGAAACTGAAACTTGACAGGAGACAGGAGCACAATATAAAACAAGTGCATTTATAATTTATTGTGAAATCTTGTATAAATATGTTAAATAATAAATGCGTTATTGCTATGTAATTCAATGTCTGAACCTTCAGGGCCATAGTCACCAGTATGGTTGGTAAGTTTTCAACCTGTCAACTTTTGGCAGAAGCTTGAAGGAAATACAGATACACCTCTGCCTATAAATAACCTTGTAAATGAATGAACTCCTACTTCTCATCTTCTACAATCTCAACCAATTTCATTAGATATGTACCCCTTACAGACAGACCAGCATTATACACTGGGTTGATGAGTGCACATGGTTGTGGTATAAAAACTCATGTACTAGGGAAAGACAAGAACGCCTGGTGATGACTCTTGCCCAAGATGAGTGGAGGTGGACAGAGATGACATCAAAAAGCAATTAGTATGTCGACCCGGTGAACTATATGGCTTTTGGACATGTAGCATTGTGAGAATAGTGTTGAGGCAGGTGCTTTTGTTGAAACTGAACTTGTATTACCTATACAACCAGTGACACAAATCGGGACACAAATATCTTAAATGGAAAACATCTGTAAAGGACAAAACCACACTAATTCTGCTTTCTCTCTACAACTTGCTTCTACAAATGCAGACGGAGAAAGAGATTCTAAGTTAAGTATGTATATGAGAGGACATGTATGTGTGGGACTTGCTGGATTTACATCAATTGATCAGGGTCATTGAGCATGGTATAATTGGAATAACACAAATTAATGATTTCATCAGAGCTGGCAAATCTAGTTAACATTTAAAGAGAGATGATATCCCGATTAATGAAGAATGCTGCAATTCGCACAAAGGTGTTTGTTGGCCATGGCATGATGAAATTGGACAGAAAATGTTTGAGGCATTGGTAAAAGTCTTGTAGAAGGCAAACTGTCTATATGGGATCCTAAGAAAAAGACGAATATTGGCAAAAAAATATATATGACGGTGAATACAGGTGACAAACTTATCAAAGTAAAAGAAGACTCCTATAGAGATTATTTGCCGGTGAAATGAGGTCTTTCAGTTATTTTGCCAATTTGTTTCTGAACAAGGTTGTTGGGAACGCAGATCAGTCTGTGGAAGTTTGATGGATACAGTAGTAGAGAACGAAGGAAGGTCAACTTACTGTATCGCATTCAAGATTAGAAATATTTCATTGAAGGACTTTGGCAGAGTTAGTTGTCATTTAACTGAAGAAGTTTATGAGATGTTTTAATATGAAGAAGTGTACAGTCAGTACTATAGACCTCCTGATGGTCAACATTTTGTGTTAATCACCATGTTGTTGTCATAAGCATATCATTTTGTATATTTCAATCTAATTTTATTTAACTTATACAAGTTTTAATAAGAAATTTAACCCATTTAAACAAAAAATGTTGTTTTATTTGATTTTATGTGACTTCAATCAACGTCATAACTTGCACATGTTTTAATAAGAAATTTAATCCATTTTTAAAAAATGGCGGCCATTTTGAAATTCAAAATGTCAGAATACTAATGAATATAGGTTTATAATAATTCTTATATAGCAGAGAACCCATATGAACTTAAAATATTATTCATAATGGGTGTTACTTTGTCCAATATGGTACATTTATTGGATATTTTACGTATTGGCGGCCATCTTGGATTTGACACCCTTAAGCTTTTTTAAAAAAATGGCAACATATTTTTTTCATTACTTTACATCCTAAAGACACTAAATCAGCTGGAATTTTGCTTTTAACAATTATTATTATTTTTTTTAACCCTACCCATATACGAACTAAAATCAGGTTGTCTGCACATTGCGCAGTGGTGCGTATTCCCGTGAGGGCGCGTTTTCAAAATGGCTGCCCATAGGCTCAGGTGGCTCTATCTTGGCAACCACTCATGGTAGAGACTTATAAATGGTCTCAAATTGTTTACAGTTAGCACATTTCTATTTGCTCTAATGAAAAGTTTTGTAAAAATTTGACCGGAAATGACATTTTTGTCACTCTGACCTTTGACCCGGTTTTGTCATATCTCTATAACTACTGGTAGTACACATTTGGAATTTGTCGCAAATTGTTTGGAACATGTTGTTTTATACTTGCTCTAATGGAGAGTTTTATGTAAAGGGGACTGGGAATGCCATTTCTGACCGTTTTGTCAAAATGGCTGCCAACAATTCTAATAAAAGTGCACTATTGTTTTTTTTTCTATATTTTAAAGACATAACATTGACTTTACATGATAGACACTTGTAAATGATCTCAAATTGTTTACAATATGCATATTTCTATTTGCTCTAATGAAACATTTTGTCAAAAATTTACCGGAAGTGACATTTATGACCTTTATGACTTTTGACCTGGTTTTGTCATATCTCTCTAACTACTGGTAGTATACATTTGGAAATTGTTGCAAATTTTTCAGAATATGTGGTTTTATAGTTGCTCTAGTAGAATGTTGTATGGAAAAGTAACTGGAAATGCCATTTCTTACTATTTACAATAAAAGTTTCAATAACAAGATTATCTAGTCTTCTTCCGTGTCAAAAAAAATGTCCATCAAGTTGTTAAATTCAGTTTGCTCATCATCATCCTCCTCCTCATCCTCCTCCTCCTGTTCCTCTACCAATACGTCAATCAGCTCATGTGGCATCATATCACCTTCCGTCCACTTCAAGTCCAACTTTTCATTTTGAATACACCAGCCATGCCCGTCTGGTTGAGGGATATTTGGTACGGCTTGGTGTGCTTGGTACCAAATAAACGCTTGATAATTAGATCTTTTAACATGCATTTTTAGAGCATCTCGGCAAGGTGGAAGGAGGCTCATATCCATGCCATCATAGGTCGAAAGTATTGCACCTGGCTTGACACTAAATCTTTCCAGAAATTTATCATGTCGCAAAGTGTTAATGTCAGTTACAGTAGATTTAGTGTTGTAAAGACGGCACACAAAATGCTCCAAGCTTTCATGAGTTTCATCTGCAATTTCCAATGATCGGCCAAGAGTCAGAAAAGCACCAAGAAATTCCTGGTGCTGTTTGAGGATCTTCAAAGGTAGTAGTTTCCCCTTACGAACAAATGCACTGGTTGTGTCACAACCACTGAATGCATGTAATGCGGGAAGGGCATGACACACATCATTTCCCACATCACTTATGACTTTATGCACATCTACAAGACGTCTTTTATTGCCAACACCTGTATCAAATAGTATTGTTTGAGTCAGTTCCTGGGTGTGATGAAGCAGAAGAATGAAGACATCTGTATCTGGAGATCGAATGATTATGGTAGAATTGGATGATGAATTTCTGGCAATTTGCAGACAGTGGAGAATAAACTTCGTATCAGCCTCTTCCTGTGTTGACGATAACTCTGTAAGTTCCTCAGACATAGTTTCTCGGCCATCATTGCTCTTCAGACTTATGCATTTATTCGTATAGCCAAATACAACTTCTCTTCCATGAAGATTTGGTGCATATTTATTCTTTTTCCATTCACTTAGTAGAAATTCGGTTAGTGTCATCTTATTGTCATCGCTTGACAGAAACGATTTCCAGTCTCGTGGCACTTTAGTCTTGACTCCTTTAATTATATGGGATTTAGAAGAACCTCTTCTAGCCCTTTCAATTCCTTTGATTGATAGTGGGAGGTAGGTATCAGTTACAAAGTCCACACGTTTTACCTTAGGCAGCTGTCCAAATATACTCTCTGCCAGGTCTCCAAATGTATCAGGCAAAGCCATCTGTGCTTGCAGCAGAGCCATTCCGTCAACAATATATGTGGTTTCTCCAGCCGGCCTTTCTATTGTGTTTGATTCGCCTACCAATGCATGCATGAGCTTTGCCTTGTCTGTCTTCACTGGAACACCATCAGCCGTTGCAAGTGCCCATGGAACAGGGCCCAATGAGAAACTAAGCACCCTTTCCATACTAATGTCATGCTTCATTGCTAAAAGTACAAGCTGACCAAATACATTTCTTTCAGCTTTTACTTCTTTGGTTTTCTTTGACTGTCCCGAGATCTTACGGGATTTGGCAAGTTGTACAAATGTCTTTAGTTTACACTTCTTGATTGGATGATGAAAACTTACTGTGCCTTCAACAAGTCGTTGCGTAACAAATTTGTCGTAAGCCTGTTTTCCAATATTATCAGCCTGGAGGAGATCATGTTCGATCTCATCTGATACAGGTGCACCTGATGACAGACAGTAGAGGACGTTCTTGTTTTCAACAACAAAAGGATTTACAAAGTTATGAAATGCTGCTAGAACCTTGCAAGTATCTTGTTCACTGTTGATGATGTGTGAGGACTTCAAGCCCTTGTGTGAAGTCGATTCCATGTTATCCATGTCTGCCATTTCCATTGTGGCTTGCTGGTAACTAGCCCTACTGTGTCTTGTCGTGCACCACCTATGATATGCCGAATAGTTCCTGCTGAATCCTATGATTCCACCATGGCACTTTGCGTGACGGTTGATAGTTTGTTCAATTGTGATGTCAACAGCATTTCTCGACATCGGAATTTGTGATCGTTTAACGCTGAAACCATTGTGTCGCAAGAGCTCCTCTGCTCCGGGATGTGTCTCTGATATGTTTAGGAGAGACAGGAAATACACCGTTGTATATCTAGCATAGTTTTGGTGGTCGTAGCTAAAAAACAGACTACACATTCTTTGTAGGCTAGCTAAATGCAAATCAAAATTGTTTTCCTTAGTTGCTCTTTGAAATTGAAGGATAAGCCAAACTCGATCCATATAGTTAAGCCAGAACTGTGCAGTTTTACCAAGTTCTCCTTGACGAATCTTTTCCTTGAACTGAGTTACAAGAGATAGCAGTTCTAAGCAACTTTCGGACTCCAGTGCTTCAGAAACATTTTCGTCACTTGGATTTTCAGCAAGGCGATTGAGCATCTCTTTTAAATCATCGCCAAAGGAATCGTCATGTGATGACTCAAATGCTTCTAGAAGTAGGCGCTCCAATGCCTCTAACACCAGCTTATGCACTCGTAATGCCCGGTTGTACTGTTTTCCTGACATTACTCTTTCAATTGAGCCACTTGCACAAATTCCAGACTCAACGAGAATCTCCTCAAATCCACTGCCCCTAATACTCTTACCGAGTGCGCACATGTATGCACATATCAAGTGAAATCCACCCATTCTGACTATGACGTTGCTGAAAACTTGAGGTTTCTCCCATACAAGTGTAAATGCCTTTTTAGCAACAGCTAAATCAAATGTAACAATTGTGTATTGTTGACCTACTTCCCTTGATGCATCTTGTGAAAGCTTTATAATATGTTGTACTGTGGCATTATCGGTGACTGGTGCAAACACAGGACGAATGTAATCAACAGTAGATTGTTGGTTGGTATTTCCTGGGTTGCTTCCCGTCAGGGACACCCAACCTGTCCATGTTGGTACGTTTTGTGGAGCATCAGTTCTTAATAGGGCTCTGGTGAATACCCACAACATATCAGATTTGTTAGCTGTTTCCTGGGCTTGATGGTTTGATACCGTTGTCGTTGATATTGTTAACTTGGGCTCTGCTTTACCTTTAGTATAGCAAGGTTCAATTTCTTGTGGTTTGTAATTAACTGACCGATCTTTTGTTCTTGGAATGTCAGATGAGATTGCACAATCACTGGACACACTTGAAACCTCTTGAATAATAATTCCATGGGTTGTATGTGTTGTTCCAGCGCCAGAAGATGTTTCTTCCTGTAAATCAAAATTGTCCCAGCACAGGTGTGTGACAATGTTTGTTTCGGGGTGAATGGTTGATGGGAGAATACTATCCCTGGCATCGATGCTCTTACACATAGCGGTTTCAAGTTCAAGCAGTCTAGAATATGAGACGCAATGTCCAAAGCGATTCATTAATGTAATGATTTCTGCGCTGCCAGTGTGGTGCCGTAGTGTCATTCCTAGAAGCAAATGCTTTGGCATTGCCCATTGTCCTCCTGTAATAGCATAACAAATATCTTGGGCAATTGACGATACAAGTCTCTTCTTTTTAGACGAGGCTGCTTCTGGCCTCCAACTTATAAGTTGACAAACAAACGTGGAGAGACTAGAAGGGGGCTTAACAGTATTGCTCTTCAGAAATTGTGCCGATGGCGGCCATGGCATTTCAGCAGATTGTTTGTGATCATTTTGCACGCACCTACGCAATATAATTGCTGCTTCCTCTAATAGCTTGGATTCGGAGGCAGCAACTTCAAAAGCCAATTCAATCGCTGCGCCTTTTGGTACCCCAGATGAATAAACAAGCTCACCTCTGTGGTTTGGTTGCCAAAACTGTAGTTGGCTACCAAAATGAGTAATTAGTTTAGACTTTAGTTTATATGTTTTGTAATTTGCGTTGTAAAATTCATTGTGATTTTCAAACAAGAACTGAAGGTACCTTTCTTTAAGCATCGACATTCTTTCAACATTGTACCCCTCAATTATGGTTTCTTTTACATGAATCACTAAGAATGAAAAGGCTTCTCTATGGGCATATTGTTCTGCAATGGTATGTTCATCTTCCTTTTTATTATGGCGATTCTTGACAATGCGAGTAAAGTCCTTCCGACATGAAGGGTGGTATTGGGCTTCTCTGGCAATTTAGAAGAATTTCTTCATTTTGCCGTCGCTCTGCAGCTCTTTTAATTGACAATTCTGCATCTTTTGTGACACATTTCACAAGATTTTCCTGCTTTCCTTGTTTTCTTGTTCGACCCTTTTCACAAATGAGGCATTTATCTGCTGGGAATAGTATGTTACTTGGTGGTACTTGTGATGATCTGCGCTTTTTGGAGCGGGAGTCTTCATCGTCGTCTTGTGATGGATGTTTCTTTTTAATAGCCGGGATATGTTTGTAAAATTGCTGTAGCACCACCGATGGACACCATGGATATGTGGGGAGTGTAACTCTGGTATTTGTAAGCAGATGTCATCTAGTCTGTCACTTGCATTGTCCTGTGACTGTCTAACTTTCGCACTAGCCTGAATTTTCTTTAAACTGTCAATAGATAGTGGTCTTGTTTTGCTTTCAGCTGTATTACGATGATAGTGTATTATGCACTTCAAACCTTGGGTTGTTTCTTTATGCCTTTTTTCTTTTTTTGTAGTTTTCAGTTTTACAGGTTTTTCATCTGTGTTTTTCTTGTCAGCCATTGTGGAAACTCACTATGAGAAACACACAAAATAAAAGTTACAAATATTTCTCCAAACATAGCATACAATAATATTATATTATTCTGAATATCATTGTATAGTCTACTACATTACTTGTATGCCTAGCTTTACTTCGTTTCATAAGCAGTAAAGTAGTAAGGAAAATGCCTGATACAATCAGTCTGCATGCTATTTCTTTCGGTAGCCTACGGCAGTGCGTGTATCTCATTGCGCGCATAGCGTACCGATGTAAGCAACGCTATTTAATCACATGGCACCACCCATTACCGTAGGGCTAAACATTCCTCCTATATAATTAAATGATTTATTTTTTTGTCACGTAAACAGTATTAAACCTATAGTAAATTAGTATCATAGGCCTATAGTAAAAAATAATATAAAGATTGTCAGTCAGCTCTCCTCCGCTCTCCTAAACTTGCTTCGAGGAGAGCAACTAATTGCTCTCCTCCTGGACCCAGCCTAGGCCTAGGCTAGTACCCAGCCTAGGCCTAGGCTAGTACCCAGCCTAGCCCTAGGCCTAGGCTAGTCCACATTTTGCACCATGTACTGTACTAGGAGAGCAAATTGCTTGTAATACTTACTATGAATTAACTTTGTTGTTGAAAAAGCACAATTTTCTTCGATAATTTAGCTCAATGTTATATAGACTAGACTGGTTTCATACAACTGATCAACTAGACTACTACACTGCTATCTGTGTTCTGATTGGTTTAAAGTTGAATGTCATGCATCAACTAATTTGTTTGATAGAAGTTTTTGTATTATGTTAATAATAATAATAATATTATTTTATTAGTTTAATCAAATAATGTCAGTACCAGTTAAATTATTGAATGGTAAAATGACATTCTGACATTTTTCTGATTGTTTATATAATCATTTCTAGTAATTACTTCAATTTTGTTAAGTTTTATAATTTTCGACGGCCATTTTGAAATGCGCCCTCTATATTGACTTTTCGGAATACAAACATATACCATGACCTGACCACACATTATTTCAATACAGAACAATTAAAAAACAAGTTAATTTTAGCATATAAATTACTGTTTTATCAATATATATAATATTTTATTAAATTTGGCGGCCATTTTGGAAAAAGCGCCCTCATCGGTTTACGCACCACTGCGCAATGTGCAGACAACCTGATTTGAAAACCTATATGTGTGAGGTTTCCAAAAATGTATGGGTCATAAAATCCCCAGTGGGGAGGGGGGTTACGGTAGCCCACAATCTAACTAGTCCGCCAGACCTGACCTGCAGTTAGGCAGTATAGTTACGAGTAAAATAGTGTTACATGGCAAGAAAACCAGGCCCTCTAGAGTTAGAAAATTAGGCCCTCTATAACAAAAAATTGAGAGAGGTCAATTGGGAGAGTTCAGGGAGACATGTGTTATTGGGTTGCTGGCCTGTTTTTTGTTAAGGGATTGCTGTTTGGTTTTGTTGTTTTCGTAAGATGTTTAAAGTTAAATTAAAAAGAACAGTTATTTAGAATTAAACCGTGGTTAACCATTAACAAGGAACTGATGATTATCCTGTAGATGATTAAAAGAATATAAGATTGTTTACAATTAAAGAGAACAGATGTGTTTACTGTTAATCCGTTGTTTTTGTTGATTCATACTGTGTACGGGGATACTAAATTCACTTTGGAAAAATATCGTTGAACTATTGTTGAGATGTCCTGGAAACCTGTGTAAAATCTGGCGATCCTGCCAGGACATCTCTAGGAAGTGAATGAGAAAAGAAAAGCGAAGAACATGGAATTAGAAACTCTAGAGAGAGAGAGAGGTACGTAGTACACTTTACCTTCTGACTGTAGAACAAGTAAAAGAAGTGGCACGGTATCTTAAGCTAGAAGGAATGGATAACAAAACGAAACGCATTGTTTTAAAGGCAATCAATACATTTTTAGATGGCGATGAGGTAGACGCAATGGAGGATAAAGGACTAGCACTGTTGACGGGCATGCATGAACTAATAATTGGTGGATTCGAGGCACCAGGAGAGGAGATCGAAGTGGCAGTAAATGAGGCAGGGGGTGAGAGACCAGCGACAGAGAACATGGGCTTGGGTGCTTTCCCATGGGGCAGAGGTGATCTGAAGCTAAGTGGACAGATTGGGGCACCCGGACAGGCAGGAAAGCTGACCTTTAACAGTCTCGCCAAGCAAATTGAAGATGCAGTCCAAAAAGGGTATACCTCCAGAGAGATTTTGGTTGCTGTGACGAAAGCAATAAGTCCAGAGTTGCCGCTACGAAGTTACCTGGAAGGGAGAATTGATGTAAAATTGCCACAGTTGCGAAGAATTCTAAGGGCTCATTATAAGGAACGAGATGCGATGGACCTGTATCAAGAACTAGCAGCAGCATCGCTTCGAAAATCTGAAGTAACACAGGATTTTGTTATGTGTGCGATGAGCCTTCGTCAACGGGTAACTTTTGCATCCCAGGAAGATCAATCAACCCTAAAATATGATGCGGATTTAGTACAAAATACCTTCATCCAAACATTGAAGACTGGCTTGCCAGAGAGACTGAGGAGAGGAGTGAAATGAATCCGTATCTTACACCGAAAATTACCGATGAAGATCTTCTAGAAAGACTAGCCATTGTGGAGAATCTAGAAGAAAGACGGTCTCAGAAAAGTAAAACGTGCATCAGTGCTGCTTCTGTTGCAGCAGATGGACAGCAGGATGAGATACAACTGTTGATAAAAGGAATGAAGACACTACAGGCTAATGTGTCGGCACTTCAACAAGTGGTACGGCAGAACACTGAGACTGCATTCCTTTCATTGGTGCAGCAGAGAACTAAAAGAAAGACTAGAGAAAAGGGTTGTGATGTATGCAAACAGAATAAGAAAGGGGCGGAGTGTAGACATTGTTTTAAGTGCGGTGGATCCAACCATTTTGCCAGGAGCTGTAGGAGCCAGGGAAACGGACCAAGGTCAATCCAGCGGGACGGGGAGAGACCATAGGCACAGACAGGTCACCCAAACAAAATACAAGTAACAAGCTCTTGGAATGTAATAGTCGTCAGGTCAGCCATCTTACACCAAGACAACATCAACAAATTGTCAAGCTTATCGGTAACAAGTGTATCATCAAATGCAAAATAAACGGCGGTGTGGTAGAAGCTTTATTTGACACAGGGTCACAGGTTTCTATAGTGTCACAGAAAAGGTGGTTAACCCAGTTTCCTAATTTGCCACTACGGGATTTAAAAGAACTGTTGGAGTCAGATCTTAAACTGTAAGCAGCTAATGGAACAGAAATTCCGTACCTAGGATGGTTAGCACTTAAGTTTGAATTATTACCAACAGAAAAGCAATCAACATTTTCCACTTTAGTACCTGTCTTGGTAACCGAAGATAATTTGCTACATCCAATCATTGGGTATAATGTCATCAGAGAGATTATTCAGCATACTGAGGGACCAGAATTAAAGCAGGCCATAAGTACATCTTTCCCAAAATGTCATCACATTACAGCAGAAAGATTAATATCCAAAATCGGAACGTCAGACCCTACAGACTTTTGTGAAATAAATTCTGGACACACTTTACATAAAATTTCAGCCAAGCAAACTAACATCATTAAAGTGAGAGCAAATACAGGAAAGATACAAAAGAAAATGATGGTTTTATTTGAACCACATCCAGAACATTCTTTACCTGACGGACTGGAATTAGCTGAAACCATTGTAGACTTAAAACAAGGATTCTGTTCACATATTAGTATCCAAGACTGACAGAACACTGATTATCCCAAAGAAGACTCATTTAGGAAAATTACAACTAGTGACAGCAGTATATCATGGCAGATTGGACACTAAAAGTAATTAAGTCAACGAGGATAATCCCATGAGAAATGTGCAGACAGCTGCTACTAGTGTAGAGATGAACCCAGGAAGTACTGATTGGATATCTAAAATTAACTTCAACCATTTAAATGATAACCAACGAACATTGGTTGAATAGATGTTGCAAGATGAGTCTAACAGTTTCAGTCAACATGACCGAGATAATGGGTTCAATACCGAGTCTTGAAATGAAAATTAACCTAACCGACAACATACCAGTACAGAAAACCTATCAATCTATACCCAGACCTCTCTTTCAAGAAGTAAAAGAATATCTTCGAGAACTGATCGACCAAGGCTGGATAGTAAAATCCGAATCACCATATGCTTCACCAGTAGTTTGTGTGCTAAAAAAAAGATGGAGGACTACGGCTATGCATCGACTATAGAGACCTAAATCGGAAGACCATACCAGATTGTCAACCCATCCCCCGAATACAAGATGTGCTCGACAGTCTTGGGGGAAATATGTGGTTTAGTACATTGGACCAAGGCAAGGCATACCACCAGGAATATATGCACCCAGATAGTCGTCCACTCACTGCTTTTGTCACTCCCTGGGGTTTACATGAATGGGTGCGAGTCCCTTTTGGATTGAAGAATGCCCCAGCTGCATATCAGAGGTGTCATATCATAGAATTTGTGAAGTGTATCTAGACGACGACATTGTTTACGGAAAAACCTTTGAGAACCATATGAGCAATCTAAAGGAAGTGCTTCGACGGCGTCAAAATATAAAAACACCCCCTACCGATTCAATGAATGATAATGAAGATTATAATATTAGTGACAACGAGTCAGATGATGATCTAGAATATTATGATCTATGAAGAAAAACTGTTACATTTTATTTAATTTATTTAATCTTTCTTTATTCTGAAATACACTTTCAATACAATGTACTGATTTCCAAAGTGGTTCAGTTCTTAACTACATAAATGTAAACAAAATACAGTATATAAATGGACAAAAGAAAATATAAAATTAAACCTAAAATTATCAAAATCAAATTAAAACAATTAAAGTAAGCACATTTAAAGGTTAAAACATAAATAATTGAGATTTTGAAACAAGATAAAAGAAGTTTTAATCATTGAGCATTAATTAGATTTAGTTTTGAATTAAAATTAAAGTTTTGAAATTTGTGATTTGAAAGTTGATACTGTCATATCATAAAGATCATTTTTTATTTTGTTAGGTAGAAAGTTCCATAATTTTGTAGATCTGTAATTAAAAGTTCTTTTACCTTGAGTATTATTCCATTTAGGTATTATCAAAGTGTTGTTACTTTGACTTCGTGTACCTTTATTGTGACTATCTTCAGTAAATATAAATTGAGTTGATAAATAGGGTGGTGCATGTCCATTTAGGCACTTGAAAAGTAATATTAGAATATGTTCATTCCATTTGTCCTTTAGTGTACTCCAACCAAGTGAGTTTAGGATATCACTAACATGAGTTTTGATATCTACAGATAATAATATTCTACCTAATCTATTTAATAAAATTTGAAGAGAATCTGAAAAGTTTACTTTACAATTTGACCAGACACAACTACAATAATCAAATAAAGGAATAACTAGTGCATTGGCTAACATTTTCAGAGTGTTTGATGGAATAAAATATTTTATATGACGTATAACACCAATGCGTTTGGCAACTTTTGATGAAAGGCTATCAATATGATCAGCCCATGTTAGTTGAGTGTCAAAAGTTACACCTAAATATTTAAAAGAATTTACTCTCTCAATAATATGGTTATTAAAAGAAACAGAGATATTTTTAAACTTACTATACATGTGAGTAGTACTAAAAACCATAAGCTTTGTCTTTTTAATATTTAATGTTAGTTGGTTATCATTAAGCCATTGAGTAACTTGATTAAAATTTACATCTATTTCATTTTGAAGCCTAAGTGGGTCAGATGAACTACATAAAAGTGTGGTATCAGCAGCATACATGACACATTTACATGATAAAGAATTAGGAAGTGAGTTAACATATAAAATAAAAAGCAATGGTCCTAATATTGAACCTTGAGGAACTCCGATATTTACATTCAGTGATTCAGATTTACATGAATTAATACTAACAATTTGAGATCTTTGACTAAGATATGATTTAAACCATTTAAGCTCGGTACTATTTATACCAAAACCCCTTAATTTATTAAGCAATATTTGATGATTTACCGTATCAAAGGCCTTTTTTAGGTCCAGGAATATAGCAGCTGTTGAAATACCTTTATCAAAATTATTTAAAATATAGTCTGTAACATCTAAGAGAGTGGTTTGGGTAGAGTGATTTTTCCTGAAACCTGATTGAGAAGGATTTAGAAGGTCATGAGATCTTAAATAATGATATAATTGGTCATGAACAGCACGTTCTATTATTTTTTAGACCAAAGGTAAAACAGAAATTGGTCGATAATTACTTGGATCTGATTTATCTCCTTCTTTATAATGGGTGTCACTTTTGCTTGTTTCCATTCATATGGAAAAATTGATGTAAACAATGATAGATTACAAATGTAGCAAAGTGAATCACATATTATTGGCGCTGCTAATTTTAAAAGTTTACAATTTATATTATCAATTCCGGTGGCTTTATTACTGGAAAATTTGCATATTTCATCAAAAATATAGTCAGATGTAAGATAATCAAATTTAAATTTATCTACAAGAGTGTAATCTGTTGTCTTATTTATATTAGTATTTAAAAATTTACTTGCTAAAGAATTTCCTATTGACGTAAAATGAATATTTAATTCATTTGCTGTGTCCTTATCCGTAGTTGTATAATTTTCATTTTTATAAACTCTATTTACAGTTGATTTTGGTTTTGGAATTAGTTTATTTATGGTGTTCCATAGTTTTTTGGGGTTTTTAGTATTTTCTTTGATGGTGTTAGTACAATATTTCTTTTTTAGGTTCCTGTTGAGATTGTTCACTTTGTTTCTTATTTCTTTAGCTGTGTCCCAATCTTTAGAATCATTATTTTTATGAGCCTTTTTATAATAATAATCCCTGTCTTTAGTTAATGTTATGTAATCTTTTGTTATCCATTCAGGAAGTGAGCCTTTGACCCTCTTTGTTTTAAGAGGGGCATAGTGATTACATAGGCTACTGAATAAGCTTTTCCATAGTAACCAAGCTGAATTAACATCTGTTGAGAGTTTAATCTGATCCCAGTCAATACTTTTAAGATCATCAATAAATTTATGTTCATCAAATTTTTTAAAAGAACGAGATTTAATAAATTTAGGAGGAATATTAACTTTTTTGGTTTTTCTTATTAAATAGGTTAAAGAGTGATCACTTATACCAAGACTTGACACCCCTGCTGTTGAAATATCCAAATTTGTAACAAATATTAAATCAATTATAGTTTTACTTGTATTAGTTATCCTAGTAAAATCGTGTATTAGTTGGTTTAGATTACTATTTTTGGCCAATTTATTAATTTTACCTGCATTTTTCTTGTTACTTATATCTAAATTAAAATCATCGTTATATGTAGAGGTGCATTGTTGAAACATAGTGTCAAGTTCATTTAAATATTCAGCCTTTGCACTTGGTGGTCTATAGATATTTCCTAAAAGTAATGGTTTAGAATATGGCAAGTTAAATTCAACCCAGAGAGCTTCAATAGTTTCTACCCTAAAATTGTAGATCTCTTTAAAGCGGATACCATTTTTTATATAGCATAAAACTCCACCACCTGATTGTGAAAGTTGTCTATCCAGTCTACATATTTCATATCCATTTATCCATATCTCATTATTTTCAATACTGCTATTTAGCCAAGTTTCAGTTATACAAAATATATCATAATTATGTTCATTAAGGAGTGTTTTAACACTGTCCAACTTATTTCTAAGTGACTGGATATTTAAATGAGCAATTTCAAAACCTTTTTTATAAATAATATCAGAATAATCAGAACTTGAGTAACTTAAGGGATTATTATTAAAAGGAAGTTCTGATAAGGCAATTTTTCTAAAGCAATCATTACACCACCAACTATCTGGATAAGTAAATAGATTATTGTCTACTGTATATAAGATAAATTAAAGTTTAAAAAACAATTATTACAAGTTAGCCTAATATTTAAAGAATGTACACTTTTACATAGGTTATTAACATTATTATTAGTAATAATACATAAATCATTATTTTCTGGTAAGATATCGTAATCATTCAGTATTGTCCCGGCTTGATCTTCATTGAGTTTAATACTTTCGGTAGTTGAAATGTCTTGAGAGTTTTCATTGTCTAGATAGTTTTTAGTGGAAGATAACAATTTAGGACTAAAAGTTTCATTAATTTCGGCATTGACTTCCTTGCCTTCTGCTCACCTAGTATCATGCTGATTGGGACAATACTTTGCTTTATGGCCTTCCTGTTGACAAATCCAACATAATACAGGTGTACCATGTCGACAAACCCGTTGTACATGTCCTGTTTCACCACAAAAATGACAGGAAGTAGATGGTGTCCCCAATCTCCAGGATCTCTTCTTTGGCAAAATCTGTATGGTTGAGTTAATGCTCCTAAGTAAAGCAGATGTTCCATACTTGTTTAGGTGTAATCCATGTCTTGTGTATTTAGAGGCATCTAGACCACACGTTGACAGAAAAGCTTTAAAATTATTTATAAAGTTACCTTGGAAAATTGATTGTAGTCGTTCGTTCACCTGGAGTACTTTGATATTGAGTTGTGGGTCATCTAGACGTTGGCAAATTCCTGATACATAGATTTTTCCAGATATTCTGTTCTGTAGATCATGGACCAGCTTTCTGTAGTCCTGCTCAAGTTTATCTATGTTAAAATTCATACTACCACAGTCATTTGTTCCAGCATGAACAATAACGTTTGAGACTGACCTAAGGTCCATACTCTCAATGGTACAAGCAACATGTTCAATTGTAGCTCCAGGCAGGGTTTTTACATTTGTATTTAGTAGACCTCTGTGTTTCACATGCTTCAACATGGAATCGCCGATTAGAAGGTTTTGCTTGAGTGGTGGTGTCAAGTTTTCAGAAGTTTGATTAATTTCATGATTAGCTGTTATCTTTGTGTTTGTGCTTGATTTTTGCGATTGAGCAGTATCAAATTTATTTCTTGATTTAGCATTGTTTTCCGATGATTTGTTGACTTTGACGATGAGTTTCGGTGCAACGATTTATTTCTACATTCTGTATATCAGATGAAATAGCACATTCGGTTTCAGTTTCATCATAATCTAAAATGTTAAATGGGTTTGTGAGCTTGACAACATGAGGAGGCATTGTAACAACACTTCTTCTGATTGTATGTTGAGGTTGGACAAATTCCTCCTTATCCAACTGCTCTTGCTGAAGCCTCTTGATTTTAGTTTCAAGACAAGCATTCCTTTCACAGATTTCATTGAAGGCCGATGTGAGTTGTACAAAGTTGTTCTGAACACTCTTTAGTTCAGTAACTAAATTCCTCAGGTCACTTATTTTGTTGTCTTGGTTCTTCACTTTATCTTTTAGTGTAGGTGACTGGTCCCACTCCCGAGGAGTCTGAACACTGGCATTGACCGTTATAATCTTGGTTTGTGTTGTGGAGTCCACATAAGTTTTTGAATCTTTAACTGGGTAATTCCACGGTAAAGGTGTGGATGTGATAAAAGAAGATTTTGAGGCTTCTGAAGATTTTGAGGCTTCAAGTAATCTGCAGACCCGCTTAACTCTGGCATACAGTCTTTCCTTCTGTAATTGGATATCTTCATCAGAGAATCCATAAAAAGATGGCTGAATTTCACTGTGGCTACTAAATGTTAGGCTTGGGTCTAAGTCATCCATATTAAACAATAGAGCTGGTATTTTACTTACTTGAAACAAAGGGCTCACTCAACAGGCTTGTTACAACCGTTAATGTAGAAAACGCCAGCTAATGTCGAAACAACCGTTAATGTAGAACAATCCACCGCTTATGTAGTAAAACCTCCAGCTTATAAGCTGGAGGTTTTACTACATAAGCGGTGGATTGTTCTACATTAACGGTTGTTTTGACATTAGCTGGCGTTTTCTACATTAGCGGTTGTAACAAGGCTGCTTGGGTGATGCTTGTTGGAACAATAGCAGAGGATAGTTAGCCTAGAAAATGACTTATAAATAAGTCATACAGCAAAAGTGGGTATATCAGAACATTAAAAACATGTTTATACAATCCAAAATGTATACAAAGTTGATTGGTGAACTTAAATGACTATAATTATCCAGATTGAAGGTAAAATTATCAATTTTAGCAGGGCATTATTGTCTGGGCTCACAACTGGACTCACAATCAATTCAATAATCAAAAAAAATGTTCATGAAAGACCTGGAACCGAGGGCTTCAGCGTAATAGGTTAAAGCCTTTACCACTAGACCAAACATTTATAAATATTATAAGTTTTACATCCGGGTATGAAGCGTCTCACATACACACAGAGCCAAGATATAAGGAGCTTGGACTTGCACAGTGTATGGACTCTAACCTTACGGTTTTCATTAAATAGATCATTCCATGCTACCCATTCTAAATATCTTATTTTTCAAACTCTTGCATTCTTCTTACTCATCTCATTCATTTTTGTCTTGGTGAAAAGGGAGGGTATTTTATATTCCTCCCCTGAGTTTATAGCCTCTCTACCCAAACATGAACACAAAAAACGAGCTTTATAGAATAATGAAAACTGTCAAAAGTACGTTTTTAATCAATTTTTATCGTCTTTATATTGCCATTTTGCTTACTTTATATATTTAAATTACTTTTTTAAAATGTAAAACAACGAATGCAAATATGGTTTTAACAACAACAAAATCAATCATTTTATGTATTTATAGGAAATGTTTTTATTACAACTACTTTCAACGTCTGTTACTGTATAACATTACTGTATAATGAGAACTTAAAAGTTTTGTAGGAAAATGTCAATAGAGGGCGTCATCAAATGTATGGAAGGCCACTGCAACCGACCAAAAAAAAATCACAATTTTCTTTGTTTCTTATTATTTTTCATTTTTTTAAACCAAACCAACTGTTTATATTTAGTACATAATAATATGTTTATAATGTACTGTATATACAATTAACCGATTCGTTCGTTTTTTATATTGCTGTATTCTAGTAATAAGCCAACGGCGGCAGCACCGTATCATACAATTTGCCTCGCGACGCCATTTACTCGATGTAAACATTCACGGCAGAAGGTCTAACAACTCGCACTTTTTCAGTTACTGTTATTTTAAGGATTTTTACATTTGAAATTTAAAATTTTGGATTTGTGATATAAACTGTGTTTGGAATACGTGTTAAAAATTCCAAATGCTAAAGGTATTTATAAATAAAGTTACAGCTACCCAAACATGGGCTCAGACCTCAAAATAGGCCATTTTTATGGTACCATCACGAGTTTAAATCACTCCTGACAAAAAACAGCAGCATATTTTTTAAAGAAACTTTAACATAACATGTATAAAGGGTTAAATTATCAGTATTTGCTTTCAAAAAGTAGTGCCGCCGTTACTGGAACGAAAGTCATTTTCTAGCCACTTTTTGAGTTACAGCTGATGGCCTTGGTAGTTTGTCTTCAATTCACAGACATCTAGATTGCTAGATTGACCTATAAAATTTTTGTTTTTTTATTATTTTGTGAATGAATGAGTCTTTCTTATCCAGACAGTTCGAACAGTTAGTAGGTTGGCAGTATAGTAGAACCAGAGCTATAGTTACTGTATGTTATTATGTCATCTATTTAAATCTCAATTGTTTTCCCATATTTTCTGCATGTATTACAGATTGTGTACAGTGTATCTTCTGATCAATGTTTTAGTACATAGTAGCATGCACATTTCTATTAACTAGGGTAAGTAACAGATAGGCCCAACCTACAAAGAATAGATAAATCCACTAACAAATTCATGCAGAAAATATTTCAAAATTTAATTAAATGTTATATTATTAAAGCATTTATTCAATAAAGCCTTTATCTTGAAAACATTTAATATCAGTTTTATATTATAGTGAGTATGGTAATAATTGACTCTGACAACTGGTATCTATATATAAATTTACGTAAGGGCAAAATTCGGTAAATCGCGCCTTACTTTTACAATTTTTACTCGATGGTATATAAAGTTGGTTCGTACTTTCGGTACTGATTTTAACCACCTGATTTAACCCTATTTACTAATTAAATTAAGTTAGAGAATTAGTTATTGACGATTAAAACGAATTTAGGTTCAACGATTTGCCCCAAAGAGGGGTGTTTTCCGATCGTGGTATACACTGTCTAATGGATGTCCATCTTGAAAAATACCTGCCACAAAAATGCGAGGAGGCTTCGCATTTTCCTATCTCCTCCTACGATAATTGTTTTTAATAGCTGAAAACCGGTTGAACCGCTACAGTACAGCATCATAATGTTGAAGACAGGCCGATTTTCTTTAAAAAATACTATTTTGGTAGATTTAATATACAATTATACAAATGTATTGATTTGCGATGAATGGAACATCCCAATCTCTCAGTCTGCCAGAGTTTGGTTTAACACAAGTAGGTCAATTTATGAGCCCTTGTTAACACATACGGTAGGTAAATATATGGGCCCTTTGAGAATAAACTTGCAACACTTCGACAATACTGTAAATACCTATTAACTATTGTTGGTCCTCATTTGAATCGAACATTTCTTAATGTGAATGTTCGTACTGTTAGATGTAATATAAAAATATATACAAATAAACTTTATTACTGAGATTGTGGATAGGCTCTACTGTTAGATATATAAACACATTATTATTTACAAATAAACTTTACACTGACAGTTCCTTCTCAACGTTTGTATTAATTAATAATTACCAAAAATATAAACGTCGTAGTGGTGTATCGTGTACTTTAATATTTCAATCGATTATGACAGTGACAGTTTTAACAAAGTATTAAATTGCAAATGTTTTACTGTATTTAGAGGTATATTATTTATAGGCCTATAAAACATGAAAGAAATATTTCGTTACTGAGTGGATAAAGAATATATTTAAAAATTGTTCTTCTTTGTACCTATCCGCTTTCCCATCCCTCAACCCTAATGTTACATACAAAAAACAAATTGGGTTTCTTTAAATGAGTCCAAATCAAAAATTTGGACTCATTTTGTGATGAGTTTCTCCTTCGGAAGTAATTCCCAGGGTGCTAATTTTAGTTGACTACATAAATCATCGTGTCTATTTATTCGTTTCTGTAAACGACAATGTATTATAGTCCTGCGGTACGTACATTTGAAATCGCCCGTTTTGTTACGCTGAAATTACTGTGTATTCGAGAACCATCTAGTAAACTTAAATTTAGTAAAACATTCCTACATATCTTTTTTTAAAAATGCAATAAATATTTAAACATAACTGTGTCCCACCATACAACATGAACATTTGTCTCAGCATTACTAAGATTGAAGTTATTTGCATTATACAATAATATAGTATTAGCATTATTATAGTATTATAGTAGTATTTAAATATTTCCTTTTTTAATTATAGGCATACAGATGTTTGATATTCTGCTCATATACAGTATGCTGCTGAAATGAAAAAGTACATCATCGATCAATAATTATAGTAATAAACATAATAATTATGGTGTATTTTATTTATCTTTGCTATTTTTCAAATTGTAGTTTAACCATGTTTTTACACTTTTCAATAAACTGTTCTGAATACAGAACAAAGGTGTTGATTGTACACTATGTGTATGTAAACTTGATTTATTGTCGTATTTCTTATTATTAAACATTAAAATTGATTCATTTAATTAAACAACAATATAATAAATGGATGAGAAGTGCTGCTGTTGATCCACTTCAGACTGGAATGATTTGTCATTGAGCTATGTGGATCCAGGATTTTGAAATAGGGGAGGACCTAAAATGACGAAATGAAGTGCTGAACTGTGATGTCTTTTTCAATATTAAATTGATAAAGTTGATTTTTATTATTAACAAAACAAAATAAAGTCCAAAGAAAAAAAAATACAACAATTACATTGAAACACCAATGCATTAAAAATAACAGTTTACATTTTCATTATCTTAAAAAAATAAAACTTCTTCAATATTAGAGTATTATGGGGTATTTTTTATTTTTGTAAAAGAACGTGTGGGTTGGGTGATTTATTTAAACTTGCAATAGTATGGTAAGTTGCGTAATGTCTGTCCGTACTAACATTCAAAACCTAAAATGAAGTTCAAATTAAATTATTTGTTGTTGAATAAATCTCACATTTCATTATTAGTGGACAATAACAAATATACTAGGCTAGTAGTACTAGGCCTATATAGGTAGCCTAACTAACAGGACTAGCCTAGGCTAGAGAGACTTAGATAATTATAGTTATACTAATTAGGCCTCCTAGGTAGCCTCGAAGTCAGAACAGAAAGCAAATGAGTATTACTTCTACTCGCGAAATAAACTACGTACGTACGAGTACGCCAAAAAAATCACCTATTATGGACAACACAATGGATGGCGCACTATAGCAATAAAATCCTCTATTTCGGACAAAAAGTCACCTATTTTGGACAGCCAATTATGAAAGTTACCTATTATGGACAAACAACAGTGCCCTCTAGTCCCTATTATGGACAGAAAGTAACCTATTATGGACAGAAAAGTAATCGATTATGGACAGATTTCACCAACCCCGCTCCAGGATTTAATCACCTTCCATCTAAAACGCCTTATGTAAAACGCCTGACGTGTATACCACTTTTAAAATATAAATCCAAAGGCAAATTACTGAAAAAATGACAATGCTGTGGGTACCACTTTTAAAATATAGTCATACAATTTCGAGCATTAATTGGAATTATATCCAATGGTTAATAACTAAATAACTGAATGGTTTCATTAAAATTTGGGGTAAAATCGGTGAAAGGTTTATTCCAAAATTATTCCATGGCTTAAGCACTGCATTGTATTAGTAACTGAATGGTTTCATTAAAATTTGGGGTAAAATCGCTGAAAAGTTTATTCCAAAATTATTCCATGGCTTAAACACTGCATTGTTGGTGGCCAACTTTTACCAACAGCAAACTGTATGTATGTAGTTTGCAATTTAATGCGGTACTGCAGGATGTTTTAGCGGAATAAGCCGAATAAGCAGGTTGGTTTTCATTTCCACACATGAATGGTTTAGCTCTATGTTACCACAGCAATGCAGTATGTATGTGATACCTAGCTGTACTGCTTAGGAATATAGTATGCTTACAAGCAAATAGAGCTAATCATTTGCTATTTTATGCTATTATTTGCTTAAGCATAGTGAATGCTATTGACTGCTTAAGAATTGCTATAGTATGCTTACAAGCAAATAGAGCTAATCATTTGCTAATTTATGCTATTATTTGCTTAAGCTTAGTGAATGCTATTGACTGCTTAAGAATTGCTATAGTATGCTTACAAGCAAATAGAGCTAATCATTTGCTACATTATGCTATTATTTGCTTAAGCTTAGTGAACGCTATTGACTGCTTAAGAATTGCTATAATATGCTTACAAGTGCTTCTTGCCAATAGCTGATGAAATGCTTAAGCGGAAATAGCACATGTAGCTGAATCATGAGCAAGTGTACATGCTATTGTCTGCTTATTTGATGCTTTATTAATGCTATTTAAGCATTTTCAAATATAGCTAATCATTTGCTATATTATGCTATTTTTTGCTTTAACCAATCCTGCACCTGAGTGCAATTTAGAGCATGAATTAGGCCATTTGCATGTTTCAAAAAATTACTGCGAAAAAACAAATCACTCAAATATCATTATATTCCTCATGTGTGATTTTATTATAAGAAGTTTTTAAGACAGATTTTGTAGTTTCAGTTTCCTTAATACATATTTTAAAACTAGCTAGACTAATAATGTTGCCAAATCTTATCCTTAAAAGCTTCCCCAGTTCATTGTTGACCAAAGCTTTTAGGTTAATGGTTGGGCAGTTCAGTTAAAAATTAGCAAAATTTTTCTTTCAGCATACAAAAGAAAGATCAAAGCAAAGAATAAAATAAAGACAACAACCTCAACAATAGAGTAATTTTTACAGTGTAATTTTCCTAATTGTAGGTAACCAAGAGGGTGTAATATTAATATGAATATAATAATTGGAGAAATATAATTATGTTATGATATTTATACGTCTTACTGACTTGCAAATTCGATTATCGCTGGTACTTCATAAGGAACTGGACGACCATGTGATTTCAAAACATTTGCAAGATATCGCAAAGTACGATCTGAAGGGATTACTTCCTCTTCCTGCATGTCAGTCCAAATTTGAAAGCACTTGTCAGGATCTCCATTTTTTGCTGAAAATAAGAAGAAAAAAAACAAACAAAAAACTAATGATTTGTCGTACAAAACAACATTCAAAATTAGGTATTTTCCATGCTAATCAAATACGAAAACATGTGGCCATGTAAGCCTATAAATGTATGCAGGGCTAAAATTGGCTAAATCAAATTGGATTGGCCAAGACATTTGCTCCTCATGGTTGACATTGACTTTGAGCAATCCTGGGGTTAAATGAAGAGAACGTTTGATAGAAAAGCAGGTGATGAAGTGTTGCTTATGTTGCCCTTCCCAGTCAATCATCTGCAAAATGTGTTGGTCCTTACAAATTATTAGAGAAAGTTAGAGAAGTTGACTATATGTTAGAGACTCCACATTGAAATTTTGATACACAGCAAGAAATAATAATTGTACTCCAGTTTAAAGTGTGTTGTGGAAAAGCACTTGAAAGGGAATTCATTTTAAACTCTCCAAGGATCTCTAAAAAGTCTAGAAAAAACTGATAGGACATTTTAGGAGTCTGTATCATACTTGATTATATGTCTGAATTTCACCAATAAAACAAAACAAAATCCATATAATAGATAACATGAAGATATTGCAAAATGATTATGATTAAGAATGATATCATCAATGCCAGTGATGTTGGTTCTAGTGCTGTGTTGGTGCTGACAGATGAGAATAATAATAAAATAACAACTTTCGTTTCCTCATTTATTTATTTATTTTGAGCAGTATAAAATCAAAAAAATATACAAAAAAACAAAAACAACAAAGAGATGAAAATGCTGGGCAAAGTTACTTACCGTAAAGTTGCAAAAGACAAAAATAAAGGTTATCTCTGTTACAATTGTACAAATCTTTGGTGATCTCAACTAATTTTTCCATCTGTTCTTGCATTCGCTCTGCAACACATTTTTCTGAGTACCAATGTAGTCTGCCTGGTCTGGCAATCATCCCTGGTGTCTATTTAAATAATAAAAACAGAATACAAATATTAAACTAGATTTGAACTCGTCACTATGGACGAGTTAGGTTATCCGCAGAGCAAAAGCCACGTGCACGTCATACGTTAGAATATTGCGCGCAGACAAAACGATTATGCCATTAAAAAAAATGTTAGTGCGCTCTCTATTTTGTGTCATGTCTAAGTATATACGGTATACACTATATACTGTATACGTACTACATACAGTGCAGAATAGGTGAAAATAAGTGACCAAAGTTATTTACGCTTTTGCACATGATGACGTAATAAAAATTAAAAAAATGTTGAATCATGCGAAAGATAATTGATTGACCTTAAACAATATAAAAAAATGGGAGGAAATGGAATACAAAAAAGTGGAGATGCGCTCTATTAAATGTGACGAGCTATGAGGAAAGAGACAAAAATCCTATATTTTATATTCGAGTGGCCATAACGTAACGTCAAACGATGACGTCAAAATGTCCTGTTAGCCATATTGATACATGATTCGATATCTACAACTCATCTACTACCAGAATATGTAATTTAAAAAAAGTTCACCAAGTAGTTTAGAATCTATGACCGTTTAAAAAAAGGCATAATTTTGACAAATTTTTGGACTTTTTCATCAAAATTGCGCGCAAATTGTTTAATTCTACGTGCTCGTATGACGAGATTTTAAGGCAAAATTGATTGAAAATTGGTAAATTTATTATAAAAGACAGAAAAAACAAAAATCAATAAAAAAAAAGATGTTTGTTTTTGTGCTACGTGCGCGTAAAAAAATTGCGCACGCGTGAGAATTTTTTAAATGCTCAAAATGACATGAAACGCGTAGAAAGTTGATTAGAAATTGATTTTTCGCATTTTGAAATTTTAAATGCACGTGCGCGCGTAACTTTTTGTGAAACATGCCATTTTTAATCCATACAAAGTTTGCATATTATAAGACTTAAATTTTCACCAAGTTTCAATACAAAACGACTTTTAGTTTTTATTCTATGATCAATCATTGAAATTCACAAAATTGCGCGTAACTTACGCCGCGCAACTCGAAATTTGAAAAAAAAAGTTTCTTGCACATCTACAGCTACAGGGCAATCTTTTGACAAAGTTATACAATCATTTGTTAGCCAGAATTAGAGATACGCTGCGAACAAAATTCGTGGAAAGAAAGAAGAATATAGAAAAAAAAAAAAAAGAAAAAGAAAAAAAAAGATCCTGACAATAACAAGGGGTTATCCGCCAAGTGCGGATAACCAATTAAAACATTGTATACACATATGAGAACAATGTCCAATAATTTTTATCTATGTGGCTTTTCACATGATTAAATCCATTTTTAAACACTTCTCATTTGGTGTCCCCAAGGTAAATTTACAGCAATATTGATTATTGCATCTTGGCTATATATCTACATAATCATATCATTTTGTGGCTTTTCACGTGAATAAACTTTCTGGGCTTCTGGTCTATGTAGTTACAATCGCCAGCAAATGTAGAAAATGTATATATTTTACAAACTTATGTCAAAAAGAAAAAACCTATGCTCTCTTAAGAAAAAACCTATTATTTTCGCTTACTCTGTTCAAGAAGAAGTCCTTGAAAGTGTAAACTCTTATCGGGACCTCGGCATTTTCATCGTAAACATGACATTTATTTCACACGTTGATCATGTTGTCAGAAAGGCCAATAGGCTGCTTGGGCTGATGTGGCGCAATTGCAAACATTTATCTCTATACACCAAACGTGCACTTTATCTTTCCCTCATCCAACCATCTTTCAATTTCTGTTCAATTATTTACAACTCACTCTCTGCTTCTCAAGCCTCCAGAATAGATCGGACCCATAACAATTTCTGCCTCCTATTGTTTCCCCGACATCTAGGAGAGCAAGACAGGATTTGCAATTCCTGTATAAATGTCTTACTTCTAAGTTTGATTGTAATCTTGTTTCGTTGTTTTATTTTAATGTTCCTGTTCGTAATCTTCGTAGTAAACCCTTTCTTCATGTTAAATTTTCTCTTGTCAATGTTTGTAAAAATTGTATTTTCTGTAGACTCTTGTCTTTGTACAATTCATGTCTTTTAAAAAATAATTCTTTAGATTTAATTTCTCTCAATTTAAATGTATTATTAATGAAATTATTTAAATAATCTTATTTACATTTTTGTATATATTTATATTGGCTTATATTTTGTAGTTTAGTTATTTTATTTTCAACCTGTTATTGGTGTTTTACACTGTTGGCTTGAAATAAAGAATAAAGAATAAAGAAAAAATCAATCTTTACCTAGCTATCAGTCTATCCACCTCCATCGTAAAGCAATCTCGTAAGTGACCACCCTGAGGTTGATTTAAATTTAGGTAGAGATTATTTGTTATTTATTATGATCATTTGTGCTCTCAATCATCTGGCTGACAACATGAGCATACATCAGCCATATACCAGACCATACCAGGGAGCATTTTGTTAAACAATCGCCTCCCCAAACAATTTCGAACTTTGACAGAAAACTATTTTTGTTTGACCTAATATAAAACAAGGCCAACAGCCATTAAGTCGCGTGCTACAATGCATAGTGATACCGGACCGACAGACAGACCGACAGACATAGTGAACTATACTGACCAAAATTACTGAACATGTTTAAAAATGTTGAAATGTTTAAAAACATTTATATTTTTTTAATTTACACGTGCAGCCTGTCACTTTTGACGTGCTCGTATAACGTAATTTCTAGTTGAAAAGTAAGTCAAGAAAACAGAAATCGGGCAAAAAGAGTGAGCAATAACATTTAACGCGCAGTGCGCGCGCAAAAATCTGCGCACTCATGGCAATTTTGTAAACTCTTAAAATTGGCTGAAACGTACTCTTATTTTATCGAAAATAAATTTAGAAAATTTTAAGCGCGCGTACGCATGCGTTACATGCGCTACGCACGTAATTGTATTGCCATATGATGATTTATGCCCTGAAATTTATGAGTACCAAATTTTATATAATTGTGATTCATGGTTGTGAAGATATGATTACAAACGTGATTTCGTTAAATCGTGCGTAGACCGCGTAATTTTTTATTGCACACCGTGAAAACATAACCATATCGATTCCTGGCCATAAGGAATATACTGTGAAAAATTGACTTAGCTAGATTAAACTGATATCAAGATAAGGTCAGAAAGCGATAACACGCATAGTGATACCGGACCGACAGACAGACAGACCGACCGACATAGTGAACTAAAAAAAGATAATTTAATGCTGCACAATTTTAGGTAAAAAATAGGTAAAATATCTTATTCATCTAGAGTACAGTAATGATATTAAAACTTACATCAATAATTTTTTTTGCTTCTTCAAATTTTCCAGTTGTCAAAAATGCAAATGTCATATCATATAGCATATTAATATCCCCATGATGAGAACTACTGAACTCCATTCCTTTCTGCAACATATCCTTGTCACCATCATTGATGAGATGTACTAATATGTCATGGAAACTTGGCATGAATCCATACTTTGCTTGGCACTCTTGTATCCATGTTAATGCATTCTCCATGTCCCTCCTATGATAGTAGTAATTAATATTAATAATAGCAGTAATATTAATAATAGCAGTAATAGTAATAATAGTAGCAATAGTAGTAATAATAATAATAGTAACAATAATAACAAGATCAATCAGAGAGAGAGAGAGAGAAAAGAGATCCAAATTGTAAAATAATAAAAAGTGGTACAAAACTGTGATCCTGGTTTGCCTCCACAATTTAGTGGAGTTGCCCTTGACCACATATCTATGTGGTTTAAATTTGGTAAAGATCCATTTTAAGTGGGGCATATAAAATGTACGTATTTCGCTATGAAATGAGTTTTAACATAAACTAGATTTGAACTCGTCACCACGGACGAGTTAGGTTATCCGCGGCGTTAGGTTATCCGCAGCGCAAACGCCACATGCACGTCACGTGCAGTATAACGATTATGCCATTAAAAAATGATAGTGCGCTCTCTATTTCACGTCTAAGTATATACGGTATACACTATACTGTATACGTACTACATACAGTGCAGAATAGTTGAAAATAAGTGAAAAGTTATTGATGCTTTTGAACATGATGACGTCATCACAATTTTAAAAATGGTGAATCATGCGAAAGATAATTGATTGACCTAGACAATACAAAAAAATGGAGGGAAATGGGATACGGATAAGTGAAGATGCGCTCTATTTAATGTGATGAGCTATGACAAAAGATACAAAAATCCAATATCGTGGCCATACGATGACGTCACAACGTCCGGTTAGCCATATTCATGCATGATTCGATATTACAACTCATCTACTTCCAGAATCTGTAATTTAAAAAAAATTTACCACGTAGTTTAGAATCTATGACTGTTTTAAAAAAGGCATAATTTTCAAAAATTTTTGAACTACCGTAGTTCCCCGGGTATAATCCCACCCCCCTTGTACGTGAAATTTGCCCGAATTTGGGAGGTGGGACTATACCCGGGGATTTCCCGCTGCATGAACTGAAAATGACGATATTTCTTCTAGCTACGATTTAGGCTATCTAAAAGCTATATTCCGATGTAGGCCTAGCAATTAGACGGCCAGGCCATCTAGGCCTAGGCGGCCTAACTGGTTTTCTCCGAGATTTCTACTTAAAAAATACCCTAAAATGTGATCTAGGCCTAGCTTCCTAAATCGACATGAACTCGATCGATACATGTTCACTCACACGCTCGAATCGCATTTTGTTGCATGTGACACAAACTCTACTGTGCACAAGCTGGTCGGTATAGAGGGCGGTGTTTTTTTTACGGTAATCAAGCATGCACAGTAGTAGTGTAAACAACAAGAAAGAATGTACACGACGGCGAAAGGATGTACAGAACGTGACCATCGGGGCCTTAAGGTTGTATTGTTTGATGAGTTTTAAGTCAGCCAAATTCAGAGAAATCACTCTATTTTTTTGGTGAGAAATTGACGTCGGCCTAGCTAGCTACAGTAGGCCTAGGCCCACCTCTGGCCTAATGTAAAATTATACACTGGGACTTTGCCCGGGGATATGCTTGCGTGTGAAGGTAATCGTAAAGTCGGGGGTGGGATTATACCCGAGGTGGGATTATACCCGAGGAACTACGGTATTTCATCAAAAACGCGCGCAAATTATTCAATTCTACGTGCTCGTATGACGTGATTTTAAGTCGAAATTAGTTGAAAGTTGGTAAAATTCCTCGAAAAGGTTGAAAGAACAAAAATCTAGAAAAAAAGAAGATATTTTTGCGCTACGTGCGCGTAAAAAATTGCGCACGCGTGGACATTTTTGAAATGCTCAAAATGACATGAAACGCGTAGAAAGTTGATTAAAAATTGCCAAGTGCGGATAACCACAAAAAAAAAAGAAAAAAAAAAAAGATCCTGACAATAACGAGGGGTTATCCGCCAAGGCGGATAACCAACTAGTCACTACGGACGAGTTAAGTTATCCGCACCGCAAAGGCCACGTGCACGTCATACGTTAGAATATTGCGCGCAGAAAAACGATTATGCCATTGAAACAATTTCAGTGTGCTCTCTATTTTGTGTCACGTCTAAGTATATACAGTATACACTATATACTGTATACGTACAACATACAGTGCAGAATAGGTGAAAATAAGTGACCAAAGTTATTGACGCTTTTCAACATGATGACGTCAGCACAATGTTAAAAATGATAAATCATGTAAAAGTAATTGATTGACCTAGACAATATAAAAAAATGGAGGGAAATGGAATACGGATAAGTAGAGATGCGCTCTATTAAATGTGACGCGCTATGACTAAAGAGACAAAAATCCTATATTTTATATTCAGGTGGCCATACGATGATGTCACAATGTCCAGTAGCCATATCAATGCATGATTCGAGAAGTACAACTCATCTACTTCCAGAATATGTAATTTAAAAAAAGTTCACCGCGTAGTTTAGAATTTATGACTGTTTAAAAAAATACATAATTTTGACGAATTTTTGAAGTTTTTCATCAAAAACGTGCTCAAATTATCCAATTCTACGTGCTCGTATGACGTAATTTTAAGTCGAAATTGATTGAAAATTGGTAAATTTACTACAAAAGGCTAAAAACACAAAAATCAAGAAAAAAAATGATGTTTTTGCGCTATATGCGCAAGCGCGCGTAAAAAAATTGTTGAAATGCTCAAAATGACATGAAACGCGTAGAAAGTTGATTAGAAATTGATTTTCCGTATTATGAAATTGTAAACGCGCGTGCGCGCGTAACTTTCTTTGAAACATGCCATAGAAAGTTTGCGCATAGAAAGTTTGCGCATGATATGACTTAAATTGTTGACATGCTCAAAATGTCATGATCAGCGTAGAAAGTTGATTAGAAATTAATTTTGCGCATTTTGAAATTTTAAATGCGCGTGCACACGTAACTTCTTGTAAAACAGGCCATTTTTAATCCATAGAAAATTGACCCATGATATGAATTATAATTTTATTAAGTTTCATGAAACAATATTTGTTGGTTCTAAATTTATGATCAGTTATAGAAATTCATAAAATCGCGCGTAACTTACGCAACGCGGATCTGACATCGTCCAAAAGCTTGGCTGCACATCTACACTTCAATGTCAATCTTTTTACCAAGTTATACAAAGTTATGTTCACAAGCAATAGAGATATGCTGGTAACAAAAATCCGGGAAAGAAAGAAGAATAACAAAGAAGATGAAAAAAAAAGATATTTACAATCACATGGGTATCCTGCAACTAAGTTGCGGATAACCAAAAAAAAAAATGATGATCCCATACAATCACAAGGAGTTATCCGCCAAGTGCGGATAACTAACTAGATATGTAACTCATCACTTTGACGAGTTAGTTATCCGCACGACAACGCCACGTGCACGTCATACGTTGGAATATTGCACACAGAAAAAAGATTATGGCATTATGACCTGAACTGAAGAATATGATATGTTGTTAGTGCTGAATTTTGTGTCATATAGTATATATAGTATAATATGTATACATATTACATACAGTGTAGAATGAGTGAAATTATGGGACCTGCCATTTATTGCAATTTTTAACATGTTGAGGGTTTTAAAATGAAATGCGAAGGTAGCAATTTCGGAAGGAAATTATCTCAGAAACAACATATTAACGTGTAGAAGAAATTTGAATACGTGAAATATTGATTCGCGCTCTTTTAAATGTAATGAATTATGACGCAAAAGATGAAAATACAACATTTTTTATTTAACTGGCCATATGATGATGTCACAACATCCGATTGGCAACATTTTCACATGATTTTGTATCTTCAATCCAATAGCTTCCACAAAACGTTTTAATCGTGATTATCACATTTTATTCTTACGAGCTATAACAGATTAAAATTTACTGTAAAGATGAAATTAATGCCACACGTAATTTAAATTTTTAGACATGATGACGTCATAAAAATTAAAATATTTTTAACTCATGCGAAAGATGGTTGATTGACCTAGACAATATCAAAATCGGGTGAAAATGGAAAACGGATAAGTGGAGATGCGCTCTATTAAATGTAATGAGCAATGACGAAAGATACAAAAATCCTAAATTTTATATTCGCGTGGCCATACGATAATGACGTCACAATGTCCGGTTAGCTATATTAATACATGATCCGATATCTACAACTCATCAACTTCCAGAATATGTAATCCACAAAAAGTTGACGGTGTAGTTTAGAAATTACAACTGTTTAAAAAAATGCATAATTTTTACAAATTTTGGAACTTTTTCATAAAAAACGCATGCAAATTGTCCAATTCCACGTGCTCGTATGACGTAACTTTAAGTCGAAATTGTTTAAAAGTTGGTAAAGTTACCAGAAAAGTCTAGAAAAACATAAATCACTCGAAAAAATGATGTTTTTAACTCTACGTGCCCACCGCCCGCGTAAATATTTGCACGCGCGTTGGAATTTTTGACATGCTTAAAATTACATGAAACGCGTAGAAAGTTGATTAGAAATTGATCTTTCGCATTTTAAAATTTGAAATGCGCGTGCGCGCGTAACTTTGTGTGAAACATGCCATTTTTAATCCACAGAAAGTTGACTCTTGATATGAATTAAATTGTCACCAAGTCTCAATACAAAATGACTTTTGGTTTTTAATCTATGATCAATCATCTAAATTCATAAAATTGCGTACAAGTCACGTTGCGCAACTCTGACGTTTTTCAAAAATAGGAGGTGCACAACTTCACGTAAATGTCTATATGTTGACAAAGTTACGATATGTTCTGTTTACACATTTTAGAGAAACAGGGCTCACAAAAAAAGGAAGAAAGACAGAAGAACTAGACATGAAACTCGTCACTTTGACGAGTTAGTTATCCGCACGACAAACGCCACGTGTACGTCATACGTTGGAATATTGCACACGGAAAAAGATTATGTCATTGTGACCTGAACTGAAGAATATGATATGTTGTTATTGCTGAATTCTGTTATTTTGTGTCATATAGTATACACAGTATAATCTGTATACATATCACATACAGTGTAGAATAGGTGAAATTACGGGACCCGCTTATTTATTCAAATTTTTAACATATTGACGGTTTCAAAATGAAACGCGAATGTAGCAATTTCGGAAGGAAATTATCTCAGCAACAATATATTAACGTGTAGAAGAAATTTGAACAGGTGAAATATTGATGCGCGCTCTTTTAAATGTGATGAACTATTACGCAAAAGATGAAAATACGATATTATTTAACTGGCCATATGATGACGTCACAAGATCCGATTGGCAAAATGTTCACATGATTTCTTATCTACAATTCAATAGCTTCCAGAAAACGTTTTAATCGTGATTATCACATTTCATTCGTACGAGCTATAACAGATTAAAATTTACTGTAAAGATGAAATTAATGACCCACGTAATTTAAATTTTTAGGCATGATGACGTCATAAAAATTAAAATATTTTTGACTCATGCGAAAGATAGTTGATTGACCTAGACAATATTAAAATCTCGGAGAAAATGGAATACGGATAAGCGTGATGCGCTCCATTGAATGTGATGAGCAATAACGGAGACAAAAATCCTATATTTTATATTCGCGTGGCCATACGATGACGTCACAATGTCCTGTTAGCCATATTAATGTATGATTTGATATCTACAACTCATCAACTTCCAGAATATGTAATAAAAATAACTTTCACCATTTAGTTTAGAAACTACGACTGTTTAAAAAAAGGCAAATTCAAATTCATTAAAAAGGCGTGCAAATTGAACAATTCGACGTGCTCGTATGACGTAATTTTAAGTAGAAATTGTATAAAAATTGGTCAAATTACTATAAAAGGCTAATAAAACATAATTCACGCAAAAAAAAGATGTTTTAGCGCTACAATCGCCACCGCGCGCGTAAAATTGGCGCGCACGTGGGAATTTTTTACATCGCAAAATGTCATGAATCGCGTAAAAAGTTGATTAGAAATTAATTTTGCGCAATTTGAAATTTTAAATACGCGTGCGCGCGTAACTTCTTGTAAAACATGCCATTTTTAATCCACAAAAAGTTTGCCCCTGATATGACTTAAGAGCCATTGTCTGTAAAAATCAAAGATTTGGTGGCAGATGTAAAAAAATGGATTTCTCTCAAATTTTTACCATGAATAGACATTTCAATAAAAAGCATATCTACAACATTCATTTTAATTTTTAGCCTCCGTTGCCATGACAACGGTCAATTATCCAAATTTTGATGTTTTTGCCATTTTTCACAGATT
The DNA here is from genome assembly GCF_964355755.1 of Antedon mediterranea. NCBI lineage: Eukaryota > Metazoa > Echinodermata > Crinoidea > Comatulida > Antedonidae > Antedon > Antedon mediterranea. The sequence goes on along the minus strand of NC_092679.1, from coordinate 8,437,538 downwards.
TTCTATAGTGAAAAAGTACAAACTTGTATACTTATTTTAACCAAAAATACTTACATTATACAGTTTTTGTTTATAGCAGTGTAAACAACATGTATTGAGTTCCATTTAATGTAGAAAAAAAATAAATTACAAAATGGAGTTTGGTTGATACCATTATTTTAAAAAGGGGTGTTTTTAAAAAATATTTTTTTTATAAAAGTATACCTCATAAACGTACCTATAACTTCCAAAGTGGTGTTTTTAAATCAATGAGGTTTTTTAATTTGATAGTCAATAGGTTTTTCAACAATAATCACGAAAAAAACACTGGGGTAAATTTCGTATATAGGTTTTGTGTTGCCAGGGAAATACGAAAAATGCAAAAAATATAACAAAATATCAACAAACAAAACACATGAAACACAATTTAAATATGGCTAATCCAATAATAAAATGTATATATGGCATATTGCTACTAGAGTCATACGAATAGTTTAGATAAAATAGGAGAATGTGTTGCCAGGTTTATTTCAATTAATTGCCAGAAAAACAGTATTTTGCATTGAAATATTTAGTTGATGGAAAATAATGTTAAACTTGGAAATAATTGAGTCAATGGTTTTTATAAATTTTTTAATCTATTTTGTGTAAAGAGATACAGAAAGACCTCCCAAAAAATCTGACCTTGTAAATAGGTCATTTGAGGTCAAAAGGGGTCAGATTGCAAAACAGGACAGGTCCCCACTTTACTACAACTATTAATGTTTGATCAAAATTTACAAGATAGTTCATAACAATTCTCAACAATTTTCATATTTTACCTATAGTGTTACCTTAGCAACCATTTCTATGTGTAACTAAGGAAAGTAATTTTTAAAAAACGTAAAAAATGGCGTTTTTATAAATACAAAGAATTGATTGCATTTGTACATGTTTCTCAATTTTACTTCTACTGCATTCCATTAATGACAAACTTGACCTTGTAAATTCATTCATTTTGAGGTCAACATTTTACCATAGTAACTGTTTCTATGCGAAAATTTAAAAAAAATAAGGGGTTTTTCATAAATAAAAAACATTTTTTCTACATAGTTTTACATTTCTACTTTTTGCCAAATTTACTTTAAATACTGAATCCTAATAATCTCAGAAAGAAAGTCTTGACGAATCTGAATAAAGGTAAAAAAAAATGACCTTTAGTGTTATCTTAAACCTGTTTACGTAACAAATGATATTTTAAAAAAAAATTAAATATGGAGTTTCATGAAAAAATAAAAATTTTACATATTGAGGTCAAATGACATCAACATTTTACCTATAGTGTATTGTAGCAACTGTTTCTATACGTAACTAAGTACAATATTTTTAATATGGGGTTTCATGACTACAAACAATTGATTACATAGCTTTACTACCTTTTCCCAAATTTACTTATCTACTGAATCCCAGAAAATGTCTGACCTTGTGAAAAAAATTTTTTGGGTCAAGTTATGTCAAAATGTATTATTTATGTTATCTTAGAACCTGTTTCTATGCGTAACTAAGGATAATTGTTTTGTTAAATACAGTTGAACCTCCCGTAAGTGGCCACCCTCGGGACCTGGAAAAGTGGCCGCTTACGGGCGGTGACCCCTTACGGGAGGTTCTGCCGATAAAGGGCCAAAATCACTTATTATGGCTATATACGATATTCTTAACGAAACGAGCCTCTCAATTTTCCAGCTAATTGTAGGCATATTATTATTTATAATCAGGTGGTTTAGTATTTTTTAGCATTTTCAGACAAATTTTCAAAACTTTTATCATATGAAAAATGGTCGGTCAAAATCTGTGTAGTTTTCTCATCTCTTCACAGTAATGTTTTTAAAACCTCTTCAAAATAAAGCTAATATATAAAGAAATACAATAAACATGCACCTCTAATTCATAGGTCCATGCAATAAGTATCACATTTTTCGATTGGCCGCTTACAAAAAATCTCATTTTTAGTATAAAAAGGTGCTCGCAGCTGCTTACGGTAAGCACCAAATGCACTAATTAGATAGGAAGAACAAACAGGCTTTTCAAAGTGCGTCCGTTAAGGGAGGTGGCCGCTGTAAATAAAATATGGGGTTTTCATGAATAAAAATAATCACAGAAGAAAGTGCTTACGAATATGACCTTGTGAAACGGTAATTTGAAAATGCAAATAAGGCATGCCTGCTAATAATCTACAAATTTAAATTTGTATGAGATAAATATGCAAAATCTAAAGAATATCTCATTTTTAGTTACCATAGTAACTGTTGCTATGCATAACTAAGGGAAATTAAATAATTATCAGATAATTATTAATTAATAATTATTACTGAATCCAACCATCACAGTAAAAAAAATATAGAATTTAAAACCAATATTTAATAATAAAGTGTGATATTTTACATGCTGACCTTAAATGAAATGAAATTTCAAATCAGGGCTTCAATATTTGTTATGTAGCATTAACATACCTGAGTATATCATTGACTTTTGATTGGTTCTATTTTGGGGAGGGGAAAGTGGTGGATCCAGGACTTTTAAATAGTTAGGTGGTTGAAGGCGAGGGTCTAAAAACTTAACTTTATGTCCTATCTTTTGCATTGCAATTTTTAACTTGGGGTGGGTGGGGGCTTGGAGAAAAGGGGGAGGTGGTTGGATGGAGGAGTTTGAATCCGTCTATTCATTGGGGCGATAGTAGCGGCAGTGTGGGTGGTGCTTGAATGCATGCATTTGACACTCTATAGTGGATGATCGACCAAAGTGTTGCAGTTTATCTTTTTGTGGTTATAGTCGGGGTGGGGGTGGGGAGGGGTGGTAGTCGAAAGTGGTGGTGGATGGGCATATGGGATCTGCTTAGGTTAGCAAATAAAAGAAGTAAACAAATGAAAGAGGAGCTTCAAAATAAGAGAGGAGTAATCTGTTGCAAAGATTAAAATTCACAACGATCTGATAATTTATTCAAATTTCCAGAGGATATAACCTATAAAATGACATTAAAACTGGGAATTACAGAATCTATAATTAAAAATTAATTTTTTTTTTCTCACAACACAACTAGAACTATATAAAACATTAAGAATTTTTCTGACCAATGAGTTTCAAATCAAATAATCAAAGAAAATAAAATGTTTTTACTAATATACCATGTTTTTTTTTTATATAAAAACGCCTATGTTTCTCGCAACACTGCTTGTAGATTTTAAATTTACCCCAGTATTATATTTTAGAAATCAATTATTAAACATTAGAACTACCTATTTGTAATAAATCAGCTAAAAAAATACACCACTTTGGGCGTTATGGTGAAGTAAAGTTTAGTTGCATTGAACAATTTAAAAAAAGTGAAAAACACCCCTTTTTAAATAAATGGTATCTCCCAAAGTATGAAATAAAAAAAAAAAAAAAAATTTGAAACAGGTACACAATGCATTGTTATTATGCATACACTAATTATTTTTTATAATTAAATGAACAACACAAAAATATCGCTCATCAAAGTAGTGCCAATATCCATTTTAAAAAACCTTAAAAAAGGACAAAATTTGTCAAAAACACAAATTTGGCCGTTGCCATGGAAATATACGTTTGAAATAAAAAATACTTCATATTTGATTTCTCTCAACACATATATAGCCATGTGCAAAATTTGAAAGAAATCCATTTTTTTGAGTCTGCCACTTTTTTTGATATTTCTTTGATTCTTACAGACAATGGCTCTTAAATTTTCACAAAGTGTCAAAACAAAATTATGCTTGGTTTTTAGTCTATGATCAATCATAAAAAATCATAAAATCGCGCGTAAGTCATGTTGCACAACTCTGACGTCATTCAAAAATAGGAGGTGCACAACTTCACGTAAATGCCCATATGTTGATAAAGTTATGAAATGTTATGTTTACAAGTTTTTGAGATACGTTCTGCACAAAAATGGGGGAGAAAGAAAGAAGCAGAAAAAGATCCAGGACGATTACAAGGAGTTATCTGCTCAATGCGGATAACTAATTATCTGCTCAATGCGGATAACTAATAATACAGAAAAGGAAAAAGATCCCATACAAAAACAAGGAGTTATCCGCCAAGTGCGGATAACTAATAATAAAGAAAAAAAAAAAAAAAAAAATATGATGAAACAGGACGATTACAAGGAGTTATCCGCTACTAAGCGGATAACTAATAACAAAGAAGAAGAAAAAAAAAGATATTTACAATCACAAGGGTTATATGCAACTTTATAAGTTGCGGATAACCAACTAGATTTGAACTCGTCACTTTGACGAGTTCGGGTTATCCGCGCAAACGCAACATGCACATACTTTAAACTATATGAACCTCGACAATTATTATGCCATCCTATGACATGAAATAAATGTGTTTACAGTGCTGAATTGTACCTATTTTGTAGCATACATCATATTACAGTATCTACAGAATACACTGTGTATGTTATATACAGTGTAGCATAGACTTAATTACGAGACCCATCTTTTAAATCCAATTTTTAACGCGATGACGTCATCAAATTGACCTATAAAGATAACAATTTTAGAAGATAATTATCTAAATAATCACAATACAAATTTGAAAAATTTTGGGCACGTAAAAGTGAGATGCGCTCTCGTTTAAACGCAATGAACTTTTACGCAAGAGATGAAAATATGACTTTTTGAATTCAACTGGCCATATGATGACATCACAACATCTGATTGGCAAAATATTCACATGAATTCGTATCTACAATCCAATAGCTTCCAGAAAACGTTTAATCATGATTATCACTTTTTATTCTGACGAGCTATAACAGATTGAAATTTTCTGTAAAGATGAAAATAAGTGACACGTTATTTACATTTTTAGACATGACGTCATAAAAATTAAAATATTTTTAACTCATTTGAAAGATAGTTGATTGACGTAGACAATATTAAAATCTCGGGGGAAATGGAATACGTATAAGCAAGATGCGCTCTGTTGTATGTGATGAGCAATAACGAAAAAGACAAAAATCCTATATTTTACATTCGTGTGGCCATACAATGACGTCATAACATCCGAGAGGTAAACATTTTGTATGAATTCATATCTACAATTTATCTTCTTACATAATAAGTTAAAACAATTGGGGGTCACCATTGATCCTGAAGAGCTATAATAGATTCAAAATAGGCATTATTTTGACAATATTTTATAGTAGAGAGGCCAAATACACAAAAGTCCTCTATAAAAAGTTTGGGGGGCATTTTTTGTTAATAGCAGGCAACCATGTTGAATGTATCCTTTGTGGGGTGACAAAAACGATAGGGGTTGATGCCATCTTCAGTTTTGGGTTTTAAGGTCAGTTTATGTGGTCAAGAGGTCAAACAAGGTCAAAATATAGGATTTTTTTGTATTCACGGAAAATCATCTACATCATAAGATCTATCCAAAAAGGTATATATGAAGATCAACTGATGCTTCATATTATAGTAATTATGAGATAAACATTTAATTTTACACATAAAAACATAGGAAATTAAATATAAAAGTGTCATTTTCTCAAAATGTTGTTTTCACATATTTTCTGTAAAGTACACACAGTTTTTTAATAGGCTTTTCCCAGTCTGTTGTAAATTTGTCTTTTTCATGTTGTCCACCAGTCATCGTTTTGATTTTTGTCGGAAAAAAATAGGTCAAGTGTTATATGTATGAAACGCCATATGTGCCAAATGATTGGTCTTTTACTACAGTATAATATTAATATTACCTATAATAATGTAATACAGTAATATTTAGAAATTTGTTTTTAGAAAAATTATTAATATTACCTATAATAATGTAATAATATTTAGAAATTTGTTTTTCGAAAAATTTCGAAAACAGAGACCCCCTATATGACCTAATGTCGAGATGTTTTTGTTTGGGTCAGAGACCCCCTATAATGTAATTATTTAAACATTGTTTTCATTATTTCAATGATACAAGTTTTTATTGAAGTTTGTTGTTTCAAGAAATCTCGAAAGAGAAACCTGGGTATCGAGTCTTTGTTTTCAAAAACTCTAACTATTGGACTTTACCAAGGTTGGAAGGAGTGGTAATTGGGGACTTCTTCTTGAGGCCTTCGCATCTATGCTATCATGGCTGACGGTGATAACAAATATAAAACTCCTTAAGTAATTAAGAAGTCCTTTATACACATGGATAAAGACGGTTTTAACGTTATTTACAAACATTACGTTACGTACTGTGTCCAGGTATGAAATCCATTTCTCCCAAAAAGTAAACGCACTTGAAGAGGACAACGTCATGCGACAAATCAAATTCCAGCTATCCATTCTTATTCATATGAGATCGTTTAAAGTTTCTTGGCCTAACAACCCTGTATGAATTCATGGTGACTTGATTGAAAATTTTCAAAAGATTTCGAGGGTGTAGCCAAGGAAGACTTCCTTCAAATAAGATGCAATCTAAGCAGAAATACACGAGGACATCAGCTTAGACTTTTTAAACCTAAATTTCACAAAGGACTGATAAGAGATCCACTTTTTCACAATTAGTAATTATATATTTTAATAGTTTTTCAACCAAAGTCGTCATTTCTGAAACCACCAACACATTTAAAAACCGATTGAATTCGTTGTAGAAATGAGGTTAAAAGGGTAAACAAATTTACCTATCTAAACTATCAGAACCAATATTCTAAACACTGAGTGGATGATTGATCAATTCAAAATAGAATCATTGGTATAACAAGAAACGCTGTAATTCATTGATAGGTTCTGCATGACATGGTCAGACTGATCACGAATCACACATAATACACAATATTCTTTCGAACTGACAGATGATAAGGAAGATCTTATATTTAAAGTAACAACTTATTGAAAGAAAAAAAACAGTAGAACTTAGAACTTCATGAGCCACTGAGAAAGCATCGCTCTAAACCTTTGCGGATTTCTATAAGGCAACTGTTTCGAGAAAGTATATAAAAACTGACAGAAAATCTGCTGATCAACCATTGTTTTTTATTTTTTATTTTATTTTATTCAATTTCCAGGTAACATACAAAAATCATAAACAAGGTACGGCATCATTCAACAAAACAGAACAAAAGTACTATCAGCACCTGCGGGTAACCAAAAGTGGATCAGTTCAAAAGAACTGCACTGTCGAGTGGCTTTCCCAACTAATAGTACGAAAAACGCAATAGACATAAAAACACAGTGATAGTCTAGATGAATTCGATATCAGTAATACATTTTTTCAGATCCCTTCTAAACCCCCCAAAGTTAAACAGGACTTTGTTACGAACTTCATGCGGGATACATTCCCATATTCGAGGGAAATTAACAAACAGGGAGTATTTAAATGCATTAGTTCTAGCATACATGTGTTTAAAGGTGAGGGACTCTGGATACCGAGAATTAATTGTAAGGTATTCAAATATATCAAAATCAATTAAATTATGCAAACACTTAACTACAAAAATTATACTATGAAATTTCATTCTTTGAACCATATCTGGTAAATTTAGTATCTTAAGCCTGTCAGTGAAATCGCCTTGGAGTATGATCATAGCCCAATTTTAATATCTTTAACCAAATATGACTTCACATATCTTGATGGATGACGTTGAAATACCAACAGATGTTCCAGAAGAAAACTTACAGTAAAAACATGATGGTCATGCACTATAGGATGCAGTAAACATGGCTGTAAACATTTGGTGACTATGCAAGTATTTATGCAAGTTACCTAGATATTTCGTCATTTTGTTGTATTTGATCATTACATTGGAAAGGGGTGGATAAAAGCAGTGACACGATTGAAAGGATAGTCCCAATGTACTAATCTGTACACATGTGTTTTGGGCCACACTCATCGGTTTGGAGGAGAACAAATATCACACAGTTTTTAGACATTCTTTATGTCAATAACAAAGTGCTTGCAATTATACATGAAAGTTGATGTTAATTAATTATATGCACTTTGTAACAGTAGCCTTCAAAAGTATGGACGATGTCTGGTATAGTGAACAATAAAGTGGTTGAAAACCTATTAAGAATAATCTAACCAGCTTCCATGCCATTACAGGTTGCAGCACGTCATTATTTCCTGGTTATGGGAAGAGGTCATACTGGAAATCATTTGTAACGCATCCACTCCTTGTAAATGGAATTGATTAAGACTTTCCACGTACAGTGTACACTAAAGTTTAATATTGCCAAATATACAGTGTGGTACTCTTGAGCAGATAACTGTATAATAACAGACTACTCTTTGGTGCTACCTCCATCTAGACTCAGTGACCATATACCATTAACACTAGTGATATATATTTCCCTTAAATATTAAGTATTTCACTTCACTCAATAAATATTTAAGTACCTGTATTTCTACTTCGGGAAACACTTAAAATTAAAAAAACTCACCTATGGTGAATACAGACATCATAGAACCTAAACATACGAGCCAACTATCAGGCAGAGATCAGTATGTGGCCTAAATGAATCGGGTCGTTTGGAAGCCCCTAACCCAGTTGTCAGTTTGGAACTTGTTACATGTGTATGTAAACTAAAGAGCCAGATGAAGTTGTTACAGAAAGCATGCATATGGGTTGTGATTCAATCGTTTGCCGTTACCCAGATGGCCAGTAGGCATTATATATCAGTGCTTGAAGAAATACCCACCTCAGAGCGTCACATCCTTCCATCCCAGAAAAATTTTGAATATTGGCATGTGCCCATGCCGCCCATTACTCCCAACCCACAAACCCTCTGTGACCGTTAACACCTTCCAGGAGTGACTCAAAAAGTTTAAAATCTTCCCAGTACAATTCTGGTCTTTTTGACACTACACTATAACCATCAGCCCAAGGGTATCATGAAAATTATATTTATTTCAATTATTACCGATAATTAACAGGTCTGTGCTCTATTTGACCTAATGACCTTGAAAATGACCTTTAAACTTGTAAGTTGAAAAATTGATGAACTTCACCATCTGCAGCAATATGTCAATAATGATCCAATAATGGTTACATTTCTTTTAATTAGCTTATATGTTGTTGAAAACAGCTTAAACCTCTATTTTACCATATTTGACCTTATAACCTTGAAAATGACCTTTGACCTGAAATTTGAGAGCGGCATCCACCCCTATCTTTTTTGTCATCCCATAAGGGATATATTCCACATGGTTGCCTGCTATTAACAGAAAATGCTCCCCATGATGAAAAAGCTCACACTGGCCGCCCTACTATTATAACTTTTTCAACTAAAACGGGCGCAATTGGTATAAATCAACGTGTTCGTATGATGTCATTTTAATTTGCAATGATGTCAATCCTTTTTTAAATGACTAGGAAAGGCTGGAAAATCACAATTCAAGAAAAAAAAAACCTGTTTTTCATGCTCCGTGCGCACCTTACGCGTAAAATTTTTTGCACGCGCGGTAATTTTTTACATGCTCAAAATGTCATGATCAGCGCAGAAAGTTGATTAGAAATTAATTTTGCGCATTTTGAAACTTTAAATGCGTGTGCGCGCGTAACTTCTTGTAAAACATGCCATTTTTAATCCATAGAAAGTTTGCCCTTGATATGACTTAAATTTTCACCAAGTGTCAATACAAAATGACTTATTTTTTATTCTATGATCAATCATTGAAATTCATAAAATCGCAACTACGTCATTCAAAATATGGAGGTGCACAACTTCAGGTAAATGTCCATATAATGACAAAGTTATACAAAAGATATATTCACAAGCAATAGGGGATATGCTGCTCACAAAAATCCGGGAAAGAAAGAAGAATAAAGATGAAAATGATTTTTACAATATTGATCCACTACAATCACAAGGAGTTATCCGCTACTAAGCGGATAACTAAAAAAAAAAAAGATGATGAAACAGGACAGTTACAAGGAGTTATCTGCTCAATGCGGATAACTAATTATGAAATATATACAATGATTATTTACAGTAACTAGAGGGTGAACTCGCTTCACTCGCTCCCCCTCTAGGAAGTGTTTTCTCGGAATGATAATGACTCGGGACGTAAACAGAAGGACATTCTGGCCTGGACAATTTTGGTCGGTTACCATTATTTAAATGCTTTTGATATTCGTAAAACTAAACGTACTCACTAACCTAAGTGTCTTAGATGATTAATAGCGTTTTAGGCATTGTTAATTGTAGAAATGAAAAGTGGTAAAAAAGAATAACAAATGCTTGGTAAATTGTAGATAACAGTCCGAAGAAATCTACTAAAAATAGTATAATTGGGTTATAAATATAATACAATATTGGGTTATAAATGTGGATGGGCGTTTATTAGATGTATTTGGGGTGGGGGGGGGGGGTTGAGTAGCGAGATAATTATTTTAATTGATGTTTTATTGGGGAGGTGTTCCGGCGTTTATTGAAATAAATACCATCCTAATCTATATATAAATTTACATAATGGCAAAATTCGGTAAATCGCGCCTTACTTCTGGAATTTTTACTCGATGGTATATAAAGTTGGTTTATACTTTCGGTACTGATTTTAACCACCTGATGTAACCCTGTTTACTAATTAAATTAAGTTAGATAATTAGTTATCGACGATTAAAACGAATTTAGGTTCAACGATTTGCCCCAAATAGGGGTGTTTTCCGATCGTGGTATACACTGTCTAATGAATGTCCATCTTGAAAAATACCCGCTACAAAAATGAGAGGAGGCTTCGCATTTTCCTATCTCCTCCTACGATAATTGTTTTTAATAGCTGAAAACCGGTTGAACAGCTAGAGTACAGCATCATAATGTTGAAGACAGGCCGATTTTCTTAAAAAAATACTATTTTGATAGATTTAATATACGATTATACAAATGTATTGATTTGCGATGAATGGAACATCCCAATCTCTCAGTCTGCCAGAGTTTGGTTTAACACAAGTAGGTAAATTTATGATCCCTTGGTTTAACACATACGGTAGGTAAATATATGGGCCCTTTGAGAATAAACTTGCAATACTGTAAATACCTATTAACTATTTTTGGCCCTCATTTGAATCAAGCATTTCTTACTGTGAATGTTCGTACTGTTAGATGTAATATAAAAATATATACAAATAAACTTTATTACTGAGATTGTGGATAGGCTCTACTGTTAGATATATAAACACATTATTATACAAATAAACTTTATACTGACAGTTCCTTCTCACAGTTTGTATTAATTAATAATTACCAAAAATATAAACGTCGTAGTGGTGTATCGTGACATGTACTTTAATATTTCAATCGATTATGACAGTGACAGTTTTAACAAAGTATTACATCGCAAATGTTTTACTGTATTTAGGTATATTATTTATAGGCCTATAAAACATGAACAAAATATTTCGTTACTGAGTGGATAAAGAATATATTTAAAAATTGTTCCTCTTTGTACCTATCCGCTTTCCCATCCCTCAACCCTAATGTTACATACAAAACACAAATTGGGTTTCTTTAAATGAGTCCAAATCAAAAATTTGGACTCATTTTGTGATAAGTTTCTCCATCGGAAGTAATTCCCAGGGTGCTAATTTTAGTTGACTACATAAATCATCGTGTCTATTTATTCGTTTCTGTAAACGACAATGTATTATAGTCCCGCGGTACGTACATTTGAAATTGCCAGTTTTGTTACGCTGAAATTACTGTGTATTCGAGAACCATCTGTGGGCACGGCCTAGATGGTACGCGACACAGTGGCCTGAGAAGGAAGACGTTTTAGACGGCTTGCATCATGGGCAGAAGTATCCCAGGCTCCTGACGGGATACAGATAGCGCACAGTATACATAAAGTCTTGGCAGCTTACTCAACAACTCGGCTATCGGGGTTTATGTACTACTATTATACCTTCACACGCGCGGTCCGAAAATAAACAAAAAAACAAAATGGCTATCACCACCAAGCACCAACGGCCAACTTAGTTGAAACAGGTAGTTGTTTTACAACTCCCTGGTTGAAATGAAACGAACACCTTACTGTGAACCCGGAAATTACTTCTACCGCGCGTAGAGTTAAAATTTACCGATTGAAATCAGAAAATTTCTTATAAAACCCTTTATAATATCTTCCTAAGATAGAAATATGGAACAATAGCGTCGATGTGAAAACTAATGTTATCAAATCTACGTTTCGCGGTACATCTGAGATATATAAGGTAGGTATCCAAGGCAGAGATTTGTACCGTAGTTTTTGCATTGTGCTCGCCTATGTCAGAATTAACAATAATTTATATATAGATGATAATAATAAAAATTAATTGTTTATATTGACTATTATTGGAAACAGAAGTTGAATAATAAAATACAATCAATGGAAAAGATGAAAACATATAATATTGTAAGGTGCCAAGCCTTTCCAACAATGTGTAAGGCCTACCTCATGAAAAGCTAAAGCAAAGGAGATTTTTGTTCTCGCGGTAGAAAACGTAGTGATAGCGGTAGCGCGGTAGAAGGGTACTAAAAACGGTAGACTACCGCGAGTAGCGGTAGATGGGTACTAAAAACGGTGGACTACCGCAAGTAGCGGTAGACTTAGGAGGTCTGTGTATAAAACGTGTGCGGTAGAAAACTTAGTGATAGCGGTAGCGTGGTAGATGGATACTAAAAACGGTAGACTACCGCGAGTAGCGGTAGACTTGGGAGGTTTGTGTATAAAACGTGTGCGGTAGAAAACGTAGTGATAGCGGTAGCGCGGTAGATGGGTACTAAAAACGGTAGACTACCGCAAGTAGCGGTAGACTTGGGAGGTCTGTGTATAAAACGTGTGCACTGTCCCAGTAATTTGATAAACATTTGAGCCAAGCTGGTATTCTAAATGACACTTTATAATTTATATAAACAGATGCCAGGTTAATTTCTTATTAATTTACCAGTCGCATTATGCCTTCTTATGTGCCTCTTTACACATAGAAAGACACTCACATCTTGTCTCAATTTTTATTACATTTCATGCTATTTGTGTTTGGCCCTTGTGGGTTGTTTCCTCTTTATATTATTTGTAATCTGATGCTTAAACTTTCTACAGTAGCATCTACTTAACTAGATATACCCAAGAAACAACCTCTCTTCCCTGCTGGAGTGCACGGAGAGAACCCTGCACATGTTATTGAAAAAAGCACATGGTTGATTGTTAATAGCAAAAAGGCTAGCTACGATGACAATACTATAAATTTAGCTTAGTTTGTGCTTTTCTTTTCAATACAAAAACACTTGACTCTTCGTTATTAATATTTAATTTTGCTCAGAATATCCCTTGCTGCATGCTGTCAACACTAGGTTGTAGTAGCTTTCAGAATGTTATATGTGGTTCAGACCAGACTTATTATTTGGGTGCATACAAAACGAAGACTGAAAATTTATTCTCCTCAACAAAATATGTATAATTTTCTTTTCATAACCGAGAAAAACATTATAATGTAGAAACTAAATTAGTACAGTAGTTTTGGTTTGATATACTTACTTGTTCATTAGTGCAGTTACAACTGGTCTAAGAACGTTGTTACTTGAATTGACAATGTTGTTGTCAATAAATTTATGTGTCAGCTGTTTGGCCTCTTCGAGATGTCCACCTTTGGCTACATTTTGAAGGAGAAAGAATACTCGTCTTTCTACATTGTCAGTAGAAGTGCCATAATCACGGATATCGTCAATCAGATCTAATGCAACTGAAAGAGAAACAGATCTAACTGTAAAAATGAAGATTAATCGTAAAAGTCCTTTGGTAGCATGACTAAACCTACAAGGCTACAATTTAACTACCTATTTATGACTGCAAACAGACACAGGCAGCAGATGAATTTTACAATGTTGATATACAAAATATATTACTGAAAACCGTAATTTTATGTAATTATTTTATCGAAAAATGAGGGTGCAATTTACTTAATTCGTGGCTTAAAAGCGATTATTTTCGGCAACGTTTCAGACCCTATATTTCGAAAACTACAAGTCAGATTTTCATAATTCTTTCTTTATTATAATATTGATACAACATACTAACAGGCGATGTATAATTTGTTTGAAAAATATTAACTTTTAATTTTGCATCATTATCCCTAGTATAGTTTGTGGGCCAGTGGCCGTATTCACCAATCTCACTTAGGCTAAGGGAAATACTTACCCTTAAAATTTAAGAATTCCCTTAACAAAGGAAAACACTTAAGGGGTATTCACAAATGAGCTAAGGGATTCACTTACCTAAGGAAAACACTTAATGTAAGGGTAAAACTTAAGGGTAAAAATAATCATAAATATTCATGAGTTGTCCCATTGTCCAATCACAGAGGATTTAATTCCCCTATGGTCCAATCACTTTCCTCTCTAAAACTAATTTGCATATTTTAAAAAAGAGTAAGGGGTTGGGGGGACGGGGAGGATGAAGAGAAAAATGTATAGACGATGGCAGTCAAAACAAAAACAAATGAATATTAAACCTAGACTAATTTGTATGAGGATCAAGAAAAATAGGTCTAGCCTAGATGCTACTAACAAACCAACATTCTGTGTAGGCCTAAACCTGTCTGTATTGAGGCATATGCATCCTAGGCTGGTTACTGGGCAGACCAACAGGGGGCCTAGCACCTCTACCTAGCCTACTAGAATGGGGCTAATTTCTATTACAACGAAATGGGAAGCCATCTTCCACAAAGATAATGGCAGTCAAAACAAAACAAATAAATCAATATATAGGCATAGACTAATTTGTATGGGTGGGGATCAGCAAAAAAAGGTCTAGATGCTACTCAAACCAAACATGAATCCTAGGCTGCCCTAGCATCTCTACCCTAGCCTAGACTGGGGCCATCTACAAGTAGGCATAGTACTCGCACATACAGAATCGTCAGCACAACCATAGAGATATTATCTATAATATCTCTATGGCACAACCAAGGTACTGAATAGTTAAGGGAACTTTTAAGGGACCTCTGAGGTCCCTTAAAAGTTAAGGGGAAAATAGACCAAGTTAAGGGTTTCCCTTAACCTTAAACCCTTTGTGAATACCACTTAAGTGAAACCCTTAATATTTTCTTGATTTAAGGGAAATCCTTAGGATTTAAGGGAAATATCTCACTTAAGTGTGATTGGTGAATACGGCCACAGGTCACTACAACCTTAGGGAGTTATTCCCCTACCCTGGAATATGTACATTACTATAGTTAATTTATGATTATATTTTTGTTCTGTACAGTAGGCCAGACTATATTGACACAAAATGTTTACTACCGATAGAATTATATATTAATGCTACTAAATTGGTCGCATAATTTTACATATCTCCTCCGAACGATACGTGCCCACATTCTTTTTGTGACGTCACAAAAACATACTTTTGTATTAGAGATACGAATTTTGAAGTAAATCATTGATTGACACAAAATTATTATAGTAATTAATTATCCCCTTAACATTTAATTCTTTGATGAGGAAGTTGGTTTAATTGAATCAATTATTTCCTATTATCAACCATATTATTTTTAAAAAGGATTTTAATCTTGTTTTTCAAGGCCATCTTTCAAGAAATTCATAGCCACATGCCTATTATTTCTGTGTACACAGAGTTATTATGTGCATGCGTGAGAATCACACAAGAGTCGATCATCATTGATCATGGTAATCAGCCTCGCGAGAGATTTTTATTTTGCTATTTATTATTAAAACATTAATTTTATTTTGCTGTAAGTAACTATTGGGCGAAATAACAAGCAAAATTGATGGAAATTTGTCCACATTAAACATCGGAAAGTGAGCGTGTTATCAGCGTTTTGAAGAGACGGTTGGACGAATTAATGGTGTTTGAAAATGGCATAGCCTTTTTAGTAGTGACTAAGCTAGATGCAATGTGTAACCAGAAGTAAGCTGAGAGCATGTGCACGTTCCTTGATGACATGTATTGTCGAGGGTGATAATGTGTTACTGTAGGCATATTACTATTATATATATACAGCTGAGAGAATGTGCACGTTTCTCGATGACATGTATTGTCGAGGGTGATAATGTGGTACTGTAGGCATATTACTATTATATATATACAGCTGAGAGAATGTGCACGTTTCTCGATGACATGTATTGTCGAGGGTGATAATGTGGTACTGTAGGCATATTACTATTATGTATATACAAATTAAGGTAATAAAATACGTTTACTAATATTATTGTGTTCTGTAGTGTCCGTGTCATTCAAGTGGAAAAGTGCTAGAGTTTGTCCCATATCTAAGAATGGTGACAGGACTAAACCTAGCAAATATAGCCCAGTATCTCTTTTATCTAAAGTATTAGAAAAGAGCAGTGACCAAGTTTATGAAAACGATTTAATTTATAACTATCAATCAGGTTTTCAATAAAAAATAGTTTGAATATCGTAGGCTGGGTACCACATCCTTTACTACCAAAGGTAAAAGATGAGATAATGGGAACGGTCAAGCAAGGAGTAATTTCTTCAGTGACGACACCTACTGAGTGGTGTTCAAGTATCCTGTGTGAACCCAACAGAAAGGTACAAATCTGTTTTGATTTGACAGCATATAACAAAAGTGTTCAACATGAGATTCATCCTTTGTCATCTGTACCCAACGGAAAGGTACGAATCTGTTTGGATTTGACAGCATATAACAAAAGTGTTCAACATGAGATTCATCCTATGTCATCTGTAGATGAAAGTGAGGCAAACTTGGCGAAAAGAAAGATTTTTACCAAACTTGCATGCAATCAAATTTGTTAACATTTATTACACGGACGTTATTGTTTTAATCGATTACCATTTGGAATCAGTTCAGCGCCTGAAATTTTTCAACGTATGATGTCAAGTATCCTGGAAGGCCTTGATGGAGTCATATGGATGACATTTTGATACACAACGCTACACAGGAAGAACATGACAAATGTGTGAGAGCAGTTCTATAACCACTCCAAGAAGCAGGTCTGACATTACTGCTATTGCACAATTTCCAGCTCCTGCTTCTTACAGAACTACAACGCTTCATGGTTATGGTTAATCAACTTGGGAAGTTCATTCCTGGACTTGCTGAGCATACTGAACAAATCTTAGTACTACTACGCAAAGATAATGTCTGGTATTGGGGACCACATCAACAAAGAGCTTTCCAGAAGAAGAAGCTTTTAGTATCACCCAGAAACTTAGCTCATTATGACCCGCAACGTCCAACTATCATTGCAGTGGATGCATCTTTATTTGGTACAAGTGCCATTCTCATACAGATCCAAGATGATGGTAACCTGTTTGTTATGCATCAAGATGAGTGAGCACGAAGAAAGTGAGTGAGAAAGAAGCACTCGCAGCAACGTGGGCCTGTGAAAAGTTTACAGATTACAGTTTACACACGAGACCGACCACAAGCCCCTTGTTCCACTCTTGAACACAACCGAACTAGCTAAGATGCCATCCCGCATTCAACGATTTCACCTTAGAATGATGCGATTCAACCCAGATGCGACTCATGCACCTGGAAAAAAACAGACAATTGCCGACATACCTTTCCCGTGCACCAGTCAATGTCTCAGACGAGGCTGACATACAGTCGAGGAAGTTGAAACATACGCTAGTCACCTTGTTCACACAATACAAAATCATTATATGCTAACAATCCTGCTGTAACATCGGGAAATCCTCCAGAAACATCCTGCTGGTCATCTCACATCCAAACCAACCAGTAGTACCCATGCCAACTTGTACCCCACTTTTGTTAACAAGCCACCACTGAGGTAGCATGAATCAATGCTCCGATTTGCATTAAATACCAAATGTCCGATTAATATAAATTTGTTAACATTGGAAATCGGGACGGTTGGCAGGTGCAATTGAATACCAGAACACTTACCTTCGATTTTAAAATAATTACAATAATTAAAGACAATACGCTGCAATTGTTGATGTTTTGTAAAAAATGCATATATTTTTATTATACATTACTTTAAAAACATTAAACCAGGTCATACCTTGTCTTAAATGTAATCATAATGGTTAATATGATAAAAAGAGAAAAACAATAATGTACAGTTGACATTATGCAACAAAAAATATTGAATTCTTCTGAGATGAGATTAGATTAACAGCCGCTTCACCATAATAACAAGAAAAATCAGTGAGTTGAAACTTCCGGCAGAAGTAAAAAGAGAAAAAGGATCAATAATCCTGACTCAGGTCGTACTATGCACAGTATGTGCATATATAAGTATGTGTGGCGATGTTGTGGTTTACGGAAAACTTTATTCAGAGCCCGGCCCTTCCATTAGGAGAAAACTTCAGATGAAGGCTACTGCTTCACTGGCTAAAGCTGCTGGTCATCTCACATCCAAACCAACCAGTAGTACCCATGCCAACTTGTACCCCACTTTTGTTAACAAGCCACCACTGAGGTAGCATGAATCAATGCTCCGATTTGCATTAAATACCAAATGTCCGATTAATATAAATTTGTTAACATTGGAAATCGGGACGGTTGGCAGGTGCAATTGAATACCAGAACACTTACCTTCGATTTTACTTTCTTTGACCGCTCCCTCAATAAGTAGGCAGTATTTTACCATGTCAAGCTTAAATTCGGGAAATTTGGCTTTCCTAAACAAAATATTAAGCATTATTGAAATTTCATCATTACATGGAATGAAATAAAATATAACTATGTACAACGGTTGTAATCCACATTTAATGAAGTGAGTCGGATATGTCAGGTAATTAGTTCCAGCTTGATATTTTGCCAAAACAGTTTTTTGGGCCAACAAACTTTGTTAAGGTACCATAACTTTTGAGAACTCGCAGCCACTAATTATGTACACAAATTGTCTTAAAATATAAATTAAGGTCTCTTATAAATTGACAATTCATTCAAATTTTTGTGAAATTTGGTGTGTGAAAATCCTTTTCCCGCTTTTAAATAAAGTATATCTATGGTTTTGGCCATGTAAGTAAAATAATTACAATAATTAAAGACAATATGCTGCAATTGTTGATGTTTTGTAAAAAATGCATATATTTTTATTATACATTACTTTAAAAACATTAAACCAGGTCATACCTTGTCTTAAATGTAATCATAATGGTTAATATGATAAAAAGAGAAAAACAATAATGTACAGTTGACATTATGCAACAAAAAATATTGAATTCTTCTGAGATGAGATTAGATTAACAGCCGCTTCACCATAATAACAAGAAAAATCAGTGAGTTGCAACTTCCGGCAGAAGTAAAAAGAGAACTAGACATGAAACTCGTCACTTTGACGAGTTAGTTATCCGCACGACAGATGCCACGTGCACTATAATAAGAGGTGGTCCTGTATTTTCGCCTTGTATTATAATTATACAGTACACTGTGTATAAAAGGAGACATTAATTCTACATGATACAGAGGGCGGCAAACAACAATTTGCTCACATCAGAGACTATGCTGGTGTACATTGTACTACTGTATATTATATGACATATTAACTGAATTATAGGACCTGCCTTTAATTCAAATATTTAACATGATGACATCATAAAAAAAACAACACAACGATAGCAATTTCTGAAGAAAATTATCTTAGCAACAACATATTAACGTGTAGAAGAAATTTGAATACGTAAAATGTTGGTGCGCGCACATTTAAATGTGATGAACTATTACGCAAAATATGAAAATACGACTTTTTTTATTCAACTGGCAATATGATGACGTCACAACATCCGATTGGCAAAATGTTTACATGAATTGTATCTACAATCCTATAGCTTCCAGAAAACGTTTTAATCGTGATTATCACATTTTATTCTTACGAGCTATTACAGATTAAAATTTACTGTAAAGATGAAATTAATGACCCAAGTAATTAAAATTTTTAGGAATGATGACGTTATAAAAATTTAAATATTTTTATCTCATGCTAAAGAAAGTTGATTGACCTAGACAATATATAAATATAGGAGAAAAAGGAATACAGATAAGCGTGATGCGCTCCATTGAATGTGATGAGCAATAACGAAACAGACAAAAATCCTATATTTTACATTCGTGTGGCCATACGATTACGTCACAATGTTTTTTTAGCCTTATCGATGCATGATCCGATATCTGCAACTCATCAACTTCTAGATTTTGTAATAAAAATAAACGGTTCACGGTTTACTTTAGAAACTATGACTGTTTAAAAAAAGACATTATTTTGATGATTTTTTAAGCTTTTTCATAAAAAACGCGCACAAATTGTCTAATTCAACGTGTTCGTATGGCGTTATTTAAACTGGAAAAGGTCTAAATTGTTTTCAAAATTACTAGGAAAGGCTTGAAAAATATAATTCAAGAGAAAAAAATATGTTTTTATCGCTACGTGCGCACCGCGTGCGTAAAAAATTGCGCGCCAGTGGGAATTTTTGACATGCTCAAAATGACATGAAACGCGTAAAAAGTTGATTAGAAATTAATTTTGCGCATTTTGAAATTTTAAATGCGCGTGCGCGCGTAACTTCTTGTGAAACATGCCATTTTTAATCCGTAGAAAGTTTGCCCCTGATATGACTTAAATTTTGTCAAAGTGTCAATACTAAATGACTTTTGGTTTTTAATCTATGATCAATCATTGAAATTCATAAAATTGCGCGTAAGTCACGTTGCGCAACTATGACGTCATTCAAAAATAGGAGGTGCACAACTTCACGTAAATGCCCATATGTTGTCAAAGTTATGAAATGTTATGTTTACACATTTTAGAGAAACGCGACTCACAAAAAGGAAGGAAGGAAAGAAGAACTAGACATGAAACTCATCACTTTGACGAGTTAGTTATCCGCACCACGACAAACGCCACGCGCACGTCATACATTGGAATTTTGCACACGGAAAAATATTATGGCATTATGACCTGAACTGAAGAATATCATATGATGTTAGTGCTGAATTCTGTCAATTTTGTGTCATATAGTATATACAGTGCAAACGGTATAATCTGTATACATGTTACATACAGTGTAGAATAGGTGAAAATACGGGACCCCCCGTTTATTCCTATTTTTAACATAGCGACGGTATCAAAATGAAACACTAAGATAGCAATTTCAGAAGGAAATTATCTCAGCAACCACATATTAACGTGTAGAAGAAATTTGAATACGTAAAATATAGATGCGCGCCCTTTTAAATGTGATGAACAATTACGCAAAATATGAAAATATGACTTTTTTTATTCAACTGGCCATATGATGACGTCACAACATCCGATTGGCAAAATGTTTACATGAATTTGTATCTACAATCCAATAGCTTCCAGAAAACGTTTTAATCATGATTATCACGTTTTATTCTGACGAGCTATAACAGATTGAAATTTACTGTAAAGACGAAAATAAGTGACCCACGTTATTTACATTTTTAGACATGATGACGTCATAAAAATTAAATTATTTTTAACTCATCCGAAAGATAGTTGATTGACCTAGATAATATAAAAATCGGGGTAAAAATGGAAAACAGATAATTGGAGATGCGCTCTATTAAATGTCATGCACTATGATGAAAGATACAAAAATCCTATATTTTATATTCGCGTGGCCATACGATGACGTCACTATGTCCGGTTAGCCATATTAATGCATGATCCAAAATCTACAACTCATCAACTTTCAGAATATGCAATAAAAATAACTTTCACCGTTTAGTTTAGGAACTACGACTGTTTAAAAAAGGGCATAATTTTGACAAATTTTGACGATTTTTTAAACTTTTTCATAAAAAATGCACGTAAATTATCCAATTCGACGTGCCCGTATGACGTAATTTTAAGTCGAAATTGTTCAAAAGTTGGTAAAATTACTAGAAAAGGCTGGAAAAACTTAAATCACGCGGAAAAAATTGTTTTCAACGCTACGGGCGCACCACGCGCGTAAAAAAATGCGCGCACGTGGGAATTTTTTACATGCTCAAAATGACATGAAACGCGTAGAAAGTTGATTAGAAATAAATTTTTCGCATTTTGAAATTTAAAACGCGCATGCGCGCGTAACTTCGTGTGAAACATGCCATTTTTTGTTCACATTCAGTTAGCGCAAGATATCAATTAAACTTTTGTTAAGTTTCAATTTAAATTGCTATATGGTTTTCAATCTATGTTAAATAGGCGAAATTCGTAAAAACGCGCGTAAGTCATGTTGCGCAACTCTGACGTCATTCAAAAATAGGAGGTGCACAACTTCACGTGAATGCCCTCATGCTGACAAATTTATAACATGTTATGTTTACACGTTTTTGAGATACGCGAGACACAAAAATAGAGGAGAAAGAAAGAAAAAAAAAACTAGATTTGAACTCGTCACTTTGACGAGTTCGGGTTATCCGCGCAAACGCAACATGCACATACGTTTATAATATATGAACGCCGACAATTATTATGCCTTCCTATTACATGATTTAAATACGTTTACAGTGCTGAATTGTCCTATTTTGTAGCATACAACATATTACAGTATTTACAGAATACACTGTATATGTTATATACAGTGTATATGTTATATACAGTGTAGCATAGACGAAATTACGAGACCCATCTTTTAAATCAAATTATTAACACGATGACGTCATCAAATTGGATATAAACATAACTATTTTAGAAGCTAATTATCTAAATAATTACATTAATACAAATTTGAAGAATTTTGGGCACGTAAAAGTGACATGCGCTTTAGTTTAAACGCAATGAACTTTTACGCAAGAAATGAAAATATGACTTTTTGAATTCAACTGGCCATATGATAACATCATGACATGAGATAGACAACATTTGTATATGAATTCATATCTACAATTCAACAAATTCTATAATAAGTTTTAATCATGCGCGTCACTTTTTATTCTGACGAGTTATAACAGATTGAAGTTTACTGTAAAGATGAAAAGAAGTGATCCACGTTATTTACATTTTTAGACATGATGACGTCATAAAAATTTAAATATTTTTAACTCATGCGAAAGATAGTTTATTGACAGAGACAATAATAAAATCTCGGAGGAAATTGAATACGTATAAGCGAGATGCGCTCTGTTGAATGTGATGAGCAATAACGAAAGAGACAAAAATCCTATATTTTACATTCGTGTGGCCATACGATGACGTCATAACATCCAAGAGGTAAAAATTCTGCATGAATTCATATCTACAATTTATCTTCTTACATAATAAGTAAAAAAAATTGGGGGTCACCTTTGATCCTGAAGAGCTATAATAGATTAAAAATAGGCATAATTTTGACAATATTTTGTCACTTTTGCAACTAAAATGCGCGCAAATGGTCTAAATCAACGTGTTCGTATGACGTCATTTTAATTTGAAATGATGTCAATCTTTTTTAAAATGACTAGGAAAGACTGTAAAATTATAATTCAAGAGAAAAACATGATTTTCATGCTCCGTGCGCACCTTACGCGTAATTTTTTCCGCGCGTGTGGGAATTTTTGACATGCTCAAAATGTCATGATCAGCGTAGAAAGTTGATTAGAAATTAATTTTGCGCATTTTGAAATTTTAAATGCGCGTGCGTGCGTAACTTCTTGTGAAACATGCCATTTTTAATCCATAGAAATTTCGCCCTTGATATGACTTAAATTTTCACCAAGTGTCAATAAAAAATGACTTTTGGTTTATAATCTATGATCAATCATAGAAATTCATAAAATCGCGCGTAACTTACGCTGCGCGGCTCTAACGTCATATAACGAAGTTTCTTGCACATCTACAGCTACAGGTCAATCTTTTGACAAAGTTATACAAAGTTACGTTCACAAGCAATAGGGGATATGCGACACACAAAAATCCGGGAAAGAAAGAAGAACTAGACATGAAACTCGTCACTTTGACGAGTTAGTTATCCGCTCGACAAACGCCACGTGCACGTCATACGTTAGAATATTGCACACAGAAAAATATTAAGGTATTATGACCTGAACTGAAGAATATGATATGTTGTTATTTCTGAATTCTGTTATTTTGTGTCATATAGTATACACAGTACAATCATCACAAACAGTGTAAAATAGGTGAAATTACGGGACCCGTATTTTATTGTAATTTTTAACATCTTGACGGTTTCAAAATGAAATGTAAAAGTAGAAATTTCTGAATGAAATTATCTCAGCAACAACGTATTAACGTGTAGAAGAAATTTGAATACGTGAAATATTGATGCACGCTCTTGTAAATGTAATGAAATATAATGCAAAAGATGAAAATACGACTTTTTTTATTTAACTGGCCATATGATGACGTCACAACATTCGATTGGCACAATTTACACATGATTTTGTATCTACAATACAATAGCTTCCTGAAAACGTTTTAATTGTGATTATCACATTTTATTCTTACGAGGCATAACAGATTAAAATTTACTGTAAAGATGAAATTAATGACCAACGTAATTTAAATTTTTAGGCATGATGACGTTAAAAAAATTAAAAAATTTTTAATTCATGCAAAAGATAGTTGATAGATCTAGAATATATTAAAATCGGAATGAAAATGGACAACGAATAAGTGGAGATGCGCTCTATTAAATGTGATGAGCTATGACGAAATAGACAAAAATCCTATATTTTATATTCGCGTGGCCATACGATGACGTCACAATGTCCGGTTAGCCATATTAATGCATGATCCGATATCTACAACTCATCAACTTCCAGAATATGTAATTAAAAAAAAGTTCTCCATGTAGTTTAGAATCTATGACTGTTTAAAAATAGGCATAATTTTGACGCATTTTTGAACTTTTTCACCAAATACGCGTGAAAATTATCTAATTCGACGTGCTCGTATGACGTAATTTTAAGTCGAAATTGTTTAAAATTTGGTAACATTACTAGAAAAGGCTGAAAAAACATAAATCACGCGAAAAAAATATGTTTTTAACGCTAAGTGTGCACCGCGTGCGTAAAAATGTTCGCGCGCGTGGGAATTTTTGACATGCTCAAAATGACATGAAACGCATAGAAAGTTGATTAGAAGTTGATATTTCGCACGTTAAAACTTTAAACGCGCGTTCGCGCGTAACTTTTTGTGAAGCATGCTATTTTTAATCCATAGAAAGTTTGCGCTTGATATGACTTAAATTTTCACAAAGTTTCAAAACAAAATTATGTTTGGTTTTTAGTCTATGATCAATCATTGAAATTCATAAAATCGCACGTAAGTCACGTTGCGCAACTCTGACGTCATTCAAAAATAGGAGGTGCACAAGTTCACGTAAATGTCGATATGTTGACAAAGTTACGATATGTTCTGTTTACACGTTTTAGAGAAACGCGACGCCCAAAAATGACAGAAAGAAAGAAGTACTAGACATGTAACTCGTCACTTTGACGAGTTAGTTATCCGCACGACAAACGCCACGTGCACGTCATACGTTAGAATATTGCACACAGAAGAAAATTATGGCATTATGACCTGATCTGAAGAATATGATATGTTGTTAGTGCTGAATTCTGTCAATTTTGTGTCATATAGTATATACATGAAAACAGTATAATCTGTATACATGTTACATACAGTGTAGAAGAGGTGAAATTACGGGACCCGCCATTTATTCAAATTTGTAACATGGCGACGGTATCAAGATGAAACACTAAGATAGCAATTTCGGAAGGAAATTATCTCAGCAACAACATATTAACGTGTAGAAGAAATTTGAATACGTTTAATATTGATGCGCGCTCTTTTAAATATAATGAACTATGACGAAAAATATGAAAATACGACTTTTTTTATTCAACTGGCCATATGATGACGTCACAAGATCTGATTGGGAAAATGTTTACATAAATTCGTATCTACAATCCAATAGCTTCCAGAAAACGTTTTAATCATGATTATCACGTTTTATTCTGACGAGCTATAACAGATTGAAATTTACTGTAAGGACAAAAATAAGTGACCCACGTTATTTACATTTTTAGACATGATGACGTCATAAATATTAAAATATTTTTAACTCATACGAAAGATAGTTGATTGACCTAGATAATATAAAAATCGGGGCAAAAATGGAAAACAGATAATTGGAGATGCGCTCTATTAAATGTCATGCGCTATGATGAAAGATACAAAAATCCTATATTTTATATTTGCGTGGGCATACGGTGACGTCACAATGTCCGGTTAGCCATATTAATGCATGATTCAAAATCTACAACTCATCAACTTTCAGAATATGCAATAAAAATAACTTTCACCGTTTAGTTTAGGAACTATAACTGTTTAAAAAAGGGCATAATTTTGACAAATTTTGACGACTTTTTGAACTTTTTCATCAAAAATGCAC
The DNA here is from genome assembly GCF_964355755.1 of Antedon mediterranea. NCBI lineage: Eukaryota > Metazoa > Echinodermata > Crinoidea > Comatulida > Antedonidae > Antedon > Antedon mediterranea. Next base: position 8,411,228 of record NC_092679.1, on the reverse strand, counting down.
GTAAATTATCCAATTCGACGTGCCCGTATGACGTAATTTTAAGTCGAAATTGTTCAAAAGTTGGTAAAATTACTAGAAAAGGCTGGAAAAACATAAATCACGTGAAAAAAATGGTTTTCAACGCTACGTGCGCACCGCACGCGTAAAAAAATGCGCGTACGTGGGAATTTTTTACATGCTCAAAATGACATGAAACGCGTAGAAAGTTGATTAGAAATTGATTTTTCGCATTTTGAAATTTAAAACGCGCGTGCGCGCGTAACTTCCTGTGAAACATGCCATTTTTTTTTCACATTCTGTTAGCGCAAGATATCAATTAAACTTTCGTTAAGTTTCAATTTAAATTGCTATATGGTTTTCAATCTATGTTAAAAATGCGAAATTCGTAAAAACGCGCGTAAGTCATGTTGCGCAACTCTGACGTCATTCAAAAATAGGAGGTGCACAACTTCACCTGAATGCCCTCATGCTGACAAAGTTATAACATGTTATGTTTACACGTTTTTGAGATACGCGAGACACAAAAATAGAGGAGAAAGAAAGAAGAAAACTAGACATGAAACTCGTCACATTGACGAGTTAGTTATCCGCACCACGACAAACGCCACGTGCACGTCATAAGTTGGAATATTGCACACAGATAAAGATTATGGAATTATGACAAGAACTGAAGAATATGATATGCTGTTAGTGCTGAATTCTGTCAATTTTGTGTCATATAGTATATACGGTACATGCAAACAGTATAATCTGTATACATATTACATACAGTGTAGAATAGGTGAAATTACGGGACCCGCCATTTATTCCAATTTTTAACATGACGACGGTATCAAAACGAAACACTTAGATAACAATTTCAGAAGGAAATAATCTCAGGAACAACATATTAAGGTGTAGAAGAAAATTGAATACATAAAATATAGATGCGCACCCTTTTAAATGTGATGAACTATTACGCAAAATATGAAAATACGTCTTTTTTTATTCAACTGGCCATATGATGACGGCACAACACCTGATTGGCAAACTGTTTATATGAATTCGTATATACAGTCCAATAGCTTCCAGAAAACGTTTTAATCATGATTATCACTTATTATTCTGACGAGCTATAACAGATTGAAACTTACTGTAAAGATGAAAATACGTGATAATATGCTTTACATTTTTAGACATAATGACGTCATAAAAATTAAAATATTTTTTACTCATGGAAAGATAATTGATTGACCTAGATAATATTAAATATCGGAGGAAATGGAATACGGATAACCGAGATGCGCTCTATTGAAAGTGATGAGCAATAACGAAAGAGACAAAAATCCTATATTTTACATTCGTGTGGCCATACGATGACGTCATAACTTCCGAGAGGTAAAAATTCTGCATGAATTTATATCTACAATTTATCTTCTTGCATAATAAGTTAAAACAAATTGGGGTCACCTTTGATCCTGACGAGCTATAATAGATTCAAAATAGGCATAATTTTGACAATATTTTTTCACTTTTGCAACTAAAACGCATGCAAATGGTCTAAATCAACGTGTACGTATGACGTCATTTTAACTTGAAATGATGTCAATCTTGTTTAAAATGACTACGAAAGGCTGGACACTCAAAATTCAAGAAAAAAAACATGGTTTTCATACTCCGTGCGCCCCTTACGCGTAAATTTTTTCGCGCGCGTGGGAATTTTTGACATGCTCAAAATGTCATGATCAGCGTAGAAAGTTGATTAGAAATTAATTTTGCGCATTTTGAAATTTTAAATGCGCGTGCGCGCGTAACTTCTTGTAAAAAATGCCATTTTTAATCCATAGAATATTTGCACTTGATAAGACTTAAATTTTCACAAAGTGTCAAAACAAAATTACGCTTGGTTTTTAATCTATGGTCAATCATAAAAAATCATAAAATCGCGCGTAAGTCACGTTGCGCAACTCTGACGTCATTCAAAAATAGGAGGTGCACAACTTCACGTATATGCACATATGTTGACAAAGTTATGAAATGTTATGTTTACAAGTTTTTGAGATACGTGAGACACAAAAATGAGGGAGAAAGAAAGAAGAAGAAAAAAAAGTAACAGGACGATTACAAGGAGTTATCCGCTGAATGCGGATAACTAAAAAAAAGTAACAGGACAGTTACAAGGAGTTATCCGCTGAATGCGGATAACTAATAACAAAGAAGATGAAAAAAAAGATATTTACAATCACATGGGTTATCCTGCAACTAAGTTGCGGATAACCAAAAAGTAACAGGACAGTTACAAGGAGTTATCCGCTGAATGCGGATAACTAATAATACAGAAAACTAGATTTGAACTCGTCACTACGGACGAGTTAGGTTATCCGCAGCGCAAAGGCCACGTGCACGTTATACGTTAGAATATTGCGCGCAGAAAAACGATTAAGTCATTGAAACAATTTCAGTGTGCTCTCTATTTTTCGTCACGTCTGAGTATATACGGTATACACTATATACTGTATACGTACTACATACAGTGCAGAATAGGGGAAAATAAGTGACCAAAGTTATTGACGCTTTTGAACATGATGACGTCATCACAATTTTGAAAATGGTGAATCGTGCGAAAGATAATTGATAGACCTAGACAACATAAAAAAATGGGGAGAAATGGAATACAAATAAGTGGAGATGCGCTATATTAAATGTGACGAGCTACGAGGAAAGAGACAAAAATCCTATATTTTATATTCGAGTGGCCGTCACAATGTCCGGTTAGCCATATTGATGCATGATTTGATATCTGCAACTCATCTACTACCAGAATATGTAATTATAAAAAAGTTCACCACGTAGTTTAGAATCTATGACTGTTTAAAAAAAGGCATAATTTTGACAAATTTTTGAACTTTTTCATCAAAAATGCGCGTAAATTGTTTAATTCTACGTGCTCGTATGACGTGATTTTATATCGAAATTGTTTGAAAGTTGGTAAATTTTCTAAAAAAGACAAGAAAAACAAAAATCAAGCAAAAAAATGATGTTTTTGCGCTACGTGCGCACGTGCGCGTAAAAAAATTGCGCACGCGTGGGAAATTTTGAAATGCTCAAAATGACATGAAACGCGTAGAAAGTTGATTAGAAGTTGATTTTTCGCATTTTGAAATTTTAAACGCGCGTGCGCGCGTAACTTTCTTTGAAACATTCCATTTTTAATCCATAGAAAGTTTGCCCTTGATATGACTTAAATTTTCTCCAAGTGTTATTACAAAATGACTTTTGGTTTTTAGTCTATGTTAAATACGCGAAATTCATAAAATCGCGCGTAACTTACGCAACGCGGATCTGACATCGTCCAAAAGGTTGGCTGCACATCTACACTTCAATGTCAATCTTTTTACCAAGTTATACAAAGTTATGTTCACAAGCAATAGAGATATGCTGGTCACAAAAATCCGGGAAAGAAAGAAGAACTAGACATGAAACTCGTCACTTTGACGAGTTAGTTATCCGCTCGACAAACGCCACGTGCACGTCATACGTTAGAATATTGCACACAGAAAAATATTAAGGCATTATGACCTGAACTGAAGAATATGATATGTTGTTATTTCTGAATTCTGTTATTTTGTGTCATATAGTATACACAGTACAATCATCACAAACAGTGTAAAATAGGTGAAATTACGGGACCCGTATTTTATTGTAATTTTTAACATCTTGACGGTTTCAAAATGAAATGTAAAAGTAGAAATTTCTGAATGAAATTATCTCAGCAACAACGTATTAACGTGTAGAAGAAATTTGAATACGTGAAATATTGATGCACGCTCTTGTAAATGTAATGAAATATAATGCAAAAGATGAAAATACGACTTTTTTTATTTAACTGGCCATATGATGACGTCACAACATTCGATTGGCACAATTTACACATGATTTTGTATCTACAATACAATAGCTTCCTGAAAACGTTTTAATTGTGATTATCACATTTTATTCTTACGAGGCATAACAGATTAAAATTTACTGTAAAGATGAAATTAATGACCAACGTAATTTAAATTTTTAGGCATGATGACGTTAAAAAAATTAAAAAATTTTTAATTCATGCAAAAGATAGTTGATAGATCTAGAATATATTAAAATCGGAATGAAAATGGACAACGAATAAGTGGAGATGCGCTCTATTAAATGTGATGAGCTATGACGAAATAGACAAAAATCCTATATTTTATATTCGCGTGGCCATACGATGACGTCACAATGTCCGGTTAGCCATATTAATGCATGATCCGATATCTACAACTCATCAACTTCCAGAATATGTAATTAAAAAAAAGTTCTCCATGTAGTTTAGAATCTATGACTGTTTAAAAATAGGCATAATTTTGACGCATTTTTGAACTTTTTCACCAAATACGCGTGAAAATTATCTAATTCGACGTGCTCGTATGACGTAATTTTAAGTCGAAATTGTTTAAAATTTGGTAACATTACTAGAAAAGGCTGAAAAAACATAAATCACGCGAAAAAAATATGTTTTTAACGCTAAGTGTGCACCGCGTGCGTAAAAATGTTCGCGCGCGTGGGAATTTTTGACATGCTCAAAATGACATGAAACGCATAGAAAGTTGATTAGAAGTTGATATTTCGCACGTTAAAACTTTAAACGCGCGTTCGCGCGTAACTTTTTGTGAAGCATGCTATTTTTAATCCATAGAAAGTTTGCGCTTGATATGACTTAAATTTTCACAAAGTTTCAAAACAAAATTATGTTTGGTTTTTAGTCTATGATCAATCATTGAAATTCATAAAATCGCACGCAAGTCACGTTGCGCAACTCTGACGTCATTCAAAAATAGGAGGTGCACAAGTTCACGTAAATGTCGATATGTTGACAAAGTTACGATATGTTCTGTTTACACGTTTTAGAGAAACGCGACGCCCAAAAATGACAGAAAGAAAGAAGTACTAGACATGTAACTCGTCACTTTGACGAGTTAGTTATCCGCACGACAAACGCCACGTGCACGTCATACGTTAGAATATTGCACACAGAAGAAAATTATGGCATTATGACCTGATCTGAAGAATATGATATGTTGTTAGTGCTGAATTCTGTCAATTTTGTGTCATATAGTATATACATGAAAACAGTATAATCTGTATACATGTTACATACAGTGTAGAAGAGGTGAAATTACGGGACCCGCCATTTATTCAAATTTGTAACATGGCGACGGTATCAAGATGAAACACTAAGATAGCAATTTCGGAAGGAAATTATCTCAGCAACAACATATTAACGTGTAGAAGAAATTTGAATACGTTTAATATTGATGCGCGCTCTTTTAAATATAATGAACTATGACGAAAAATATGAAAATACGACTTTTTTTATTCAACTGGCCATATGATGACGTCACAAGATCTGATTGGGAAAATGTTTACATAAATTCGTATCTACAATCCAATAGCTTCCAGAAAACGTTTTAATCATGATTATCACGTTTTATTCTGACGAGCTATAACAGATTGAAATTTACTGTAAGGACAAAAATAAGTGACCCACGTTATTTACATTTTTAGACATGATGACGTCATAAATATTAAAATATTTTTAACTCATACGAAAGATAGTTGATTGACCTAGATAATATAAAAATCGGGGCAAAAATGGAAAACAGATAATTGGAGATGCGCTCTATTAAATGTCATGCGCTATGATGAAAGATACAAAAATCCTATATTTTATATTTGCGTGGGCATACGGTGACGTCACAATGTCCGGTTAGCCATATTAATGCATGATTCAAAATCTACAACTCATCAACTTTCAGAATATGCAATAAAAATAACTTTCACCGTTTAGTTTAGGAACTATAACTGTTTAAAAAAGGGCATAATTTTGACAAATTTTGACGACTTTTTGAACTTTTTCATCAAAAATGCACGTAAATTATCCAATTCGACGTGCCCGTATGACGTAATTTTAAGTCGAAATTGTTCAAAAGTTGGTAAAATTACTAGAAAAGGCTGGAAAAACATAAATCACGTGAAAAAAATGGTTTTCAACGCTACGTGCGCACCGCACGCGTAAAAAAATGCGCGTACGTGGGAATTTTTTACATGCTCAAAATGACATGAAACGCGTAGAAAGTTGATTAGAAATTGATTTTTCGCATTTTGAAATTTAAAACGCGCGTGCGCGCGTAACTTCCTGTGAAACATGCCATTTTTTTTTCACATTCTGTTAGCGCAAGATATCAATTAAACTTTCGTTAAGTTTCAATTTAAATTGCTATATGGTTTTCAATCTATGTTAAAAATGCGAAATTCGTAAAAACGCGCGTAAGTCATGTTGCGCAACTCTGACGTCATTCAAAAATAGGAGGTGCACAACTTCACCTGAATGCCCTCATGCTGACAAAGTTATAACATGTTATGTTTACACGTTTTTGAGATACGCGAGACACAAAAATAGAGGAGAAAGAAAGAAGAAAACTAGACATGAAACTCGTCACATTGACGAGTTAGTTATCCGCACCACGACAAACGCCACGTGCACGTCATAAGTTGGAATATTGCACACAGATAAAGATTATGGAATTATGACAAGAACTGAAGAATATGATATGCTGTTAGTGCTGAATTCTGTCAATTTTGTGTCATATAGTATATACGGTACATGCAAACAGTATAATCTGTATACATATTACATACAGTGTAGAATAGGTGAAATTACGGGACCCGCCATTTATTCCAATTTTTAACATGACGACGGTATCAAAACGAAACACTTAGATAACAATTTCAGAAGGAAATAATCTCAGGAACAACATATTAAGGTGTAGAAGAAAATTGAATACATAAAATATAGATGCGCACCCTTTTAAATGTGATGAACTATTACGCAAAATATGAAAATACGTCTTTTTTTATTCAACTGGCCATATGATGACGGCACAACACCTGATTGGCAAACTGTTTATATGAATTCGTATATACAGTCCAATAGCTTCCAGAAAACGTTTTAATCATGATTATCACTTATTATTCTGACGAGCTATAACAGATTGAAACTTACTGTAAAGATGAAAATACGTGATAATATGCTTTACATTTTTAGACATAATGACGTCATAAAAATTAAAATATTTTTTACTCATGGAAAGATAATTGATTGACCTAGATAATATTAAATATCGGAGGAAATGGAATACGGATAACCGAGATGCGCTCTATTGAAAGTGATGAGCAATAACGAAAGAGACAAAAATCCTATATTTTACATTCGTGTGGCCATACGATGACGTCATAACTTCCGAGAGGTAAAAATTCTGCATGAATTTATATCTACAATTTATCTTCTTGCATAATAAGTTAAAACAAATTGGGGTCACCTTTGATCCTGACGAGCTATAATAGATTCAAAATAGGCATAATTTTGACAATATTTTTTCACTTTTGCAACTAAAACGCATGCAAATGGTCTAAATCAACGTGTACGTATGACGTCATTTTAACTTGAAATGATGTCAATCTTGTTTAAAATGACTACGAAAGGCTGGACACTCAAAATTCAAGAAAAAAAACATGGTTTTCATACTCCGTGCGCCCCTTACGCGTAAATTTTTTCGCGCGCGTGGGAATTTTTGACATGCTCAAAATGTCATGATCAGCGTAGAAAGTTGATTAGAAATTAATTTTGCGCATTTTGAAATTTTAAATGCGCGTGCGCGCGTAACTTCTTGTAAAAAATGCCATTTTTAATCCATAGAATATTTGCACTTGATAAGACTTAAATTTTCACAAAGTGTCAAAACAAAATTACGCTTGGTTTTTAATCTATGGTCAATCATAAAAAATCATAAAATCGCGCGTAAGTCACGTTGCGCAACTCTGACGTCATTCAAAAATAGGAGGTGCACAACTTCACGTATATGCACATATGTTGACAAAGTTATGAAATGTTATGTTTACAAGTTTTTGAGATACGTGAGACACAAAAATGAGGGAGAAAGAAAGAAGAAGAAAAAAAAGTAACAGGACGATTACAAGGAGTTATCCGCTGAATGCGGATAACTAAAAAAAAGTAACAGGACAGTTACAAGGAGTTATCCGCTGAATGCGGATAACTAATAACAAAGAAGATGAAAAAAAAGATATTTACAATCACATGGGTTATCCTGCAACTAAGTTGCGGATAACCAAAAAGTAACAGGACAGTTACAAGGAGTTATCCGCTGAATGCGGATAACTAATAATACAGAAAACTAGATTTGAACTCGTCACTACGGACGAGTTAGGTTATCCGCAGCGCAAAGGCCACGTGCACGTTATACGTTAGAATATTGCGCGCAGAAAAACGATTAAGTCATTGAAACAATTTCAGTGTGCTCTCTATTTTTCGTCACGTCTGAGTATATACGGTATACACTATATACTGTATACGTACTACATACAGTGCAGAATAGGGGAAAATAAGTGACCAAAGTTATTGACGCTTTTGAACATGATGACGTCATCACAATTTTGAAAATGGTGAATCGTGCGAAAGATAATTGATAGACCTAGACAACATAAAAAAATGGGGAGAAATGGAATACAAATAAGTGGAGATGCGCTATATTAAATGTGACGAGCTACGAGGAAAGAGACAAAAATCCTATATTTTATATTCGAGTGGCCGTCACAATGTCCGGTTAGCCATATTGATGCATGATTTGATATCTGCAACTCATCTACTACCAGAATATGTAATTATAAAAAAGTTCACCACGTAGTTTAGAATCTATGACTGTTTAAAAAAAGGCATAATTTTGACAAATTTTTGAACTTTTTCATCAAAAATGCGCGTAAATTGTTTAATTCTACGTGCTCGTATGACGTGATTTTATATCGAAATTGTTTGAAAGTTGGTAAATTTTCTAAAAAAGACAAGAAAAACAAAAATCAAGCAAAAAAATGATGTTTTTGCGCTACGTGCGCACGTGCGCGTAAAAAAATTGCGCACGCGTGGGAAATTTTGAAATGCTCAAAATGACATGAAACGCGTAGAAAGTTGATTAGAAGTTGATTTTTCGCATTTTGAAATTTTAAACGCGCGTGCGCGCGTAACTTTCTTTGAAACATTCCATTTTTAATCCATAGAAAGTTTGCCCTTGATATGACTTAAATTTTCTCCAAGTGTTATTACAAAATGACTTTTGGTTTTTAGTCTATGTTAAATACGCGAAATTCATAAAATCGCGCGTAACTTACGCAACGCGGATCTGACATCGTCCAAAAGGTTGGCTGCACATCTACACTTCAATGTCAATCTTTTTACCAAGTTATACAAAGTTATGTTCACAAGCAATAGAGATATGCTGGTCACAAAAATCCGGGAAAGAAAGAAGAACTAGACATGAAACTCGTCACTTTGACGAGTTAGTTATCCGCTCGACAAACGCCACGTGCACGTCATACGTTAGAATATTGCACACAGAAAAATATTAAGGCATTATGACCTGAACTGAAGAATATGATATGTTGTTATTTCTGAATTCTGTTATTTTGTGTCATATACATAGTATACACAGTACAATCTGTATACATATCACAAATAGTGTAAAATAGGTGAAATTACGGGACCCGTATTTTATTGTAATTTTTAACATCTTGACGGTTTCAAAATGAAATGCAAAAGTAGAAATTTCAGAATTAAATTATCTCAGCAACAACATATTAACGTGTAGAAGAAATTTGAATACGTGAAATATTGATGCGCGCTCTTTTAAATGTAATGAAATATAACGCAAAAGATGAAAATACGACTTTTTGTATTTAACTGGCCATATGATGACGTTACAACATTCGATTGGCACAATTTTCACATGATTTTGTATCTACAATACAATAGCTTCCTGAAAACGTTTTAATCGTGATTATCACATTTTATTCTTACGAGCTATAACAGATTAAAATTTACTGTAAAGATGAAATTAATGACCAACGTAATTTAAATTTTTAGGCATGATGACGTTGAAAAAATTAAAAAATTTTTAATTCATGCAAACGATAGTTGATTGACCTAGAATATAGTAAAATCGGGGTGAAAATCGACTACGAATAAGTGGAGATGCGCTCTATTAAATGTGATGAGCTATGACGAAAGAGACAAAAATCCTATATTTTATATTCGCGTGGCCATACGATGACGTCACAATGTCCGGTTAGCCATATTAATGCATGATTCGATATCTACAACTCATCAACTTCCAGAATATGTAATTAAAAAAAAGTTCTCCATGTAGTTTAGAATCTATGACTGTTTAAAAATAGGCATAATTTTGACGAATTTTTGAACTTTTTCACCAGAAACGCGTGCAAATTATTTAATTCGACGTGCTCGTATGACGTAATTTTAAGTCGAAATTGTTTAAAAGTTGGTAACATTACTATAAAAGGCTGAAAAAACATGAATCACGCGAAAAAAATATGTTTTTAACTCTAAGTGTGCACCGCGTGCGTAAAAAATTTCGCGCGCGTGGGAATTTTTGACATGCTTAAAATGACATGAAACGCATAGAAAGTTGATTAGAAGTTGATTTTTCGCACTCTAAAATTTTAAACGCGCGTGCGCGCGTAACTTTTTGTGAAACATGCTATTTTTAATCCATAGGAAGTTTGCGCTTGATGTGACTTAAATTTTCACAAAGTGTCAAAACAAAATTATGTTTCGTTTTTAGTCTATGATCAATCATTGAAATTCATAAAATCGCGCGTAAGTCACGTTGCGCAACTCTGACTTCATTCAAAAATAGGAGGTGCACAAGTTCACGTAAATGTTGATATGTTGACAAAGTTACGATATGTTCTGTTTACACGTTTTAGAGAAACGCGACGCACAAAAATGACAGAAGGAAAGAAGTATAATACAGGAAAAAAAAAAAAAAAAATATGATGAAACAGGACGATTACAAGGAGTTATCCGCTACTAAGCGGATAACTAATAACAAAGAAGATGAAGAACTAGACTTGAACTCGTCACTTTGACGAGTTCGGGTTATCCGCGCAAACGCAACATGCACATACTTTAAACTATATGAACGCCGACAATTATTATGCCATCCTATTACAGTATTTAAATATGCTTACAGTGCTGAATTGTACCTATTTTGTAGCATACAGCATATTACAGTGTTTACAGAATACACTGTATGTTATATACAGTGTAGAATAGACGAAATTACGAGACCCATCTTTTAAATCCAATTACTAACACGATGACGTCATCAAATTGGCATATAAAATAACAATTTTAGAAGATAATTATCTAAATAATTACATTAATACAAATTTGAAGAATTTTGGGCACGTGAAAGTGAGATGCGCTCTCGTTTAAACGCAATGAACTTTTACGCAAGAGATGAAAATATGACTTTTTGAATTTAACTGGCCATATGATGACATCACAACATCTGATTGGCAAAATATTCACATGAATTCGTATCTAAAATCCAATAGCTTTCAGAAAACGTTTTAATCATGATTATCACTTTTTATTCTGACGAGCTATAACAGATTGAAATTTTCTGATGAGATGATGAAAATAAGTGACCCACGTTATTTACATTTTTAGACATGATGACGTCATAAATATTAAAATATTTTTAACTCATTTGAAAGATAGTTGATGGACGTAGACAATATTAAAATCTCGGGGGAAATGGAATATGTATAAGCAAGATGCGCTCTGCTGAATGTGATGAGCAATAACGAAAGAGACAAAAATCCTATATTTTACATTCGTGTGGCCATACGATGACGTCATAACATCCGAGAGGTAAAAATGTTGTATGAATTCATATCTACAATTTATCTTCTTGCATAATATTAATAAAGTAAAAAAATTGGGGGTCACCTTCGATTCTGAAGAGCTATAATAGATTCAAAATAGGCATTATTTTGACAATATTTTATAACTTTTTAAACTAAAACGCACACAAATGGTCTAAATTAACGTGTTCGTATGACGTCATTTTAATTTGAAATTATGTCAATCTTCTTGAAAATGACTAGGAAAGACTGGAAAATCACAATTCAAGAGAAAAAACATGATTTTCATGCTCCGTGCGCATCTTACGCGTAAAATTTTTTTCGCGCGCGGGAATTTTTTAGATGCTCAAAATGTCATGATCAGCGTAGAAAGTTGATTAGAAATTAATTTTGCGCATTTTGAAACTTTAAATGCGCGTGCGCGCGTAACATCTTGTAAAACATGCCATTTTTATTCCATAGAAAGTTTGCCCTTGATATAACTTAAATTTTCACTAAGTGTCAATTCAAAATGACTTATTTTTTATCCTATGATCAATCATTGAAATTCATAAAATCGCGCGTAAGTCACGTTGCGCAACTCTGACGTCATTCAAAATATGGAGGTGCACAACTTCAGGTAAATGTCCATATAATGACAAAGTTATACAAAAGATATATTCACAAGCAATAGGGGATATGCTGCTCACAAAAATCCGGGAAAGAAAGAAGAACTAGACATGAAACTCGTCACTTTGACGAGTTAGTTATCCGCTCGACAAACGCCACGCGCACGTCATACGTTGAAATTTTGCACACAAAAAAAGATTATGGCATTATTACCTGAACTGAAGAATATGATGTGTTGTTAGTGCTGAATGCTGTATATTTTGTGTCATATAGTACACACAGTATAATCTGTATACATATCAACGACAGTGTAAAATAGGTGAAATTGCAGGACCCGTATTTTATTCCAATTTTTAACATGTTGACGGTTTCAAAATGAAACGCGAAGGTAGTAATTTCGGAAGGAAATTATCTCAGCAACAACATATTAACGTTTAGAAGAAATTTGAATACATGTAATATTGATGCGCGCTTTTTTAAATGTAATGAACTATGACGCAAAAGATGAAAATACGACTTTGTTTATTTAATTGGCCATATGATGACGTCACAATATCTAATTGGCGAAAAGTTCACATGATTTAGTATCTACAATCCCATAGCTTCCTGAAAACGTTTTAATCGTGATTATCACATTTTATTCGTACGAGCTATAACAGATTAAAATTTACTGTAAAGATGAAATTAATTACCCTGTTAATTAAAATTTTTAGGCATGATGACGTCATAACAATTAAAATATTTTTAACTCATGTGAAAGATAGTTGATTGACCTAGATAATATTAAAATCTCGGAGGAAATGGAATACGGATAAGCAAGATGCGCTCTATTGAAAGTGATGAGCAATAACAAAAGAGACAAAAATCCTATATTATACATTCGTGTGGCCATACGATGACGTCATAACATCCGAGAGGTAAAAATTGTGCATGAATTTATATCTACAATTTATCTTCTTGCATAATAAGTTTTAAAAAATTGGGGTCACCTTTGATCCTGAAGAGTTATAATAGATTCAAAATAGGCATTATTTTGACAATATTTTATAACTTTTTCAACTAAAACGTGCGCAAATGGTCTCAATCAACGTGTTCATATGACGTCATTTTTATTTGAAATGATGTCAATCTTTTTTAAAATTACTAAGAAAGGCTGTAAAATCATAATTCAAGAGAAAAACACATGGTTTTCATGCTACGTGCGCACCTTACGAGTAAATTTTTTCGCGCGCGTGGGAATTTTTGACATGCTCAAAATGTCCTGATCAGCGTAGAAAGTTGATTAGAAATTAATTTTGCGCATTTTGAAATTTTAAATGCGCGTGCGTGCGTAAGTTCTTGTAAAACATGCCATTTTTAATCCATAGAAAGTTTTCCCTTGATATGACTTAAATTTTCACTAAGTGTCAATACAAGATGACTTTTGGTTTTTAGTCTATGATCAATCATAAAAAATCATAAAATCGCGCGTAAGTCACGTTGCGCAACTCTGACGTCATTCGAAAATAGGAGGTGCACAAGTTGCGGATAACCAAAAAATGTTGATCTCATACAATAACAAGGAGTTATCCGCTTGGTATACCAAGCGGATAACTAAAAAGGATCAATAATCCTGACTCGGGTCGTACTATGCACAGTACATGTGCATATATAAGTATGTGTGGCGATGTTGTGGTTTACGGAAAACTTTATTCAGAGCCCGGCCCTTCCATTAGGAGAAAACTTCAGATGAAGGCTACTGCTTCACTGGCTAAAGCTGTTGCAATTTTTTATTTATTTATTTTTTTGTATACAGTGTGTGCCGCATATAAAACAACACATATGTACAATCCCTTTCACCTATTTTCTTGAAAGATCCCCATTTGAACAAATTCGTAGGTGGCCCTGTATTTATTGGTTGATGTTTATCTAAAAGGTTCTGTTGCATTTGTTTAAAGAGAGTTTTAAATTGTAGAAGGGAAGTAGTATTTACAACTTCTTCTGGGAGAAGGTTCCATTGTTCAGCGGTTCGTGGATAAAAAGGGAACTAGTCAACAGATGAATGAGGAATGTGGTAGGCTTTGCTGTTTTCACGTCGTTTGGCTGTTAGATTGCACTTAGATTTTAGCTTCATCTGCACCGCTACTTGGCCATAGTGGATTTTATATTGTATTTTCGGCATTCCAGCTTGTGTGGTGCTATTGTATAGACTTCAGTTGTGGACCTGAAGCCCTGTGTTTTTCAATTAATAGATTAATTAGAGCATTATATAAATGACATTACAAAATAATAATTCATAAGACCACAATTTTCAAAGTTATATTATTATTATATTATTATATTTGACTATAGTTCAAAGGTCAATAGTTGTAGAATCGGCCATTTTTTGTAAAAACATTTCATTATAATAAATATGAATGTATAGTTTCTGAACAATTTGAGCCCTATTTCGTGTCTCTCCGATTATTGGTTACGGAGATACGATAAATCAAGGTCAAAGGTCAAAATGACAGAAATAAGACTTGCATCCATTTTTTGAGAAAATGTGTCATTAAAGTGAATATAAAAACATATATTTAAAACATTTTGAGACCAAAATTAATTATCTGTGACTAGTGGTTCTCGAGATATAGGGTAATTATAAAAAAATGGCCGCCATTTTTAATTATGCAAATTAAGGGCTTAGATGGCCGAATTTCGCTTGGGATCCGCCATATTCATAATCAGCGAGGTCGAAATATCCTAAATCAAGTGGATCCCAGCTTCTACCCAAACATGCTTCTTGCACCATATTTCAGAGGAAATAGAACTTGTCTATGATGCCATGCTTAAAATCGGGGTTTTATTTTTATTATTTAATTGAAATTTGGTCTACGCATTAAACATGGTTGTTTTTTGTATTTAACGTCGGGTCTATTGGAACATATAATTAATTGGAATCAATATCAATCACTAACCATGGTGCATGATCACAAAAATTTCACAATATCTTTCAAACAATTTAACTTAATCCTCATAAGCTTTTCCGCATGATCACTCATCTGTGTCGTCATTTATACGACATTTTGTTAAATCACATTATCAATCATATTTATTTATTTATTTATTACCATTTTTACTGAGGGTAGCCTATCCAGTTCCTAATGGAACTGATCATTTGATAAAACATACATACAGTAAAACACATAAAATATTGAATATTCAAATGACATAATATAGGCCTAAAAATTTACAATGGTTATAAAATTCATATAGAAGTTAAAATCGTTGACAGATAAAATATATATATACACAATACGAACAATATTAGCTGGAAATAAATTCTTTAAGTTCACGTTTAAAGGCAATAATATTTTCAGATTGTCGAATGATTTTAGGAATCATATTAAAATACATAGGCACTTTATAATTGAAACATTGTTTAAAAATCTCTAATGAAGGTCGAGGAACAATATAATTACAATTAGAGATGGATCTGGTAGTTGGTCGACTTCCGGGCTGAGTCCTGGTTAACATGCGACTAATGTAATCCGGAACGGTATTGATGGAAGCCCGATAGGCGAGACAACCAAGTTGAAACTGATAACGTTGAGAAACGGATGAGATGGAAAGGGTGTTATCAATAAGGTGGGATGGGGTATGAGGGTGAACTTTCAAAATAACTCTTTTAGTTCTGGACTTTAGCAACGAGTGGTGCTAACTTGTGCATATCTCCGTAACTTGTCATAAAATATTAAAAAAATTAACTATAAGTAAGCTTTAGGTGAAGGGTAAAAATATTAGCAAATAAAAACTTATGTATTTCAAGGTTATGCAAACGTTTTTGCGCACACAATTCTTAGAAAGCATAACAAATTAAAATTGTTGTACAAATCCCAATCCTAAGTCCATTCTGACTTAAAATGACACTATACGAGCATGTTAAAAATGACAAAATGCACACCTTATTTTCACAAAATTGCTGAAATGAAAATAACTCATTCTGGAAGCCATTGAGTTGTAGATATTAAATTCATATAACTATTTGACGTCATCAACTGGTCACTTGAATTAAAAAATTAGGGTCTTTTTTGTAGGTTATCACATTCAACAGAGCGCATCTTGGTTATTCAAGCCCGATTTTCGCTCTAATTTCAGTATGTGCTTTTTCTAATAATTATCTTTCTCTTGAGTTGCCATAATTTTCATTTTAATAGCGTCATCATGCCTAAAAACTTGAATATGTTGTGTAATTTCACCTTTAGCGTATATTTGAATATCTCAGCTCTTCAGAATTAAATGATAATGATTATAATTTATTATGAAATATAGATATGAATTCATATAAAAATTAAGCCTATCGGATGTTGTGAGGTTAACATATGTGGCATCTGCAAGGGAAACCAGACATAAGTCGGAATTTTCAAAATTGAGATTTCCACAAATACTGAAACTACATAATCCAAGATTTGAAATGCTGAAAAAAATATCTTGATATCATGTCTACTTCCAGAGATATCTCAGTCTAAAGTTTTGGTTGTTACAATCAGTGTTTTGAGAAAAATGCTTTTAAAGTTAAGTAACAGGAAGTGAAAACAACAACAAAATAAACAGGGCGTCTAAGTTTACGCCTTGGCAAAAGGGTATTCTAATTGTTTTATTTCAATGAAACTTCGCACCTTCCTTAATTAAATATTGTTCTATTATTATGCAAAATTTGATTAAAATCAACCCAATGGAACACTTTCAAGTTAAGCATAAAACATGATATGTTTTATGAAAATCATATAATTTACACCATCTTTTTAACCAACATACTAAACAAAATGTTAAAATGTATCTATTTATTTGTCTCAAAATAGAAAAACACCAAGGTAATGTAAATAAATATTGTTTCAGCTATCATTTTCTGTAAAAATAAAAAAATTTAATTTTTCAGCCTTTTATTGTTTTCGGCTGTTTCTACAAATCTACAAATGCGACTTATGTCCGATTTCGCTTGCATGTGCCACATTTGGCAAGTTGAAGTTAAAAAGTTGTTTTTTATTTCTTTAGTCAAAGTTATACAAATTTCAAAAAGCGCGCACTTCGCTTCTACGTGCCAAATTTTCTTATATTATTTTCCTCCATTCATTATTATTCGATATTGTTGTCTTAAAGTTTATTTTGATAATGTAATCATACCAAACAATTAGAACATGTGTTCCCGTAATTTCACCAATGCTACACTGTATATAGAAATACAGTATATACTGTACATATTGTATGAGAGTCAATATAAATATATATGAATTATTTGACACTAAAATGAAACCTGTAACACCAGCCATTACAAAGATATAAGCTATTTGAATATTTTAACCGCCAACTTGAAAAGGCCCATAAAAGACCCCCCCACGGGGACCCTATTTTATGACATCTTTTATTAAACCCGACTACTTCCTCTTTTTCCTCGTAGTTTGTTCGGAGTTTGTGTAATTTGTTTTCTGTTTCTAAATTGGTTTATGCGATGTCACAGAAATAAAATGTAATTTTTAAATAGGTTTCAAAATAAATAAAGAGTAAAAAATCAATAAAAATCAGTGTTGAAGTGAAGAGATGCAAAATTTGTCTTTGATTATTGTTTACACTAGTAGTCCAGATCCCTATGTCAAGAAAAGTGCCTTCGTGTGCAGATCATGGGGAAAGTGTAAACATTGTGTTTTATGAATAATTGAATCATGCTGGTTATAAAAACCCATGTTGTCAAATTTCTAAAATTCATCTTTGACCTCTGACCTCAATTTGAATGTTTTGACCCATTGAAAACAAAATGGTCATATCTTTGCAACGCTTATTTTAAATGAAATAATTTTAGTGTCAAATTATTTGGGAGATGCATATTAATATTCTTTCTAATGGAAAAGTTTGTCCAAAAATGGCCGGAAGTATGATTTTTGGCATTTTTGACCTTTGACCTACATATCATATAACTCCGTAAATAATAGTTGGACAAACTTTAAATAGGGCTCAAATTAATCTGAAGGTATATGTTTCTATTCAGTCTAATAAGAACTTTTTCGAGAAAATTACCCAAAATATTCTTATTGACCTTTGACCTGTACAGGTAGTACACATTCCTACAGTCTTAAAAACTATTGGCCGTAAAAGTTATTTTTTGGTGAAATTGTTCGAAAAGTTTACATTTATATGTTGTATAATAACAACATTTTATAGAAATGTTAAAAGAATTTTATTTATGATCACTAACTTTGTAATTTATTAACATCACTAGCATTTGTTATAATATTAAAATGTGTCATATTTGCTGATTTTAAGCACTTCACATGAATTTATCAGAATTATGTGTATTTAAATATAAAGTTTTATTTTTTTGACATAAAGAAAATTTAATTATCTATCAAATAAGACCATTTTCAAATTAATATGGCTGAAACTTAATTAGATACAGGCAAAAAGGTGTATTTTTTTACTTGTGTGAACAGCGCCCTCAATCTTCATTTTCCCCTCAAAATACCACATTTTTATGTGGTTTCATAAACTTAACAGGTTATAACTTTGTTTTAAAGATTATTTACAGTAACCTGTAATTTACATACCACTTTTATAACGCACTAGGTCAGTTTCTGAAAAAAAATGAGAAAATATTTCAATAGCTTGATATTTTTCCTGAGGTTATTGCATCGTGCATGCTAAAAAAGATTTTGATTTTGTGCTAAAAATCCATCTTTTTGGTCCAGTACAAACAATCTTGTACAGCCATTCTTACACAAACAGGATATTTTATTGGAAAGATAATCATAATATCTATCCAATAAAATATGAATTTTGTGTATTAATATCTGCTAGATAGCTTTTATTAAACCAAAAAGATGGACTTTTAGCTCAAAATTAAAATATTTTTTTGTTGTGTGTATCATGTAATAACCTCAACAAAAATATCAAGCTATCGGAATATTTTTCTCAATTTTTTCAGAAACTGGCCTAGTACGTTATAAAAGAGGTATGTAAATTACAGGTTACTGTAAAAAGTCTTTAAAACAAAGTTATAACCTGTTAAGTTCAGGAAAACACATAAAAATGTGGTATTTTGGGGGGAAAATGAATATTGAGGGTGCTGTTCACACAAGTAAAAATACACTTTTTTGCCTGTATCTAATTAAGTTTTAGCCATATTAATTTGAAAATGGTCTTATTTGATAGATAATTAAATTTTCTTTATGTCAAAAAAATAAAACTTTATATTTAAATACACATAATTCTGATAAATTCATGTGAAGTGCTTATAATCAGCAAATATAACACATTTTAATATTATAACAAATGCTAGTGATGTTAATAAATTATAAAGTTAGTGATCATGAATAGAATTCTTTTACATTTCTATAAAATGTTGTTATTATACAACATATAAATGTAAATTGTTCGAACCATTTCACAAAAACAACCATTTTACGGCCCATAGTTTTTGAGATTATAGAAATATGTACTACTAGTACAGGTCAAAGGTCAATACAAATATTTCGGATCATTTTCTTGTAAAAGTTCTTATTAGACTGAATAGAAACATATACTTTCAGATTAATTTGAGCCCTATTTAAAGTTTGTCCAACTATTAGTTACGGAGTTATATGATATGTAGGTCAAAGGTCAAATATGCCAAAAATCATACTTCCAGCCATTTTTTGACAAACTTTTTCATTAGAACGAATATTAATATGCATCTCCCAAATAATTTGACACTAAAATTATTTCATTTAATCTAAGCGTTGCAAAGATATGATCATTTTGTTTTCAATGGGTCAAAACATTCAAATTGAAGTCAGAGGTCAAAGATGAATTTTAGAAATTTGACATGGGTTTTTATTACCAACATGATTCAAATATTCATAAAACACAATGCTTACACTTTCCCCATGATCTGCACACGAAAATACATAGGGATCTGGACTATAGAGGGTGAGCTCGCTTTGCTCGCTCCCCCTCTAGGAAGTGTAGACGATGGTTTTCGGAATGACAATGTTCTCCTTATACGTTTTCTGTCGGTTACCATTATTGAAAATGCTTGACATTCGTAAAACTAAACTACTTTGTTTCACAGTGTTTTAGATGATTAATAACATTTTAAAGTACAGTTTTTATTGTTTGGTAGGGCCCTTTGGGGAGGCGGAGGTCATTTGAGGGAGGTGCTTATTCGAGGGATATATGTTAAATTTTGTAGTTTTAATAATATGGTAACATTTATAATCAAATGAAATCCTCTAATAGATATGAAAAGTGCTAAAAAAGAATAACAAATGCTTGGTAAATAGTAGATAACAGTGCGGTGAATTCTACTACAAATAGTACCGTATAATTGTGTTGTTATAAATATTTGGATGGACGTTTATTAGATAGTTGGGTTGGGGGGGGGGGGGGTTTATTATTCAAAGTGATGTTTTATTGGAGAGGCGTTTATTCAAATGAATACCATCCTAATAATTATTAATACATTATTTAATTTAATCATCTTTTGAAACTAACTGCCGTGACACAGTGGGCCCAAGAAAGAAGACATTATGGTACGGCTTGCAACATGGGCAGACATCTCGCTCCTAACGGGACACAGGAAGATAGCCTACAGTTATTCCTGCAAGCTTACTCAATAAAACTCAGCTATCGGGATTTCACTCGAAAAATGTCTTATCAAATCTCCCTATGTAATTTTATAATACTATTCCCCACAATATATTCTGATTCTTTATGGCGTATATTTAATTTGATCTTTATTAATTTGCAGTATAATTCCTATTATTTAACTACTGTACCTTCACACACGCGCCGCGGTATCTATATATAAATTTACGTAAGGGCAAAATTCGGTAAATCGCGCCTTACTTCTAGAATTTTTACTCGATGGTATATAAAGTTGGTTCGTACTTTCGGTACTGATTTTAACCACCTGATGTAACCCTGTTTACTAATTAAATTAAGTTAAATAATTAGTTATTGACGATTAAAACGAATTTAGGTTCAACGATTTGCCCCAAATAGGAGTGTTTTCCGATCGTGGTATACACTGTCTAATGGATGTCCATCTTGAAAAATACCCACCACAAAAATGCGAGGAGGCTTCGCATTTTCCTATCTCCTCCTACGATAATTGTTTTTAATAGCTGAAAACCTGTTGAACAGCTAGAGTACAGCATCATAATGTTGAAGACAGGCCGATTTTCTTTAAAAAATACTATTTTGATAGATTTAATATAAGATTATACAAATGTATTGATTTGCGATGAATGGAATATCCCAATCTCTCAGTCTGCCAGAGTTTGGTTTAACACAAGTAGGTAAATTTATGAGCCCTTGGTTTAACACATACGGTAGGTAAATATATGGGCCCTTTGAGAAAAAACTTCTTGCAATACTTTGACAACAACGTTTGTATTAATTAATAATTACCAAAAATATAAACGTCGTAGTGGTGTATCGTGACATGTACTTTAATATTTCAATCGATTATGACAGTGACAGTTTTAACAAAGTATTAAATCGCAAATGTTTTACTGTATTTAGAGGTATATTATGTATAGGCTTATAAAACATGAACAAAATATTTCGTTACTGAGTGGATAAAGAATATATTTAAAAATTGTTCCTCTTTGTACCTATCCGCTTTCCCTTCCCTCAACCCTAATGTTACATACAAGACACAAATTGGGTTTCTTTAAATGAGTCCAAATCAAAAATTTGGACTCATTTTGTGATAAGTTTCTCCTTTGGAAGTAATTCCCAGGGTGCTAATTTTAGTTGACTACATAAATCATCGTGTCTATTTATTCGTTTCTGTAAACGACAATGTATTATAGTCCTGCGGTACGTACATTTGAAATCGCCAGTTTTGTTACTGAAATTACTGTATATTCGAGAACCATCTGTGGGCACGACCTAGATGGTACGCGAGCGAAGCGAGCGTACCATCTAGTGTTTTAAAATAAACAAAAAACTGAAATGGCTATGATTAATGGCCTATATCTGATTTGTTTTTCGTCTTCCAAAGGGACACTGTATTGATTGATGGAAAGTGCCTGTTTCCAGTCACCTTTAGGGTCAAATCTATTATTTTAACTGCTCCCTTGTGTATAAAAGAGAGAAAATATTTGAAACCAGGTTGTTGCAAGGTGAACTTATCTTAAACCCGGAAATTAAATCTAATGTTGAAATCATAAATTGTGTTAAAAAACTCTTTCTAATATCTTCCTAAGATAGAAATATGGAACAATAGCGTCGCCGTGAACACTAATGTTATCAAATCTACGTTTCGCGGTACATCTCAGATAGATAAGGTAGGTATCCAAGGCGGAGATTTGTACCGAAGTTTTTGCATTGTGCTCGCCTATGTCAGAATTAACCATAATTTATATATAGACTAGATGGTACGCTCGCTTCGCTCGCGTACCATCTAGGTCGTGCCCACAGATGGTTCTCGAATACACAGTAATTTCAGCGTAACAAAACTGGCGATTTCAAATGTACGTACCGCAGGACTATAGGCCTATACATTGTCGTTTACAGAAACGAATAAATAGACACGATGATTCATGTAGTCAACTAAAATTAGCACCCTGGGAATTACTTCCGAAGGAGAAACTTATCACAAAATGAGTCCAAGTTTTTGATTTGGACTCATTTAAAGAAACCCAATTTGTGTTTTGTATGTAACATTAGGGTTGAGGGATGGGAAAGCGGATAGGTACAAAGAGGGACAATTTTTAAATATATTCTTTATCCACTCAGTAACGAAATATTTTTTTCATGTTTTATAGGCCTATAAATAATTTACCTCTAAATACAGTAAAACATTTGCGATTTAATACTTTTTTTATTTTATTTATTTATTTATTTCTTTTAAATATTCATTGTACACTAATTTTCCCCGTGTGTGGCAAGAGATTCCTAATTATATTAGAGAACATTCTTTATTTAGTTTAGTTAAAACTGTCACTGTCATAATAGATTGAAATATTAAAGTACCATGTCACGATACACCACTACGACGTTTATATTTGGTAATTATTAATTAATACAAACGTTGAGAAAGAACTGTCAGTATAAAGTTTATTTGTATATAATAATGTGTTTATATATCTAACAGTAGAGCCTATCCACAATCTCGCAAGTTTATTCTCAAAGGGCCCATATATTTACCTACCGTATGTGTTAAACCAAGGGCTCATAAATTTACCTACAGTACTTGTGTTAAACCAAACTCTGGCAGACTGAGAGATTGGGATGTTCCATTCATCGCAAATTAATAGATTTGTATAATCGTATATTAAATCTATCAAAATAGTATTTTTTAAAGAAAATCGGCCTGTCTTCAACATTATGATGGTGTACTCTAGCTGTTCAACCGGTTTTCAGCTATTAAAAACAATTATCGTAGGAGGAGATAGGAAAATGCGAAGCCTCCTCGCATTTTTGCGGCGGGTATTTTTCAAGATGGACATCCATTATACAGTGTATACCACGGTCGGAAAAAACCCCTATTTGGGGCAAATCTTGGAACCTAAATTCGTTTTAACCGTCAATAACTTATTATCTAACTTAATTTAAATAGTAAACAGGGTTACATCAGGTGGTTAAAATCAGTACCGAAAGTACGAACCAACTTTATATACCATCGAGTAAAAATTATAGAAGTAAGGCGCGATTTACCGAATTTTGCCCTTACGTAAATTTATATATAGATAACCAAATAAGTGGTGTTCTGTGAACTGAGCCACAGAGTAACTTACAATTCTTTCCTAAGTTTAAGTGCTTCTTGTTGGTTAGAATTTAAGCTACACACTCCAATAAGTCTTGATAGTATACCAGCTGCAGGTTCGTAACCAGCATCATCCCATTCTGCCTTATAATTCAAGGCTTTTTCAGTTTTCTAACAAAAATATGACAATGTATACAGTATAAAATAAAGCGTTGGCAAAAGGTTAATGATTTATAAAAACAATGATGAGACAGATTATCGTAACTAGTTGATTATAAAATGGTGTGCCGATAATTACTAAAAATAGTCATTAAGTCATGGTTGGCTTGATGATCATCTTAAATGGTGCGACTATTTAAGATGATCATCAAACCAACTATGACCTAATGACTTTGTAAGCTTACGTTTGTTTCACAACATGCTTCAATTAGTCTTCTTAAAACAGGCCTATAATTTCCATCTTTAGCCTTTAGTTCCTGTAAGTTGCTTTCTAGTTGTTCAATGTTTTCAAGCTTTAAAAATTAATGTATAGAAATATTACTTTGTTGCCCGGGGCCACTAGGGTAACACCTCTGGGTTCGCTCCTGATGTGGCACATTCTTGTTCATACTACTGTAAATGTTTTTCTGTCACTAAATTAAAATTTAGATCCATTTCATGGCTTAAAATATCCATATAACGTTATAGAAGTCCAGGACTGGAAGAGAATATTTGTAAATTGGCAGACTCTGCAACATAAATTTCACACTTTATTGGCGGTCAGCGGTGATTTGGCTCCTCGAATAAGACGAATTATTATTTATAAATGATAATAATATTATTATTATTAATGTAGGCTTATTGATGGAAATTCTTCTGTTAATTTAAACAACCTAGGCCGAAGTCAAGATTTTGTGAGAGATTTTTTTTTTCTGCTCGGTGGGTTTTGGGAGATTCCACTTAAATTACACTGTACTGTGTTAAATGTATTATCAGGTACCTGTACAGTATTAACAACATTAAATATTCTCACCATTTGATAAATAAATACAGAACATTCATTATTTATCGGCGCACCTGATGTGTGATTTACAAAATACATTCTATTCCAAAGATAGGTGTAATTAATTAAAACTTCAACGGCGTGATCATTTGACACGGTTGACTAAAGACTGTTTATTTAGCGGCCCGGCATGGTATTTGTAGATCCGGCCATGGCGGTACACAACAGAGGAGGTTGCGTAGTTTATACAGTGACATAACATGGTCACTTAGACGTCAAATTACTGCTATTTTTTGCCTTTTTCAGTGTTTATCCTTAAAATGCAGCTCCTCAACACCAGTGTGCTTTCATTTTTGAGCTGTTTAGCATTTTGTGGGGAGGTGAGAGGGGAATATAAACAATCATGAAATAAACAAAAATGTAAATTAAAAAACACACACACACACAAATAAAACGAATCCAAATGAGTGTCGTGTTTCCGCTAAATATCAAATATCAACGAAAAATACACCTAAAATGTTTGTGTCCGAGCGCATCATCTAATTTCGACTACTTTTTGTTTTGAGTCCGTAATCATTGTTATTTTTCCAATACTTGACATCTTAATTCGATAACTTACCAATTCATATTTTATCATTAAAATGGTTTAATCTCTGCCGACTGATTGACAGAAATCTGTCCCGCTCATGCACGTTGTCTTTCTGAGGCGCACCCCAAATCCAGTATTGGTTTCATTTTGTAGCTTACAGATATTTCAAAGTAAAGGAATACTCCGTGTATAACAAAATCAATGGCCGTAAGTAGTTCCGAATTGTATTGTTGGCAATTTGTTTGTTTTTTTAAAAAAACAATTTTTCAGGGGCCGGGAAGCGATTTTTTTATTTCGTACAGAAGTCGGGGCCATTATGTGAAAGATAGTTAAGTTTCTAAATATAACTAAACCTAACCCTCTAAATATATACCCTCTCACTATAAAGTAAAAAGAACTTACTCATCGGATTCGAACCCCATACATCGACATGTAAAGTCCATAGCTTAATCCACTTGACTACACAGACGGCTCGACAGAAAACCTTTTGTTAGCTAATTTCTAACGTAGCTTATGGACATGATTTATAATGAATATTCATGTTTATTTTGTGACGTCTCATGAAGGGTCCCCAACTTTTGTAAGAAAAGAAATATCGTGGCAGGGAAAAGTACGATTTTATTATACTTAATAATCATGCCATGCGAATTATTATTATTATGTAGACAAACCGTGCCGAGCACAGGTTTCTGGTAGACCACACTTTAATAACAAAATTAGCAAGTACGTAACAAATCTCCAATACAAAAAAATTGCTAAATATAAAAACCAGTGAAATAAAAATCAAATGTAAATAAATAAACTTAATTCGTGTTTCCACAGCAATGTGTTTTTCATTCGATTTTTGTCCACTTTTTTTTCTCTCTATGTATCAAATAATTAATACTTAACGAAAAACACCCAAAATAATATAGTTTGGCATTTTTATACTTTCGTTATGTGTTTGCGCGCATCATCTAATTTACACAGCACAATTTTTCTTTAGCGTCTTTTATTTTCCAGTCAAAAGTAAAGTCAAAGTTCCATATCCACTGTACTATTGCTTTAATTTTTTAGCCTACATACAGTATATTGAAGTGAAGGAATAGTGTATAACAAACCAATAGCCGTAAATACAGTAGTTCCCAATTTTATTCGTGATACAATTTGTTTTTATTTTAATAATTTGTCAAAGTACTTTTATCAAAGTGCGCCGTTATTATACTTGCCCATGCAAAGTATATAACAACATATTATTATTAAGGCAGAAAATGACCGTGCGGAGCACGGGTTACTGTTAGTAATACATAATACATACATCTTTTGCTGAAAAGTTCACTCTTCCAGTTGCAGTAACTATTCCATCGTCGGGGTTTACAGTCATTGCTAAATCCGTCTTCAAACCACCAAGTTTAAGCTGGTTGAGCATAGTACGTATACGACGAAACTTGTTTGCAGAAATTACTATTCCCTATATGTATGTGGTACGTCATTGAAATTTCAACAAAAAAACGCATAATTGATCAAATATAATTGATAAAAAATTTAAATTAGTGAATATAGTGTCAAAAAATTAAAAAGGATAAACACAGGTTATTTATTCAAGGTCTATTTAAGAATTAACCTCTAGTACGTACCCACAGATGGTTTTCGAATATATAAAGCTTAATGTACTGTACATAACTGGAAATTGTTAACGAAATGCTCTCCACACACAATACAGATATGATAGAATGTATGTAGTTGAATATAATTGTGCCCATCATCATATGCCTAAAAGCTTAAGATGGATTATGTGAAACAAATGCAAAGTCTCATCAAGAACGCAACACACAAAGGGCAATAATAAATACGCACACAAATAAATATTTAAACACTGCATTACAGAACCTTATCCACTCACCTACCAAAAATGCATATAATATTTACAAATCCTAGCCAAAATCAAGTTGGGTATGGAAAAAAATGGGATCAAAAGTCTAATTTAACATACTCGTCTCAAAAGATATAGAGTACTATGTTCTAAAGTGTTTTATAGTCCTTATCCGAAAAGACACCAGAACCATAAGGCCCTGGACGATGTTAATATGGTTAGATATTAAGTTCCACTATCTTAACCGCTTGGCCACGCACTCGCTGCAATATGGTCAAGATTAAAAAATCAATATTGCTTTCAGGTTGTATCCTGTAAATTTACCATGGGGACATAAAATGGGAGGATAAAAAATGGATTTAATCATGTGAAAAGTCACACAGATAAAAATTGGTGGACATTGTCCCCATATGTGTATACAATTTTAAAACAGCAACTTTATCCTGTATAAGCCACATGTATAGAGTAAGCCGTGGCGTACGCCTTGCGTGTGAACTAGGCAGTGGCGTTATTAACGCAACTCACAACAGCTACTTACCCCATCTTAACTAACGCCACGGAGCTAACTCCAGCGACGCTTAAATGATTTTTAATTCTTGTTTCTTATTGTAAATTTTATTACTGATATAAAAACAAGCTATTTAGCTGCTCTCTGCTCTTCAATCTAAAAGCGCATGAATTTAGACCAGTCGTATTTGAGGTGTAGGTGTCACTTTTTGCAGAATTTACTTCATGTACTTTTTCTTGGGTAATTTTGGCTGTAGAATACGAATATGAATGTTGATCGCGACGGGGAGGGGGCGTTTTTGAGATATGAAGGGTCAAAGGTCAAATTAGGTCAAATAAGTCATTTTATGAAGAGGAAATCGTTTAGATATGTTAAATGCAACAGAAATGTGTTGTCTAGTTGATATAGTCCAAATAAACATCATATCCAAAATTTATCGAAATCGGACACCGGAAAGTGGGTTAATTGGCATAAATTCAAAATGGCCGCCATTTACCATTTGAAGTTCCCATATCTCCTCAACGGTTGGATTTAGACCACCTAAGTGCATTACGAGTAAATATAAATGTGACATTAAACTTTCAAACTAGCATATTTAAATTACCATATGACGTAACTATGACGTCATAAGGTAGTTGTGACGTCATATATTATGTTATAACTGCTTAAATGACATTATCCTATGCTAAAAAAAATGTAGAAACCACAGGAAAACAATTTTCTAACATTTTCCTGTTGAAATGAACATGATACGGTCAGACATCAAAAAGGTTAATTAGCATAAATTCAGAATAGCCGCTATATAAATGTGGTATTAAACTTTCCAATTAATATTTAAATTACCATATAACGTACCTATGACGTCATAAGTTAGTAAAGTATGATGTCAAAAGAATGCGCAATTGGCATATTCTAAGAAAAAATATGTTTTAAATCTCATGAAAATAGTAAAACATACAGGTTAAGATCATCAACTGTGTATCCGCATGGGCTCTATCCCCTCGTCGGGGAGCCTATCCCATATCTGGGAACACAGGTACTTTTTGTCGAGTCGGGGAATACTGTAAAAAT
This sequence comes from Antedon mediterranea, assembly GCF_964355755.1. Taxonomy (NCBI): domain Eukaryota; kingdom Metazoa; phylum Echinodermata; class Crinoidea; order Comatulida; family Antedonidae; genus Antedon; species Antedon mediterranea. The sequence continues at coordinate 8,382,111 of NC_092679.1, read as the reverse complement.
CGTTGGCGTTCACTTCGTAGCCTCAGCGCCTAGAAAACCGCGACGTTCCATTGACCGCGAGTACGTCGGAGGGCTATTATGCATTCATTATTGCCAGCTATCCAACTATTAAACAATAGGTACGCACTTGTCTGGCGGTATCCCTTTGTACGAATCGTTCAACGTTGTGTCCAAACGCGTGATATCATATTCCATCCAGGGACCAAAATGTGTCGTAGTATTACTTTCCAGGCGAAGTTTACTGACGGTTACGTTATGTACTGTGTATCGACGTATGCTACAGCAAAAACGAATTATGTTAATCTGATACGTTTGTAATGAGTTTAATGTCGTTTAATTCCACCCTTACCTAAAAGCCATCCTAAATCTGGAGGGGCGAAGCAAATTTGGTTAAATGACACCTCTAGATGGCCGGAAATGGTATACTCTCGCACATAACATTCATGATAAATAGCACCTCTAATTAGTCGGAAAAGACACTCTCATGCAGCATGCTACCAATGAGCAAAACGATCGTATTCGTACCTTTTTTGATCATTCACTTGCGTTCAAGTTCAATGTGAACGTACGTACGTCTAGGGGAATCCCCAAAAAAAGCACTTTGTGTGAGAAGGCAAATTCAATGCTTATTATAGCTCTACCTATATTTATTTACAGCAATTTGAAGAAATTAAATATTAATCAATCTTCTAATAGTAACCCACACTCTAATAATAGTAACCCTCCTTTTAATAGTAATAGTGTAACCCAGTCAATAGTCAATCTATAATAATAACAACCCACTACTCTGATAGTAATAAGGAGATAATGCATGTTGATCTCGGGTGTGGGGAAGGATTGAGTGTTTTTGAGTTTATAAGTTAGTTAGATAGTTAGTTCTGTTCAAACAAATGTGTTTATCCGTACTGTTTTATTATTTTGCTATGAGCTGCTGACCGGAATAGTTGGGGTGGGTTACTATTTTCAAGTAATAGTAACCCACTACTCTAATAGTAACCCACTACTCTAATAGTAATCCCCTTCTAGTAGTAACCCACCCTAAAAAACAATCAAAGAATAATATAATAACCCAGGGTTACAATTAGAAGATTTACGGTATACTTTATGCATGCTGACTGCCGTGATCTAAACAATATAGGTACGTACGCTATTGTCTGGCGGTGTCCTTTGTACGAATCGTTCGTGCCCCAGCTCACTTTATGAGTACGATACACACATCAATATCATGTTACATCCAGGGATTTCAGGTGAAAATCGGCAATTCATTTGCAACTCGTAAATTTACAGACACGTATCGCTCGACATACGCTCATACAGTGAAGAAGGTATCGAGTTATTCACGAACGAATTTTTCAAATTAACCTTTTGTACTGTGTGGGGCACGTATTTGGAGGATTTTCAGAGATGAGGGTGAGGTATTGGGCATGTCGGGAATGGGGGTTCGCCCGAACCATAAAAACCCCTCTGGCTACGCGCCTGTACATATACATAGAAAATGCAATAGTTCATCATCAAAATACAGTATTACTATTATGGAATCAAACCACCATACACGCAAATTCCACATTTATCAGTTGGTCTTTGACATTTTAAACCATAATTATTATATGATGCTGGCTGTTTATTTTGTAGAATACATTTGGTATGATATAGCCATGTTTATTGGAATTATGTTGGTTCAGGGACAGAGAAACATTGTTTTATGTGATTTTCTACAGCTAGTTCTTTAGGGCAACCTTATTTTCTTTTATTGTTTAAAACATGATCTCAGTCAGAGAGGAAATATGTTCATGCTAGATGCAGCTTTCGTAATAAATAATACATTCAATATCGTTGTAGTATTTTCACAATGTTTCCACCTGAACAATGATGTCACCTGTGAGAAATCGTTGGTTGATAGGGTTGCTGAATGTATTGTTATAATCAGCTGAATATACGGGTAGTAGTACACAGCATTTATTAGATTTATGTATACAAAAATTAATGTTTTAGCTGTAAGACTACACACACGACACCATAATACATCTACACCTACGCTATTATTATGCCAGCTAGTTACTACACCAGTACTAGGCCTAGTAGTATAGTAGTAGCCTACTCTAGAAGCCTGTCAGTAATAATAATATAAGTTCTAGGCCCTTACACCACCTAAAAATCGGGGGAAAAAATTTAAAAACAGTAGTACACATGTTTATGTAAAGCTAGCGCTGCATGCAAAATAAGCTAGAGAAAGATGTTTCATGCATACGGTCACAATACGCTAGGCTAGTAAAAGCCTACCCACTATTCACTTGAGCGAACTTTATATGCGGTCATCGCGGTTTAAACGTCCTTTGTTTACATACGTCGTACGCTGGAAGCATTCATATTCGGGCCTAGGCCTTAGACAATATCATTTTTGATCACTGAAAACGCGAAAATGAAAAGTTCTAACTAACTTTATACTACACAGTGTATTACTAAAACAATTTCAGCATATAAAACCGATCAGATTTATAAATTATTTTCACATTTACGTGAATAAAATTAACAGCAACGAAGTCTTTTTTAATCCAATTTACTCATAATTATGTAGAAAGTGCGCCCTCTATTGTCTAAATTTGTTTTATTTTGATTAATTTCTGCTCTCAAAAATCAAGATTTTAAACGTTTATATCTTTAAAAAGCCCCCACGTTAGTCCGATCAACAACCAGATTCGTAATCTACGTCAAAAAATGCACTAGAAAAAGTTGGTTTGGAAAATTCTGCAGAAAAGTGACACCTGCCTCCAGATCCGACTGGTCTAATTGTTTAGGGTGAAATAAAAGTAAAAATGACCAAAAGCAGCATGTTTTTCGGGAAAGAATTGATTTAGAAATCAAGTGCTGACTATATTTCAAGAAATGGTTAAAAGAAAGCAAAAGATTGTCATCAAGACAGTGTAACATCTAAAAAAGAACCAAGAGTTTAACTTTTAAAACGTAAATTTGGTACTTCTTTGTTTAACGGCAATCATTAATATAACAAACGCCGTACGTGTGAACACATTATCATTTTAATCCGTGGATTACATTACCGCTTGTGTAAGCCATGCCATTCTTACACCGTACGTGTGAACGTACACTAAGTTACCCGAGACAGTATTTAGTAGTCCCAAGTGACCACTCTAAAATGATGTTAATCTGGTCAAGAGACACATGGCTAATTTTTTAGAACCATCTGTGGGCACTTACTAGAGGATAACAAGTGTATCCTCTAGTTTAGAAAATTAATTCCACATTAACTACACCTGAACATGTTACAATTGAAATGATTCAACTCACATCATCAACAAAACTGTTGAAGAGTAACTCCAAATGAGGTCGCAAACGAAGACCATCTTCCTCAGTTATGGCATCAATTAAATTCATTAAAATTAAGCCAACATATTCTGTGGAAAAACAATAATATACAATAATATAGTAACATAAAAATATATTGGGTGATCATTCCTCACAGATTTGATGGTTTCTAGGCTTCTTATGAGTTGAGTGGTGAGAACATTTTTTGTCACAGACAGGGCAGGGAAAAACTACTATTTAGTCTCACCTTGGGAAACGAGACGAAATAAAAAATTTTTTATTATCCGTATTGTTTGTTCAATTTTATTTCTTAGTGTATAGATTATGCACATGATTTATAATGAAATCTAGATAAAAAGTAACTATTATTATTATGTAAAAAATGTAGTTTATGACATTATACGCAGAGGGATCTTTGATTGGATTGTGATACTTGCTATTGTAAATGCGTTAGCACGATCCTATCCTATATTATAAAGATCCTGAGAAAATCAATCAATCAATATATCTTTTAAAAATCAATTATCTATATTATAATCAATGCATATAACCTGTAATTCGTCATAGTGACGAATTAAATCTAGTTTTGTAATTTCATTTATTCATCCAAAGAAAATTGAGGAAATACAGATTAAAATACATTAAAAGATAAAATGACAAATCAACAAGAAACTACAGCTTAAATGTGGTTGATGACCTAAAATTATTACAATGTTAAAACAGTATAAAAGTAAAAAAGGTACAGTAGCTTAACTTAATGATTAAAGATAAAAAATGAAGATTAATAAAATCATCAATTTTGTAGTTTTAACAAAGTCAATCACTTCCACACAAAAAAAATGACAAAATAAATGATTAAATGAAACCAATCTCACTATGAAGTATCAATTTCCGGCGAATTTTACATGTGCGAGTACCATTTCCGGCCATCTAGGGGTGTCATTTAACAAAAATAAATAATTATTAGTGTTCTGTGTTTTAAAATCATTAAAACAAAGAATTCATATTACGTTTCTATATTATAACTTTTTTTAGGACATTCAAGGACAAATGTCAATTTTCAAGGACTTTCCAGAACTTGAGAAAAGTAATTTATTTTTCCATGACTTTCAAGAAATTGAAGGACGCGTACGAACCCTGCATAAAGCTACAAATCGTATGTGAACAAAATGGGATAATACCTGGTTTACTCATCGATTCACTTTCCTCAAAATGAAACAAGCTATATTTCCACAACTTCATCAAAGAATGAACATCAGGATTTCTGAAAACAAAAACACTTTTAAATCTTTTTTTTTTTTTTTTTAATTTTGGGAGTTGGGGGAGATACACGATAAAACGATACACAAAAAAAAATCTACTATTCAATACAAAGCATTCTCTTGTGTAAGACGTGCTTTGCGGTTTGTGCATGTCTAGTCAGAGTTTCCAAATTCTCATTTTTTCAGTCTTATTAAACCATAGAGATAATATCTCTATGATTAAACTATAAGCATCCGCGTGATACAGTTACCTATGCTTCCGTTCTAAAGGCATGACGCGATACAAAATCATAATTCCTGTCATATGAGAATTTTATTCATTCATTTTATTTATATTAGGTGATCATTTAGAATAAAATGATCGATCACCTTGTGATTGTATGGATTTTTTTTTTCACCTTCTGTTATTCTTTTTTCTTTCCACAATTTTTATTTGACAGGATATCTCTAAAACTTGTATTAAAGTTTAATAACAATTGTATTTTTTATAAGGAGTCAATGTAAAAATGGCGTGTTACACAAGAAATTACGCACACACACGTTTTTTAAATATGAATTTTTTTCTCTTTTGCATTTTGATGACGTCATCATGTTAAAATTGGAATAAAAGATGGGTCATGTCTTGTAATTTCTTCTATGCTACACTGTAGCCATCATGGTCACCATGGTTACAAATTTGAATAACGTGGATGACCAAATTTTAACTATACAATATATTTTAATCTATTACAGCGCTTCAAAATGAAATTGTTATAGAAGCTGTTGTAGATATGAATTCATGTAAAACTTTTTTCTATCGGATGTCATGATGTCTAGTTTAATTCTTGTTGGCCTTTTACCATTATTGAAATGCTTGCTATTTGTAAAAATAAACCCACTCTGTAATGCACCATGTTTATTGTTAGTTAGGGTTTTAGGCGGAGGGAGGTGCTTATTCGAGGGGGGAGGTTTAATTTTTTAGTTATATGGTAACATTTATAATCAAATATCGAACTCTGGTGAAAATTTGGGTCATAGATGATCATGTCCAAGTTTGGTGTGATTTGGATACAAACTGTGGCCACTAAGCTGTTTACACACAAGCAAATAGGGGTGAAAACATAACCTCCTTGGCGTTGGTAATGAAGGCCCTGATAACATTTAAGGTTTGCTTGCATAAGACCACTCGTTTTATGAGTGGTCTAATACATTTTTTTTTTTTAAAGGATGAAAAGAAATTATATTAGTTATTGGTACTTACTTGACAAATCCTTCACAGATGTTTGTTCTAAATAGTCCAACCTGTATATTAGGATAATCTTCAACTAGAAAAAAATAATAATTTTAACTGAAATATACATGGGCTTTTATATTTATATATATATTTATTTATTATTTAACTTAATGTAACTATAGTGGGCCTCCTATCACAAGCCCCTTGGGGTTTCTTGGAGGTTCCTTTTATCGTCATTAAATGTACTCTTTCGTTTGTTATTTGTATTGTATTAATGAATAAAGAGATTGATTTGAGAAAAAAAAACATTGTATACCTTTACATACTACAAATATATAACACTTTATATATCACCTAAATAGATTCCTGTCATTTGATTGGACGATTGTCGGTCACATGATAAAATGTAAGTGTTCCGATTTTAACCGGCTGGAGCCCTATCATTTGGTGAACAAGATAGGCCTACCAAATCCAAACTTTTTAACATCTATCTAAAGAGTTGAACACTTTTACAAAATCTAAGAACTATTGCTCCAGCTTTTTTTTTTGGTCGGAATCAGTGATTATTACTTTTTGTATTCTACTTGACAGGGCGCGATTTTTTTTTCCGTACGAGAGTTCCTCCATCGGTTTGTTTCGGAGACTCAATCGACTCTCTTCGGTATTCGGTAAAGTCAGCTCACTGATGCGTGACAACATAATACAATTTACATTTACAAACCGCGAGCTTACTTTCAAACAGGCTCTCACAATAGTAAAATAAATCTACACTAATACGAGTTTTGATTGACATTAATTAATAACTAGGCCTACTTAGTAATTACATTAAGAACCCAATAGCATATTAAAGATATTTAGGTCTACGACCCAATAGTAGTAGGTCGTATCAGATATTATTTTTTTGAAGTTGAACGACCTTTTGTCACAAACGAGAGGCTCTTTTCTTATGGTATTGCTATGTAGCTAGCCCATAGCTAGCCATAGCCAAGCTTGTGTAGGCCTAGGCAATGTATTACTTTTGAATTTAAAATGATTATGTACAGTAAGAATTCCTATGCACAGTGTATGTTTTTTATACCTTTTAAAATAATATTATTAAATTAATATTTATATTGTAAGCTGATGGAAATTTTACGTTAAAGATGTACGTATTATCCCCAATCATGGAAAATAAAGATTTCAGACTTTTAATAATAGGCCATTTTGGAGTTTTAATTAAGTTATTGGCCTTATATAACTATTATTGTTTATTATGTGTATATGTAATTTGGAAAATAATAAAAAATACATGCAAAGTAAAAAAACATTCAATTACGGTACTGACACGACTACAAATACATTTAATAATAACACATTTTCAAGGAAGGTTGTGATACTATCATCTTATCATGAAGATCGGTTTTCTGTATTCCATATTCTTGATTTTATTTTTTTTATTCAAAAAAAAATGTTCATTTTAATTCAAAATGTCCACCGGCCAAGATATCAATAATTATTAAATTAACACAATATAAACGCTTTATAAGCAAGCATGTGTTCTATCATGAAGTACTCCATGGTTTACATTACAACTTACAAGAATACATGTTACTAGACCTGTAAATGTACAATTTTTTCAAATGTTTACACTTAAAAACCTCTGTTAGTGTTACTGTACATATAATTTCTAACCTACTACTTCATTTTATTAAAATAAAAAATAGTACTGTAGATGGAAATGTACTACATTGAAGCACACGTAGGGCTAGGCCTAGACTTGCCCCAAGTCTGTATTTATTGTCTTTTTTTATATTTATTTGTTTTTATTTCGACCGCGATTTTTCTCTGAAAATACAGACTTGTGAAACACGTATAGAAATCGATTTGCAGACCGCAAACATCCGATAAGAATGACGTAGGTTATCATACCGTATTTGGCTATATGGGGCGGGCGGTATGTAAATATGGATTTCGAATCAACCAATGATCATTTTGTTTCAAAATGAAAAAGATAGAGTACGTACAGTGCTGAATGTACGATCGAGACTGAACAACTGTTGAAATATAAAATCGTGTTGCCAAGTTGTTTTGTTTATTAATTGTTTAGTCCTGGCCTAGGCCTCCTTCGTAGGGATACTCAACTCGTACGTATGACCTGCCAAATAGAACGCCAATAAGGTACATACCACCACCGACCGGCACACAACAGGGCTACACCGGCACACAGCAGGGCTACACCACCACAAAGAACAGGACAGGGTATGGATGGGTGGGAAATAAATTAAATTATCTCCGCATAATAAATGATCCATTCAATGTTTGATTTGCGGAGAAGATAGCCTATCATATCAAGACAAGTTTTCATGTTCTTGGGAAAAATCCCATCAAATGTTTACCAGACTACTAGGCATATAAAATCATTTCTAGCTTTCAGAAACTTTCATCAATGTACCCAAGTACACATTGTCTAAACGTAATATAGCGCATGTGCATCGTCTCGTCTTAGATGTTGAGTCTTTGAAATTCTGAAATATGAATATTAAAACAGTGTACGAGTGAGTAGCCAATCGCATGCAGCTGAAACTAGTCAACCGGATAATCGTATGCACCAAGAATTCTTGGTGTCAAACCACGTGACTTGTGCGTGTTTCCCCAGACGGAGTATCCAAACTCAAGTAATACACGTATGAAACGCCATATGTGCAAAAATATTTATATTTTTACTAATATTAAGACAAAACTCCGTCTGGAGCCCAGACTAGGCTAGGCCTAGCTAGGCCTTGCTTGTGACGACCAACAAAATAAGTGCTGCTGCTGTGTGTGTGTTACTGTTTGTGAATCTGATGGTACATACATTGGTTTGTGGCTGCCTATACAGTATTATAAAATTAAAATTATTATTATTACAATGAGGTTCAGTACTACTATTAATATTTATTATTATATTTACAGTGAGTATAGTATAATAGGCCTAGTATAAATCTGTCACTCGTGCAAAAAAGCTGCTCACGTTTTGTCTTGTGGTTGCTGTCGCGCATCAGTGAGCATCGGTGGCTTACCGAAGAGTCGATTGAGTCCGAAACGAACCGATGGAGGAACTCTCGTACGGAAAAAAAAATCGCTGACAGGGCATGGGCCATTATTTTGTAGTCAGAATTTCGTCGCGTCTATAGAGGGCGAATAACAAATGAGGGTGCTATGTATGCATAGTTTAAATAGTTTAGTAGATTTATTTCTTGAAGCAAGGTACGTTGCGTGGCGTGTAAAATGTTGTCTCGTGATGATGTGAACGAATCTTCGCGTTCTAGGCCAGCTGACTTTTGTTCATTTATCACCAAACGCGAGTGACACAGTCAATATCAAACTCCTCGAGAATTTACTGGATTTCAATGTTTAATGACAGGGACACAATAATCACGCGAAAAATACTCAGTCAATATCATTGTACTTGAGGAAATATACAATTTACAATCCTCGCAGCAGTAGTCATGTGATGCAGTTTCAACCAATCACATTCACATATTTACATAGGCTACGTAATATACCTATATATATAACAATATAACATTTATAGTATTAACGTCCGAGTACTGCGCCCGCAGTAGGCTTTTTCCTGATAAGACAATACCTGTCAAGTGCAAATAACTAAAAAGAAGTATGCAGAAAAAAGTACAATATTTAATACATAGGTTATTGACCAACAATGAAAATGACAAATAATATTGTGTACAATAGGTGATCTTTTTAAGATCGTATAAAATGTGCTAAGTTTTTAAAAATCTAACTGCATTTTATGTTTATAACAACAAGGCCATATACATGGCTGCAGGCGCATGCTCAAGTTAAGTGTTTACCGACCGACCGACATAGTGAGCTGTAGAGTCGAGTTGCACGCGACTAAAAACTATATGGGCCTATTGCGATAATTGTTTTAATCTTTAAACGGTAAATTTGAAAAAATTTAAATCTAATAACTGGGTCTTCACGAAAAAAAGGTAGTTGTTGCAAGGTGAACCTGTGAACTCATCGTGAATCCAATTAATGCATCAACTAGACAACGGCAGGCTAGACCTAGCGTATGATGTTCCTATGTAATCTATGTTTACCAGCTAGGTCTAAGACCGTCCACAAGAGTATATTTGATGCGACCTACTTATAATAATAATAATAATAAGCTTTATTTAATCACGGATACTTAACTCAACTAAAAGTTGTTTTTCAGTAAGACCGTGCTCAAAGGAAAACACCAACAATAATAAATGTAAAAAGCAGATATCAAATCAAATAATAAAACAATTACAGAAGCAAAAAACAAAAGCAGATAATAAAACAATTACAATGAAATAAAATGAAACAAGGATACACTTAATACTAACTATAAAATTAAATAATACACTACATTTAAATAAAGCTACATGAAATTAGCAGTTAACAGTTTCTTAAAAAGAGAGACAGAGTTCACATTTTTAATATCTTCATGTAGCTCATTCCAAACCTTGGCACCTCTATATGATAAGCTACGTTTTTTGTAGTTTGTTTTTGGTTTTGGTACTATTAAATTTGGCTTAGTTCTAATATTATAGTAATTGTTTTTGATATTGAACTTATTTAATAAATATGGAGGTGCAAGGTTGTTCATAATCTTAAACATAACAATAGCTTTCATCTAAGTTCATCCAATTTAGACTTTGTAGAGCTTGAGTACTAGAGTCGGTTTGAGATTTGTTTGTACTGTAATAACTTTTGCTGTGCGATTTTGAACTGATCTGAACTTGTAGTGTTTTACTTTGAGTTATATTTGAACGTCCCCAAACAACATGGCAATACTCAAGATGAGGAGCCATAAGTGATTTGTATAGTTTGCATTGAATTTCTTTTGGAAATATATTATTAGTCTTTTTTAAGTAGTACAAGCTCTGCAAAGCCTTAGATTTTACATTATCGATTTGTGAGCACCAAGAAAGATTATTATCTAATATCACACCAAGGTGTTCACATTTATTTACACGAGAGATTGGTTCTCCATCTATGTTAATGTTGACTTTTAAGTCAGATAGTTTACTTAACCTCTGTCTCGTTCCAATTAACATAAATTCAGTTTTTTAAACATTTAGGCTAAGTTTGTTGCATAGGAGGCATCTTTTAAGACACAATAAGTCAGAATTTATTGTTTCAGTAAGGTTATTAATATTATTGGAAGTGTAGTATATGGCAGTGTCATCAGCATACATAGAAACCGAGCATTTATTTACAGCATTAGGCAAGTCATTAACATAAAGGAGAAACATTAATGGTCCTAGGATGGACCCTTGAGGAATTCCACATATACTGTGACTTTCATCAGAAGAATCACCATTTACATTGGTTATATGTACACGATTATGCAGGTAGTTTTCAAACCACTGAATAACATTTGAATGAAAATTGAAAGATCTTAGCTTATTGATAAGAATACTGTGATTTACTGTATCAAAAGCCTTTTTCAAATCTATCATTACTAACCCAATATAATTTCCAGTGTCAATGGCTTCTAGCCAGGTCTCTGTGATATTAAGCAATGCAGTCGTAGTTGAGTAGCCTGGTCTAAAACCCCACTGATTTTCATATAGCATTTTGTTTAGATTTAGGAAATCATAAACTTGTTCAAATACAACTTTTTCAAGAACTTTAGATAATATTGGGAGAATTGAAATTGGCCTATAGTTATTACATTCATTTTTATTTCCACCTTTATGAAGAGGGCAGATCTTGGCCCTTTTCCATTGTTTTGGAAAAGTTAGATTTTTTAAAGATAAATTAATTATATATGTTATTGGGTAAACAATTTCATCGATAGCGATTTTTAGAAGATTAGCTGGTATGTCATCAGTTCCAGTTGCTTTTTTTGATGAAAGTGAGTTAAGAAGTTTATGTATGTCTTGTTTATTAACATATTTAAAAGTTAATTTGTCGTTATTATTTACATCATTAGTAAAGTTAGAGAGTTGATTAGTAGATTGAATACTTTGAGCTAATGTTGGACCCACATTGGCAAAATATTTATTTAATACATTTGCAATATCTTTAGAATTAGTTACTTCATCATTTTCTTCATCATTTGTGGTTTTAATACTTGTTATATTCATGCTTTTAGTTTTGCCAGGAATAATTAATTTAATATTTTCCCATATCTTTTTCTGATCGTTAGTATTGAGTTGTTCAGAAAAATAGTTCTTACTTTTTCGAAGTTCATAATTTACTTGATTTCTTAATTTTCTATATTCAGGCCAAAGCTGAGGCCTATTTTTCTTATTTATTCGTCTTTTTAATGCATCTCTTTTTCTGATGAGAAGTATTACATTTTTAGTTAGCCATGGACTGTTTTTTTGGAGAACTCTTTTACATTTAATGGGTGCATTTTTATTTGCAATATTAAGAAAGGTTTTTTGAATGAAATCAACAGCATCATCAACATCAGTATAATTCTTAATTTCAGCCCAATTTGTATTAAGTAAGTCAGTTTTAAATTTATTTTCATCAAAATGTTTATAGTTCCTATTTGTTTTAAATCTATGGTTACTTTTCTCTTTGTATGCTTTTCCAAATTTGATTTAGATAGCGGAGTGGTCACTAAGACCAGTATGGAGTACACCACTGTTAGCTATTTTTTCTGGCGATGAAACATAAATATGATCAATTAAAGTACTAGAGTGATCTGTAATTCGCGTAGCTTCAGAAATTAATTGTGTTAAGTGATAGTTATTTGTTAATTCTTTTAATTTTAAAGTATAGTAAGATGGAGTTGATGATAGAAGGTCACAGTTTATGTCCCCAATTAAAATAATTTCGTTATCAGTATTATCTCTTTCAATTTGTTTAAGAATTTTTTCAAATTCATCAAATGTATCAGTACATGAATTAGGTGGGCGATACCATGCAATAATTTGATAACAATTGCTTCAAGATTAGGACTCATTAAATTTTCTAAAATTTCATAATTGAAAGAACAGTTTTGACTTATATATACTGCTACACCCCCTCCTTTTCAGTTTCTATCCTTTCTAACAACATTAAAACCATTAATCTCAATTTCATTGTCGCTTATAATATTATCAAGACGTGTTTCATTTAAAGCTACAATGTCAATATTGTTATTTTCCATTAAGTATTTGATTTCATCAAATTTTCCAGGGAGGGTAACGATGTTTAAACCTAAAATATTAAGCCCTTTTCCATTAAATACATTACCAATATCTGTAAGCAAATTATCCTTAACAGAGTCAATTTCATTTTCTGAGTTGATTGTAGAAGAGTTCGTATCGTTTGTATTATCTGTGGCATTCTCTTCATCGCCTACTTTTCAGTTTCTGTTGAATTTCATATCACAGTATTTTGTTTTGTGTCCTGGTTTGTTACAGTCCCAGCAGACAATAGAATGGCCATGTCGACAAACTCTTCCATTGTGTCCAGTTTCCCCACAGAAGTGGCATCGTCAGGATTTTGCTTCTTGATGAACATAAGAACTATCAGTGACTCTACGTGTTGGCAGTATTTCAATTTGCTTGTTGATGCTTTTTAGAAGAGCAGCAGTGCCTAGTTGGTTTAGATGGAGACCGTGTTGTGTAAATTTTCTTGTGTCATACTTGCTTCCCATGATAAAAGCATTTGAGTTGTCAATATATTTTCCTTCAAACGTTGATTTCAGAACTTTGTTTACCTCATAGACTCTGTTGTCAAAGATATATCTATCGAAACGAGGGCAGCTATCAGAAATGAACACTTGACCACAGATTCTTGGTTCTAGATATTTGATAATGTCATTCATATCAGAGATTACTTTTCGAAGAGAGTAGTTATTGGATGCACAATCATTGGTTCCGGCATGTGTAATAACGTAGTTGATATTTGTTAGATCAGTATCTTTAACCCGTTGTTCTACTGTACGTCTTTGATGGTAGCGCCTCGTAGTGTGGACACTGTGGTATTTTTTAAGCCTCTAACTTTGATATGCTTTAGCATAGAATCGCCAATAAGTAAGTTCTTGATTGAGCTTTCGGTTCTCATTTGCTTTGTTGGTGTCTGAGAACTTGCTTCCTCTTCATCAATGGTGTCATTCGTAATCGTTGGTTTAATGGTATTTGTTTCACTTACATTGATGAGAGATGGCTCAGGTGTCGATGTTATTTGATCAAGAGTCGGTGTGGCAACGTTAGATGGTGGTTGTTGTACAGTATCATCAAGCACATCAAACGTGTTACATCAAACGTGTTACTTGAGATGGTGCTAATGCCATTTTGTTTACAGCATAGATTAGATTTAGATACAAACTTTTTAGGTAGTTCGAATTCAGATTCACTTGCAATATTCTGTAAACTAAGAATTTGTTGCTCAAAGAGACCAGTTTCTTTCACTCATTTCTTTAACACATTGACTGCCAAGGCATTTTCCGTAATTTCTGTCCCAGTGCCAAGTCCCGTTTACATATTAAATTACAGTTTGAAAGTGTAACATCTGGTCACAGACTATCATGATGGGGTCAATATCTGACCCCCATCCTCTGACCCACCCTATCATCGAGAGATAAAAACAGTAAACCACACTGAATCATTTCATCCTTTATTATTTTTATTTACTATTAGCGCAATTTATGACATGTTTGAGATGATTATATTGAGTGTGAGGGCGCCATCGTATCAACCATATTCAATGCATGAGGGAATAAACACAAACAAACATATGACATTTATTTTTAGATTATCGTTTACGTACATCATTCATAAACTGCCATGCGATAATTCCTGTTCCAATCACCACTGCCAGCGATTCTACATACAATACAAAAGTGCTACGAATTTGACGTAGTATTACGTCTTGGCAAGTAGCGACACGCAATTTTTGACGTATAAATACGCCGTGGCAGTGAACGTGTTAAAAGCTGTACTAAGATGTACAAAATTTGAATGGATTTCTTTGAATTCGTGTAGCTGTTGTTTTAGTTCAGAAACTTTCTCATCAGACTGCTTTATTTTCAGCTTTAGTGATGGGGTCTGGTCCCAGCATTTAGGCGTTTGAGTTGAACAGTCAATTGCTTTCACAAACTCAGAGGATTCACAATTCTGACTGTAATCGTTGAGTGTTATTTCTTCAATTAATGGCGCTGTTTCAATATTTAGCTCGTCTTTAGATTTCCTTTCATAATCATAGCTTAGTTTTCTGAATAGATCAATATTATCAGGAGTCGATGTTTCAAATGGAAGCCTATCAAAATGACTTCTAAGTTCATCAAAGCCATAAAAGCTAGAGTTTGTAATATCTAGGATGCTTGGAGCTTGTATATGACCATAGCTAGGCCATTGGTTTTCCATTGTTAGCTTTGTTTGAAATTAGGCGGAAAAAGCTTGTGTACTTACTTGAACAATAGAAAGCTGGTGTATCAATTGTCCTTGCTTGAGCCTATCCTCAACATGAAAAAACACTTAATATCCAGCTTATAATATTGACTTTGACAATAAAAATTACATCTCCATGTTAAGAAAACAACAGTTTAGACAATTTATCAGTCACTAGCTGGTAGAAAGTTGAAAACTAATTTATAAAGAAGATTTTTCAAGAGCGTTTTTTCAAGAGCGTCTTCTTGGCTTGGCTTGTTATCTCTTACTTAGGTAGTGCATTGCTTTTTCTCAGTCTTTTTATCAAAATTAAACATAAAATGTACATTTAAGACAAGGAATGGCCTGGTTTAATGTTTTTAAAGTAATATGTATTGTAGGCATTTTTATTGACTCAATAAACATAAAAAATAGAATAAAAAATATTCAAACCTATTTGGTAAACATTTGCCAAATTTCCTTTACTGGCTTCTTGTCTGCACACAGCAGTAAGAAGAGTAACATCAAGGTCAATACCAATTTCCTAAAAATAAGCACAAACAACAAATGTATTTGTGAAATTGACTACTAATACTCAGAAAATGTGAGAAAAATGTTGTTTTATATTAACATATTTAAACCAGATTCCTGCACTGCAGGGACTGATGCTCCTATGTGATGTTTAATAAGCCAGTTCACAGTTACCTCATGCAGTGCATGACATCATAGGTCAAGAGGTCATTTGTGATAAACAAGTCTCTCGCAATGCTCAAAATGTCCTGATAAATGTAGCGCATTTTAGAACGCCATGTGCACGTCGTAAGTTAGAATACTGCGCACAGAAAAAAGATTATGAAAGAAAACAAAATGTTGTCAGTGTGCTCTCTATTTTGTGTCCAAGTATATAGCCTACAGTATACACTATATATTGTGTACATACTACATATAGTCCAGTAAAAATATGGTTGAACCTAGAACAAATTGCAACAGAATTTTTTTTTGTTTTATTTGGTTGATATGGTGAACATGAACATCATATCCAAAGTTTACCAAAATTGGACATCGGGAAGTGGGTTAATTAGCATAAATTCAAAATGGCCGCCATTTGCTATTTTAAAGCCCCATATCTCCTTAACGGTTGGATTTAGACCACCTATATGCATTACGAGTAGATATAAATGTGATATTAAACATTCTAACTGGCATATTTAAATTTCCATAGGACGTACCTATGACGTCATATGGTAGTTGTGACGTCATAAATTATGTTATAAATGCTTAAATGACATTATACTATGCGAACAATTTAGAAACTGCAGAAAAACAAGTTTCCTAACATTCTCCTTGTTGAAATGAACATAATTTCCAAAGTTTACCAAAATCGGACGTCAGGAAGTGTGTTAATTAGCATAAATTAAAAATGGCCGCTATTTACTATATCATTTTGAAGCCCTATATCTCCTTAATGGTGGTTTTAGACCACCAAAGTGCATTGCGAGATATAAATGTGACATTAAACTTCCCAATTAGCACATTTAAATTACCATATGACGTAAATATGACGTCATAAGGTAGTTGTGACGTCATATATTATGTTATAACTGCTTAAATGGCATTATCCCATGCTAAACAAGGCCAAACAGCCATTAAGTCGCGTGCTACAATGCATAGTGATACCGGACCGACAGACAGACCGATAGACCGACAGACCGACAGACAGACAGACCGATAGACCGACAGACAGACCGACAGACAGACAGACCGACCGACATAGTGAACTATACTGACCGAAATTACTGAACATGTTTAAAAATGTTGAAATGTTTAAAAACATTTATATTTTTTTATTTACTTTCGACGTGCTCATATAACGTAATTTCGAGTTGAAAAGTAAGTCAAGAAAACAGAAATCGGGCAAAAAGAGTGCGCAATAACATTTAACGCGCAGTGCGCGCGCAAAAATGTGCGCACTCATGGCAATTTTGTAAACGCTTAAAATTGCCTGAAATGTACTCTTATTTCATCGAAAATAAATTTTGAAAATTTTAAGCGCACGTACGCATGCGTTACATGCGCTACGCACGTAATTGTATTGCCATATGATGATTTATGCACTGAAATTTATGAGTACCAAATTTTATTTAATTGTGATTCATGGTTGTGAAGATATGATTACAAACGTGAATTTACTGTTGAAATGAACATGATATCCTAAGTTCACCAAAATCAGACTTCAAGCGGGTCAATTAGCATAAATTCAAAATACCATTTTGAAGCCCTGTATCTCCTTAGCGGTTGGGTTTAGACAGCCTATGTGCATTACGAGTAGATATACATGTAAAAACCATTGAAATTTATCATTAAGTTTCCATTTACAAAATCTTATGAAAATAGATATTCTACAGAACCGTATGAAAGGTGATCATCAACTGTATTTCCGAAACTGATTTGTACTCAAGCGCACATCTTGTTTTGTGTTTTCTAAAACTACATCTTTTAGAATTTTATCTCTTTAAATTGGTAAAGGAATAAAAAAAATATTGTAATGAGGCGATTGATTGTGGGTCAGGCTATTCAAACCCATCATTCCCACAAACTCATCTCAATTAAAATGAAAATGATAAATGTCATACTGTAGTTTTCTGTACAGTCAGCATCTCCATTCTGGTCTTTCAAATTTGCTATTTCATTGCATCTGTTTGGTGTCGATCATTTATGAGACAACAACTTTTTATGATGTTTTATATAATGTTTATCTTTTGAATCCTGTTTCCAAGATTCAATGAGCATATAACAAGGACACTTCATCCTAGTGTTAACTAGGATGAAGAACCATCAGTTAAAAGATACACATCAACGGAATCCAAAAAGGGGTTGTTAAGGTAATACAGTAATTTTCAAACTTGCCACTACTAATTACAGTATTTTATTTTTCGACAAGACAGTATTCAACTTCCTTGACAAAAAATGTCAGAAAAATGGAATAGAAACTTTGAATGCAGATGGGGATCTATTAAATATCTTACTTTGCCATAATTAAAAAAAGCGATTGCGTTTTAAGTTAAGACAGAAGAAGCAAAAAATAGTGGAATAATTGGTACTTAAAGAAAACATCTTAAGGAGCAAATTTGCAACATCTTTGTAATGCTCTGCACTTGCAAAGAAACAGGGGGATGCATTCTATTCTAAGCAAGAACTGTTTGGTCCAAAATTTAAAAAGACATCAGAAAAGCCAATGAAGTAGACTTGCTGTGCCTACATGTATGGTGGAAGTATTTTGACGGCGCCAACATTACATTTTCTATGTATGTACTTTGGATTGGAAACTTACTGTGATCCAACTCCATATTTAGAATGGGGTCGAATTATTAAATCATTACTTAATTAAGAATCCTATTTCTTTAAATATATATGAGATATATATGCAGTTATAAAAAGTTGCAGTTGCAGAAAATTAACTGGAATGTTCTATTGCATGTTGTGAAGGGTGGCCGAATAACTTCTGATACCCATGATCTTAACCTGGATGTGGTAAATGTTCTACTATTTTCATGAGATTAAAACATTTTTTCCTTTCGGTTTCTATATTTTCCCCTTAGAATAATGCCAATTGAGCATTATTGTGACAAAATACATGACGTCATATGTCTTATGACATCATAGGTACGTTATATGGCAATTTAAATATGCTAATTATAAAGTTTAATATCACATTTATATCTACTCTCAATGCACTTAGGTGGTCTAAAACCAAGCGTTAAGGAGATATGGAGCTTCAAAATGGTATGATAAATAGCGGCCATTTTGAATGTATGCTAATTAACCCACTTCCTGACGTCCGATTTTGGTAAACTTTGGAAATAATGTTCATTTTAACAAGGAGAATGTCAAGAAACATGTTTTCTTGCAGTCCCTAAATTGTTCGAATAGTATAATGTCATTTAAACAGTTATAACATAATATATGACGTCACAACTACCATATGACGTCATAATTACGTCATATGGAAATTTAAATATGCTAATTAGAATGCTTAATATCACATTTATATCTACTCGTAATGCACTTAGGTGGTCTAAATCCAACCGTTAGAGAGATATGAGGCTTCAAAATAGCAAATGGCGGCCATTTTGAATTTATGCTAATTAACCCACTTCCCGATGTCTGATTTTGGTAAACTTTGGATATGATATTCATTTGAACCATATTTACCAGACAAAACAAAAAAAAATTCTGTTGCAATTTGTTCTAGGTTCACCCTATTTTTGACTTATCTTTACTGGACTAATAGAGTGTAGCATAGGTTAAAATATGGGACCCGCCTTTAATTCTAATTTTTAACATGTCGTCATCACCAAAATGAAAGACGAAGATAGCAATTTCTGAAAATTTTCTGAGCAACAACATATTTTAACGTGTAGAAGAAATGTGGATACATGAAATATAGATGCGCTCTCTTTCAAATATGATGAACTATGACGCAAAATATGAAAATACGACTCTTATAATTCAACTGGCCATATGATGACGTCATAGTTACAGATCTTTTATTGTTATACAAACCAAAATAGTACAGTATGAAATTTGTCTCTTGTAGCAAAAAAAAATACACTTAATTAATAGACAAAAAGGTACAACGCATGCAAAATACAATAACATTATCAACAATGTATACACCAACATTCGATGCGCAAAATTTGTACATGAATTTGTATCTACAATTCAACAGCTTCCAGAAAACGTTTTAATCATGAGTATCACTTTTCATTCTAAGGAGCTATAACATTACTAAACTTTCATATTAATTTTATTGTGGTCTGAAGAACTAAGATAATGTTTCATGTCAACTTTGGTCATGCGGATGCATATCATTGCTGATCAAAACAAACATACATTTCGCACTTGGCTTTTTTTACACAGAGAGGGAATAAAAGGGGACACCCTGCATGCCTGTGTCGCAGTGGTACGGTCCATCCCTGCCAAATAACAATTATAGTGTTGAGCGCAATAATGTGCTAATGCAGCAATCTTTCCTGCGACACACGGCGGAGCGGAAGTAAACAAAGCAGAACCGATAGGCTTACAATTGGCCTAGTTTAAAAGGAACAAATGTCACCAGGCAGGTAAATCATTGTAAAATTATTATTTTCACTTACTAATATTTTAAGTTCGCCAGCTCCTATGGACTGGTTACACATGCAATTCTCTATTCAGAACTCATTGCAATATGGGAAAAATATCAGAGTGGGCGTTTATTAGACACAATATGGTATATTGCTATACAGTACCAAGGAGAAAACAAAACGTTCTCTAACCTTTAACTCCTGAATGATTTCGTCGGTGGATCCTTCTATGGCTGGCAGTATATACATCTTTATCATGTCATTTGTAATAGGTGCTTTCATCTGAACTGCTGCTTTCAGCAAATTTAAAATACCTAGCAAAAATCATTGCACTGTTTTTCTGAATACTAATATCCAGTGATTAAATTTAACACAATTATGACAAGCCAAGTCCACCAAATTTCCTCAATCCATTCCATTCAATGTAAAAATTCAATGTAAAAACTAAATCATTTATCGTGAAGTTAAATCGGTCGTCATCAATTCAAACAATTCATTGTCAAGTGAAATCATTCATTGTCAAGTCAAACCATTTTTCGTCAAGTCGAACGATTCAATGCAAAATTATACCATACCCGAACAAGATAATGACCGAATTTAAATATGGCATGATACCAACAATTGCGCTAATGATTCCCGAGACAACTATAAAACGCTGCAACTTTAACCTCACTCAGGATATTTATTGAAAGGTATCAGCAACATACCATAGCAACCAAGAAGTTAAGTGAATAATCGGGTCTCTGATGGCTTTGTCTCTGGTTCCCAGAAACTTTCTTGCAACCCCTTTACCTACACAGTCAACCAAATGCCCGCTGGCATAACTCATACAACTTTAATAAATTACACGGGTAAGCATAGTTGAAATTTCAAAAATGCGCAAAATTAATTTCTAATCAATTTTTAGGACATTTTGAGCATTATGACAAGTATAAACATATATATTGCGAACATTTCAACACCAAAATTGGCTCCCTACGACAAATATTTATTATTGTTATTATAATAGAATTAAACGTATTAAAATATGTAAAAGGTCAATAACTAAACTTCCGGTCATTTTCAAGCAATATCTGTTAAACTGAATATAAATGTATATCTTGGGAACAATTTGCTCCTATTTTTAATTCTCTTCGGCCTGTCGTTACTTAGAGGTAAAAGAGATCAAAGATCAAAATTGCTAAAAATGGGGTTTTCGGTCAATTTTACAAAGAAATTTCTGTTGGAGTTAATATAAACACACAAAATTATCTCACTACGTCCAGTATTTCCAGAGATATAGCATGTTTTATAAAAAATAGGGGCCATTTTGTTTATGCTAATTATGCAAATTGCTCAATGCTGACAGTCCTCCAGTAAAAAAAAATCTTCATTCTGATGGTATCGAGAATCAAAATCCATAAAAAAAAACTATAGAAAACATTGCAAGTTTAAACCCCTTGGCTGCCGGACTAATCAGTTAGGCCGTTTTTCACACTTTGAACTTCAATGCTAAATGTTTAAAAAGTGTGATGCCAGGCCTCATATTTTGAATAAAACTATACATAAACACTGTTTAACTGTAATCATACTGATGTCAAGAAAAGTCAACAACGGTAAGCTACAAAAATGCTCTGATGTCGAGAAAAGCTGACAATCAGACTTTCTCAGACATAGGTTTAGATATACAGATATTTCAATACCTTCCAAGCCCTCTAAAACTATGAGGTCAAGAATTAAATTTGCTTAAAGATGTATTGTCCCTTTGATTAATTCTCAAAAAAAAAATTTTTTTTTAATATTCTGAAAAAAAGTGGGTCATTTTGAAGTATCAGAATAGTTATTAACTTTAACCAAGTTAACGAGTCGTAAACAATCCTAATTAGCATCATGCATAATGCATACTCATGGTTTGAAATCTTTGTTTAATTTCGCTTGCGGCAATTTTCCAGAAGAAATGTAATCAAATTAATTTACCTGTTAATTAGGTAAACTTGTTGTTTTTGGCTTGAATTTTCAACTTAAAGTGAATAACTTTAATATATCCAATTTAAATATAGAATATTTTGACCTTCATTTTTTGTGTTTGAAGGGACAATACATCTTTAAGTTACATAATTTATAATAAATAAAATAGCCTGGTAACAACCAGAAATTTACCTTGATTGTTCTTTTGACTGGCTTCAAATACCATTAATGGATAGAAGTAGATACCTTTTATCGGAATTTCCTACAAAAGAAATACACAGAGAGCTTCAATAAGCAGTCAGTGCTATGAAATTAAATTGTGTTTTTTCTGATTTTCTTTGATTTTTAATGCAGATTGCTGAAATTGGCTCTATTGTCGCCTGAAAAATGTAGGCCTAAGCATAGCCTAGAGATTCAAAATCTAAGATAACCCACTGTATATTTTTAAAATAAAACAACATTTTTCCAAAACAAACATTTACACTGCCGGCACGGTTTATAACGACGCCCAGTATTTAAACAAAAGCATTTCTTAGGTCACATAAGCCAAGCACACTTTCAACAATGCATCAATAATAGTAAGGTGGTGTTCACCAACGAGGTGAAAAAGACTTGCTTTTAAATGAATTTTTACATGAAACTTGTTTAGGGAAAAAAAAATGTCTACCTTAATAACAGAATTATCATAGGCCTACAGTAGGTGGCTTAAACTATCACGCTTGAAAAAAAGTGTCTAGCATTACTCATTGTTTATATTGAACATAGGCAGGTATTAGATATATCTAGATGATGTACGCTCAAGATTTGTGTATACCTTAATATTAGCTTATATAGCATCCTCTAGGTAATTTAAAATTATATATAGCATGCCCTCTATTGTTTACCCAAAATGTTGGTGTTTTTTTTCAACTTGGGAGCTCTGGATTCTTGTTACTGTAGTATGGGGGCGACTAGTAGGATATCGTGGTATCTAACTGTCACTCTCAGTTAACAAGAATTTGTTTTGTGAATTGTTCTTTTCGTTTGTAACAGGCATGTACAGTAATCAGTAATAACTAGATTTAATTCATCACTATGACGAATTATAGGTTATATGCATCAATTTAAATAACAATAAATGATTTTTTAAAAGATATCATTTTTTCAATCACTGTAAAAGTACTGTATATACTTTAAACTTTAATATATTCAATTCAATTTTTGGTCAAAGAAAATGTTAATTTTTTTTTTTTTTTGTCGAAATTCATAACAAATATATTTATTATGCAGTTAATGACAACGTAATCAACATTTTTTCTATTATTACTTTATGCAATGAAAAATAGGTCACCGAGCAAAAGTTATTTTTCATAAATCTACTTCTAAGTTTTAGGTACCGTCCGTAATCTGAAGTACGAAAAAAACACATTGAAAAGATCTTTGAAAATGGTGATACATCCGTAGATATGCAAATAGTTTTTCAAATTAATGATTACCATACAATACAAAGAAATGTTTTCAATATTTAATTATCCAACTGAAGTTAATTAGTATACTGGTTTCCTTTTTAGAAATCAGTATGTATGTATAAAGTATGTACCAATTTTCTATATTATTGATTAAAGTTCTAAAAGTTATGCACGATTTCTTGAAATGTGCCCTTACGTAAATATATATGTGACCCGATCTGGCAAAACCCTACTTTTGTCGGAAATATTCATTTTGTATTTTTTATATATTTGGATTATTTGAATCATAAGCTTTGTAGTGGTGTTTATTTCATAAAAATTGAGTAAATATTTAAAAAGTTATTACATTTTAAAAACTTACAAATCATTCAATTAGTTTACGAAAAAATCGCGTTTGAAGTTTGCAATGAAATTCTTTTTGATACGCGCTGAAAACTCACTCCGTAGCAACGCGATATTTTGGTCTAAGGCACAATGACGTCATACCAGGAAGTGTGTGCGATATAATAGCAGCGTGCACATCATAGTCAATTTGACTGATTTCAGACGCCGTTTTAACTTATTTAGTCACTCGAATTAACTATTTTGCACTATTGAAAAGCAGCATTATAACGTCAAGCTTATTTTAACTGGTTTCGGAGGTGTTTACGATATCAACAGTGAAAAACCAAGCAGGCCTAGCCTAGGCCTAGCTAGGCCTTTTCAGATTTTCGCCGTCATCGCCTGTACTGTATAGTATTAAGACCTACTGATGGGTGTTTATCAGGCCGTGTATGGCAGCGGTGCATCGACATTGGGGCTGGCGTTAGTAGTAAACTAGCCTAGACAAGTTTGGCGCCTTGCAGAGTCACAGCTTGCTAGCTACTAACATTGTATTGACGATTTAATACATTTATTTTTTTTATAACGTGGAAGATTCGCTGTAATGTTTGGACTTGAATCCAATGAGTTTAAAAAACATTTAAGATGAAAGGACTGGACAATAAATTAAATAAATAATTAAGAGCCGATTGGATATATAAAATGTATAAAGAAAACTATTTATTGACAATAAAGCTAGGCCCAGTAGTAGTAGTAGGCCTACAAAACCATAATAAAATTAAGGCCTAGCCCAAAAAAATATAGAAAATACAATTGAATTTATGACGTGAATTGTCTATTTTACTATGGTATAAACAAATACAGGCTACAGCTATTGCAGAACACGCCGAACACTTTACTTTGAATATTAAAATCGTTTTTATTCCAATTTACGACATGCTGTGTGTAAAATGAAAATAACCTCACAAAAATGTAAACAACTTTTTATTTCCGCGCGTAGAGCGTATAACATCTAGCGCGTTGACCAATAACGTTTGTTATTGCGATGATGCGCCATAGCAACACACGCAGTTCGCTGTTCCAGAAACTTCGAAGAACCGAATTTTCTGAAATTATGTCATAGTAAATCAAAGTTTTCATTGGTTCCTTCTTTAAACTCCGCCCTAAAACTTCCATATTTGGAATGTCAAATGGATGAGCTTTATTTTGATGTGTGACCTTTCAACATTGTGTAGCGAACTGGCGATCAAAATGTCGTCAAACTCGGCAACTTTCAACTGAATTTACGCTAAATTTTAGCGTAGATCGTGAATAAATTGTTAGGCTTGAGGAAAATACATGTTTTTAAAACTCTCTTTTTTCATAATTTTAATTAAATTTCGGGGGTTTAAATCAGGTAGACGTATTCTTAAATAGTGAAACATTTCGAAAATGCAAAAACATGTAATCTGCCAGGGTAGTCGATTTGGACTTATTCTGACTGATTACGTGAATTTTGAATTGCCGACAAAGAGAGGGTTTTGCGAGATCGGGTCACATATATAGATGAAAATAAGTTCACATACCTTTTTGTGCATCATCTCCAACATAGACAATGTATAATCTAAGAAAAAAAATACAGCATATATTTAAAATAAAATGTATGGACAAATTGTGTGCCAATATTCTTTATGGTTACCATTCTATGAGTGGCCTATTATATAATTGTTTTGCAGCTACTTCTGTACTCGCTGGATCAGCTGTATGTATATCAGCTGATGAGACCACCACCGATTAAAAAGGACCTGAGGCGGTGAGAATACAGGAGTATCCATGTCTCTTGCTGTGGCCTAATATAGACAGTTGCAATCAACTATTGATATTGTAAATCAGTATCAAAAACTTATATACATCATCAAAAACGCGCGCGGATTGTGCAATTCGACGTGCTCGTATGACGTGATTTTAGGTCGAAATTGTTTGAAAAGTTGATAAAATTACTAGAAAAGGCTGTAAAAACATAAATCACGCAAACAAAAATGTTTTTAGGGCTACGTGTGCACGCACGCGTAAAATTTTGCGCACGCTTGAAAATTGTTGAAATGCTCAAAATGACCTGAAACGCGTAGAAAGTTGATTAGAAATTGATTTTTTGCATTTTGAAATTTTAAACGAGCGTGCGCACGTAACTTTCTGTGAAACATGCAATTTTTAATCCATAGAAATGTTGCCCTTGATATAACTTAAATTTTCACCAAGTTTCAATACAAAAGGAATTTTGGTTTTTAATCTATGATCAATCATTGAAATTTATAAAATCGCGCGCGCGACATCGTCAAAAAGCTTGGCTGCACATCTACAGGTCAATCTTATGACAAAGTTATACAATCTTATGTTGGCCAGAATTAAGATATACTGCGAACAAAATTTGTGGTAAGAAAGAAGAACATAGAAAAAAAAAAAAGATTGTGACAATAACAAGGGGTTATCCGCCAAGTGCGGATAACCAATTACTGTTTTATTATTACCGTAGTTCCCCGGGTATAATCCCACCCCCCTTGTACGTGAAATTTGCTCGAATTTGGGAGGTGGGACTATACCCGGGGATTTCCCGGTGCATGAACTGAAAATGACAATATTTCTTCTGGCTACGATTTAGGCTATCTAAAGCTATATTCCGATGTAGGCCTAGACATTAGACTGCCAGGTCATCTAGGCCTAGGCGGCCTAATTGGTCTATGCCTACTGTATAGATTTTCTCCCAGATTTCTACTTAAAAAATACCCTAAAATGTGATCTGGGCCTGGCTTCCTAAATAATATCGACATAACTCATACGAGTTCTCCGTCTCTCCCGATTCCCCACGCTCAAGCTCTGTGCAAATCGCATGTTGTTGCATGCGACACGAACTACAGTACTGCTCCGGTCGGTATAGAGGGCGGTGTTTTTTATGGTAATCAAGCATGCAGTAGTGTAAACAAGGCATGCAGTATGTACACGGCGAGCGAGTGTGCGGCGAATGTATGATGTGCAGAACGCGAAGATTAAGGTTGTATTCAACTTTACGATGGCCAATGTTTGATGAGTTTTAAGTCAGCCGAATTCAGAGAAATTACTCTATTTTTTGGTGAGAATTTCTTTTAAAAAAATCGACGTCGGCCTAGCTAGCTAGGCCTACCTCTGTCCTAATGATAAATTATACACTGGGACTTTGCCCGGGGATATGCTTGCGTGCGAAGGTAATCGTAAAGTCGGGGGTGGGATTATACTCGAGGTGGGATTATACCCGAGGAACTACGGTATTATATTGTTAATGTTCTCTACTGAACCACTTTGGAAATCAAACATGCTTTAGCACTGAAAGTGTCATTCAGTATAAAGACAGAATGAATAAATAAATATTAAAACTGAGTTTTGGCAAACTGCCTTAAGGCATTAGCAAATTTTAATATTGTTTTTAGGCTGCTAGCCTATATACAAATAAAGATGTACAGTATTAAAATTGGGTAAACTTAAAGGGGCTATTAAAAAAAGGTTTTTCATATCATGGTGCTAATATGGAATAGTTTATTGCCACAAATTTATTAGTGTTATTTTATATTATTTTTTCTGATTTTTTTTTCTTTCCTCCATCCCCATGATGTATATAAAATAATTCTTAAAACGATAAAAATGAGAAAATCTATGAGAATGAGAAAAATCTACACATAATAATAATAATAACTAGATTTGAACTCGTCACTACGGACGAGTTAGGTTATCCGCAGCGCAAACGCCACGTGCACGTAATACGTTAGAATATTGCGCACAGTATAACGATTATGCCATTGAAAAAATGTTAGTGCGCTCTCTATTTTACGTCACGTCTAAGTATATACGGTATACACTATACACTGTATACGTACTACATACAGTGCAGAATAGGTGAAAATAAGTGACCAAAGTTATTGACGCTTTTGGACATGATGACGTCATCACAATTTTAAAAACGGTATATCATGCGAAAGATAATTGATTGGCCTAGACAATATAAAAAATGGGGGAAAATGAAATACGGATAAGGGGCCGTCCAAAAACTAATTTTCCGCGATTTTACCTTCATAGTTCATTGAACCTCGTTTCCGCGGAACGTGCGATACAAAAATATTCATTCGGAATGCTCGCGGAACGCAATTGATGAATATTCATATCAACAATCAAAATGTTGCCGCCCACATATCGCGAGCTCCGCGGGTAGCCTAATAAATAGATGAGATCATAGTACAGAATAGCACGTTTTAGGCCTAGCTAGGTTGGCCGACTATGACTACAGTAGGCTAGTACTAGGCCTAGTCCTACTTAAACTACTCTGATAGAACGGAGAAAATGATACCAAAACAATTTGTTTGTAGGCCCTACAAACTATTCATACACAGGGTTTCAACCACGGTAAAATTCAAGCCAATGACATTATGTAGTAGAATATATAATTATAGTTATTTTCCGAGTTTCGATTTCTAAAGCTTTTTTTTAATATAAAATTCAAAACACGGACGGACGCCGACCCCTCTCTCTCTGTTAGTTTAGAATTAATTCTGCACATGTATTGTGGACTATACCATTTCTTTGAGGTCGGTAAAAACGCGTTCGTTAATTAAATAAAAATAAAAATAAAAAAATAAATAAATATAAATATAATATACTTCCAACGATCTTCGGATTGAGGTGCGTTTTTAACTTTGTTACTAAAAGTGGACACCCCTAATTTTAGACGTATAATGGACTGCACCATGCAGGAACGCACATGGTATTTTCTTATCAGAGGGTGCGTGTACGTCAAAAGGAATTGTTTTTCCAACGATCCTTCTAGATCTTTTGTGCGTACGTGGAAAGAGAGGAGGATGTATGTACACGACACGACGCCGTGTGAAATTTCTTATCAGAGGGTGCGTGTGCGTCAAATTGAATTGTTTTCCCAATGAATTGAATTGCATGTGTTCTCAATCGGATCGGCGGTGGGAGGATAGGCTAGGAGTGCGTGTAATGCGTCGTAATCTGAAACATGGTGATTTATTATTTTCTTTCTGTACTGTACACAGGGGACTATCATTGTTTAACAAGCAAGCATTTTATAATAAATCTAGGCCTACCTTGGTAGTTGTTTTTACCAGGCTAGCGGCGTGGCAATGTGGCGACAACGTTAAAAAATGTAAACACAAGAGGGAGGCCTCTGCAAGCAAGAGAAATCCCCTTGCAACGAAGTCAGGTGATGTTTGCGTCTCGTCCGAGTCGTTGTGTAAACAAATCTTCTTGACATTATTTTCTATCTACTTCAGTGGTTTTTATTGTGGTAAAACTCGGGAAGGGCACTCACATTTCATTTATTATTATCTATATATTTATTAATAACAAAAACAAGATCAGACACACGAATGGATATAATAATTGTAAACAATATTGAAATATAATTTGTTCTTCTGTAAAAATCAATTACCGTAATACCTGGCTGGCAAAGCGTTATTAATACAAACAAGCACTATATTCCCTAGTATCGGCAATACTGCCGCGAGTTCCGCGATATTGTAAGGCTTCCGGGAGTCTCGCGATATTAATTAATATTCATGAGTTCCGCGAGAAAATCAAGCTTGAATGATTTTGCCTCATTACCGCAAGAGACGTTCACTTTCATGGTTGAGTAAGCAATAGGGTTTGTTATCGCGGTTTTTGGACGGCCCCTAAGTAGAGATGCGCTCTATTAAATGTGATGAGCTATGACGAAAGAGACAAAAATCCGCTATTTTATATTCGAGTGGCTATACGATGACGTCACTATGTCCAATTAGCCATATCGATGCATGATTCGATATCTACAACTTATCAACTTCCAGAATCTGTAATTTTAAAAAAGTTCACCACGTTGTTTAGAATCTATTACAGTTTTAAAAAAGGCATAATTTTCACAAAATTTTGAACTTTTTCATAAAAACGCGCGCAAATTGTCTAATTCTACGTGCTCGTATGTCGTGATTTTAGGTCGAAATTGTTTTAAAAGTTGATAAAATTACTAGAAAAGGCTGGAAAAACATAAATCACGCAAAAAAAGATGTTTTCTGCGCTACGTGCACACGCGCGCGTACAATTTTGTATTCACGCGGAAATTGTTGACATGCTCAAAATGACCTGAAACGCATAGAAAGTTGATTAGAGTTGCGCGCGTAACTTTCTGTGAAACATGCCATTTTTAATCCATAGAAAGTTTGCGGTTAATATGACTTAAATTTTTAACAAGTTTCAATACAAAACACCTTTTGGTTTTTAATCTATGATCAATCATTGAAATTCATAAAATCGCGCGTAACTTACGCTGCGCAACTCCAACATCGTCGAAAAGCTTGGCTGCACATCTACAGCTACAGGTCAATCTTATGAAAAAGTTATACAATCTTATGTTGGCCAGAATTAGAGATACGCTGCGAACAAAATTCGTGGAAAGAAAGAAGATTAAAGAAAAAAAAAAAAAGATCCTGACAATAACAAGGGGTTATGCGGATAACCAATAATAATGGAACTAAAAAAAATATCTAAAACCTAATAAAATAATTAAAGTATGTGGAACACAACATTTTAGATTTAAAATGTTTGTTCAGGACATGACATACATATACAGTTATTATAATAAATATGAAAATTATACAAAAAAGGTTACCTTTATATTCTACTCCCCGTCTGAGAGAACACTGAAGACCCATTATATATGGTGACTGATGAAGACCAAGTTCTTTTAGTTCATCCATGTACATACAAACTTTATCCAGTGGCTATAGTTAAATAAAATGTACACAATCAAAAGATGAAAAGAAAAATATGCAATAAAGAATTGAATTAAATTTTAAAATGTTCTCAATAGGATTTATAGGCATTCCAAATTGTACTTCAAATCGTGACATTTAGTTTAATATCCTCTGTATAGGATGATGCACACACAGTTAATTTTCAAAGACAATTATGTTCTAAATTTCTAGATTTCCTGATGTATTTAAGAATTTTAAACATTTATATAGAACACCCATACATGATGTTAAAATATTCATTATTCATATTATAACTTTCTTTAAACATGATAGCTGGTTTAATCATTTAGTGCTACAAAGTCGTGACATTTTAATTGTTATAGTAAAAATGAACAGCATTGTGATGTTCAAAGTGTGATCTCCTCATCATTTGTGACCATTTTGCAATTTGTTTCACTTTGGGCTGTTTTTTTTTTAAATAGATTGCCTAGCCTACAAAGTCAGACTTTTTATTAGTTATCTGTAATATAGCAAAATTAATTTCTAATTATACATTTTAGGTCATTTTGAGCATTTTATCAATTTTTTTTTAAATACAATTTTTTTTGGTAAATACATTTTTTTTCAATCCAATTTTAGTTCAAAGTGGATAACTATTATGTTACATTAAAATGGCATATTCAACAAAAAATTTTTTCAGGCGGAAAATACATCTTTAAGCTGATCATGTTATTTTAGGTTCACAAAAAGTAAGTTTAGCTCACGCAATTGTTGTTTATATTTTAGTGAAAGAGAAGGTTCTGGAAAGGAAAAATATTACAATGAAGCACTATACCATCTTCATTTGAACAATGTGATCAATGAAAAAATTACAGCGATTAATATCTTGTCCAGGAAAAACTGTAACATCATTGGTCAAGTTTGTGAAAAGACGCACAATAACAAATGCACTCTTGTCATGTCCTTTAGTAAGCAGGGAGATAATAAGGTTGATAGCCTCTAGAAAATAAATAAAAATGTTCAATGTCAAAAAGATTTCATGAAAAGCATAATACTTTTTTTTTTTTGCATGAATTCATATCTACAACTTATCTACTTGCATTATAAGTTTGTGGTCACGGTTGATGCAGAGGAGCTATAATAGATTAAAAATAGGCATGATTTTGACAATATTTTGTAAAATTTTAAATAAATCACACGCAAATTGTCTAATTCAACATGCTCGTATGATGTCATTTCATGTGGAAATGGTCTAATTTTGTTTTTAATTATTATAAAAAGCTGGAAAATATAATTCAAGTGAAAAAAAACAAGTTCATGACATCCGATAGATAACATTTTTATATGAATTCATATCTCATTTCATTCTGAGGAGCTATATAAACATGGTACTTTAAAAATGTTACAATTTTTCTTCAGTAAACACTCAAATTGCGACATACGAAATGGCTCAGAAACTTGACCTGAACATAGGCTAAATAAGTTTACCTTGTAGGGATCCACCGATAAACTTTACATTTTCAAGAATCTGCAGAATAAACAGAACACAAGAGAAATATGATATTTGCATCAATTAATATAACTAAAATAAGTCTTACACCAATAACAAACTGAATAACAGACTGAAAACCTTAATTTTATTAGCATAGTTATGGCTGTATTACTGCTGAAACTTGTGAAGATATGAAGATTAATAATAATGTTTAGGCTAGGCTAGAATCCAGCTACAGGGCCTAGGGCAGGCCTTACTAGAAAGGTTCTAGGCAAGTTTGCCGACTCCCAGTGTGCCGACTAGCCACGCAAATGGGTATATCACACAGCCTAGTCGGCACCCAAAAAAAGGCAGATTGCAGACTATAATAAAACTCTAAAGAGTTAAATTAAAAATCTTAAATACTCAAAGTTAACTTCAACATTCTAACTACTATGGCCTGGTTCACACTAGCAGACTTCAATCCAGATTGGGAGCTAACCAGTCATGCAATATCTCTAGCTAGGCTGGCCTACATCATTGCGAACGATACTTAGGCAACGGAGTTAATTTTTAGAGTTAATTTTAACATTATAGTCTTATCACTTTTTAGAATTTCATGAATTCACAATACAATGCACTTACATTGGGATACCTAATTTTATCATGCACTGTATGCCCTTAAATGTGGGAATACAATATGTGAACATTTAACAATAACATAATAAATTTACCTCAGAAACTTCTCTCTCATAGCCATTGCAAGCTAGTCTATCAACTATGTTGAGGTAAACTTTATCTGGTATGGCTTGATTAATCATCTTTAGTTCATCTAAAGTCTGTATGTAAAAAATATTTAAAAAAATTTTAACAAATGTCTTATTCAATGTCACTTGGATTTCAGGGCCAGCACAACAAAATTTATGAAAAGACAGAGGGCAGAAGAATTGGGGTTAATCCTGTGTTTAGTAATGTCAGAGTACATAGGGAGAAAAAGTGATGATGTTACGCTACTGACTGCGCTGGATCCAAACAATGTTTGGTCGGCCATCTTGTCCTATTCGAACGCATTGATTTAACACCGCTTTTTCGTACATCCCGATAAATTTCGTTTTTACATAATTTAGAGTTGTTCATCTTGCTTTATTTTACTACTGTTGAATATTTTGCTGATAATATCGTTATGTTCACTTTCTGTTTATAATCGCAATGTTTGAAAAATAGCATTTTAAATTTTGTGTTACAAGCACTTTTTAGGCCTCTTTCTTTGGCGGCGAGTTTATACTAGCAGTATTTCTACGTTTGTGGAAATGTGCGTGCAAATCAATATACATTTCTAACTTTCAGTTTATTATTTATTTATTTATAATGTATTGCTTATTAAAGTTTGAGTTTTTAATATGGTAGGTAAAATGTTGAATTTTACTAGTTTTGACGCATCTAGGCCAGATATGTGTCATATTGATCGGCAAAAAATGTCGACGCTATAGGCGGCTAAGAACGACCGCACACGGCTACCTCTGATGTCGTGAGGTAACACGAAATTTAAAATGCGACATTTATATAGCGCTATTTCATGAAGATCAGAGCGCTGTGGACTTAGACTTCTAAACATTATTAAATATTCCCCGAGTTCATGTCTAGTTATTATTTGTAATGTATTGTACTCACACTTTTAATCTCTTGTATATCTCCATTGGTGGCATATGCACATAATAAAGTAGAGGATGATGTAGTTCATGTCTATTTATTATTTGTAATGTATTGTACCCACACTTTTAATCTCTTGTATATCTCCATTGTAGGCATATGCACATAATAAAGTAGATGATGATGTAGTTCATGTCTAGTTATTATTTGTAATGTATTGTACCCACACTTTTAATCTCTTGTATATCTCCATTGTAGGCATATGCACATAATAAAGTAGAGGATGATGTAGTTCATGTCTAGTTATTATTTGTAATGTATTGTACCCACACTTTTAATCTCTTGTATATCTCCATTGTAGGCATATGCACATAATAAAGTAGATGATGATGTAGTTCATGTCTAGTTATTATTTGTAATGTATTGTACTCACACTTTTAATCTCTTGTATATCTCCATTGGTGGCATATGCACATAATAAAGTAGAGGATGATGTAGTTCATGTCTATTTATTATTTGTAATGTATTGTACCCACACTTTTAATCTCTTGTATATCTCCATTGGTGGCATATGCACATAATAAAGTAGATGATGATGTAGTTCATGTCTAGTTATTATTTGTAATGTATTGTACTCACACTTTTAATCTCTTGTATATCTCCATTGGTGGCATATGCACATAATAAAGTAGATGATGATGTAGTTCATGTCTAGTTATTATTTGTAATGTATTGTACCCACACTTTTAATCTCTTGTATATCTCCATTGTAGGCATATGCACATAATAAAGTAGATGATGATGTAGTTCATGTCTAGTTATTATTTGTAATGTATTGTACTCACACTTTTAATCTCTTGTATATCTCCATTGTAGGCATATGCACATAATAAAGTAGATGATGATGTAGTTCATGTCTAGTTATTATTTGTAATGTATTGTACCCACACTTTTAATCTCTTGTATATCTCCATTGGTGGCATATGCACATAATAAAGTAGATGATGATGTAGTTCATGTCTAGTTATTATTTGTAATGTATTGTACCCACACTTTTAATCTCTTGTATATCTCCATTGGTGGCATATGCACATAATAAAGTAGAGGATGATGTAGTTCATGTCTAGTTATTATTTGTAATGTATTGTACCCACACTTTTAATCTCTTGTATATCTCCATTGGTGGCATATGCACATAATAAAGTAGATGATGATGTAGTTCATGTCTAGTTATTATTTGTAATGTATTGTAGGCCTACTCACACTTTTAATCTCTTGTATATCTCCATTGGTGGCATATGCACATAATAAAGTAGAATGTGTTTCAAAACTTGGCTCAAGTCCAATTTTTCTGAAATAAAGTATCAGTCAAATAATAAATACTGAATACAGCATTTCTTTGTTTGTCAAGCATGCAAGTCTTCTT
This sequence comes from Antedon mediterranea, assembly GCF_964355755.1. Lineage (NCBI taxonomy): Eukaryota > Metazoa > Echinodermata > Crinoidea > Comatulida > Antedonidae > Antedon > Antedon mediterranea. The sequence goes on along the minus strand of NC_092679.1, from coordinate 8,346,854 downwards.
AAAAAATAGCAAAGTTTAGTAAAGATAACAATTGAAGTAAAATCGGCGTAGTATCAAAAAAATAAATTCTGAGATTTTTATATTTGAGGCAGTCCACCTCAATTAGGTGTACATCCCCATTAGAACTTTTTGGTCAAAATCCTTATCAGATAAATCAACTAAGCAGGTGATTAATTACCTGAATCCTATTATACCATTGTGATTTTATTAGCTCTCTTGTAATTGATTGATTAGGACAAGGTACATTCTTCAGTATGCAAGGTCAATGGTCAGGAAAAAACTAGCAGAATTCGGTGATGATCAAATAGTTTAATGACCTGCCTATCAAAGTTGGACTTAAATAAACACATGTCACAGTAGGAGGTTAAGTGACATTTACCCGAAGTTTTAAAAACTTCTGGTAAAAATGAACACATTCTCTAATGGGACTGTACACGTAATGTCAAAAGCGGCGTAGAGTCGCAATCCTGTCCTCGAGATACTAAGGCTTAAAAACGGCCAACTTATCAATTTTGAGATTTTGATAAAAAACAATCCTATAAATATATCCTTTAAATATATCCTATATATCCTATCCTATAAATTCATGTACAGGGAAATCCCCGGGTATAGTCCTACAGTACATCTCAAATTTGGACAAATTCTACATACAGTATAAGGGGGAGTGGGATTATACCTAGGGAACTACAGTATATACCAATAAAACTAACCTATCTACAGGGTTTCGTAAAAAAAAAAAGAAACACGGAATGGATATCTCCGTGTTTGGTAGTCAAGCTTTGTGTTTCCAAACACAAAGACCTCGTGTTTGGCAATGGCAGTCAAAGTCTTAAGGGAACAATGTTTTGGATCCAGAAGCTTCAAAACAATGACATACAATATCCTTGGGCGGATTGCAATAAAGGTCTTAACCGCGGTCTTAGACTTAAGCCTAGGCTTTATACCGCCCTCAATGGAGGTCTTAGAATAAAGCCTCTTGCAATATAAAGTCTAAGCCTACGAGAGGACGTTTCGCGGTCTTAGATTCTAAGCCTCCTCGTAGCAGGCTTAGAATTCGTCGCGAAGACAAAAAAAATGGCGAACTTTATCGCGGTGCAAGACTATCGCGAGAGAATAGGTCGTATTTTTCGCGATAGATTGCATCCGCTTGATAAATATGACAACGAATTATATAGAAAATTTCGGTTCAACCGGCAAAGTATAATGACGCTTAGCGATAATCTAGCAATTGATTTGAATGTAACGAATAGGAATAATGCAGTGCCACCGGTCCTCCAAGTGTGCACAGCACTTAGATTTTATGCAAGTGGATCAATGCATAACATTTCCGGCGATCTTTCTGGTAAGTATTAATATTAATAATTAGCACAACTACAATAATAATATTGTTTAGTTTTAAGTGATAATAATGAAGGTATAAAATTAGTAAATTATAATTATTTATACCTAGGCCTAGCTAGACTATGACTATCGCGCCGGCGCTAGTTTACTCTCGCACCTTTACCCATTTAAAAACATTCACTCGCTGCACGGCGGCGGTATGGTGAGTGAGCGGAGTCAACAAGCCAACTAGTAAATAGGCTGCTTGTTTTTGTTTTTTTGTATCTTTTAGTTTAGTTTTTAATAAAAATAAAATCATGGTAAAAATATCTATAATTTTGATATATAAATTAAGTTACATTTTTCTTTTTCTAAATTAAATTTACACATATTTATTCTCTATTATCAATTGTTATTTAATACTTTAGGTTAATTCAAGATTATAATATTTTGTATTCCTTTGTTTGTAGGAATTCATGAATCGACAGCTTGCCGAATTGTAAGGCAAGTTTCACTGGCCTTACAGAGACATATGAATGAGTATGTGTTTTTCCCGATGGATGCAGCAAGCATTAGGGAAACAAAAATTAAATTTCATGACATATCTGGTTTCCCTAATGTCATTGGAGCGGTTGATGGCACTCATGTCCGGATACAAGCTCCAACAGTCGACGAATTTGTTTATGTGAACAGAAAAGGATATCATAGCCTGAACATCCAAGTCGTCTGTGATGCAAACATGCGATTCACAAATTGTGTAGTGCGTTGGCCCGGTTCAACGCATGATTCCAGAATTTTTAGGGAGAGTGGTCTTGGTGTAGCATTTGAAAATGGTGAAATGCCAGAAGGATATTTGTTGGGGGATTCTGGGTATGCGTTACGGCCATTTCTGTTGACACCGTTTATAAATCCAATTACTCGCGAAGAACGAAGGTATAACAATGTACATTCCATAACAAGAAGTATTGTCGAGAGGACAATAGGTGCATGGAAAAGGCGGTTTCGGTGCATGCACGAAGAAAACCGTATGCAGCCTCACAGAACCTGCGCTGTGGTAGCAGCAACAATGGTCCTTCATAATATGGCCCGTAATTTAGGTTTACCAGAAATTGAAAATGAAGAGGATATTGATATAGGGGATGCAGGGCAGCGCAATGAACACATTGAAGACAACAATGGACGTGCAATCAGGCAGATGGTTGCAAATGAAATTGCTAATTAAATTTTGTTTTGTAAAAAACGTTTATACTGTATAAATAAGATTCAATTTTTATTTAAATTAATTATGGTGCTGTCATAACAGCATCATCATTGTACATATTAAATACAGGTATTAAATATATTCAATATTTTTAAATTATTTGTAAACACCAATTGAAATTTAATGAATTATTTATTAAATATATCTAAATTGTATATAAATTGTAAATTATATATTAAATATTTTTAAATTATTTGTAAACAGCAATTGAAATTTAATGAATTATTCATTAAATATATCTAAATTGCATATAAATTGTAAATTATATATTAAATATTTTTAAATTATTTGTAAACAGCAATTGAAATTTAATGAATTATTCATTAAATATATCTAAATTGTATATAAATTGTAAATTATATATTAAATATTTTTAAATTATTTGTAAACAGCAATTGAAATTTAATGAATTATTCATTAAATATATCTAAATTGTATATAAATTGTAATTGATATACAATATGAATAATATATTAATTATTTGTAAACAGCAATTGAAATTTAATGAATTATTCATTAAATATATCTAAATTGTATATAAATTGTAATTGATATACAATATGAATAATATATTAATTATTTGTAAACAGCAATTGAAATTTAATGAATTATTCATTAAATATATCTAAATTGTATATAAATTGTAATTGATATACAATATGAATAATATATTAATTATTTGTAAACAGCAATTGAAATTTAATGAATTATTCATTAAATATATCTAAATTGTATATAAATTGTAATTGACTAGATGGTACGCTCGCTTCGCTCGCGTACCATCTAGGTCGTGCCCACAGATGGTTCTCGAATACACGTCAGTAATTTCAGCGTAACAAAACTGGCGATTTCAAATGTACGTACCGCAGGACTATAATACATTATCGTTTACAGAAACGAATAAAAAGACACGATGATTTATGTAGTCAACTAAAATTAGCACCTTCCGAAGGAGAAACTTATCACAAAATGAGTCCAAATTTTTGATTTGGACTCATTTAAAGAAACCCAATTTGTGTTTTTATGTAACATTAGGGTTGAGGGATGGGAAAGCGGATAGGTACAAAGAGGAACAATTTTTAAATATATTCTTTATCCACTCAGTAACGAAATATTTTTTTTCATGTTTTATAGGCCTATAAATAATATACCTCTAAATACAGTAAAACATTTGCGATTTAATACTTTGTTAAAACTGTCACTGTCATAATCGATTGAAATATTAAAGTACATGTCACGATACACCACTACGACGTTTATATTTTTGGTAATTATTAATTAATACAAACGTTGAGAATGAACTGCCAGTATAAAGTTTATTTGTATATCTAACAGTAAAGCCTATCCACAATCTCAGTAAGAAAGTTTATTTGTATATATTTTATATTACATCTAACAGTACGAACATTCACAGTAAGAAATGCTCGATTCAAATGTGGACCAAAAATAGTTAATAGGTAATTTATAGTATTGTCAAAGTATTGCAAGTTTATTCTCAAAGGACCCATATATTTACCTACCCTATGTGTTAAACCAAGGGCTCATAAATTTACCTACTTGTGTTAAACCAAACTCTGGCAGACTGAGAGATTGGGATGTTCCATTCATCGCAAATCAATACATTTGTATAATCGTATATTAAATCTATCAAAATAGTATTTTTTAAAGAAAATCGGCCTGTCTTCAACATTATGATGCTGTACTCTAGCTGTTCAACCGGTTTTCAGCTATTAAAAACAATTATCGTAGGAGGAGATAGGAAAATGCGAAGCACAGTAAAACATTGCGATGTAATACTTTGTTGAAACTATCACCGTCCTAGTCGATTGAAATAGTAGGCTACAGCACATGTAACGATACATCACTACGACGTGTATATGTTTATAATATAATGTAAAACAATTTGTGAAAACCACCTCTATTCGGGGAAAATCATAACTTCGATTTAATCGTCAATAAATATTAAATTATCTAACTCAACTTAATTAGTAGGCCTAATGGTTTTCAATTGTTTCTTAGAGCCAATTCATAAAAGTTGGTTCCTACCCTACCCACCAAAGTTGTTCTGCGTTTAGGGCATGTGATGTACCGTAGGCCTATTCTCTACTGGTTTTACAACGCTACTCATGCCAGTGAGGGAAAGGTGATGATGTGGGTGGTTTAACTGCAATAATAAAGATTTGTACATAATATACGGCGAGTGAAAACGCTAGCTCATTATCCGTTTAAAAAAAAATTATATCCAACCTCTGCAGCACAGATTGAAAACAAAAATGGATCGAATTTCGAGTATACAGTACTGTACTTGCCTTTACGACGCCTGAGGGAATAGACACTTGTGAAACAGAGATTGGAATGTTCCATTCATCGCAAATCAATACATTTGTATAATCGTATATTAAATCTATCAAAATAGTATTTTTTTAAGAAAATCGGCCTGTCTTCAACATTATGATGCTGTACTCTAGCTGTTCAACCAGTTTTCAGCTATTAAAAACAATTATCGTAGGAGGAGATAGGAAAATGCGAAGCCTCCTCGTATTTTTGTGGCGGGTATTTTTCAAGATGGACATCCATTAGACAGTGTATACCACGATCGGAAAACACCCCTATTTGGGGCAAATCGTTGAACCTAAATTCGTTTTAATCGTCAATAACTAATTACCTAACTCAATTTAATTAGTAAACAGGGTTACATCAGATGGTTAAAATCAGTACCGAAAGTATGAACCAACTTTATATACCATCGAGTAAAAATTGTAGAAATAAACCGAGATTTACCGAATTTTGCCCTTACGTAAATTTATATATAGATATACAATATGAATAATATATTAATTATTTGTAAACAGCAATTGAAATTTAATGAATTATTCATTAAATATATCTAAATTGTATATAAATTGTAATTGATATACAATATGAATAATATATTAATTATTTGTAAACACCAATTGAAATTTAATGAATTATTCATTAAATATATCTAAAGTGTATATAAATTGTAATTTATCTACAATATAAATAATATATTAATTATTTGTAAACACCAATTGAAATTTAATGAATTATTCATTAAATATATCTAAATTGTATATAAATTGTAATTGATATACAATATGAATAATTTATTAATTATTTGTAAACACCAATTGAAATTTAATGAATTATTCATTAAATATATCTAAATTGTATATAAATTGTAATTGATATACAATATGAATAATATATTAATTATTTGTAAACAGCAATTGAAATTTAATGAATTATTCATTAAATATATCTAAATTGTATATAAATTGTAATTGATATACAATATGAATAATATATTAATTATTTGTAAACACCAATTGAAATTTAATGAATTATTCATTAAATATATCTAAATTGTATATATTAAAGATGTATTGTCCCTTGAAACACAAAAAAATGAAGGTCAAAATATTCTAAATTTAAATTGGCCATATCAAAGTAATATTAAAGTTATTCACTTTAAGTCGAAAATTTGAGCCAAAAACAATAAGTTTATGTAATTAACAGGTAAATTAGTTTGATAACATTTCGTCTGGTAAATCGTCGCGAGCGAAAGTAAACAAAGATTTCAAACCACGAGTATGCATATGCTAATTAGGATTATTTACAACTCGTCACAGTTGAGAAGGTATTTTCAGAAGTGTTATGAAATATGCATACAGAGTAGCGAAACAAGCGCGTTTCATTATGGGATATGTTTTGATGGAAAACTTTGACTGGAAGTCAAAGTTATTTTTTAAACAAAAAAACGTATGTATTTTAGTTAAATGATTTTTTTTTCGACAAATTTTTGGTGATAGTTAATAACTATTATGATACTTCAAAATGACCCACCTTTTTTCGAAATCTTTTATTTTTTATTTTTTTGGGATTAGTCAAAGGGACAATACATCTTTAAATATATTTTAAAATTATTTGTAAACACCAATTATTCTTCAACAACTGTAACCTGAGACTGCAATACAGCTAGCTCTAGTTCACACTTTTGTGTGGCAACTTTGTAGTATTTAGCCTCTTCATGTATTTTTATTTTCTCCAGTTCAATTTTCTCAACTTTCTGCTTAGCTAATACCGTCTGCCACTTTAAAAAAGATTGGTATGCGTCATCATCATCACCATGTTTTGTTCTTTTCCTCTTCGGCTCTGCTGGTTCTTGAGATGTCGAGGGAATATTTGTAGGAAGCTCTAATAATGATGATGGTCCTTAAAATAAATGAAACTCCATTTATTATTGTCATTTGCTATTGTATAAAAAATATTTAAAATTAATATTATTATTGTTTACAACTATGTTAACAATGTTTGCAATACATAGGCCTTGAATTTACAATTTGAATTAGTACACCTGTGACCAAATTCATAACAAATAGGCCTAGGACCTCTAGGCTTATGAATAGCCGATTTTAAAAAAAATACGCACCTGCAGCTGATGATAGTGCTGACCGACTCCCAATTGAACTTTCCACTCCACTGGATAAACCAGCAAACAAACTGGAGTCTTCCCCACCGTAGACCATGATAACCATCTCACTACATTTTGGCATAACAAATGGTGGACCCCCTCCAGTAGGAGGATTTTTTTGACGATTCAAGTCTTTTTTGGCATCTGCCAATAAATTTTTCCATTTTTTTTTAATTTCGTCGACGGTTCGATTGACCTCCCCATTTACGGCATTTACGGTACTTAAAACCTCTTTCCATGCCTCAGCCTTTGAGTGCAACGAAACTCGAGACGAAAATTTTGAGTTCAAAATATCTTTCTTGAATGAAAAAGCTTCAATAAGGCATATTTTTTCAGTTTCGGTGAACGTCGGCCTACGTTTGCTGTCCATCGTCGCGTTTTACTATAACTACAACTAGGCCTATTAACTACCGAGTCGTTTGTCAGTAGTTTCAGACGATAAAACGAAGGGAAAATCCCCGCGCGATACCGTAACATAGTACAATCAATAGTCTTTTCATTTTTTTAAATCTTAATAATTAATATATAATGCGGATCTCCCACAATGATTTATTCATCAAATTAACCAAATAGTGATATAAATTTAAATAAATGTAAACATAGACGATCACTAGACTAGGCCTACTCAACTAAATACTGACCGGCTAGGCCTATAGATAGGCTAGTTAAGTTTAGGCTAGGAAATGTAAACAAAGTAGCTAGGCTATTTAATTTGGCCTGGCTACGGTTTAGGCCTCTTTATTAATATTACTGTAGTTAGTACTACTACTACGAAGTTCAGTATACAAAGTTGTTTTGATTTAAAAATGATAGAATTAGTATTTCAGTGATTTAAACAAAATATATTCAATTCTTACTGTACTCCTACTCCTAGGTAGTCATTATATTAAAATTATAAATAATATTTAAATAATAACAATGATTATTATTATAAAATTGTATACGTTATTTAAGCAGAATTGCTTTTATTTTAATTAAATAATGAAATATTCTGCATCCTAATATTTTTTTACGCAAACAAATACTGTATAAATTAAAATTGTTAACCTTAAATATAAAGGCCCCATGGAAACAATACAATAGTATAAGTATAATGCTAGTACTAAAATTCTTTAGCATGAATCTAAAACAAAAATACAATACCAATCAATTCAATTTCAATTCAACTTTATTTCAGACAGAACTGTCCATATGGAACAATATATTACAAAATTACAAATTCAAACAAAAAGGAGTTAACCAATATTAAATAAACATCAACAACTAGGCCTACTATCTAATAATAATTTATAAGGGAGGGAGGAGGTAGGTAGTGGTGTATAAATTAAACTTGTTAGAAAAACATTAAAAAACAACCGCAAGTAGAACACATCATTATTAATATTATGAATATTATTATTAATATTAGTTTAAACCAATTAACAATGTCAAATAACATGCATACCTTAATTCTTTTATTTACTGCTTAGCTTTCCCATTCCATTAAATATATATCCATGTTTTGTAATACTCTGTAGGCTAGGCCTAGGAGGCCCTAGTAGTAGTGTAGTGTCAACATAGGCTGATGATGAATCTGTAATTACTTGCTACTATATAGGCCCTACTACTACTAGGCCTACCACTACTACTACTAGTACTATAATATTATTACAGTACAATTTAGTACACAGCCATGCAGTAATATTATTTTGATTCTCAGTCTTTGTTTGTTTCGTACAGCATTTTGGCAATATCATCGTTGTAAATTGCTGCAAAAAATTACACACAAATTTCATGATGAAATAGTATATAAATCCAGATGTAGGCCTATGTAAAAAATCCTACTACTAGCTGAGCCTTGGTCTCGCCTACTAGGCCTAGTATAATTCGTTGTTTTCCATCTTTATATATTCTCCGACTGTTGAACTTGTTGAAGTAGGCCTCATACACCTTTGTCTGAAAAGGAAAGCATATAAATTATAATAAATATTATATAGTCTAGGCCTAGGTATACTCTATTATCGTATTACAGTATATATATAATGTGAAATATTATTAATTGGTCAGTCTATTATTATAGGTCTAGGCCTATATACTCTTACAGGCTAGATTAGTACATTTGCCGGCTACACATGCAAAAGTGGAATTTAATCTTGAATGAAAGGTTAGGCCTACACTAATTAATTAGGCCCGCCTAGCTAGGCCACGGGCTGTATACTATTAATTATTATATGCAGTACAGTACTACTAATAATACTACTAGCTAGGCCTAGAGAGAGGAGCCTAGGCCTAGCTAGAGTAAAGTAGTAGCAATAAACAATATAAAACTTACTACAGTAAATGTAATTAATATTCAGCCGTCAGTGGTATAAAAATGTGTTTCGATTTCGTTCTAATATTTCGCTACACACACCTCCTTATTAAAATCCACACGTGCAATGTACACGGTTGCGGGGTCTCATAAATATTCATAAATCATCCCTTTTTTGTACAGTAGTAAATGGCGTGTTGTTATTGGTTGTTAGAAAGTCATTTAATGATTGATAGCACTTTCTCGCGCGAGTTTTACCCACGTGTTATTTTGTCTATAGCTTGAGGGCGTTTATCTATTTACGATAGCTTTTATTATTTTTGTACACACAAATAATGCCCTCAACGGTGGTAACTAGGGTTTTCTATCAGGCTTAACTTAGACCGCGATATTGCAATCGACTTTGCTGAGAGGCTTAGCTAAGACTTTCGCGAGGGGTCTTAGGCTTAGATCTAAGCCTAAGACAAAGTCTTTATATTGCAATCCGCCCCTTCTTTCCCAACAAAACACCCACCATGAGAAAAGGAAATGAAGCTATATAGTTTATGAACATTTATTTTAAGGTCTGTAGGCTGTATCTTACCTCATTACATCAAGAATTCCTCTGGCACTTTTCATATCTCTAATTGAAAAAAAAATGTCATGTCAAGCATATTATTATTCATTTTTAGTATACATTTGTAAATAATAAACATACAGCAGAAAAGCATGAACTAAATACAAATAAAATAAGGCCCCACACAACTGGTTGTAATACATAACCCTAATTTCTAAGTGTTATAACAGGTTCACAACTGAAGTAAACAAGTAATATTTTTGCCTGTGAAGTAAATATATATATTTTTTTCACTTGGACTAATAGTAGGTATCCCAATGAAAAAATTCAGATTAATTTTTTTACATTTTCTTTCAATTAACCATAAAGAACTTAATGTAATTAGCATTTTGCAATTTAAATGATTGAAATCCGATTACCCGTTCTAAAGTTATGGTTATTTAAAGTGGTAAAAAAATATACGATTTTTTGCCTAAAAATGGTGTTTTTTGCAGTTGAAATTGGAAGCATTTTTAAAAGGTTATAACTTTTACAATAATTAGTTAAAAGTTTTGAATTTTGTTAAACCTATAGATATCACAGAGTTGTACAACTCTATTTTTTTTGGAGCCTCAACGAAACCTATTTTTTAAATTATTGGTCCGCAAAGTGGTAGGAAAGCATTTAACGCCCATTTTTGCTGGAATTCCCTAAAAAATGAAAAAACTGCAATTTTTCAATGATCTGTAACTTTTGAACTACTGTACTAATTCATTTAATTTTTTTTGTACTTGTTAGAATGTAGTGTATATTTCATTAATAAATATATTTTAGATGTGTATATGAAAAAAAAAATTTTTTTAATGGTGAAATTTAAAATTATAAAAAAAAAACATGAAAAAGTATGTTAAAAACGGTGTGTACTGTTTCCTTTCTTTTACACTAATTTTCGGTAAGTATAATTATTAGAATATTTTAATATACTTTATATTTATAATTTCAATCATAAATACTATTATATATAACTTTTGAATACGTAAAACAAGATTTTAGGCCCATATGATTATGACACCAAATCTAAGCCGGGCTGCTAAGTAAGATATGCAAACGCACAATATGGGTCAAAATAAACTCATTTAAAATAATCAATGTTAATTAAAACAATTAATTGTTTACCTGAATAGTATATATAACATTATAAAAATTGTTTTATTTTCGTATTATTACGTTATTAAATTGAAATACGGAGCTAAAGTTTAGGCCAAGTCACGGCTTACTCGCGATCAGTAGTCGCTCCAGTTAAAGTATTTCGGTCGCAGTTAATGACTTTCGGCCGCCGTATACAGAGTCAAATGTAACGTTGGTAAATTAGCTTAATAAATTTCCTCGGTACATTTTAACCTAACGCATTTGCATTGTATACTTGCATAATAAATCTTCCGCACATTACATCAATTTGAAGTTGTTAAATTAATGTGTAAAACCAGATATTCTACGACGGAAAAGGACATGTCAATCTCCGACATCGCTGCTGTCACACATCTCGCGTCGAGCCGGTCGAACTCGAGCGAGGAAAACTAAACAACGTGTTCAAAATATAGAACGTACCATTCGCTGATAGGGTGCATTAATGTATTTAACGGAAAACGCCACAACAAACACGCGCGTATTTTAGAGTACAATATTTTACTCACTACAATATTCACCGGATTATAATGGTTGGATCTTTAAAATTTTGAACGGGATTTACGCCTCATGCACCATTTTAAAATGTAGTTCGCACAATTACCATGCACAATACGTTTGTAAACTATGTTTTATCGATTTCAATGTAGATTTAGCTATAATTTAATACCAAAATCCATAATATTTTTCCATAAACGGTGAATCAAAATTGGATTTTTGTCACAAAAATTGACTTTTCGTTACGAAAAACCTATTTATAGAAGACGATTTTCTTATCAAATTAAAGCTTATTTAAAGCCTGATAACATACAACAAAAATTAATCCGCTAGCTCCAATGGTAATCGTGCGATCGTGTTTTGAAAACTGATGGGGATTTTCCGATGAGGTTTTCAACGCGCGGAAATCGGCTCGACGGGATTTTAGAACCGTTTTAAAATCGCATTTTCTCGGCAACTAATTCATTAATTTTAATTATAAACACACTTATACATAGATTAAAACAAGTACTTTCAAACAATATAAATTTTGTAAGTATTAATTAAGATCGAATACGATTTATTTAACATCAAAGTCATACTACTTTTTCGAATTTCGTCAATATTTCAAAAGTGATACCCCTCTGTGCGCTTTCATTGGGATACCTACTAATAGCTACTCACACGACTTATTAATTCTTTTTGTGATGAGAATTGAAAAAAAACATCATTATTAAATTGTCATCATCGAGCAGCAAGGTGCTGTGAGGCCTATAACTTTGTAACACATATTGTAATATAGTGTTATGAGGTTTCTGACTTGTAATGAAGACTCTACTTGCTTGACTGTAGTAACACATATATTGTTTATTCAATAATACAGTACTTCAACTTGATGATACAATAATAATGATGCAACTATTAACTAACTAAGGAACAGAGGATACGGTGTTGCTGTCGGTGAGATGTGAGTGTAGATGTTCTTCTGAAGAAGTGGCTGTGAAGTGAGGTGTGTCTGGGCTCTTCTGAAACTTGGGGGTATATTGGCTCAGGTTCATTAGCATATGTCATTACATCGTCTCAGAGGTTACTGATTGGTCCTAAGTTAATCCAGGGGTGTTTAAGTGGGAGTGATTGATCTTATCTGGGGAGGTTACAATGATGAATTGGCCCTGTCGAATCTCTGCTTAAAACTGTCAATATCTAATTGTTTTACGATGGGAACGGTTAGAGAGGTCAAATAAACTGTTTATATTTGGGATTTAATTATGAACTAAATGGACATTAATAAAACATCTGGATAATTTCTCCACTGGTCTTTCTGGGCCAAGTTCGTGAACTTAGTTGAATTCTAATACAAAGGTTGATTTCTTAATTATAAATATATATAATTATATTACATCCCTCTGGTTCCCTTTTTTATATTTCACCATAAAGTTAAAGAAAAATAGGTTTCGCCAGGGCTCGAACCGGGACCTTCTGCGTGTAAAGCAGACTTGACAACCACTACACTACGAAACCTCTTACACTAAAAATGTGGGTTACACAAAGTTGGGATTTAATTATGAACTAAATGGACATTAAAACATCTGGATAATTTCTCCACTTGTCATTCTGGGCCAAGTTTGTGTAAATAGACAAATCAAATTGATGTGTGGTGTGTGCGATTCAGAGTGTGTGTATTTTTCCCTAAGTTTTTTCTATCTAATTTACGGTCACAAACTCTGCATTTTATGTAAAAATAAATACTATATGGGCTTATTGCGGATAACAAACAAAAATGTGAAAAATAAGTCAATTCTAATAATTTGCGTATAGTTTGTATTTCCGTGTAGTACCTTATTTTATCTTCATTTCTGTATGTCCATAATATTAGGCCGAATTTCCATAGTCATTATGGACGATTCGAATTTTGAAACAACAGTGTTATACCGGTAGCAGAGCAAAGTTTTCTCTCAGAGTGGCCTAGTTCATTTTAGTTTATTTCTAGTTTATTATGTAATGGACATGGATAAACACTGTTGGCTTAACTTTAACTTTTTTTTTTATTTATTTATTTTTATATTTACTCGCCTTTATTTTCACTCTTCATTAATATGCGATAACAAGTGTCAAAAGTGACAAAAAGTGTCCGACTGGTCACAGTAATTCAGATGTCCATTGACTAGCTAATTATATTTACAAATTAGATTGGCTTATTTACTAGAAATGTGCAAGTCAGACAGGTTTTGATGTGTAGAATGATGATGACGTCTTAAAAACAAACTTACATTGTTTCAAATACTCATTTTAAACTTACCCAACTTTTGCATGGCCTTCTATCAATGAATTAAAAACACCTTCTGTAACAGGAAGATCTTTTGACTTCATAAACTCTAAAATTTTGGTGGCACCCTCAATATCTCCCATTTGACAATATGCTGCAATCAAACGTTGATATGTAACCTAAAAAAAAGACAGATTTAATTTAAACTGTTATTTAATAGGAAAATGGAGAACCTCAATCTTATTTTGCAAATTGTTTGTTTCAGATTAGAAGATATTACATATTGCTTGAAGGTTTGCAAAAATTCCTGGTTCCGAACCCTTAACAATTTAATAACGCGAAGAGCCACACAGCTAATTCCTTTTGTATTATAACTATTAACTCTTTGGGATATATACGCAAATATCATTGACTGACGTGATTAATACCCTTTAAATTGGCCTTTTATATTCTGTATAAAAGTAGAGTTGAAATCACCAGATTGTACGTTAAAATAAGATACTCGGTCATACCTATGCAACTGAGTTGTTGGTGGAGCAATAAATGTTTTATGAATTCTAATACCTTGTTTGGAAATACAGAAACTAGCAATCCTAGTAAGACTTCAATGGAATCAATCACTACCGAGAAACAATGACATTTTAAGATCTCCTTTCATTCCTAAATTTTGATTAAAACGTTTATTTTTGCTTATTAAACCAAATTATTTTCTTAGCTTAAACATTTTTTTATTTATCATCAGAAAGGTTAAAGGTTGTCCTTTAACATAGACGGTTTATAAGATAGCGATTCTGTTTTTGCAGTAAAAAATGACTTTATATCAGCTGATGTATTGATCAACATTTCATTTTAATGGATCCTGGATTTATATAGCGCCCTAATGTTGTGAAACCTAAACTTCATAAACTAATACGATAAAAGGGATTCAAACCATGGCAAAAAAAAACCAAACCAAAGTAAGGGGATACGCCTTTGTCGCCAGGTATCGGTCTAATTCAACCAGTAATAAGCTGAGAACACAAAGAAAATGAACTTTTTCGGTAGGGATTATTTTTTTCAGGGGTTGTTCTTGTTGGCACAACGGCCATGCAAAGTCAAATAAAACAATGTGGTTTATCAAACAGAAATATAAATTAGCTTCTAAATTAGCCAGATTTTGATAATGAGACAGACTTTATTTGAGGCGGATGCACATAATGATAACCGATTTACATATCAAAATAAAGAATATTTAAAGCCTGATAACTTGCAACAAAAATTACTCCTTGCCCTCCTTTTTAACTTGCGTTTTCTATTAAACCCTTTATGTAATTTTTATTTACATGGGTACATAAGAAATAGTATATTTTTAACTTTAAAAAAAAATTTAATTTAAATTTCATGAACGTGTTCGAATCACCGTAACGAAAATCCGCTTCATTAGGATACCTAGTGAGAGCGAATGAACATGGAAACAATGAACTAGCTCTCAGTGTACTTAGTATAAAGTACAAATTATGTGAGTAGGGCAAAACATTTGACCAATAAAGTTCTTGCATTTTCTAAAAAAAAAAATGTTAAACTAAAACTTACACGATTTGGTTCTATTCCACTTGCTTCCATTTTTGCCAGGAAATTTTGAGGTAGGAATTTATGTTCGTTTTGTAAATATACACGTAATAATGCATTATAGTGGCTTACATCATAGACTGTCCCTATAAAAAAAATAGAATCCAAAACAATAATAAAGTGTACGAGATGACATTGTTAGTGTCTTTTATCGTCAAAATTATCCATTAGAGTAATAATACAAACAATTTAAGAGAGCCAGTCACTAAAAATCAAACATTAGGTGGCAAGGGTCAAAATTTCGAATTGGCTCATATTTTGCACATTGGTAGACCTTGATGTAAGTAAACCTGATGTGTAGATTGTTTGGTAAAATATTGCTTAGTTTTCGAGAAAATCGAAAAATAACGATTTTCAGCCAATTTTGTTAATTTTTGGTGTATAATTTACATTAATTTTAACAGCCTCTTGAAGCCAAACGTAGCAACCTAGCGTTTTAATATTTTACACTTACGTTAACTAGCATCTTGACAATAATTTAGTAAAGTTTCAAAAAATTTTATGAAATTTTAAGATTTTGACTAATTAATTACTAATTAGCATATATAAAACTCTTAAAAAGTAGGGTAAAACCAGACGCGTTTTTTTTCATGTGCGACGAATTTTTTTTAAATAAAAAAGTCATGAATCTAAAGTTTAGATACTAATATTTATGAGTCAAGTAAAAAAAAAATTGGGGAAACTATTTTCCGCTCCGCGCCAGAGCCACAAAGTTGTAAGAAATTCAAAGATTTTATCTGTCGGCAAGATCAATCAGATGTACCTATTGTTCTCTATTTAGCAATCCAAGTGGCTTTAAGCCAAACTTTTATTACGAGAAACAAACTTGAAAGATAAATTTTGAATTAAGTTGTAATTTAAACACAAACTAAAAATACGTTTCTGGTAAAATTTCAATTACTAACCAATATACGAAATTAAGCAATTAACTAAAAATCACTCGCTTATTCTTTGTCAAACCACATTATTATAAATTATTCCATCCTCTCATAGTTTATAGGATAAAACTGAAAAACAAATTTCTTTTAACTTGTTATCGTTTTCCTGTTTGTCGAACCTGGTCGAACTTACTCAACGAGAATGTTTCAAAACATTAACCACAGTAGACAAAACACTTTACTGCGTATATTCGATAGATAACGATATCTTCATTGACGTTGACAACGGAACTGATTTGTTATCCATTTTAGTTTAAGTCTTACAATGTAAAGACGTGTTGAAAATAATTCTTATATATAAGAAAACAAACAAAATGGAGATTTCATGTTCTTTTAAATCGGTTGTCGGCGGAGCTTGTGGATTCGATAGAAAAGACCGCAAACAGAGCACTGAAGTCCTACCTTTACAAGCATGCCAGAAGGAAATCTCTGCACACAGATACAGTACATGTTTAGGTTTACGGGCATCGATAGTGAGTGGTACTATTTGTGCAACAGGAAAATGGAAAGGCGTGAGTCACATCAACAACATAGAGTATGGAAGCAGGTCCATGAAGGTGTGGATGGCGTGTATGCTATTGGTGCAGGACAAAATCTACTTTTGAGTAAATTCTGTGTGCCCTTGAAGCTACCCAATTCAATTCATAACCAAGATACAACGTCTGATCAAAATAAATCAAGTATCATTTATTGCAGTAAAAGCAAGAATATAAGCCAAGACATCTCATGAAGAACAAGCGGATATAAACGACGACGACCAAATAGAAAGTGAAGAAAGTCCTGGCACCCCCAGCAAACTGTTCTTTTGTCGCGAACAAGGTTGCATTAGGTCATATCAGAGGTACTCTTCCCTAGAGAAACACTTAGATTATGAAAATCACAAGAACGCACTAGAACATGAAACACTTTATGACAGGGCAATGAAATTATACGCAACACAACTAGGAGAGAGGGTACTTCTAAAAATCCAGAACCAACAAGAACCAACAATTTGCCACGGTTTGACATTGGCCCCAAACTGCAAATGGACTGGGCGTTAAAGTCCTCTGCAAAAACACCCGATTTTCTGTACCACAGAAAACCTACCTTATTGATGTTTCTGACGCTGGAGAGCAGACGGGACAGAAAGCTGATCCATGTGATGTCTCACGAGAGATGAGATCGGGGCCAGGCACAGCGATGGTTCACATCTATTTAGCAAGACTGAATTTTTAACAGCACAGCAGATTGCAAGTATTTCTCACACTTGGCTAAAAAAAGGAGGACAGATGCAGTCGTTCATGATGATGATGATGACGAAGATGATGGTGACAAAGTCGAAGAAAATGGAGATGATTCAAAAACGGAAAAGGAAAGAGAAATTCAACTTTTGTCGCAAACCGTACTGGACACAATAGGCTTGCAGCATCCAATAATGTTTGAAATGCATAATATTTGTGAACTGAAAGCTCAAGAAAAACTCTCCAGATTCTCTTTGCCAATGTTGCAAGAAATGTGTACTTCTCTTGAACTTGATACCACAGATATAACCATAAAGCGCAAGAAGCCATACATTGATTTGCTGGGAAAGCTGGTTTCCGTGTGCAGTTGCTTGATTGATTAAGGTAGCAATGAATTCTTTAAAATAACAATTTAATATGTGGGACGATTCTGTTGTCTAAATTGTTAGTATTTAAAGTCGCGTTCTGTAAATTTTTAATAAAGCGAAGGGCTGAAACAATGGTTTACAAGTTTACAAACAATAATTTATTGTTTAGGCTACGAATTATTAGGAAATTTCGCACGAGCACATGAACGTTATCGGATGTCACCATTCTACTCATTTGCATAACAACAGAGTTTAGTGAACATTTGCATTAACGTACTTGCTCGTTTTGAATTCGCGCTTCGACGGGAAGTGTAGAACGCAAAGCATGTGTAGCGCACGCAATATACGCCACACGTATTAAAACAAATCATGGAATACCTTGGGTTTATAGAGACTAAGCCTAGCCAGGCATGTTTAATCATGTTTTGGTTAACGTTTTCATTTACGCTATTTTTCAGAAATAAGGTTCTCGACGCACGTAACTAAAGTTTTTCGTAATGCTTGCGCACGCACAGCAAGTTGTTTACAAAGTGGGCGGAGCTTGGAAAATAGCGTTAACGTGCTCGTGCGAATACTCCCTATATGAGAAGATAAGAACATTATGTTATATAGCCTGTTTTCCACTAGGCGAAATTATTCGCGCAAATCAAACATTTTAGCGTATACGCACACGTCAAATGGAACACTTTGTTGATAAAAATAAACTGCGCATGTGCGCGTATAGTGCAAAAAATAATAATATTATTATTATTATATTATAATAATAATAAGAATAAATTCACCTAGTGGAAAACATAACAGGTGATGAAGCTAAGCGCGTTATAATGTTGAGCTTAGATAGTAATTGCTTAATTTCATGGGTTAGTCGTTTAAATTTGACTAGAAATTTATTTTTAGATGTTTTTATATTAAAACGTAATTCCAAATTATTCAGGACCTTTCAGTTTACTTTAAAGTTTGTTTCTCGTAGTAAAATTTACCTTAAATCTGTAAATAGAGAACAATAGGTACATCTGATTGATCTTGCCGACAGATGAAATCTTAGAAATTCTTACAACTTTGTGGCTCTGGCGCGGAGCGGAAAATAGTTTCCCCAAATTTTTTTAACTTGATTCATAAATATTAGTATCTAAACAGTAGATTGACTATTTTTTTATTTAAAAAAAATTCGTCGCACATGAAAAAAAAAGCGTTTGTTTTTACCCTACTTTTTAAGAGTTTTATATATGCTAATTAGTAATTAATTAGTCAAAATCTTAAAATTTCATCAAATTTTTTGAAACTTTACTAAATTATTGTCAAGATGCTAGTTAACGTAAGTGTAAAATATTAAAACGCTAGGTTGCTACATTTAGCTTCCAGAGGCTGTTAAACTTAATGTAAATTATACACCAAAAATTAACAAAATTGGCCGAAAATCGTTATTTTTCGATTTTCTCGAAAACTAAGCGATATTTTACCAAACAAACTACACATCAGGTTTACTTACATCAAGGTCTACCAATGTGCAAAATATGAGCCAATTCGAAATTTTGACCCTTGCCACTAAATTACAAATATGTCTGATTTTTGGTGACAAGCACTCTTAAGATAAATCAAAGTGTATGCAAGCAGTATTTATCGAGGTATAATTCTATGAGGTCAGAGGTCAAAATGATCTCTTTTATTGTTGAAGTTATTCATTATTATTAGAGTAAATATAAACATACACTTTATGAACAATTTAAGTCCAATTTTAAGTGTGTGCGACCAGTCTTTATTAAGATATTATTATGAGGTCAGAGGACAATACCTATATATAAATTTACGTAAGGGCAAAATTCGGTAAATCGCGCCTTACTTCTAGAATTTTTACTCGATGGTATATAAAGTTGGTTCGTACTTTCGGTACCGATTTTAACCACCTGATGTAACCCTGTTTACTAATTAAATTAAGTTAGATAATTAGTTATTGACGATTAAAACGAATTTAGGTTCAACGATTTGCCCCAAATAGGGGTGTTTTCCGATCGTGGTATACACTTTCTAATGGATGTCCATCTTGAAAAATACCTGCCACAAAAATGCGAGTAGGCTTCGCATTTTCCTATCTCCTCCTACGATAATTGTTTTTAATAGCTGAAAACCGGTTGAACAGCTAGAGTACAGCATCATAATGTTGAAGACAGGCCGATTTTCTTTAAAAAATACTATTTTGATAGATTTAATATACGATTATACAAATGTAACTATTGATTTGCGATGAATGGAACATCCCAATCTCAGTCTTTCAGAGTTTGGTTTAACACCAGTGTTCTCCCCAGGCCTTTGAAGCGTCACGGTACCGTGACGCTTGGGTTCCCTACCGTGACGCTTTACGGTCGGCCGTGACGCTTAAAACCTTATCCGTGACGCTTAAAAATATCAACCACAACAATCTAAAAATAGATTAACAGGCAGGTACGGTACTTTCTCTAGAGCTGAGGCGCGGCATGCATAAAGAGCCTAATGCATACGAGAAACGTGACATGACCACTAGACGAAAAACAAAAGACTGCGTAACAAAGCAGGGAGTTGTTATTAGACTAAATAACAACTCCCTGAACAAAGTGTTAAACAACTGAGACTCGGTTTCACCGGCCGCCGCCGAGAGATGTAAACACGTGTTTTGTTACTGCCATGTCTCTCTTTTGATCTCTAGTATTTGGCTGTTGTCTAAAATGTAGTAACTTAATATTGTAAATAAAGTAAATGATTGCATTGTATTGTTTTTCTTGTAAAAATGTTATGTGTATTAAAAATAAATATCGATGATATTATTATTTTCAATATCACACTGAATTAATCGACTCTATCGGTAGGATTTACTCTTTCGTCGGTAACATACGCACGTCATCAAATGATTTCTAGGCGCAATTCAATGCTAGCTGTTTTGATCGTATAATACATTCAAGAAGGCTACGATCGTTTTCCTATTTGCTAGTGCGCTAAAGTCTTATTTCACTTAACTTAAGGTACATTTGTACATCGGTGCTAGAATGTTTTAGGCCCTACTTCGTGAGAAAGTCGAGTGACAAGGGATGTCACATGGTATTGTGATATCAGTACTGCGATACTGTATGTCACATGGTGCTTTCACCGGCCGACGCCGAGAGATGTAAGCACGTGTTTTGTTACTGCCATGTCTCTCTTTCGAATGTTTTCCTATTTCCTAGTGCGCTATGAAGTCTTATTTCCGGGCAACTAGAGGTGTCTTACTAATGAGTAGGCCTAGTTTTATTTCATCGGGACTTGCTCCCGATGTTTGTATTTGAACGCAAAAAATGTTTTTTTATCGCTTATGTTTACCCGCCGGCGAAAAAAAAAAGTAGGCTACCAACGTTTTAATGTTTGCTAACGCGCTATGAGGTGTCGTTTCCGGCTAACTACAGTTGCCTACTGATGAGTAGGCATATTTTTTTTTTCATATATCGCGTACAGTATGTTTACCTGCGGAAAAGTAGGCTCAATCGGGCTGTTTGCTGGCGCGCTATGAAGTGTCCTTTCCGGCCAACTACAGAGTTGTCCTACTGATGAGTAGGCATTTTTTATTTCATCGGGGAATTCCCCTTGACGTTCGTAATGAACGCAAAAAATGTTTCTTACCGCGTATGTTTACCGGCGGAAAAAGCAGGCTACGATCGTGCGGTTTGCTAGCGCGCTATGAAGTGTCTTTCCGGCCAACTACAGAGTTGTCCTACTCATGAGTAGGCCTAGTTTTATTTCATCGGGGAATTCCCCTTGACGTTCATATTGAACGCAAAAACATTTTTTTATCGCGTATGTTCACTGGCGGAAAAAGTATGCTACGATGGTTTTACTGTTTGCTAGTGCGCTATAAAGTTTCGTTTCCGGCCAACTAGAGTTGTCCTACTGACGAGTAGGCTAATAGATTAGGCCTATTTTTTTCATTGGGGCTTCCCCCTGACGTTCGTAATGAACGCAAAAAATGTTTCTTCGCGTATGTTTACCGGCGGAAAAAGTTGGCTACGATCGTTTTGTTGTTTGCTAGCGCGCTATAAGTGCTATTTCCGGCCAAACCAGAGGTGTCATTCAACATAAATGTTATGTGCGAGAGTACCATTTCCGGCCATCTAGGGTGTAAATTAGCAAAAATCGCTTCGCCACAGCCCCAACCATGGTGGGGCTGTGACTCAAGTACTTAGTGTCGGAATGCCCCCCCCCCCCCCTCGGGAAGGGGGGGGGCCGAAGCGTGACGCTTGATGTGAATCCTGGGGATAACACTGAACACAAGTAGGTAAATTTATGAGCCCTTGGTTTAACACATATGGTAGGTAAATATATGGGCCCTTTGAGAATAAACTTGCAATACTTTGACAATACTGTAAATACCTATTAACTATTTTTGGTCCTCATTTGAATCGAACATTTTTTACTGTGAATGTTCGTACTGTTAGATTTAATATAAAAATATACACAAATAAACTTTATTACTGAGATTGTGGTTAGGCTTCACTGTTAGATATATAAACACATTATTATATACAAATAAACTTTATACTGACAGTTCCCTCTCAACGTTTGTATTAATTATTAATTAATAATTACCAATAATATAAACGTCGTAGTGGTGTATCGTGACATGTACTTTAATATTTCAATCGATTATGACAGTTTTAACAAAGTATTAAATCGCAAATGCTTTACTGTATTTAGAGGTATAATATTTATAGGCCTATAAAACATGAACAAAATATTTCGTTACTGAGTGGATAAAGAATATATTTAAAGCCCCATTCCCTACGTTTTTTAGATCTAATTTAAGATCACAAACTATATTTAATGTAAAAATAATACTATATGGTCCTATTGCGATAACTTTTTTCGTCTTTAAACTGTTAAAAATGTGAAAAATAAGTCGATTCTAATAATTATAGCGGCCCGCTATAAATCCCAAAATGCATTGCGCGCGGATTGATATTTTTGTTTTTCACCTGTAATTCGCCCACTTTTCGATCGATCGTGAGGCCAAAACAAATGGAAGACTCCTAACTTTTCAGCGAAAATACCGGGTTTTCTCCAATTTGTATCAACGGAGTCTGGCAAAAATAAAAAGACAATTAATGCAGCAACTATACAACGTCAGGCTAGGTATATAGCTCGCGTACGATGTTCGTACGTTACCGATGTTTACCAGCTAGGCCTACAAAACTAAGCCTAGCTAGGCTAGGCCTAAGACCGTCCACGAGAGGTCGATCGCCGCGAGCTACTTAGGTAGTGCATTGTTTCTCACTTTTTATCATAATTTACCATAAAACGTACATTTAAGACAAGAAATGACATGGTTTAATGTTTTTAAAGTGATATATATGTATTATTTTCCAAAAAACGTCCAAAATTGCAGGGAAGGGGTCTTTAAAAATTGTTCCTCTTTGTACCTATCCGCTTTCCCATCCCTCAAACCTAATGTTACATACAAAACACAAATTGGGTTTCTTTAAATGAGTCCAAATCAAAAATTTGGACTCATTTTGTGATAAGTTTCTCCTTCGGAAGTAATTCCCAGGGTGCTAATTTTAGTTGACTACATAAATCATCGTGTCTATTTATTCGTTTCTGTAAACGGCAATGTATTATATAATAGTACATTTGAAATCGCCAGTTTTGTTACACTGAAATTACTGTGTATTCGAGAACCATCTGTGGGCACGACCTAGATGGTACGCGAGCGAAGCGAGCGTACCGTCCAGTTTAAAAAATGACCTTTCCTGCCATTTTTGGCATTCAATGATTAAATAAAAACTACGTTTAAAATTACAAAAAATATTTAAATTTTTACAGGACTGCTCATTGAAATCACATTATTCATCACAGTCACACTATTTATCACACAGGGAAATCGCGATGTTCAGTGCTTGGCCGCCAGCATTTATGTCTGAATCATTGCTGATTGCCAACAATAATACAATAAAATAAAATACCAAGTTGAGATAGTCTGTCCCATATCTCATGTACTAGTTTTGATCGTTTCTCATGTGTTATTTCCGGTAATAATGATCCACAGCTTCTGACCAGCAACAATGCTTGATTTGGTGTTGCCACTTCTGAAAAAAAAAATAAAAAAATTTAGAGCTTCCATTAAATTTACATAGTGGTTTGGAGTTTAGAGTTAAGATCTGGTTAAAAGAAATCTTATTGAAGCGGCCATATTGACAGACAGAGAGCTAGTCACTAATTTACAAACTATCAAACCAGTGACCGTTTGACACGGTTTGTTCGCTTGAAAAACATTTGGACACAACGCCTAAAGGATAAAAGCAAAGAGACTATGGAGTGGCTATTCCTGAAAATACAATTACTATTTGTGTCGTAAGTTTAAAATTATAAATTGTTCTTTTTGTAGGCAATCTTGACAAATTTCTAGCACCTATAGCCTGCCATATTTTGATATTCAATATTGAACTTGACGACCTTTTCATAAAATATCTATTTTAACTTACTCATATCACAGACTTGGGAAAACACTGCCATGAGTTGGTTGTGTGTTATTCTGCCCGTGGCTCGAACAGCATCATCTAATCGTTTTAGAATTCGACGAAACTCATTCTCTGTTTTTTGGGTAGAACTAGATCTTGTTAAAAACTGCTGACAGTAAGCTGTAGTTGTACAGGATAAATTATTCCTGAAATTTAAAAAAACAACTGTTATTAGTCGCAAAACTGGCGAAAGGTCACTGATTATTTTTCTCTGCAAATCGGATTACCACCTGAAAGGGGACAAATTGCCACCAAACTTTTCGAGACCAGAATTTTCAATCAGGATAGGAACCGTTTTCGAAATATAAATAAGGGGTTAAAATGCAAAATAGACCAATTGTAACAATGTATATTTTATTCAATCAATTTTCTGCCATATACATTACAAAGAAGACAAAACAATTATAAAAGGGGGAAAGGAAAGACCAAACGCGAAAAGTGCGAAACACCTATATAAATATATATGTTATTAGGTATCCCAATGAAAGCGCACAGAGGGGTATCACTTTTGAAATATTGACGAAATTCGAAAAAGTAGTATGACTTTGATGTTAAATAAATCGTATTCAATCTTAATTAATACTTACAAAATTTATATTGTTTGAAAGTACTTGTTTTAATCTATGTATAAGTGTGTTTATAATTAAAATTAATGAATTAGTTGCCGAGAAAATGCGATTTTAAAACGGTTCTAAAATCCCGTCGGGCCGATTTCCGCGCGTTGAAAACCTCATCGGAAAATCCCCATCAGTTTTCAAAACACGATCGCACGATTACCATTGGAGCTAGCGGATTAATTTTTGTTGTATGTTATCAGGCTTTAAATAAGCTTTAATTTGATACGAAAATCGTCTTCTATAAATAGGTTTTTCGTAATGAAAAGTCAATTTTTGTGACAAAAATCCAATTTTGATTCACCGTTTATGGAAAAATATTATGGATTTTGGTATTAAATTATAGCTAAATCTACATTGAAATCGATAAAACATAGTTTACAAACGTATTGTGCATGGTAATTGTGCGAACTACATTTTAAAATGGTGCATGAGGCGTAAATCCCGTTCAAAATTTTAAAGATCCAACCATTATAATCCGGTGAATATTGTAGTGAGTAAAATATTGTACTCTAAAATACGCGCGTGTTTGTTGTGGCGTTTTCCGTTAAATACATTAATGCACCCTATCAGCGAATGGTACGTTCCATATTTTGAACACGTTGTTTAGTTTTCCTCGCTCGAGTTCGACCGGCTCGACGCGAGATGTGTGACAGCAGCGATGTCGGAGATTGACATGTCCTTTTCCGTCGTAGAATATCTGGTTTTACACATTAATTTAACAACTTAAAATTGATGTAATGTGCGGAAGATTTATTATGCAAGTATACAATGCAAATGCGTTAGGTTAAAATGTACCGAGGAAATTTATTAAGCTAATTTACCAACGTTACATTTGACTCTGTATACGGCGGCCGAAAGTCATTAACTGCGACCGAAATACTTTAACGGGAGCGACTACTGATCGCGAGTAAGCCGTGACTTGGCCTAAACTTTAGCTCCGTATTTCAATTTAATAACGTAATAATACGAAAAGAAAACAATTTTTATAATGTTATATATACTATTCAGGTAAACAATTAATTGTTTTAATTAACATTGATTATTTTAAATGAGTTTATTTTGACCCATATTGTGCGTTTGCCTTAAAAGAGCATATCTTACTTAGCAGCCCGGCATAGATTTGGTGTCATAATCATATGGGCCTAAAATCTTGTTTTACGTATTCAAAAGTTATATATAATAGTATTTATGATTGAAATTATAAATATAAAGTATATTAAAATATTCTAATAATTATACTTACCGAAAATTAGTGTAAAAGAAAGGAAACAGTACACATCGTTTTTAACATACTTTTCCTTTTTTTTTTTTTATAATTTTAAATTTCACCATTAAAAAAATTTTTTTTTTTCATATACTCATCTAAAATATATTTATTAATGAAATATACACTACATTCTAACAAGTACAAAAAAAATTAAATGAATTAGTACAGTAGTTCAAAAGTTACAGATCATTGAAAAATTGCAGTTTTTTCATTTTTTAAGGAATTCCAGCAAAAATGGGCGTTAAATGCTTTCCTACCACTTTGCGGACCAATAATTTAAAAAATAGGTTTCGTTGAGGCTCCAAAAAAAATAGAGTTGTACAACTCTGTGATATCTATAGGTTTAACAAAATTCAAAACTTTTAACTAATTATTGTAAAAGTTATAACCTTTTAAAAATGCTTCCAATTTCAACTGCAAAAAACACCATTTTTAGGCAAAAAATCGTATATTTTTTTACCACTTTAAATAACCATAACTTTAGAACGGGTAATCGGATTTCAATCATTTAAATTGCAAAATGCTAATTACATTAAGTTCTTTATGGTTAACTGAAAGAAAATGTAAAAAAATTAATCTGAATTTTTTCATTGGGATACCTAATGTTATGCGCGATTTGAACGATTTGCGCAATTTGAAATTGCGCAAGCATTTTCTTGCGCAATTTCAAATTGCGCAAATCAATTCCTTGCGCAATTTGAATTGAAACATGTGTTTCAAATTGCGCAAGCAACGTATTAAATTGCGCAAGTAATCTGCAAATTGCGCAAGGTTTTTCGACAGATTGTGAAATCATGCACACCCATATTTTTTTAGTAATTTCTAAAGAAGAATGATTCAAAATTGAAGATAATATCGCATTTCCTTACCCTCCCGGGAGCCTCCCTCCCAAATAAAAAAAATCTCGAATTCCCAATGGTTCTATAAAATACCATATTCACACATAATATGAGGAGAAGGCATAAATAAATACCAATAGATAATAATTTCAATTCAAATATCAGTACTAATGACGATTAATAAGACTAATCACGACTGGATTTTTTTTAGAAACAATAATTATTACGAATTATTAGACGTTTACTATTTAACTTAAAAATTAAATTTAATGACAAAAAAGATCGACCTCTCGGTACCAGGGCATCATTTATAAGGAGCGCCTGCGCGACCGCGCTCCTCCGCGCTCCTCAACAGGCTTCGAGGAGAGCAATTTATCACGCTCCTTAATTTTCAAAATAGAGCCTAGCTTTTGACAGTGTTGATTTTTCTGTCAAGAGGCTTAAAAACACGTGGATTTTTAAAAGTTAAAACCAATCTAATAGGCCTAGGCTAATAATATATAAGCTAAGTTATAAAGCTACAAGCCTAATGGCAGTCCCTCGATTTTAAGGATCGCGAGCGCGATCGCAATCAACAACCTTCGAAAAGGAGAGCAATTCATCGCGCTCCATCTCACAGTGCGAGGTACCAACAAAGGGGATTCCCCTGCCTGCGCGCATTATTCAAGGGCGAGTTTACTTCATCGCCTCATAGTGCAACCAGTACGGTGTCATAGAAACACCTCCTTTACAGGAAGATCATGTCCCAACCAATAATTTTTCCCTTTATGTTTTTATGGAACGAGTTAATAAAATATATTTAATTTTAAAAGGAAACATTAATATAGGAGGCCTAAATATAATGTTTATTATTTAAAAAAGCTTAGTTGCTGGTTGCTTTAATTATGTCATTTTGACGATGGATTATTTCTTAGAAAGTTCTAACCAATTTTGGTCACTCAAATCCTCCTCAAAACACGTGCTGACGTGTGACCATAGTTGCCATTTCTGGCATTATTATGCTTTTTGGCATTATTTAGAGGCCCACGGCATCTGGCATAATGCCGCGGCATTATTTAGCCGTTTTTAGCATAATCTGGCATAATTTTGTGTTTTTTGAACAACCAAAAAAATAATATACCACAGAACAAAAATAAAATATTTTGTTAATCTTGCAATTTAATACATATCATCACCTTACACAATATCATATCGTACAAAACAGATCTGTTCGGGTTTTCCGTACAATAGTTCTTCCATCCTTTTGTTTCGGACTTAAATAGACTCTTCGGATAGGAAGGCTGCTCGAAAACTACCGTGTGTGCGATATAGGCAGCACAACAAATCCGAAGAGGCTAGCTATTGGCCAATTATGTTGCTCTATTTCAGAGACCATGCAGGTTATTGGATCCCCAGATATAGAGACAATTGAACGAAAACATTATGAAAGGGGTTTTGTTGTTTCAGTTCATAATTATAAGTGGCCGCACCCCTACCCCAACCCTTGAAATGGCAATTTCCAGTAACTAATTAGAAGCTCTAATTTTAAAAAGAATTTCTTCTAGGAGAATTTGTTTTCCATATTTCAAATTATGTTCCATTTGCATCGTCGTAGCAACCCTATTTTTCCAAATGTTCTTCACCTCTCAGCCCCAGTAGTGACCATGTGGGCGAGGTAATTTTTATTTAAAATTAAGTGCCATTTCCGCCCATCGAGCAGCTCTATTTTTCCATTTTTTTTTACCTCAGCCCCAACCATTGTGGGGCTGAGGTCATGGAGACACTTAATATATATTTTTATTTTCTATTTTAAATTATAATTACCATTTTCAAAACTATGATGGGCTAAGATCCTGGAGGTACTAATAAATATATTTTTATTTCATATTTGAAATTAAGTGCCATTTCCGCCCATTGAGCAGCTCTATTTTTCCAAATTTTCTTACCTCAGCAACAGCCATGGTGGAGCTGAGGTCCTGGAGACACTTAATATATATTTTAATTTCCTATTTTAAATTATAATTGCCATTTTCTAATTATGGTGACGTGGGCTAAGATCCTTTCATATTTGAAATTAAGTGCAAATATCGAGCAGCTCTCATATTCAGCTCAAAAATTCTAAATTTCCATGGCTGTAACAGGTTTTTTTTTTTGGGGGGGGGGGGGGGTTTGTGTCATTTGCAATTACCATTCTCGCACCCCAGATATTTTTAGAATTATTAGTTATTACTCACAAAACTAAAAATACAATTTTTGAACGACATAGGGATACAATTTAGGCCCTATTTTGTGTCAGTTGGGGTTTTACAAACGTTTATTAGACATACAACCGTTGGTGGCGCTGTTTAGGACCACATTTTGGGGATCTGGCATTATTTTTCCCAATCTGGCATTATTTGAGACAGGATACGGCATAATTTAAATTTTATCGCTGGCAACGCTGCGTGTGACATCAGCATACAAAAAATAAATAAGGGGCAGCCATTTTTAATAAGGGCGACCATCCTTCAACTTCAACTGGCCCTGCTGGCCACTATGGTTTAAAGGTTAATTTTCAGCCCTGGGCATGCCAAGATACCTGTTGTTGTTACTTTTATAATCCACGACATATAAATATAATTAGAGGTTAACCGCCACCCCTGCCTGATGATGATCGCGACATCATAAATTATAAAAGCTCGAGAAGGCGGCGGAGTGATACTCGACGACGACGACGAAGCAAAGTAAACAACAACAGAGTCTAGCTAGCTAGCTATCTAGTCTACTAATAAAACACGAGGCCGACCGGACGTACAACTTTTGTATACACGTGACGTGTGTAATCTCCCGATATGATGGAAGAGCGATACGAAAATCAACTAGAAATTACGCTAAAGACACGTTTGTAAATATTAATAAACATTAGTCAAAATTGCCTCAGTTGTTTTATTATTCATAAATTTGTAATACTAGATGGTACGCTCGCTTCGCTCGCGTACCATCTAGGTCGTGCCCACAGATGGTTCTCGGATACATAATAATTTCAGCGTTAAAAAAATGGCGATTTCAAATGTACGTACCGCAGGACAATAATACATGTCGTTTACAGGAACGAATAAATAGGCTAGACACTGATTTATGTACTGAACTAAAATTAGCACCCTGGGAATTACTTCCGAAAGAGAAACTTGTCACAAAATGAGACCAATTGTTTAAGTCAAATTTAAACAAACTTAATTTGTGTTTTGTATGTAACATTAGGGTTGAGGGATAGGAAAGAGGATGGGTGCAAAGAGGAACAATTTTTAAATATATTCTTTATCCATGTAGTAACGAAATATTAATTGTTTTCATGTTTTACAAATAATATACCACTAAACACAGTAAAACATTGCGATGTAATACTTTGTTGAAACTATCACCGTCCTAGTCGATTGAAATAGTACAGTACATGTAACGATACATCACTACGACGTGTATATGTTTATATAATGTAAAACAATTTGTGAAAACCACGTACCTCTATTCGTGGCAAATCATAAATTCGATTTAATCGTCAATAAATATTAAATTATCTAACTCAACTTAATTAGTAGGCCTAATGGTTTTCAATTGTTTCTTAGAGCCAATTCATATTTAAGTTGGTTCCTACCCTACCCACCAAAGTTGTTCTGCGTTTAGGGCATGTGATGCACCGTAGGCCTATCCTCTACTGGCTTTACAACGCTACTCATGCCAGTGAGGGAAGGGTGATGATGTGGGTGGTTTAACTGCAATAATAAAGATTTATACATAATATACGGCGAGTGAAAACGCTAGCTCTTTATCCGTTTAAAAAAAAAATTATATCCAACCTCTGCAGAACAGATTGAAAAAATAAATGGATCGAATTTCTGTTATGAGTATACAGTACTTGCCTTTACGACGCCTGAGGGAATAGACACTTGTGGAACAGAGATTGGAATGTTCCATTCATCGCAAATCAATACATTTGTATAAACGTATATTAGGCCCTAAATCTATCAAAATAGTATTTTTTTAAAGAAAATCGGCCTGTCTTCAACATTATGATGCTGTACTCGAGCTGTTCAACCGGTTTTCAGCCAGTAAAAACAATTATCGTAGGAGGAGATAGGAAAATGCGAAGCATCCTCGTATTATCGTCTGCGGGTATTTTTCAAGACGGACATCCATTAGACAGTGTATACAACGATCGAAAAACACCCCTATTTGGGGAAATCGTTGAACCTAAATTCGTTTTAATCGTCAATAACTAATTATCGAACTCAATTTAATTAGTAAACAGGGTTACATCAGGCGGTTAAAATCAGTACCGAAAGTACGAACTCACTTTATATACCATCGAGTAAACATTCTAGAAATAACGCGCGATTTACCGAATTTTGCCCTTAGGTAAATTTATATATAGATAAATCTCATACAATATTATTTATTAATAAAAGATTTATAGATTATAATATAATAGATTATAGCAGCAGCGTACGCTAATAAAATTTTTTTGGTAGCAAAACCAATAGAATTTAACTTTTGTGGTCAAATTCAAACATTGTAATTTTTTTACATATTTACATAAACATTTGAGGAGAGCGATTTAAAATGTTTGCAAGGAGAGCGAATTGCTCTCCTCGGTGATTTGAGGAGAGCGATTTGTTTCTCTCCTGGGTTTTGCATACGTGATGCCCTGCGGTACCATTCTCAACAACAAATGAGTACAATAACAAAAATAACAAACAGTTCGTTTTCAAATTGCGCAAAGGTGTCATATTGCGCAAGAACTATCTTGCGCAATTTACAAATTGTGCAGCGCAATTTGAAATTGCGCAAGGATTTTCTTGCGCAATTTCACATTGCGGAAGTTGATTGCGCAATTTAATATTGCGCAAGAAAATCCCTGCACAATTTCAAATTGCGCAAGAATTCTTTGCGCAATTTTAAATTGCGCAAATCGTTCAAATCGCGCACAACATATATATGTAGGCCTAGGCCCATTAATATAATAACCAATTTACTGAAGCACAATTTCGTCTTTTTATAAAACCTGTAAATAAAAAATAAAATATTCAATTTGACCTAAATATTCAGACGGTAAAATAATATAATTTTAAATCTATAAAATAATACAAACGGCAAAAAACATGTATTTAACCCATTGCTCGATTGATACCTTTTTCACTCTACAGTATACAGTTACAGGCGGCCGAAATGATTATGTCATATTTTGTCCTTTTTGGAGTTTCATGAATTTGGTCGTAACCCGCGGCCGAAATAAATGATTGGCGGCCGAAATGCACTGTGACCTCCATACTTACCATGTTGGAATATGTAGGCCTAGTCTGTGCTGCTTGACTTGTAGTAGGCCTAGGCCTACATCAGCCTGAAGTAACACATTTCGCCGATGACCATTCGCGATAGTAAACTCTAAAGATTGCAGCAATAACGGATGCACCTTCAAACATGATTTACGTAAAAACCCGGCCATTATGGATGGAAATATTCACCAACAATAGGCCTATACACACACACGTGTACAGTTTTGTGGTGGTGTGGTGAGGGGGAGTGTATATTGGCTATACCAAAGAATATATTACAGTTAATATTCTCCATGTGGTAGGGCGCCGCCAGGACGTATACAACTTTTTGTGACGGTCAACCGGCCGCATTATTTTTTTTCCTATCCAATTAAGGCAGAAATCATGAATAATTCATTCTCTCTTCTTAACGTTTTCCGACATTACAGTTTCCACAATTTGTTTCCATTTTTGTCTGTTTATGGCAGAATGGTTTGTTATTGTGTTAGTGTCTACATGTCCTTGTAAGTCTTCTTTATTCGATTCAACCTTAATTTATATTTTCTATTATAAAGAATTGCAAGATAGCTGATATGTGAAAAGTTGTGTAATTCAGTAGGCAACTTTGTCAAATGATTTTATTGCTTTTCCAAATTCCATACCAGTCAGTCACTGTTATCTAATCGGATACTATAAAGGATATTATATTAAACATTTTGTTGTAGTTTTAAACTGCATTCAATTTCCCAACTTTCACATGCATGTGTTGACTATAGTTCTATATGCCACTGAATTATATCTGGCAATGATCAAACTCCACAACTAAACAGTCAGATAAATTACAACTTTGATGTTTTGACCTCTAGTTATTTATTAAAAATCAATTCAATGATTGAGCAATCTACTGACTAGGCTGCTAGTACATGTTGATACATACAAACCTATCTACTGAATCACAGACCTGCCAACCCTTAGGTTATACAAATTAAAAAAATATTTCTAAATGGTTTTTTGTTTACTTTGTCGCAAGGTTATTACACAATAATAACAATTAATATCAATCAAATTTACTCATAAAATTATGATAAAATCTGTAAAATTGAGTGAGATCAACAAAATCAGGCGAGTTGGCAGGTCTGGAATCATTACAAGCAGGGTATTAATATCACAAAAATAAAAAAAAAATCCCCACTAAAACTAAAATACAGTCAACTCTCCCAATAGCATTAATAATGTACAATTCTAACGTTAGTCGATAAATATTTGTTGTAATTTTTTATTTAAATTTTAATTGTTTTAACAGTATTTTACAGAGCCTAAGCCGCTTTTGCAATCTCCATTTTGAATAGTATTTTAACAGTATTTTAACATTTTAATAGTATTTTAACATTTTAACAGTATTTTAACATTTTAATAGTATTTTAACATTGCCTTTTGCAATTTTATGTATTTTTCTTTGTTGTTTTATTGTCTTAATTATGCCAAGAAAACAAATTTCCATTTTAAGGTGGACCAATAAAATTTGAATCTTGAATACTGGACACCTTTGGGCTGGCCAAATATGTCTGGTTTTTTCAAAATGTCTGGTATTCTGAATGTGTTTTATTCATTTTCAGTAAAGACAATACAAACATAACATAAAACGTGAAAGTGGAGCATTGAGGAGAGACAAAAGCTGTCAAAGACTATATATCGCCAAAAGGCGTGCCTCTCCAACTCTCATACAGATATGCACTAAAAACTAATTATTGTATTATTTAAAATTGCACTATAAAAATATTTAACAAAATAAATTTTAAAAAAATTATATATATATATATACTCATATGCTATGACTTTATCCAAATTCCCTCACTTGCACTGATGAAGGGCTAGTGTTGCCCGAAAGCTCTGCTAACTTTTCTGGTTGTTTACTTTATCGTTTTGATTTAGCTTTTCACTTTTTATTTTTGTATCTCCATTGAGATCCAGCCACTGATACCCACAGCATTGTCATTTTTTTCAGTAATTTGCCTTTGGATTTATATATATATATATAGATATGACACTTGCACTGATGAAGGGCTAGTGTTGCCCGAAAGCTCTGCTAACTTTTCTGGCTGTTTACTTTATCGTTTTGATTTAGCTTTTCGCTTTTTTTTTGTATCTCTATTGAGATCCAGCCACTGATACCCACAGCATTGTCATTTTTTTTCAGTAAATTGCCTTTGGATTTATATATAGATACAGGATTAAGATTATATATACAGCATTTCCCAATTTTAATCATCAAATGACTTTAGATTAAGTTACTACAATCATAAATTTGATTAAGGTGATAACTAAGCTTTTTTTAATGGTAACAAGAAATTTGGGACCTTTTGGACCTCAAACAAGTATGGTATTGGGAGGGGTTTACCATTGGGAGGGTGTCTAGTTTTCAGAGTCTGTTATTGGGAGAGTCGACTGCAGAAACAAAAGCACAATTTCCATACATTTTACATTGACATTTTATGGAAAAATTCCATTAAAAAAAAACATGAGTAGGAAATATATATTCTACACATTGGTTAGTCTATGTGTTGACATAATTGGTATTAGCAAAAAATGAACTACTAAAACTATACAGTAGAAATGGGTAACATATCAAAGAAATAAATTATTATATAATATATAATACAAAAAATTTCAAAAAGAAGCAAAAACCACTACTTTACAAAAGTTTTCACTTTTTATATTTTGGATGAACAACATTTAAATACTATATCTTTCAACCTTGTTAAAGTCTGTGGGCATAACCCTAACAACATTTAAATACTATATCTTTCAACCTTGTTTAAGTCTGTGGGCATAATATAACCCTAACAACATTTAAATACTATATCTTCCAACCTTATTTAAGTCTGTGGGCATAACCACATATGTTTTACATTGTTTGCCAAATACACATTCCCTAACTGCAACATTTTTTAAATCTAAAAATATTTACAAAAATTATTTTGAATATCATCAATTTTGTTGTTGTTTATTATTTCATAAAATAAGTCCATATTTCTGATTTTATTAGCTTCTGTACAATCCTATTCCCAATTAGCTGAATAATCGAAATTGACTCAAGATGTCAAAATATTTTTTTTTGTATGTATGTCTTTTGTTTTTAACTGTTCTGTATATATATATTTTAAATTAGGCCTACTATGCTTTATCTTTCTGTATTATTATATGTATATATATATATATATACACAATTTTTCTTTACTTTTAAACTTGTAACTGGACCGTTTTGGAAAATACAATCCAGTCAAAAGAAAGAATAAATAAATAGTATTTTAATTTCTTTACCATTATTAACTTGAAGACGAAAAAACATTTACTCAAATGTTGAATAAAAAACTTTTGTTGATAAAGAGAATTTACTTTATTTTATTTATGTTTTCTAAAATCAAATTGTGCAAACATTAGAAGCACCATGATTGTTCCTGACGACACTTTGAACGATACCATTTCCTTAGAAGTCTGTCATTTAAAGCAAGTTCATTATCAAGCTTATCCTGATACATTATACTTTCTTCTTGAGTCTAGGTAAATTGAAAAAATTAGAATTTATTATTATTAAAAATCTGACACATGAAGTCAAAACAATTCAAAGAATAAATAAAGCACAATAAATGTAATTGCTAACAATAACTCACGAGAGATTCAGGGTATACACGTTTCATCTGTCGTTGATGTAAATGCTCCAAAAATGATTCAAATAGAAATTGTCTAACTTCATTTGTCAGGCAACGACTGCAAAGTTGACATTCCTAAAAAATGATAAAAAAACTTTACCAACACATCAGAAAATAAGACTTATCTTAACTCAAAGAATTGAATACTTGAGGAGTGTTTCAAATGCTTCTGGACCCGTGTCATTCTACAGGGATAACATTCTGTCAACAGAATTATTTCAAAGTTAAAATTTTGTCCACAGAATCTCTTCTAAGAAAAAATTAAAAACTACAGAATTTCTGCAAAGTAAAAATGTTGTATACACAATGGCTGTATTGTAACATAATTATACATATCCCAAATGGCACCCACTACTAGAGCTAAAATTTCAATTGTTAGAAATTTCATGACCGTAGAAATTTAAATAATTTTTAGTCACATGACCTGATTTTATTGGATTTCCTGTTTTTTTTTACACATTGTAAAAAAGAGTTTTTCCCCCACAAAATTGTTAATACACTGGATGACGAAGATAAATAAAATGCTCGGTTTGCAGTGAACAGGTTCTTTATATAAAAGTTTTGTTTTAAGTATAGTAGTAGTTTTAAGTATAGTTTGTTTTTTCCCTATTAACAATTTGTTGGGTTAGGTTTAAGATTATCATTTGTAATCATGATTCTGAAAACTTCAAAGCAAGTAAAAAAAAAGTGTAACACTGATTTACCAGTTGTTGACATCCATTGCATTCCTCACTGGAACAAGTCTTTGCATCCGTCTGAATATCACGTAAACTCACTCTCATTAAGTCTTGATCTTCAGAGCTGGAAAAAAATTGTTCACATAGATACAAAGATATCCCACACTCGTCATAAGAACGTAAGAAAAATAATAAAATATATATTTGAAACAGAATTGTCCACATAGAACACTTATGTTGTGTTAATCTCCGCAAAAATAACCCCTTTAGTAAAACCAGATGCTCAAGAAATTGTTCCTACCTTGATTTTAAACTAACTGGAATGTTTCGTGCAACATCAATTAGGCTAAATGTATTGTAAATAACTTGTTCGTAGAGTAGTTTATTTGCAGAAAAATGACCTGTGGATAGGTTAGGTGACATGTTGACCTAAAATAAAACAGCAATTCAAC
Source organism: Antedon mediterranea (assembly GCF_964355755.1). Taxonomy (NCBI): domain Eukaryota; kingdom Metazoa; phylum Echinodermata; class Crinoidea; order Comatulida; family Antedonidae; genus Antedon; species Antedon mediterranea. Next base: position 8,309,547 of record NC_092679.1, on the reverse strand, counting down.
AGATCTTCTTTGATCAACAAGAAACTTAAAAATGATATTGATAATTTTTTTAATGAGAATAAATTGAAAATTGTCTAGTTACAAACTATACAGTAATATCTTAGCAATAGGAGCATAGCAATTGTAAAAAAAAATGAAGTATGAACTAGATTTAATTTATCACTATGACGAAGGTTATATGCATTGATTTAAGTAAAGATAATTGATTTAAGATATATTGATTGATTTTGTCAGAATCTTTAATTATTTATAATGTATGAAAGATAGCATCTTGCTAACGCAAATACAATAGCCGATATCACAATTAATGATGAACGAATTTTTGATTGGCACCGTGAAAAGATAATCAAATCATTCCTGGCCAAAATTGACGTGGCTAGATGAAATTGATCTCAAGATAATTGATGGACAAAATAGTGCTAAGGAAAGAATAAATAAATAAAGATTCTGACAAAATCAATAAGATATGCATGATAATGCATCTAATAAACAGACCATTAAAGACACTTTCCTTATGATTTTTTGATTTAAGGTCACAAACTGCATTTTATGTACAAATAAATACTGTATGGGCCTATTGTGATAATTGTGTTCATCTTTAAATGGAAAAATGTGAAAAATAAATATAAATACAGCATGCATTGCGCGCACATATTTTCATTTTGCTTTATGAAAGCAATTATCTGAATTAAATTATAACCATGTCATTGTACCATGACTTTCGGAAAATTAAATGTTTCCCTCAAATGGGTACATCACACAGGTAAAGCTGTGTGCCTACTGGTTACAGTACACAAGATGGTGTGCTGCTCGAACGTATAAGTACAGATTTTAGATTTTCGGAAACGCGATCACTGTACAGTTGTCGACAGGGTTTTGCCATGATGTCATGTGTGCATCATAAAATCTTGTTATTTACCAATAGAATGTGCCATATGCAGCTACAATTACTCAACCATATCTCATGGTTAGAAACAATGTTCTTTTGATGATCACGATAACAATGCGATTGTGTTCCAAACCATTTAGCTATATATCATCAACACATTATTATATAATAATTTTTTTATATTTTACAGTTAAAGATGTCATTTAACTATATAATAAATACTATAATGTAAATTGCAATTAATGTGAAGAAACAAAATCACAAATCATACCTCCATCAAGTAAAGATTTAAGTCCTTATCTAAAACAAAGTCAAATCGAGTCAGCTCAAAAAATATGCTACAAATTTAAGTAAAACAAATCAGTGTTAATTCAATATCTACAAGATAGGTAAAAGTGTATAAATAAAAAAAGATTATAAACACATCTACTGTGTGGTATATAAAAACATTATTTTGAACTTACTTTTTATGTTGGTACTTCTCTAATGATTGCTGTAATTGTGGTAGCTTGCTTAGAAATACTTTTTGAATGGCATCTTCTATTTGTTTGTCTACTTTAGAAGAATCCAAACCTAGATTAAGAAATGACCATATTAATCAAAATAATGTGTAGATACAGTATTTTGTGTTTATTGAATTTTTAAGTCAAGCTCAATAAAACACAAATATCATATCTCGTGGAACACTGCCGCAAAGAAAGAAAATTAAGAATATTAAGAGCTCGATATAAAAAGGCATTTGACTACAAGCAAATCGTTCGGTTGCCTTTGAATCAACAACTTGTGATGACATTGGACATATTTGTGGCAAAATTAAAACATTGGGTCAACGAAGAATTATACAACTTGCGAAAAAAGATTATTGCGTCAACATTTGCTATTGTGGAGCCAACAACTTAACAATTTAACAGAAATGTTATATCCACGTTTTTTGAAAACCCTATCACTACCTGATAAAGACATGGTTGTAGCAGACGGCAAGTAAGTGTGTTGAATGTGTTGAAACAGATGTAAGCTGTTCAAATTGTGTTGCACCATAATTCAGCATTCTGAATGGAGTAAATGGTATGCTGTCTATATTCATACCAATGGGTAGGCTAATGTTTGCCGTACTTATCACAGGCAAAGAGGAACCCTCTGCTACATTTACATTTAATAGCTATATAATATAATATAATGTGACATGAAGATCAGAGCGCTGTGGAGATGTTACACCCTTTCAACAACATTCTTCTCCCCTAAGGGTCACATGGTGTCATCAGCAGCCAACTAAGGCACCATTACGTCTGTCTACGACAGTGTGTGTGAACTACAACACCGGGTAACCCCCTACTCGTCTCGAAAGATATACTATTGCAATTCAACATCATTGTGCTTTAGCGATAATCGCGCAATCTATCGGTGAAGATGAGGTTGACAAAGCAGTGACACAAGAAAGTGCATCCGCCTCTGAATTGCCGGTACCTTTAGATGTGGCAAACATTATTTTTTACATTTAAAAAAGAAAATTCTTTGTTTTCAATTTATTTCACTAAAAATACTAGATCGCCTAGCCTATGGGCTCCTACTGTAATTTGGCTCGTTTGTACTTGCAGTAGATTTCAGATATAAAATAAAACAAGAGTAATGGCAAAAAGCTTACCCCTTGATTTGATGTGAGCATACAATGTTTCCTTGTGTGTAAATTTCATATCAGTATAATACTGATGTAGTGATGGCATCTGATATATAACAAAAATTACTATTATCAGGTACAACAAAAAAAATAGTATTTTATATGTATTTTATAATACAAGTAGTATATGCCTGTTAAAACTGCCAAAACTTAATTAATTGAATTCTGGAGACATCCTTAAGGTGAAACATTTCCGTGAAATGAGGGCAATGTTCTCCACAATCAAACTCTAATTAAGGGACAGGGACAATTTTTACTGTGCCAGATGTTTCAAAATGTGCAGTAAAGCCAATTGTTGCACAATGTGACCAATTAAAATGGAGGAGCTAGAATTTTTAAATAAGTAGGCCATGTCTAAATATAGTCAAATGAAGTTCTAAACCTAATCTTCTATCTTTTGTTATGTTTTGTTTTTGTTATTATTTCAATGATTTATGTTGGATTGGATTTTAGGAAATGGCCAGACCATTGCAACTGTAACATAGGCTGAGCTAAAGTTTCAATTCTTCAGGGGTACAGTTGCCTTACAAATATTATGGCTTATCAGATGAAATTATTCTTTTAATACTGTATACAAGGCAGCTACACTGTATCAGAAAGTAAAAAAGGCTGTATATAAGATATATTAAATATATTTAATAATGTCTTTTTTAAAACAAAGTTTATGATGGTAGAAACTACTGAAAAAAATATAAATGTTTTACTGTTTAGTATATCCACATAAATTTGAAAATTTGTCTATTTTTGCATTCGAAAACATAGTTTTCAAAATCTAACCTTCCATGTTGGTGTATAGTCATCAGTAACCACATAAGTATTGACATCATCAAAATTTGTCTTATCATACTTTTTTCCACAATATCTTATAAGCATATCCCCTGAATAGTAGTAAACACGGAGCGGAGAAACAGATGTCACAACTGTGTACACTCCAATATCAAATTTTTTCCCATCAACCAGTAATGGATCCTGAACAAATTCTTGTACAAACGTGTTTTCCATCCTTAAATCCAAAGCTATAAGAAATAAATTTAAGAAAATTTTAAAAGTAAACTATCACTCAGTATTATGCAGTAAGATCAAAGAATATATACTGTATGAGAAGAAAGAGCAATCCGCAAAGTTTGCATTGGAAATTTTCAAGACTTTTAATCAACAGAGCATGGATACCTCACACGAGTAGATGTATATAAAGACTAAAGAAGACTTAAAATAAACCACAAGCTAGGCCTATGCACGTATGAACACATTACAACTTCATTCAATCAAGTACACTATACATTTCATAAAAAATGTTGTAAGCTTTTTAAATTCCAATTCGAACATTATTTTAATTTAGCGATCAATCCTCCCACGGCGCCACGCATGGTGATCACTGTGTAATTTACTTCATGTTTTAACATTTTACTGATTTTATTCTATTGCTATGAGAAAAACCAATTTCAAATCTTTCGTTGACAAACTATTTGACAATAAAGTTATCTTGTATCTTATAAAGAACACAAATTGCATCGTGAGTAAACTATAATCACACCTTCTACATTCTTTACACGTATACCCCGATGATTACTGCTCTTCTGTACCCATAACTTTTCAGGATGATCTAATATCTGAAGAAAAATTACCGTTTTATATCAATTTAAACTGAGAAACTATCAATGACAATTATTCTGTTTCAGATGTTAAATTAGAAAAAAAAGGTTACATTTAAATGTTTATTCCATGGTCTCAGTCATCCACATTAAATGGTGAAATTATTTTTTTATTATCAAAATGTTTTGTGATACCATGCAATAGATAATAATAAGTACCTTACTTACATATTGTTTAAATAATGATTTCTGCTGAGGCATTTGAAATGCTTTTGGAATGTATTCAATATCAGACAAAACTAAAGTTACTTTGTTTGTTATGAAACCTGAACCTGGAATATGATTGACCTGTTTAAAAGAGACAAATATTTGTTATGATTTTTTCCTGCATAAATTAATATGGTATGCCTATACCATATTTTCTGTGTCACATCTGTGTTTAAGACCCGACTTGTATACAAACCAAAAATGGACTACCCAGACGACAGGAAAAAGGCCACGCCAGAGAGTGTGCAATATTTGTACTAGTTCCCGGCAAAAGGGGAACTGTTCGTGACGGGGTTTGCGACAACATAGGCAGCTAGTTTTCATTGATTCAAAGGTAGGATCCCTTTAGCGATGATGGACTTAGCATCCAGTATAGCTAAAATCTATGTTGAAATTGCCATAAGTTGTGAAATTTTGACACTGGATGGGCCAGTGACTTAAACTACTTAATTCACCCCTTCATTTTCCATGCTGTTTGTTTGTTTGTTTGTTTTTATTTTTTGCTCATATAAAAATCAACAGTGGTACAGAAAATATATAGACATCAAAAGTCGCAGACTTAATTACAAACAACAAAATCAGAACAAAGACAACAACAAAAAACGAGTAGGAGCAAAGGATAACCCTCTAAACCCGGAGGTTTGTATCCTGAGGGGTCCAGAAAGAAAAAACAAAGGAAAAAAGAACAATTAATCAGACGGCAAGAAGTGAGATAATACTAAATTAGTCAATTCGCTCTTTGAGGATTTTCTTTATATGAAGCTTGAAGGTGGATTTTAAATTAATTTCTTTGATATTATGAGGTAAACTATTCCAGAGAATTATGCTATTATAAAAAAATGTAGAAGCAATGCAACTGGATTTTTTATAAATGTTAACAAAATCGTGTATGCAAAACCTTGTATTATGGTGATGTCTTTCTGAAACTTTCAAAAAGTTTTCACGCATATACACAGGGGAGAAATTGTGCATTAAATTAAAAATATGATTTAGTTGCAGTTGATTCACTCTATTTATAATATTTAGATAGCCAGCAAGTTTGAAGTCGGAGGCAGAAAGGTGATATCGTGGTCCCTTACCTAGGACAAATCTAATGATGACCTTATTTTGGACACGTTGGAGTTTGGAGACATACAATTTTGAAATACCACAGTACCAAGAGCAACAGCAATAGTCTATAGAGCCAAAGCAGAATGATGCCAATAATCTCTTTGTTTTAAGATCAAGGCGGCTAGCAGATCTATACAGAAATTTGAGTCTCGAGTTGACCTTTTTGAGGATATGCGAACATATCACCTTCCCTGACAGATGTTGGTCCAATTCAAGGCCCAAGTAAACTACAGATGGTTTGGCTTTGATAGTTGAATTACAAATTTTGATAGATGCATTTTTTAGTATACTTCGTTTTAGATTTGGAGCAAAAGATAATAAATTCCGTTTTGTCCATATGAAGGGACAATTTATTGTTTATAAGCCATCTTTGGCAGTTTTCAATGTTCATTTTTAATTCTGCCTTGACCACATCAATGTCCCTATGTGCTACCAAATCATCGAACAGTTCTACTTAAAGTAAACAATGCAGTTAAGATTTCCGGGGTTCTAAAACTAAACAGCTCTATTTTTCAAAATCTTCTTAGCTCCACCCTGACCATGGTGAGCTGGTCCCGGGGCTGGTCCTGTAGAAATCCAATTTCTGGGGACATACTGTAACAGCTCTATTTTTCAAAATTGTCTTAGTTCTGGAGACTTGTTTCATATTTCGGAGTTAGTAGGTTAGTTCCGCATTTACAATTTTCGTATTTGATGTTGCCTGAAGTATGGGAATATGATCATCCATGACATTACTTTAAACAGGGAGTTGTAAAATAATATATATATATATATATATATATTATTTTACAACTCCCTGCTTTAAACATGTCTTTTTTTAGAATATTCTTTATTAATTTTTTAGATCTTTTACTTGGAAAAACATGGAGGTTTGAAGACATTCTCATTCACCTACAGTACCTTTGGCAGAGATAATTTACCTACCTTTTGATGAGGTCTTATCTTTGAAATTTTCTCACGAAGCTCCGTAAATGGATAATCATGCGACCACAATACATCCCAATCAGAATTGTGTCCACCTTTTATGTAGCCTATTCGATCAAAAACTGCCATAACATGGTCCAAATAACCAGTTTGTATCTACAGTATATGAAATAACATTTTGTTGTCAATTTATTATATTATAAATTATATAACACCTAAATAAACTCCTGTCATTTGACAATTGTTGGTCAAATGATAAAGCAGGAACGCTAGTAGACCAAACCCAGTATGTTTTTGATTACGATCATGCGGGAAATTACCTCACGACGTAAATATCAGCATTTTTGCCCAATTTCGGTCTGTATAACCAACTTTAGAGCCATGCCAGAAATAGTTGAAAAGAGTAAATGGTCTAATATTTCATTGAGGCAACCACAAGTGGTCATATACAATATAAAGCTTTTCTGATTGTTCTTACTTACCATTAAGGGGGTCTAAAACTAATTAGACCAGTACAATCACCTAGGGTTTTCATAACAATTAAATGGAAAAGTATATACCCCCTTTCACACAGAGCTGTAAGACGGTAATAGTGCGGTAATTCGTGAACTCCGGCCTAGGGTAAAAGGGAAAGGGTAAAAACCCCTTAATGCCGGCTTCCGTTAGACCACCTCTGGACTTAGTAAAATTGCAGTAATATTACCGTCACGTTCGTAAGCCTGATCAGTGTGAAAGAGTCCACGATATAACGCCTGCTTACACAGCAAAGCATTAAAACAAAGGTTAAATTCGGAACATTTTCCTTGAGAAAGACTGTGGCAATCATTTTAGGCGGCCTAAAATGGCCTATTACTATTAGTATTAGTATAGAATGGCCATCTAGTAGAGCAGTTAATGACATGAGCTGTGCACTTTATTACCAAAGCATGAAACTTTCCACAAAGTGTCTTTGATGTATATAGATTCAAAATATCGGGGGGTGCCAAGTGTCCAACGTCCGGTATGGCGGCCATCTTGATTTCAAAATGGCCACCATAAAATCAAAAAATGTTCATATCTTGGCAACTATACACATTAGAGACTTAATTCTGGTCTCAAATTGTTCACAAACTATATATTTCTATTTGCTCTAATGAAAAGTTTCGTCCAAAAATGACCGGAAATGACGTTTCTTACAGTTTGACCTTTGACCTTGTATTTGTATATCTTTGTAACTACTGGTCATTTTCAATCGATTTTGGTGTCATTTTGTTCAGAATAAATACATTTATATTTGTAGTAGTGGAACATTTTCACATAAAATGACCGAAAATACAATTTATGACCTTTGACATTTATTTATTGATTTTTAATTATGTGAATATACTGTATGTGGTTTTTGTTGGTCTTAAATGCACCTAATTTTGAACTTTTACCTGATAGGCGTAATTATATTAAATGATTAATAGACTTAAATTGTATATAGTACATAAAATTGGTAAACATTGTGCTTGGTGGTACCATTAGTTCAACGATGTTGGCACCTTCTGATTCGCTAAAAGTTTTAATAGTTTGACAGAGGAAATAACATACATGTATGGAATACCGTAAAACCTCAAAAAGGTGATAGTATGAGCCTCTTTTCGAGATAGACTGTATTTGAATTTCAAATAATTAGTATGATGATCGTGTTTATATCAATATATTATTAATGACCTTACAAAGAACCCTTTATATTTCAACAATTAAGCCTCAGTTATTCTACAATTTATTGTTTTCGAAGTGGTAGGCCTATTTTGATTGCATCTTCTTTTTGTATGCTTCCTGGGTTAATATGGTCCTAACATTCCTTCTTTGTCTGTAGATGGTCTTACACCCTTTTCTTGATCTGTGGATGGTCTTATACCCCCTTCTGTGTCTGTGGGTGGTCTTATACCCCCTTCTTTGTCTGGTGATGGTATTACACCCCTTTCTTTGTCTGTTGATGGTATTAAACCCCTTTCTTTGTGTGTGGATGGTCTTACACCCCTTTCTTTGTGTGTGGATGGTCTTACACCCCTTTCTTTGTCTGTAGATGGTCTAACACCCCTTCTTTGTCTGTGGATGGTCCTATACCCCCTTCTTTGTATGTCGATGGTCCTACACCCCCTTCTTTGTCTGTTGGTGGTCTTATAATCCCTTCTTTGTGTGTGGATGGTCTTGCACCCCTTCTTTGTCTGTGGGTGGTCTTACATCCCTTTCTTTGTTTGTAGATTGTCCGACACCCCTTCTTTGTCTGTGGATGGTCCTACACCCCCTTCTTTGTCTGTGGATGGTCTTATACCCTCTTCTTTATCTGTAAGTGGTCCTATACCACTTTCTTTGTCAGTGGATGGTCTTACACCCCTTCTTTGTCTGTGGATGGTCTTACACCCCCTTCTTTGTCTGTGGATGGTCTTATACCCCCTTCTTTGTTTGTGGATGGTCTTACCTCTCCTTCTTTGTCTGTGGATGGTCCTACACCCCCTTCCTTGTCTGTGAATGGTCCTACACCCCTTCTTTGTCTGTGGATGGTCTTATACCCCCTTCTTTGTCTGTAAGTAGTCCTATACACATTTCTTTGTCAGTGGATGGTCTTACACCCCCTTCTTTGTCTGTGGACGGTCCTACACCCCCTTCTTTGTCTGTGGATGGTCCTATACCCTTTCTTTGTCAGTGGATGGTCTTACAACCCCTTCTTTGTCTGTGGACGGTCCTACACCCCTTCTTTGTCTGTAGATGGCCTTATACCCCTTTCTTTGTCTGTGGATGGTCTTATACCCCCTTCTTTGTCTGTGGATGGTCTTACACCCCTTCTTTGTTTGTCTGTGGATGGTCTTATATCCCCTTCTTTGTCTGTGGATGGTCTTATACCCACTTCTTTGTATATGGATGGTCTTACACCCCCTTCTTTGTATGTGGATGGTCTTACACCCCCTTCTTTGTCTGGACCCACTGCTTTGATTGATTAAATCAGACATTGTTTCTTGTATGATTAGGAGACCAAGACCTTCAAAGTGAAAGTCCACAGGTGGATGCTTAAAAAGGTCTTGTACAGAACAGTATATTGTAGGTCCATGTCACTAATTTGAGGATTATTTGAATAATTATATTGAGATGTCTTTTACGAATTGATTTGGTTCGGATTTTGCTAAAAAATCAATGACTAGAGAAAATGATTCAGATGAAAGGTTTACAGCAATACCATAAAAATGGAGTACATTTTTTTAGATGCAACGAAAATGAACAAGAATTATCTGAGTTTTTGACTTTGAGGTCTACTGCACAAATGCAGGATAAGTTTGTAGTAAGTACTTTGAAAGATGGTGTTCTCTTCTCTTAACTCACGAAAATGAGAACTTTCCGAACTTGTCTCATATGCAACATCAAAGAGGCCAACGAAAGAATGCTACTTTACATCAAAACTTTTTCCAAATGGCATCTAACAATTCAATTCAACATATGGTATAATACATAAAAAAAAAAAAAAAAGAAAAGATGAAGGAGAGAGGACCAAAACTGTTATCTAACGATTGACACATCAAACAAGTCGGCATAGATGAGCTCAGTGATCTGTCATACTTTATGCCTATCCTATCACATCAAACGTCAAAAATTCAGAATAATAATTCCTGGTCATTTTTGCGTTATGTGTCATTTATTTCGGTATAAAAATTAGGTGCATTTATACCAATGTAAACCACATACAGTATGTTCACATAATTATGTCATTGTCAAAGGTTATAAATTGTATTTCCAGTCATTTTATGTGAAAATGTTTCATTACTACAAATATAAATGTCTCTATTCTGAACAAAATGACACCAAAATCGATTGAAAATGATCAGTAGTTACTGAGATACAAATAATAGGTCAAAGGTCAAACTGGAAGAAACGTCATTTCCGGTCATTTTTGGACGAAACTTTACATTAGAACAAATAGAAATATGTGGTTTGTGAACAATTTAACACCAGAACCAAGTCTCTACTGTTTATAGTTGCCAAGATATGAACACTTTTTGTTTTTATGGTGGCCATTTTGAAATCAAGATGGCCGCCATACCGGACGTTGGACACTTGGCACCCCCCGATATTTTTAATCTATATACATCAAAGAAACTTTGTGGAAAGTTTCATGCTTTGGTAATAAAGTGCACAACTTGGCTATTTTTATGGCGTTAACTGCTCTACTAATCCTGATAGGACAATTATTAGCATGGAGTGTTGGGCAAAAATATAGCGTTTTTATGCAGCGTAAATAAAAACCAATAAAACTAAACAATGGACACACAACAGCAGCAAATAATAATAATAATAATAATAAACAGTATTTATATAGCGCCTAATGGATCACTGACCCCTCTAGGTGCTTTACATAGGACCTTAACTAATGGTAATAAACTATCCCCCGCCGGACACCATTCCGGTATTTCTTAGTCGAGGTTTCGGGGATGGAGACAATCAATAATGTGAAAAAAAAATGTAACTAAGCTTAACTATGCTTAACTAAGGTAAAACTATCCCCCGCCGGACACCATCCCGGTATTTCTGAGTCAAGGTTTCGGGGCCAGAATTAAGAATAGAGAGTAAATGAAGCATGCACAACTTAAGCTAGGGTTAAACTATCCCCCGCCGGACACCATCCCGGTATTTCTGAGTCAAGGTTTCGGGGAAGGAATAAAGAATGAATGAATAAGTTAATTAATACCGGATGAGAACAGATGGGCTTTCAGTCGTGATTTAAAAATACTGACTGAAGGAGCAAGTCTCACAAAGAGTGGAAGTTTGTTCCATAATGAAGGTGCTATTGCTGCAAAAGAACTTCTACCATAAGCAGTGGATATAATGTGCACGAAAGGCATGTTTCGTCGGCGGTGCCTGCCATTTTTTTCCCTAAAAAAGTGCGACCTTTATTTTATTAGAACAGTAATCTTTAAATATTGCGCCTTTCACACATAAACCGTAATATTACCTTCTGTGAGAATGGGTCTAGATCGGCAATAACGTCAGCTTACCTACCGCAAAATTGCCGCATTTCTGTGTGAAAACCCCTTTTGAGATACACTTATTTTGAGGCCAGATTTGCATTATATGATGGGAATTGACCCTAGATACCAATTTACAGCTTTGTATGTTAATTTTAAAGTGTCATAAATCATATTACAAAACACAAAATATTCAATTACTCAAAATAATGTGAATTCTGAAGATTATAGTACCCCGTCTTCAATAGGCCATATTTTCAAAACGACCAAAACCAAATCCATGACGTGACCCATACCACCATTGGTTGATTTGACGTGGAATGACCCATTCACAAGGTTGGAATGTAATTAGCCTAATCACACTCAGCACTAAGGCACAACAATATTTTTAAATGTTGGGGGAAATCTTATGTCGGGAGAAATATGTAGGGAAATTATACTATAGATTCCCTCTAGTTGTTATTTTTTGGATTAGTGGAGGAGGGGGTACTACTGTTTAATTTAGGTTACTTTTTATTTTATATATATTTTTTAGTTTACTTTGGATTTTGTAAAGGATGTTTTACATTGAGGATGCACTATTACTATGTGTACTGTTTTAAAAGCAATTTTTCAAACAAATTCTTGATCATTATTAAGAGCTTACCCAAATGAAATTTGGACCTATAGTGTTTGGTAAAGAAATTCATAGACAAAAAACTGTACTGCATGTTTCGGGCCATTTTGAGCATGTCCAAATTTTGAACATTGTTTGTGCCATGTGCATTTAGTAAAAGTGCAAAATGGAAACATTTAAAGATCGATTTTACATTTGATTATCGTTTTTCATAACTTTCATAATAAATTGAACTAATTCATTTTCATGAACTCTGACTAAATAGCTGGTAAGAATAATATACTTGCATTTTGAGCATGAATCCAATAAACTGGCGTGTTTCTTTTTACAAAAGACAGTGGTTCATATACTTCTACAGCGTGATGAGTTTCCATGTGTAACTTTTGCATAATATGTAACACATGAACATTCCATAATGTTACAACAACACCGATGATCAGTGAAGTAATGCACAAATATAGGAGTTGTGTAGAGAAACGAAAATGTCTTGTGGCTTTCATCGGTGGATATTTCTATGGACATGTATCTGAAATGCAGAAAAAAATTAATACTGAATATGAATTCCATCTTTCACACAAAATTCCACTTCACATAACCATTTGCACTCTTTATGTTGTATATTCATTGTGTATTTCATGCATAATAAAGTGCAATACTAATACTAATTACATTTACAGTAGTATTCAGTACTATTTACTTCAGATCATAGGATAGGATCATATCTATATTTCTTCTCTACAAGTTTTTACATATAAACCAATACCAACTGAGATTTTTTGGGAAAATTTTAATATTTCTGCAATGTTTTGGTCTATCTAATATATTAATTTAATGCTACTAAATATCTGAAACCGCTGAATGGTACGTGGTCACATTTAGCACACTGGTGTTTCTTGATGACCGCACACGATATGCTATATCATTTTCATGAATTTTTAGGATAAACACTAAAAAAGGCAAAAAATAACAGTAATTTGGCGTTTCAGCGGCCATGTTTTGAGAGTTGTTACGTCACATATCAACTACACTGGGTGTGTCGAAAGCGAAGACCTCGAAAGCGAAGATCGAAGACCGAAGACCTCGAAAGCGAAGACCCTACGAAATGGTAGTGTACACAAAATCGGACCAAAATCACAAACAACTGATGATAACACCTTGAATTTACAGATTCTAAAAAAATATTTCGATTTTAATCGTTATGTTATCAAAAAACATGACTTTATCTATGAACAAGCTCACGTGTATTCTCCAATGGAGTTAATATGTGATATGGTTTTACGAACAAACACATCGCGCTATTTGCAAGGCGACGGACGCACAAGAAGAACATCGCACAGAGCATTGAATTGAATGCAATGCCTACAATTTAAAACCATAGCCAAATTGTATAGAAAAGTATAGAAATAAACTACAATATGTAAATTATAAGAAGCAAAGGATTGCGATAGCCCTATTTAGGCTAATTTTAGAGCCTATATAAAAAGTGTCCGTATCATAGATTTTACACTTGTTTTAAAAAATGTTATACGCGTGAATACAACTTAGAGATCCTTTTTTTTTTTTGCATTTAAATATGTTGATATTATGTTTATTATCTATAATATTTGCATATTATCTAAAATGTATGAATAAATACAATAAGATATTTATTTTCCTTTAATTATTCTGTATAGTATTTTAAACGTTTACATTTTCCCCATTTTAGCCTATACTGCAGTTTTGCTGATTTAATTATTCGCCAGTTTAAAAATGTTTTTCTAATAATAATGGACAAATAATATTATCAGTATCGGTTAGTGAGTGTGATTGGTGAAGCGACAGTAATATGTAAAGAAGAAAAATGTAAAAAGTAAAATAAATATTTCATTAACCAACGTATGAACAGCTTGGTTCCCACTAGAACGTAATGCAAGGACGTAAACGCAACGCAAGCGTTTTAACCAATGACAAGCGAAGTTATAGACAGTTAGCAATCACAAGCGAATAAGCTAACAAAAACATCCTGCCGCAACGTATCGTATTGACGCGCAACATAAGAAAATACTCTATTTTGCATCCCCTCACGAGAGAATCATTACGATGAACGTAAGGCATAAACGGTGTTGAACACGTCGGCTCCCACTTGTGAGGACACGCAAGTTTGTTCTTAATGCGCACTTTGCGTGGATCTGGAAACTAATTCCAGCTCTTAAAATATTTCCAGGCCAAATTTGACAGAACATATTCAAATTATGATTTGACAAAAAGCTAAAAAGAACGAACGATAGGAATCAGCGTTCTGCAAATTTTGGTTATAATCGATCGTTTCCTGCGACATATCATCTGTTTCACGGCTTCCATAATTCAGAATAACATTTAATTATGCCATTATGTCAACGTTAACAAAGACAAAAGCCATTCAAAACAATGATTGAAATAAAAAATATTCGCTCCAAAATTGTTGATTTTGTTACGGTTGCAATGTGATTAGTGACGATATTAAAACGGGTGTTTATTTATATCGGTATTACGTTTACCGACACTGTCAAAAGACATTTCCAGTTCCAGACAGTTTAATGAAGTTCCAGTTCCGCCAACCACAATTGTCCTTATCATCAAAGTAAAAAAACTGACTTCTGAAGCATTGCCCGTGGTGAATACAAAAAAAAGAGTTACTCTCTATACATGTCTTTGTTAAGGATGGTGAATTTTTATCGGGCTTAACCACTCTAACCCCCAACCTTCTATCTCACAGGCTTGTGGGATGAGACGACTATTCAACAGTCTCCCGATTTTCAACAGATTGTCGACGTCCCGCTTCTAAATGTTTGCATATCCCTGCCATGAGTCTCCATTAACAAAAGAAAATATAAATTTTAAAAAAATGAAGAAACAGGTTACCGGTTGTATACTGACCATTTAAATATAGAATTGACACTACACAAACAAATCTAAGAGAATTATATACTATTATAACGGGTTAACGATCGAGCAAAATCTTCAGAATGTGATGCCTATCGTTCGTTCTACAGTAGGCCTATTAATTTGAATACAGTATAATTTTTGATTTTGACAATAAAAAGATATAAAATAAAGTTCCGTTAGTTCACGGTAAGCTATTGGGACGAACTGTCATCGGCCCGGGAAATATTTTAAGAGCTGAAATTTGTTTTCAGATCGACGCAACGTATCCACGCAAAGTGCGCCGTAATGCGTGGTCTAGCGACGCAACACAAGGACGTAACGCAACGCAAGTGAATTGACCAATCACAAGCGATGGCTTATTCGCTTCTGATTGCTAACTGTCTATAACTTCGCTTGTCATTGGTTAAAACGCTTGCGTTGCGTGTACGTTCTTGCGTTACGTTCTAGTGGGAACCAAGCTTAAGGAAATAACCTTGCGTGTCATCACAAGTGGGAATCGACGTGTTCAACACACCGTTTCTGCTTTACGTTCATCATAATGATCTTTTCGATCGTGAGGGGATGCAAAATAGATAGATGAGTATTTTCTTTACGTTGCGCATCAATACGATACGTTGTGGCAGGATTTTTTTGTTAGTGGTTTATACGTTGGTTAATGAAATATTTATTTTCCTTTTTAAATTTTTCTTTACATAGTAGGCCTACTGTCGTTTCACCAACCACACTAAATATTCTGATACTGATATATTATTTGTCTATTATGAATACATTAGAAAACATTTTGAAACTGGCGATTAAGTAAAACAGCAATAGTATACAATGGGAAAATGTAAAAGTTTAAATACAATACAGGAAAATGAATATCTTATTGTATTTATTTATACATTTGGATAATAAACAATAGGCAAATATTATAGATAAAAAACACATAGCAACATATAAAATCAAAATACGGACACTTTTTATATAGGCTCTAAAATAAGCCTAAAAAAGCCTACCGCCATCCTTTACTTCTTACAATTTACTTTATGTAGTTTATTTCTATACTTATAAACAATTGGCTATGGGTTTAAATTGTAGGCGACGTGTGCTACAAAGTTATCGGAACAAAAGTGACATTTAATTTTGCATTCAATTCAATGCTCTGTGCGAGGTCCTTCTTGTGCGTCCGTCGCCTTGCAAATAGCGCGATGTGTTTGTTCGTAAAACCATATCACATATTAACTCCATTGGTGAAAACGCGTGAGCTTGTTCATAGATAAAGTCATGTTTTTTGATAACGTAACAATTAAAATCGAAATATTTTTTTAGAATCTGTAAATTCAAGGTGTTATCACGATTTTGTATGATTTTGGTCGGATTTTGTAAACACTACCATTTCGTAGGGTCTTCGCTTTCGAGGTCTTCGGTCTTCGATCTTCGCTTTCGAGGTCTTCGCTTTCGACACACCCCAACTACACTGCTTCCACTGTTGTACAATGGCCGGATCTACAAACAAATACCATGCCGAGCCGTCAAATACAAAGTTTAGTCTCGAAAACCGGCAAATTGTATCGACTGATTGCATTTAATTAATTACACCTACCGTATCCTTGGAACATATAATGTATTTCGTAAATCATCAGCTATAGCTCAGTGAGTAAAACGCCTTGGCCAAATCTCCCTGGTAAATTCAAGTTTCGAATCTCAAAAGTGGGCCGAATCGTCCCACCAAAAGTGGGCCGAATCGTCCAGGATTCGGGCTAGGTTAACTAGGGTGTGACGACTAACAAATAAATGCTGCTACTCTAGACTCTGTGTGTACGTGTGTGTACGTGTGTGTACGTGTATCTCCTAGCTAGGCAGTATTATTAAAATATCTTCAAATTCTAGGCCTATTATTATTGGCGCTAATGCAGTTTCGTACCCACCCCTTAAAATTACTCAAAATTACAATAATAAATGCTCTTACCGTAACTAGAACTAGGCCTATAGGGCTCAGTAATCCTATTAATATTATATTACCAGTAGAGTAATGATGGTTATTATTTAATCTGTCACTCTCTCGTGAAAAAATATTGTGGTTGTTTTTTGTTGTCACGCATCAGTAAGCATGGAGAAGGACGATCCCCCAGCAGGGGGAAGGGGGGGCGGGAGGGAACCAGTCAAGTCGCCCCAACGCAAAGTCGCCCGCGGTTTTATTTCGGTATGAAGCGCCGCCGACGCTGTGTAACAACTCGCAAAACATGGCGATGAAACGCCAAATTACTAAGTTTTTTGCATTTTTTTGTTAATCATATCGGTTGCGTTTGATATCGATCGCGTTGTTAGGCCTACTTTGGTCGCGCTAAATGTCGTACACATTATAATGATGTGTAGGCCTATTATATCCTATTAGGCCTATATACATAATTTGTGTTTTAATTTTTATTCAGGTTGGAGTAGGCCTAATGTGCTTTTTGAAAATCATTACAAAAATGATGATTTTACTGAAGAAATTCCGTTCAACCCTTTTGGTTATAACGATCTAATTATCAAACCTAATAAATATCCTCATCCGATCGGGCGTTTAAAACCGATTCACCACGATAAGCGCTTAAAGCGCTCAAAAGGTTAAAAGTCAAGGTCATTGTAAACAAATTTTCAACAAAAAAAAAGTAAATCGAATTTACATGCGCAGTTTGCTGTGCATGAATCGTAACAACAAATTATACAAAATACTCACAACTTTTTTTTTAAAAATATGCTTCTAAATATATAAAAACAATTGTTGAAGTTAGTTTGAAAATAAAATTCGAAAATATAACCGTTTTTCGAAGCACGCTGTTCGAAACGCGACAGGCGCGTTGAATGAATCTAGGCCTAGACATACAACGTAAAATCGTCTAAAATCCATCTTTATTTCTAATAATCACTATTTTGAAGCTTGTATACAATAAATGTATAATAAATAAAGATTATGTATCAGTTACAGTGTCTAAATCGTCATATTTCCATGTAAAAATGTGATTTTTCTACCGGAGAAAAGTCGTGAAGATGTCCTCACAAGGGCCGCGCCATATTGTTTACCTTTGATTGTAATATGAACCCTGACATGTCAGATGCATTATGGGCATGAAATATTTGTTCAAACTCTGCGCAAAGGTCAGTTTATTGAAGCATAACTTTTGACAAACATTTTGATACCAAACTTGTTTTAATTTCATAAGTTTTCGACGCATTTTCGTCAAATTTTCTGCAAGCTACACGTCTAAAACAGCGGACTAAGCTCCCGAGGGATGCCGGTGCGCGTGGGAATCGCGAATTCCAAGTCGCTTTCGGGATGTTTTTTTTAACATTCCCGGTGAACAAACAGCGGCGAGGACGCTCTCGGGGCGGCTCCCGATAGGCCTAGGCCCCATATGGTCATCGTCGGATGAGTCAGTCTACTAATTTCTTCATAATTTCGAAACCGGTCATTCATAATGGTCAAGTTTGGTCTTATTTTGAAGAGAAGAAATAGGTTCTGATGAAGAGATGAGTTTTATTATGAAATATTTATTAATTTTTGTGCATTTGGTAGTCAAAGATAAATTACAAATTTTTAATAATTTTCCTAAAATATTTCTAAAATTTGCATAATCCATACTCCGCCAAAATAAGTTGTAACACAAATTTGAAAACATATTTGGAAATAAAATGTCCTTTGCATTATTTTTGTTTTTTAATTTTTTTAATGTCTGTGTTTAGAAAAAAAGTTAGGGTTAATTATATGACATATGCTTTTTGGGTCCCAGGGGAGCAAAATAAACTTAGGGGTCAATGGGTTAATGAATTTTTAATTTAACAAGACAGTGAAGAGGCACGTAGGCCTACACGGACGCACGACACTATATAGTATTATACACACACGTACATCATCATTAATTTTTACGATATACTTTTTGGTGATATGGTGCAATTTTATAATGGATTGATGGGATTGCCTTTCCGGGTTTATGAATCAAATGTTCATCATTGTAATACTAATAATAGTAAACTACTGAGCTGAATAACAATTATTTTACGTTTGTTGCATATAAAAGACACAAACGTAGCCTACCTAATTATGTATCTGTACCGTTAAATGACATATGCCGAATTTAGGGAGGTTTCGCAACCTCTTACGAATACGATAACGAAAACGAATACGTGTGCGTGACGTATCCGTTTTCGTTATCGTACCCGTTATCGTAGGCCAATTCGTAAGATTGCGAAACCTCACTATTAGGCTAGAAATAATAGAAATTTGTAAAGCGCAAGCATCCGTCTAAAAAATTACGCTCACTGCGCTACTGACAACAAAGAACATGAAAAAAAAGTTACAAATCTTAAAGACACAAACATTACTGTTCTGCATGGAACCCCCGCAGTTTAAACGCGGACAAAACCACAGAAGAATAGCTTCTCTTTCTTGAGCTATACTTGCTCACTTCATTACTATTCATCCGTTCATCCGCGTTTAAACTGCGGGGGTTCCATGCAGAACAGTAAACTGATACTAGGGATCACTTATCTATGATTATGTCTCCACACGGAGCATTGAAGGTGTACAACAACGTTAATACAACGTATCGCCTATAGTGCACCGCTCTCATACAACGTTTTCTCTGCACGTCTCTTGAAGAATAATCTTTCCTTCGAGGACAACAGGTGCTGCGAATCCTAGTGGATCGTATATGGAGCTAATTGTTGATAAAACGCCTCTTCGACTCAAAGGAAAATCTTTCAATACTATTCGAAATTGAAAAGTATCTGCTTCCACGCACCAAGTGACACCCAATGCACGTTCAATTGGTAGCGGATCGGTCTTGATGTCTAACGTTTTCAGACCCTTAGCTCTTTCGCCCGTATTCTTAAACCGGACTTTAGTCGTAGTTCGAGCTAAAACTAAAAAAATGACGTCATTTTAATTCATAAACCGAACTTCAACTAAATCACCGACTAAATCAGGCCAACCTCGACTAAATCGAGACGGATTTTGATCGATTTTTTTAGTCCTGGAGGGGGCAGACTAAATGGTCGACTAAATGGTTTTTAAACGATGTTTATAAAAAACTTAACAGTCATTGAGTTGTTATATTGGCCAGATATTGAAGAATGAAATATCTATATTTATATTAGCTTAATTAAATATACATTGGTATAAATTATAATAATGAAAATCATCTTTATTTACAACTGTATACAAATTACATTATTTTCTTCGCGCAAGTCCGACTTGAGCTACGTCACGCCATAGCGACAATGGGAGATGCGGCAATTCACCACGCGATGGAATGTTTAGGGGGCCTAGCGCTTTCTTGTCACGCTATGAAGTGCGTGGTTCGTGGCGATCATACTTTGTTGGGGTCCTAGAAAATATAAAAGTTACCGTACCGCCATGGTTCCTAAATATATTTTTAAGATTTTATTTGTTGTTAATCAAATATACTTCACTGTTAAATTAATACTGATATTGTTCTAATAATTAACGATTAAAATTATTTTTCATGTATATAGTCCTGATGCGTAAAAAGTGTTGTAAGAAATGGAAAGTGATATCAATGCGCAAAATTTCGTCTGCTCCTCAAATACTCTCTTGTCATTGGCCAATGTATAGCCTTTGTTACCCAGACGTGTGCAACTCGACTAAAAGCTCGACTTCATTAAGTCGAACTGCAAACTTCGACTACTTCGTTTTTGAATCGAATTTGAAGTAATAGCTCGAACTACGACTTTTCCAAGTCGAACTTCGAACTACGACTAAAGTCCGGTTTAAGAATACGGGCGTTTGCTCTTCAGGAATTGCTTCTAGAACAGCTCTTTTATTTGACATCCATTTTGTGTAGCACCAAGCCAGCTGATGCTCACAGTTCCGTGCTGCTCTTGACAAGTTCGATAGCCTGTTGAATAGTAGGAAGTGACTTTAAACCGTCGTCTACATAAAAGTCATCTCGAATGAAATTGGCTGCAATTTCACCAAACTTTCCTTCTCCGTCGTCGGCAGCTCGCTTCAAGCCAAAGTTTGCACACCCGGGAGAGCTTTTAGCACCGAACAAATGAACTTTC
The DNA here is from genome assembly GCF_964355755.1 of Antedon mediterranea. Classification (NCBI taxonomy): domain Eukaryota; kingdom Metazoa; phylum Echinodermata; class Crinoidea; order Comatulida; family Antedonidae; genus Antedon; species Antedon mediterranea. The sequence continues at coordinate 8,288,540 of NC_092679.1, read as the reverse complement.
ATACGATATTCCACCATTTTTTGTTCAAAGTCACTACCATCCCACCACAAGAACCGTAGTTTGTCTCGATCTTTGGGAGTTACATAAAATTGATGGAACATCCCTTTTATATCGGCCATGATGGCAACCTCTTCTTTCCGGAACCGACATAGAATACCAATCAGACCATTCATTAAATCTGGACCCTGAAGTAGGTAATCATTTAAACAGACGCCTTCGTATTTCGCCGAACAGTCGAACACAACTCTTATTTGATTCGTTTTTTTTGGATGGTACACGCCTGAATGCGGTATGTAATTAACACTACCATTGGTTATGCCGTACTCAGATTCAGGTACCTTTTCTGCATAGCCTGCAAGTATACCATTCATAAAGGCAATATAGTGTTCTTTAAATGTTGAATTTCTTTTAAACTTTCTCTTAAGCTGCAAAGCCCGTCTCACGGCTGCTAAACGATTGTTAGGAAATCGTACTTCATCACGACACATCGGCAATGGCATCTCATAATGACCATCATTTCTCTTGACAATTTTACTGGAAAGTATGGAAATAAATCTATGATCTTCCACAGAATACCCCTTTTTTGTTGATACATGCTCTACAAAATCCATCTCAAACATCTGCCTAACCTGTTGCATGCTGATTATTTTCTTTCACCTTGGTAGCATGAGTAAGTCTGTTTTTAGGATTTTTGACTGTGTCAACGCAGCCTGGATTTCTAGAAGATTGCTTATGGGAATCAGATAGAGTTTTGAAAGTTTTGCTAACATTTCCAATTATTCCCCATCCCAGAATGGAACGTTGGCCATAAGGATCGTTTTCATCTCCAGCCACAATCTCACGTGGTCTTATTGCTCGAGGTATATCGTTACCAATAAGGATCCCAACTTTTACGTCAGGTAAGTATGGTACAATCAGATTAGCAATGCGCTGTAAATGTGAGAATTTATTCGCGTCTTGCTGTCTGGGTATTTGTGATCTTCCTATTGGAATCTGGTCTCTTGTAAACACTCTCGATAGAGGAACCATTTCTTTTCTGTCAAAACTCAACACTTCCAAATCGTGAATTTTCCTACTAGGTATCATCACGTTTGCTTCTAACATCGTAGACAGTGAGAGTTGAGTTGCATGCCCATAAACTTGAAGTCATTTGAAACATCATTTTTCTTTCGGACTCATACAGGTAGGCCTACCACCATTGAATAATCAATATTCTGTCGGCGTACCAAAGTACGATGAGAAGTGGTAGGCACTATAGCCTCCTGTCAAAGTGTAGGCTAGTAAGGTGTTCGTTAGAACATGTTTTACATTTGATTCTGTTTTCACATGTCTTTAATTGATGTTGGTCAGTCATTCAGCAACCATAACATAACCTATTTTTTCTCAAGAATTCTTTTCTCTCCTTCCGGATTAGATTCTTGAACTTTCCACATTCGTCAACATGATGAGCCTCTTCACAAAACGGACATTTTTTACCATCAAAGTTCACAGTTTTTCTTTGGTTTGTTTCATCGTGCGCTACTGTGGCCAACGATGAAGTATTCTCACTTTGTACCCTTTGTTGTCTTGACCTTGTAGTTCCTTTGGCTTCATCACTCTTGTAACGTTGGTCAAAGGCAGGTATGTTTGCTTCACGTGCTTGTGTTTTGATGAATTTAGCAAATTTAGTAAACGTTGGAAATATAGGCCTCTGTTCTTGGACAATATGACGCCATTTTGCTTCAATATATAACGGCAATTTTGTAACAAGTTTTGCATTCTCTTGTGGGAAATTCAACACTTGTAGATACGGAATTCTCTGCATCGCAACATTCACTTCATTTACAAAGTCAGAGAATACTTCATCGTTGGCCACAGTAGCGCACGATGAAACAAACCAAAGAAAAACTGTGAACTTTGATGGTAAAAAATGTCCGTTTTGTGAAGAGGCTCATCATGTTGACGAATGTGGAAAGTTCAAGAATCTAATTCGCGTTTAAACTGCGGGGGTTCCATGCAGAACAATTACAAATACGCTACAAGACGGTGAATTAATAAATGAGTCTTTAAGCTAGACTTGAATGTATATAAACTAAACTATGTTAATAAATTGTCATTTTTTAAGGCACACATTTTTCTCATAGACCTGTGTAAAATAAAAAATAAAAACAATTTAGTTATTAATAATATATATTCATCGACCAAAGCAAAAAAAATTTATATTTTATCGAGACCAAAATTAAACGCGGCCGATTTCAAACGCGACCGACATCGTCATAAAATTCGGAGTAATTACGGGGTTGCCCGACACAGTGAAGTAGGCCTAATTACTTCGGGGCTTCTTCTCTTTTTGATAGGAGCGTTGCCGATCATCGATGTAGGCCTACTGAGTACGTACAGTACCATGGAGGTAAAACATTTTTTTTTACCCTCCATGCTAGTACTAATATATATACGGCGGGGGCTTTCTCTTTTTATGCCTACACCGGCCTTCCGTGTTATTTTGTGTTCAAATTGCCCAAGAATATCAATGCGTAATTTTACGCACGTACTTATAAACTAATATTTTAACGTTTAAAGATGTATTGTCCCCCAAAACATGAAAAATAAAGATTATAAATTCAGACTTTGAATAGATATTTTTTATTATTTTTTTTTATTCTTTTTATAAAATTACAAAATAAATGGTTAAATTCAACCAAAAACCTTCCTTCCAATAATTTGGTCAAAGTGGATAACTATTTGGTGACACAAAAATGGCACAGGCCCTATTCAACAGAAAAATGTTTAAGAATTAATTTTTCAGGGGGACAATTAGGCCTACGTGGTACAGTGCCCAATCAATGGAAAACGGCCTGTATCTCACCAATTCCTAAGATAAAAAATCCCAAGGAACTTAATAACTATAGGCCAATCACATCCAATGTTGGTAAGTGCCTAGAAAAGATTGTAGGCCTACTCAGGCAGTTGCTTGATCAGACCAAATCTCGATCCTCTTCAATTTGCCTATCAGAGTAATACTAATAGAAGTGTTGAAGATGCTGTGCTCTTCCACTTACATAATATTTACCAACATTTAGATGTGCCTAGATCATAATGTAAGATGTTTGTATATAGATTTTTCTAGAGCTTTTAATACCGTTGAACCTGGTTCATTAGTACGCAAACTTAAAGAAATGAACGTAAACGACACAACGAAAACGGATACGTCATGCACACGTATTCGTTTTCGTAAGCCAGTTAAAATCTGTTTCGCATGGTAACGAAATATTGAGGGCGCCGTCCAAAATATGACTGCGGTAAATTTTAGCGAAGCGCAGGTACGTGTTGCCTCCTGGTGCTTGGCTGCCTAGGCCTAGCGTAACATCAAAGCGAGTGAGGACTTTAAAAACTGCTATTTATCAAAATTGACCTGGCATTTTAGTAAATTACTTTAGTAAATTTCTTTCAATAAATCTATAATTATATTATAATCATGAATCATTCCTGATTCAAATGCAAAATGTGCAAAAAATAGATCAAAAACTATATACTCGTTTTGTAGTTACGAATATGACTGAGAAAAATGGGGAACAGCTCAAAAGTTTCACAAATGTGTGACGTATCCGTTTTCGTTATCGTATTCGTAAGGTTGCGAAACCTTCCTATTGACTTCATCAGGCCCGTATCCAGGGGGGGTGCGTTGGGTGCAGACGCACCCCCCCCCCCCCCCCAAGTCCCAAAAGGTCCACTATTTCCTCGGTTGGTATTTTTTCTTGTCTTATTTAACTAAAGACAATATCATTATATATATACAACATTTACATTATCAATGGTATACAAACAAAAATATGCTAATATAAAATTAAAAAATACCGGTAATTAAATTACGGAATCTGAACTGACTACAAACTCGATGTAAAACATGCGCAGTCGATCATGTGACGACAAGCAATAGCTTAGCGCTTCATGTACGCGGTAAAGTGTTTGCTGGAGAAATACAGACAACTTAACCGGCGGTAAAGACGTGTCTGGAAATACAGACACTCTATCGAATACGGCGCCTAAACAAGGGGGGAAGGCCAACTCAGACAGCGTCGTACGACGCTGTCTGAGTTGGCCTCATCATGAAAGCGTTAAGTTCTGGTGTCCATCGTTCAACTAGCCCAAGCCACAACAGAGAGTCTTAAATCAGTCTTTAGAACGTCAAATAACGCAAATTTTGTCAGGGCCTTCGGCCCCTGGACCCTGACCGGGGGCCCTTGGCGGCCCCCCTGGCCCCCAGCTATTGTTGCTCGCTTCGCTCGCACCCCCCCATTATAAATGCTGCATACGGGCCTGTTCATGGATATATAATTTCTTAACAAAAAAGTTCCAGTATGTTAAACTAAACGGTATTTTATCTGATAAAAGAACTGTTAGAATTGGCACGCCACAAGGGTCTGTTATCTCCCCAATGTTGTTTTCACTGTTCACCAGCAGTTTCAGAGCCAAAATTCAAATGAATGTTGTAGCCTATTGTAAAATATGCAGATGACACAGTCATCCTGGATACATTACTGGCAATGATGAAACAAGCTATAGACAACTAGGATGTGATTTTTATCACTGGTGCTGCAATAACAACCTGAAAACTAAACATAAAGAAAACAAAAGAAATGCAAATTGATTTTAGGAAAATTAAAGAACCCTTAGAACCTCTGATTATAAATGAAAATGAGATTGAAGTAGTAAATGAGTACAAATCTGGGTTGTATAATTGACAATAAGCTAAATTGGATAAATAATGTACATAAAGCCACATGCAAAGCCAACCAAAGGATGTTTATTTTAAGAAAAATGAAGTAGGCCTACCTACAAATTGACAAAACTAGGCCTATACTTAAATTGTTTTATAACTCTGTAATTCTCAGTGTAATACTTTTTTGTAATGTTTGTTTTGGTAATACAATGCAAAAAGATAAAATTAAACTTAATCGAATAGGAAATAGTTAGACTAGTAGGAGAGCACTTACCTGATGTTGAATCCTTGTATAATTAAGGAAAATGTGTTAAAAGGAGTAAAAAGTATCATTGATGATGAAACACATCCTCTTCACAAACAATTTGCCCTCATGAATTCTGGCATAAGACTACGTGCACTTAATAGGGAGGTTTCGCAACCATACGAATACGATAACGAAAACGGATACGTCACACATTTGTGAAACTTTTGAGCTGATCCCCATTTCATATTCGTAAGGCGTATTCGTGTTGACGAATATCACCAGTCATTATTCGTAACTACAAAACGAGTATAGTTTTTGATCTATTTTGCACATTTTGCATTTGAATTAGGAATGATTCATGATTATAATATAATTATAGATTTATTTAAAGTAATTTACTAAAGTAATTTACTAAAATGCCATGTCAATTTAGATAAATAACAGTTTTTAAAGTCCTCACTCGCTTTGATGTTACGCTAGGCATAGTCAGCTGCTGGCCAAGCACCAAGCAACACGTACCTGCGCTTCGCTCAAATTTACCGCAGTCATATTTTAGACGCGCCTCGATATTTTTCGTTGCCATGCGAAACAGATTTTTTTATGGCTTACGAAAACGAATACGTGTGCGTGACGTATCCGTTTTCGTTATCGTATTCGTAATATTACGAAACCCTACCAAAACAAAACGGTTTAGGTGCTCGTTTGTACCTAAATGCTATACACTTATATAACTCCAGAGTACAAAGATAAAATGTAACCGATTTTAGTTTATTTTTATAGCTCACGCATGTATTTTTAATGCTTTTATATAAACTTTAAATCATCGTTAGTGCAATATAATAATAAATCATATAATACAATTAAATAATAATGATATTTATCTAATTTCAACAATTTTTAGCCTCTTAACTTTTTGTGTGTGTTTTTGTAAATTGTATTTTCATTTCATTTATCTTTTTATTTCGGAATATCATGGTGACATAATATTTTATCCATAGCAAAAGAGAGAAAAAAAAATCTTAATCTAACAGCTCATAGAACAAAAACAAAGATATGTAAATATATAAAGTCAATGCAACAAAGCATTCCATTGTATGTGCATTCTTGACACATTAAGAACGTGGCGATTAATGGCCATGATCAAGGAATTACTACTTGCGTTCACACGATTTTTAAAACTAAAAACAGATTTTCTAATGAACTCATCAAAGGATGGGACGTCATTTAAGACAAACATCATGCTTGCACTACAATGTCTTGGCTGCTTCAGCAGCAAACGTAAGGCATTGTTATAACATACTTTCAGTGATCTCAGAGTGCTCTTATTATATCTACACCATAAGGTTGAACAGTACATGCTGACACAGTAACTCTTAAATAGATAACATTTAGTCTTAGTAGAACATTTTCCAAACTTTCTATTTAGAGAGTTGGCCCTAATGCAAATAGATCGATATTGACGTTTGATGTCACTTTCATCACTCAGGTTATTACTGATCACATGACCAAGATAGGTTATTGAATTATCAACGATTAGAGATGCCCCATTTAAGGTAATATGTGGAACACCTTTGAGGTTGCGGACTTTCGGGCAAAATAGCAAGCATTTGGATTTGGTTTCATTAAAAGTAATATCATTGTCACTAGCAAAACCTTCACCGAGTCCAATTAGGCTTTGTAAGCCAATCACTGACGGAGCCAAAAGGACCAAGTCATCGGCAAAGCTTAGGCAATTCAGTTTAAGACTGTTAATTTCACAACCTTCTTTAGACTTAGTCAGTTCAACAGTTAACGGATCAGTGTACACATTGTAAAGAAGAGGGGACATAACGCTTCCCTGGCGAACCCCATTACGAACAGTGAAAGAATCGGAAACGGAACTTCCCCACCTGACAACAAATTCCTGATTCCTATACCATGACCTCAGTATCTTAACTACAGGTGAAGGGGTACCCCTGTCAATTAGGGTCTTGAAAAGTGTCCAGTGGTTCACTTTATCAAAGGTTTTGCTAGCGTCCAAGAAACAGCAATAAACTGGGCTACCATGATTGTTGTAATGCTCGATAATCTGTTTAAGAGCAAATATACACAATTCGGTTGAGTGACCAGATTTGAAGGCAAACTGGTTGTCATGGGAGTCCAGTGAATTACCACAATGTTGTATCATTACAGACTCTAGAAGTTTAGAAGCTACACATGCCAAAGCTATGGCCGATAATTCCCTTTATCAGTGATATTCCCTGATTTAGATTTAATTACCGGCACAAGCGTGACTTTTGTGAGATTACTTGGAACAAACCCGTGAACAAACATAGCCTTAAAACATACACTTAAAATAATACTAAGTCGCTCAGAAGCGAATTTGAAATGCTCATTGCATAGACCATCATATCCCGCTGCTTTAGCATTGGGCAATTTGTCAATTAAAAGCTTAATATTATGGGGTGAAACATCAATTTCACCGTCTGTACAGTTTTCAAGAGTTTCATTAACAAAAGTCTTATGCTCAGATGAGTCAATACTATTAAATAAATCGGAGAAATGTTGACGCCATAGGTCACAAATGTCATTTTCCCACTTAGCACTACCAATAATGTTAGACTGTGAATTGGCGTAACTGGATTTCTTAACCTTACCCCAGAAACTATTATAGTCCTTATCGTCAAAAGACTTGGCCATCGAGTCCGCCCTTAGCATTTCTTCGTTGGATTTACACTTTCTGAGGGCATTTTTGAAATTAGATCTAGTGATTTTCATGTGTTCATAGATGTGGCCATATCTGGGTTTACCCAACTCACGCCACTTCAGAAATGCTTCCCGGGCATGTTTATGAAATCCAGCTACTCGGTTATTCCACCCAGGGACAACATTGACTTTTTGATTTTTAGTCGACTTAAAACACCACTCAGAACTGACTTTCAGACACTCAATAATATTGTCATATAAATCACTAATATCATTGCAATGGCATTCATCTTTACATGAGGAATCATTACAAAGTAAACCATCGCAATTGAGAGTAAGGTTACTAAGTAAGGATTCAGTTATCTCATTAAAATTGTTTATATCCTCCCTCTTAACATTATTCCAGTTAACTTTGATAATTTTTGAGGATTCATGCATATTTTCACCCTTGTCATTACAATCATCACAAATATCAATGCCTAAATAGTCAAACGAAATAGGACAGTTATCAGAACACATAAAATCATAATTAACTATAAAATTACACAGCAGAGAATGGGAACTATGAGTGCTCACAACATGGTCTAACCAACTTGTGGTACTGTGAGCATCACTAAAATAAGTAAACGTATCTGAGTAATGACCAAAGTATTCCAAATCAGATATAACCAAGTTATACTCAGTGCAAAAATCAATCAATTATTCGTTACCGAATTTTTTCTTTGGATCAGACTTAAAATCACCAACAAGGACTACTTTGTCATTGTCAAACTCTTCAACAATACTTTCGATTTTACCTAAATATTGTAAATATTCACCAAAGTTGTCGTCGCATTCATAGGGTAAGTACAGGTTAACAAATAAGGTTTTATCCCTACCCTTGCCAACCTCAATAGCGACAAGCCTATTATCTTTAAGATCAATAAGTTTAACAACATCGTGTAATGTTTTCCTAAATAGTGTCGCTACACCCCCATATGGCCGTCCCACAAGTAATGAGGCCGAATCCATGGGGGAAAAAACTAAAACAATCAAAATCGGGGTGAAAATTTTTAAGCATGGGTAGCTCATCATTGTCAACCAAATCTCTTGTAAACATACAATGTCATGAACATCACAGAGATCATAAATTTCTTTTTGAGCAGATTTAAAAGAATTACAGTTAAGGGAGACTACCATAAGTTTGTTAATTTTATGTGAGTCATTCATTACCCTGCTTATATTTAGGTTCATAAAACCTCCTAAGAAAAGCATACTTTGGCCAGATATTTGTATCATTAACAATATCTTTGTCATTAAATTCACATTGTATCATGAAAGAGGAACAGTCTGTTCGTTTACTTTCAAGAGCATTGACGGTGACAGTAATGTTCTTGACTCTTTTCAGGTATGATTGCACATCTGTTGCTTTAGTGTCATTATCCATATTACCCAGGTATAGTTTATAAGGTGGTGGAGGCCTAGCCTTAAGTTCAATACCCTCATCACCGGTTCCTCGTTTAAATTTGGACTGACGGCGTTGTTTTCTTCTTTAAAAGCGAAATCCATCCTCATCTTCACTCCAGCCTGAGCTCACCTTTGTGTTCTTTACAGCAGACGCGAATGTGTTCATTGGATTAACAGGAACACAAGCTGATGATGCAGGTTGAACATCGCCTTCTTTAGTATGGGGATTCCCCTTACGAGGATTTCCTTCTATATTCTTGGAAATTTCACCAACAATTGCTTCAGCGGACGGAATTTGAGAATTCTTACAATCATGTGGTTTATACGGTTCGTCAGGAATAACTATTTGCTTTGCTGGATAATTCTCAGGTTTACGGGTGAGTCAGTGCAGGAGAATGCTGTGTCTGCATAGCTTCTCTCACTTGCTGGGCCAATTTGCATCTCTGATTAGTTGCATAAGCGATATCTGCCTTCATCATGGTAAAATCCGATCGCAGTTTGTGAATCTCTCTGAGCAGCAAAGTTGCATCAATGTGTTCCACATCTACAAATGGGATTTTAGACAGATTTGCAGCTGTGAATGTAGGCACAGACGATGCATCACAATTTACCAGGTAACTGAGCATGTCAGACTAATATCACCCTTTCGTCTTGGTTTGTGCACATTATTTGGACACACGCACATAGTAAATCCTTTGCAGCTTTAATGTCATTTAACGTGAAATTTGCAACAGTGATAGCGTGAAGATTAACGAGAAAGCACAACAATTCATTAATTAAAACATCACCTGGTTGGTGAAAATATTTATATTTTTGTATTTTGCCAGTTTTCAAATCACATTTCTGGTTTTTTTTTAATGGACAATAAAGTATATATGACTACCTACCTATGCCTACCGCATTGTAAATCAAAGACGTAGGCCTACGTTCCACCATTTGGCCATAGAAAAAATGATCGTACATATCGTTTTTGTCCATGATTTGCGTTTTTAAAAAAGGGGAATCCCCAGCGAAAACACGTAGCAGTTGTAGATATCGAAATAGCTGCCAAAGGCGCAGGTAGGGAGGCGCAGCTACGAATTGGTCTCAGATGTTGTCGCCTAATCAAATGCATACACTGAAGAAATCTACGCGTGATTCAACAATGGAGTTAACATTATTTTATACATCAATGATTCAACCAAACAATCTTATTACACCTAATAAATGTCCTCGCATATCGGACATGTTTATTGAATTTTGACGCACAAACGAACATACGCGCCCACTACGTGCATCATCATTATTGGGCCTACAATGTGTTCCTATTTATTATCCAAATGTTCATTATAATCATTAATAATAGTATGAATGCCCGTGAATGCTTATTAATCAATAAAAAATTTGAATAAATATTATTTTATCAATCCCCTTCATTTTCACTTTTTGCGTTCCATACTTTAGCGGGGCCGAGTTGACCGATTATTTTTTGGCCGAGTTGACGTGAGGCCGAGTTGACTTGAGGCCGAGTTGACCTGGGACCGACTTGAATTGGGGCCGACTTGACTTTGGCCGAGACGGTATAGGGCCGACTTGGATGACTACATCTTTGCGCGCGATGGGGCGACTTTGTGTTGGGGCGACTTTGCATGCGATGGGCGACTTTACAGCTAGCTGCTACTGTAGCTGCAGCCAGCAGAGAGATAATTATGCCTCTATATGAAGGATTAACAGCTGCTGTAGAAAAAACAGCAGTTATATTTGATTTAGGGACCGTTTATACAAAGTACTTATAAATATAATTAATATGATAATCATAATTATATTAGGCTAGAAGTTGATGTGGTACCAATTAGTCAATAAATACGTCATTGATTGTTTCTACTGTACTAGGCCTAGGCTAGGCCTACTACTGGGAACTATCTAGGCCTAGGGCCGATCGACAGGTAGGCCTAGGGCCGATCGACAGGTAGGCCTAGGGCCGATCGACAGGTAGGCCTAGGGCCTAGAAAGTATATAGATAGGCTAGGCCTAGTAGGCCTGGCCTATGGAAATGGGCTAGCTAGGCTGGTCTTTTAGGCGAAAGGTAGGCCAGTCGGCGCCGGCCAGTCCTCGTAACGTAAAGTAGGACCTGGGAAGAGAGGGTAAAATGGTAGCTTCGGTCCTCATGGATATGAAAAGAAATAATAATAATAAATATACAGAATCACCTTATTTAAATTAACCCTACCATCTAGTAGGCCTAGACTGGACCTACTATTTTTACTGCCTAGGCAATAACATTATTACTCTTAATATAATAATCTTATCTTCGTATTGATTCTCTGATTTAATTTTTGTTGATGCTGACTGAACGAATTCGATCCAAGTCGGCCCTAAATCATCTTGGCCAATGTGAAATCGGCCCCATGTCAAGTCAGCCTCAAGTCAACTCGGCAAAACCTAATCTGTCAAACTCGGATTGATGCAAAAAGTGCAAACAAAGCAAATTGATAAAATAATAATACTGAAACACTGAAATCAATGATGCTGCTTTTATTTAGCATTGTAGAAGTGATATATAATAAGTGTGTTTGGTCATTTATCCTTCACATCTGTAGATTGTTCTTACAAACAATTTTTTTTTTTTAGAGTAGGATTTGCAGGAGAATGCCAACCAAGGGCTATAATAAGAAGTGAAGTAAAATGTACAAAGACCAATAAAGTAATCAAAGTGTTCGAGCAAACTGAAGATGATGAACTTTATGATACACTTATTGATTTTCTTCATGTCATTTATTTCAGGTAATGAATTCCAACAATGTGAAATTTGACTATCATGTTTTATTGTTATTGGTGTGTGACATGATCTATTAAAGTATGTTGTTTTTGTTGTTTTTTGCAGACATTTGCTTGTTAACACACGTGACCGTAGAGTGATAATCTGTGAGTCGTTTTTATGTCCCTCTTCATTTAGGGAAACTCTTGCAAAAGTGTTATTCAAGCACTATGAGGTAATATTTTTTATAAATGCCAATACATAAATTAATTTCTTATAGGAATTATCAATACTAGATGGCACGCTCGCGTACCATCTAGGTCGTGTCCACAGATGGTTCTCGAATACACAGTAATTTCAGCTTAAAAAAACTGGCGATTTCAAATGTACGTACCACAGGAGTACAAATACATCGTCGTTTTCAGAAACGAATAAATAGACACGATGATTAATGTAGTCAACTAAAATTAGCACACTGGGAAATAGGCCTACTTCCGAAGGAGAAACTTGTCTTAAAATGAGTCCAAAAATCTAAAACTGTCCCTGTTAAGTCGATTGAAATAGTAAAGTACATGTAACGATACACCACTACAACGTTTATATTTTTTATAATTACTAATTAATACAATAAACAGTAACCACATTCACAGTAAGAAAATTTCGATTCAAATGGCGACCAAAAATAGTTATTACGTTCAGTATTTACAATATTGTCAAAGTATTGCAATGCCATATCTCAGTGTTAAGTTTATTCTCAAAGGGCCCATAAATTTACCTACTTGTGTTAAACCATGGAGGGCTCATAAATTTACCTACAAACTGGGAGTCTGAGGCTATGTTCAGACCCATGGCGTTAGACCGTTTTAGCGTACAACGTTACTAGCAAGGTCACGTTACAAACCGCAGAGAAAAAAACGAGGTGTTCAGACCTATAGCGTACGATTATCGTTACAACGGAAGTACGTCATTCAGGTTGTTTCTAGTTGCATATTCATGTGCTCTTACCCACGTGTTTTCATAATTATTTCCACTGTATATAGGCCTAGATCTCAGCCCTACAATTATGACAAAATTTGCCGTAAATAAAACATACCTCAGAATTTATTTAAGAAAAATATAGTAAAGCCAAATTTCTGTTTCTATTGTTTTTATTTTGTATTAAAAAACATTTTCCCCAGGCTCTTGTGTTACGAAAATAAAGCAGGCCTCCTAATGATGAAGGAAAAATTGATTGTGATTAGTCTATCCAGTCCAGTCAAAGATATATATTCTTTGTTCCAGTCGGTTGAAAATAACCCTTAACTTGCTAATAAAAGGGACACAGCTCCCCTTGTTTGTTTACTGAATTTGTTAGGATTATACCTCCATGGTTAGGAGTTAGGGGTTTTTCAGCATTAAACTTGTCCAGTCTAGTCTGCCTTGTATGAATGAGTGACTTGATGTCCCACGCTAGTTTTTAGCTTGAATGAAATGCGTGAATGGCAGGGGCGCAGCCAGTGGGGGTGGGGGGGGTCACGGGGGTGTTGACCCCCCCCCCCCTTTTTTTAGAAAAAATAAATAAAAACATGAGACAACAATACAGATCAAATAATCCTGGAGATACTGTGGAAGATTACTACCGAGCAGTATTACCAAATCAACTTCTTGATTACAAACCGAGTTAAAAACCCGTTTTTCTGCCGATAACAGGCCATGCTTTAAAATATTTGGCGTAGCACCAGAGTCTATAGTGAAGTGTAATGTTGAAGAAGTCTTCAAGGAACTTGAATTTGGTACGATGATCTGCCAAGACACGAACATCTTCATTCCGAGCTTCAGTGATGGAAGCGACTGTGTAAAATTAGCGGATCCAGATATGTTCCCGAATGTGCGTGCACTTCTTCTAATCGCGTAGGCCTATGCCCGTAACGTCTGCTGAAGCTGAGCGGAGTTTTTCGACTTTATGGAGAACGAAAACCTGTTTGGGAAATCACATGTCTTATGAGCAGCTTTCGGGATTGTGCCTCATGAACATACACTTTAACATGAACATTAATACAGAGAATGTCATTCGCGAATTCTGTCTCCAAGCCAAGAAGAATGTATGTTCCAAACTTATGTTTAAAGATGCATCACGCGATGTCAAGAGCGCCGTTATAGTAACTAACGTAAAATGTATGATAATAATTTAGAAGTTAGTTATTACAATTATGTATAAGCTATCACCTATACTATACATTCGAACAAAATAGGTATATTTTTAAACAAAATATTGTATGTACTGGGTATGATAAGCGTCTCACATACACACGGAGCCAAGATAGCTTCTTGGACTTGCACAGTGTATGAACTCTCCCCTTACGGTTCTCATTTAATAATATCACTCCCTCCATGCTATCATTCTAATTTCTTTTTTCAAACTTTTGCATCTCTACGTTCATTTCATGCAACTTTTGTATTGGTGAAAAGGGAGGAATTCAAATAATTTCTCCTCTGAGTTTACAGCCTCTCTACACAAATCAACAAACAAGCAAGAAAAAAAGTGTTTGTCTGTGGCAGCCTGGAATATAAAAATGTTCTGTAATGAAAATGAGAGTTGTTTTTTGTTTTCTTTGTTTCAGTTTATTAGTGTTAACATTGTCATATTTGTGTGTGCGTAAACCGATTCAAATGATCTAGATTGCCCTAGACCGCCAAAGCTTCCAGGGGGATTCGCCCCCTGGACCCCAGCCAGCCACATATTGGTTGACCCCCCCTTTAATTCTTTGCTGGCTGCGCCCCTGAATGGCTCTAGGCCTAGCTAGGCCTAAAAGCGGATGGGATCGTAGTCCCTATGTTTAAATACAAGGTGCATGTATTTATGTCATTTGTTAGAAAATATAATGGTAATCAGTTGATAGTTTTGTAGCCTTTGTAACAGTTGTATTTGTAGTGTAGTTAGGCCTTATTTATTCTGGCCTTTTTGTTATTGAAATACATCTCACACATTGACGATACAAGATGTCAGCCTAGGTCAAACCTTGTATCGCGTCATAACAGGAAACGTTCTGATTGGATACAACGTTGACTTACAGTAGCGTCGTACGCTAAAACGGTACTATCAACCGTTTTCCACTACAACGCTATAACCGTTGTACGACGCGTTGTACGCTAATCCCCAACTGTTCAGACACACATTCTTTTAGCGTCGTACGCTAAAACGGTCTAACGCCATGGGTCTGAACAGGGCCTAAGAGATTGGAATGTTCCATTCATCGCAAATCAATACATTTGTATAAACGTATATTAAATCTATCAAAATAGTATTTTTTTAAGAAAATCGGCCTGGCTTCAACATTATGATACTGTACTCGAGTTGTTCAACCGGTTTTCAGCTATTAAAAACAATTATCGTAGGAGGAGATAGGAAAATGCGAAGCATCCTCGTATTATTGTGTGCAGGTATTTTTTAAGAGGACATCCATTAAACAGTGTATACTACGGTCGGAAAACACCCCTATTTGGGGCAAATCGTCAATGTCAATAACTAATTATCTAACTCAATTTAATTAGTAAACAGGGTTACATCTGGTGGTTTAAATCAGTACCGAGATTCTAACCAACTTTATATACCATCGAGCATGGATTAAAGAATAGAAGGATATGCATCGACTTGAGATCAAGGGTTCCTTGACTCTCGCCGACAGAGCGCGGACCGCCCACAATGTTACAGTTTAATTAACCGCATGGTAACAACGAAACGGTCGCGTGCCTAATATATTGTTTACTGCACATGTGCAACGACATTTAACCTTGTTGGCCTCTGTCTCACGCCACTGAGTATAATGTTTATTGAAAACAGTTATTCAATTACATTGTATGTTATTGTGAAGACCCTAGTGTAGGCTTACTTCATCAATATACCAGATAAAATACTATATTGTTATTGGCTTAGAATTGTAGATGCTGTAATTGCAATTAGTATAGGTTTCTGCCGCGATTGATCTACGCTAATGTTTTTATGACAGAGTAGCAGTTTATGACCTGTAGTAGCCCTACATCTGAGACAATAACTATTTGTTGTCTCAGCCTACATGTAAAATTACAAAATCAGCAAGGATACTAAGCCTAGGCCTTCTAGGCTTACTAGTAAACCATATGATTTGCCGACATTGATACTGCCTAGGTAGGCCTAGGCTAATCTTAAGTGTAGTAGATACAACGTGTAATCATGATCTATATACTCACCGTTGTCTTACTTCTTGTGTGAATAATAGGTACAGTACTTCGTTTGTTCGTGATTAAGTTTGCCATGCGTGTACTTTTCAAAACGACCGCTAGGTAACGAATCGCAACTATACATAGCCAGCCAATCCCGGATCAGGGATCGCTGTTTTCATTCAATTAGACCCGGTGATTGAATGTGATGTGGATGACATAACCACTAGCCAATCACCAGGCACTACAATTTAAATATAATCACATCGATAATTAAGGAGATTTATGAAGAAACCACTGCTTAGCCATATATTAAAAACACGATTGTTGTATGGGTGAACACCGGCCACGCTAACAACATACATGGTCAAATGCATAATTTAATATTCTCTATAGATTAACGCAATTTTTAATGACAGAAGATGGCAGGCAAATAATGATAATTCAAATATAAAAATTGCATATTTTATCAATATTACCAACTACTTAAAATTACCAGTCGTAAGAAAGTGAACTTTTCGTAGTCCGATTGTGATGAAACTAAAACAGAATTATTCAGCAATATATTTTTGTTGTCAATTAATCATCGACGCAGACATGTCAATAGAACATTCACACTGCGCATACGATTTCTACATGGTTACGTTTTGGTCTAAAAAATGTAACAGTTGATTCGCAGCGTTTTACAGAGGGCCGCGGTTAGAGACACAGAGTTCAATGAGCGTGTTTGTTTGATTGGCAGCAGTGCTTTAGTATAGGCAAGCGCGTTGTAAAATCGTTTGATGTCACCGTCGATGCATATCCTTCTATTCTTTAATCCATGCATCGAGTAAACATTCTAGAAATAACTCGCGATTTACCGAATTTTGTCCTTACGTAAATTTATATATAGATACTGAAATTTACATTTCTGCAACATTATACTTCTTTTCCTGTACAACTCATTAGTAATTCTACCCTATAACCCCCTATAATCATTGCAATCTAATTTGGTTCACCAATTACCATTCTAATACTTTGTAAAATGTACGTCATTGGTGCAGGTCGGACATGCCCACTCTTCGATTTTGGGGCGTTTTTTAGTTAACAATTCATTCAATTAAAGACCCCTTCCCTGCAATTTTGGACGTTTTTTGGAAAATAATACATATATATCACTTTAAAAACATTAAACCATGTCATTCCTTGTCTTAAATGTACGTTTTATGGTAAATTATGATAAAAAGTGAGAAACAATGCACTACCTAAGTAGCTCGCGGCGATCGACCTCTCGTGGACGGTCTCAGGCCTAGCCTAGCTAGGCTTAGTTTTGTAGGCCTAGCTGGTAAACATCGGTAACGTACGAACATCGTACGCTAGCTATATACCTAGTCTGACGTTGTATAGTTGCTGCATTAATTGTCTTTCTATTTTTGCCAGACTCCGTTGATACAAATTGGGGAAAACCCAGTATTTTCGCTGAAAAGTTAGGAGTCTTCCATTTGTTTTGGCTTCACGATCGATCGAAAAGTGGGCGAATTACAGGTGAAAAACAACAATATCAATCCGCGCGCAATGCATTTTGGGATTTATAGCGGGCCGCTATAATTATTAAAATCGATTTATTTTTCACATTTTTAACCGTTTAAAGACGAAAAAAGTTATCGCAATAGGACCATATAGTATTATTTTTACATTAAATATAGTTTGTGATCTTAAATTAGATCTAAAAAACGTAGGGAATGGGGCTTTAATTATTCTAGTCCAATGGCAAATTAACTTAGTGACCACAGGTATATATTAACATATTATTGAGACAGTAAATGTTAGTTATGAATTAGGAGAGAATTATTGAAAATAAATATACAATATATTGATTTTCTTTTTACATCCATAGGTACCTTCCATCTTGTATGCACCTAGTCATCTTTTGGTGTTATTCACTTTAGGAATCAACACAGCTCTGGTTATAGATTGTGGATACAAAGAAACTCTTGTCCTTCCAATATCCTTTTTTAATTCTAAGGAGTTTGCATATTGTCTTCTTTATCTAAATACATCCAGGAGTATAAACAAGTTCCTGGTTTTATTAAAAAGCAAGTTATTAATTTATGTTATTGTAATCAATAAATTGACTGATAAAAACACTTCTTTAACATTTTATTTATAAGTTTGTGAATGCACACCGATTTTAAAAGGATGGCAAGGTATACCTCTTGCAGGATGTGCTATTTATAAGTAAGTTACTATTTTAAAAATCTAATTCATATTAAATGGTTCAACATTATTTTTAAAGACATAGACCCATAAACATTATCTTTCATTGATATTTATTTTGCAAAACAACTACCTATATTTTATTTCCTAGGCGATTAGAAGCACACCTTTTGGAAAATGGAATGGTCAGAGGGCATTCTGTAGAAGAGAAGCCACTATCCTCTATAATGGGACATGTACAAGAAGCAGTTTTAGAAGATATCAAAGGTATCTATTTAAAAATTCACTCTGAAAATTAAATAAACTCAATATAGAGTATCACGGTGTTGACGTCACAACTGTAGGTGGCGCTGCGTGGTTCAGCCTGCCTGAGTAACTCCAAGATCACCAATGGTTTGGAATAGGCTTATTGAAGTAGTCATTTTAAAACTTAATAATTTTCAATAAAAACAAACTAAAATTTCAAAAGATCACTAAATATCTGTTTTTAATAATCTATTTATTCTTCAACTACAGTTTAAGTTAAAAAAAAATCAAGCTAAGATACATAATTTGAT
The DNA here is from genome assembly GCF_964355755.1 of Antedon mediterranea. Lineage (NCBI taxonomy): Eukaryota > Metazoa > Echinodermata > Crinoidea > Comatulida > Antedonidae > Antedon > Antedon mediterranea. The sequence continues at coordinate 8,269,797 of NC_092679.1, read as the reverse complement.
AGAAATACAGATCTTTACTGTTTATCAACATAGTAGCGCTGAACGCATTTTTTGGTTGTCTAGCAATCATGCAGCGCCTCTATCGTTGTGATGTCACACCGTGATACTCTATGTGCAACAGGCATACCAGAAATCATCTACCCTTGTACTGTCTGCGGAAAATATTCGGAAAAAAAGCATGTGTCAATATTCCACGAGAGGCCGATTACGTAACTACTACTAGCTACTTCCTGCTAAAAGTAGGAACTTTACTTTATGATATTTTAGTTGTAATACTTCTGTCTTTAATGTCATTTTTAACAATATATAAATCTGTTTGTTTTCCTTGTTCTTTTTTATGTAAATCTAATGTATATTTTATGGCGATTCTGTATTGGTGTTTTTTCTTGATACACTGTTGTATCTTGAATAAATAAATAAATAAATTTTTTACAGTAAAGAAAATACATCCATATTATGCAAAAAATAAACATGTCTTCACTTTTTCTTGATTTATTTATAGTACTGTATAGTTATATATAATTTTATTGAATTATTAGAAATATTGTAGTGATATTAAGTATTAAAGCATGACTATGGTAGGAAATAACATACAAAAATGAGTAGGCTATATAAAAGTGACTGTCCATTCAGGGCACCTAGGGAAATTAGCCAAGTGAATACCACTAAGCCCATTAGACAGTCAATGGTTGAGTGAATGTGGGCTGTCCTATTGTTACCTAATTAACCACGTTTTGTCTGTGTGTAGGTATGGTATATGGTTGGTACTGTACCTAACACAAAGCATTTACAACTCAAAATGCAACATTATTGAATGGTATTATGATGAAATGTTTTATTTCTGTACAGAAGTGTGTAATATATTTTTGCGATGTATTCTTTTTCAGTTAAAACTTGTTTTGTATGCAATTTTCAAAGATCTGCTAAAATTAAAGAATCTCTTTTAGATGGCAGTGCAGTTAAGGTAAATTTTGATTGACTGTAATTAACGTTCAGAGAAGATCTTATTATTGATTATTTTAAAACATTTTGTGATATGCTTTTATTGTGTAAATATATTTTAATTTTATTCCTGTTTTTATGTGAAAATATTCAGAGGCCACCCCCTCCCCCAGCTGTTGAATATCCTTTAGATGGGGGAAGGATATTAGCCATAGATGGTCAAATCAGAGAAATTGTTTGTGAAGTTCTGTTTGAACAAGATAATGAGGAAAAGTCTGTTGCGACACTGATTCTGGACTCAATAATTCAGGTTTGTGTATATTCTTACTCCAATTTATAGGCCAAGGGATGATTTATATACAGTATTATAAAGCTTTTTTTTCCCGATAGTAATCAACAATATTTTATTGATTTTATATTTAGTGTCCTATTGACTTTCGTAAAACACTGGCACACAACCTTGTTTGTGTTGGAGGTACAACAATGCTACCAGGGTTTAAGGACAGGCTCATGTCGGAGCTAAAAAACTTACTTGAAAGACCCAAGTACAGGCAAAAACTAGCTTTCAGAAACTTTAAGATGCACAGTCCTCCATCGCAGCCTAACTACACAGCTTGGCTAGGTGGTAAGTTAATTAGCAAATGCTCATATAGATTATTGTTATCCTAAAGTATGGAACTACAATACAAACTTAATTAAGTTATTTGGGTTTGCTTAAACCATACATGTATTTTTAGAGAGACCATGTAATTAATTTATATTACTTGTTTTTAATAGGTGCAATTTTAGGAAGTCTTGAAGTTTTAAGTTACAGATCACTTAGTAAAGAGCATTATCGTGAGACAGGACGTGTACCCGATTGGTGCATGCTCGATGCCGAAGCACAACTTGCTGAACTTGCTCCTAAAGACAAAGTTCCACCTCAACGGATGAATATTGGTAGTTTGACAAAAACACTATTAGCTCGCAGAAGAGAATCCGATGTTAAACGAGAATGGTCACCGCGACGAAAAGAATCTAGTGGATTATCAGATCAAAGTGAGACGCCACCCACAAAGCAATGAAAACAATTCTATCCTGTGTCAAACCAATTAGAAAGAAACTGTGTACAAATATTCATGATAAATCCTGTATAGTTATAGTGGTGTCTGTTGCTCTATAAGGGATTTCAAAATAATAGTAAAATTATAAAAAAAGATTGTGTAGATTCAAATATACCATAGGTGTGATTTTTGGAATTGCAAAGCTGAGGTATTCTGAGGTGTGATGCTCAAATTTTGATCTCATTTAAACAAAAAAATCTGTTTGCAATTAGTTTCACTAAAAATGATAGATTGCCTAGCCTACTATACAGAACAGGCAAAAATAACAACAAAAAAACATAACTTTCCTGATGATGTTTCTAAAATAACACTTCCTAAATGTATTATTCTGTATGTACTATTCTGTATGTACTATTCTGTGACAATTCTTGTAGTTTCAAGAAGTTTGTGTGGTATATATAACTATTTATTATTATTATTTGCATGATCATGATGTTAATAAAAGTATATCTGTGAAAATGGTAACCATTGTAGTTTGAATCATAGTGTCAATACCATGGCTAATATATAACACCAATTATGCTGACACACTATACTTGCACGCTCAAAAAGAGAGAAAAATGCAGTAAAATACTAAATTGACATTGAATAAAACATACTTTTAATCATGAAGTATAAAGCTTGAATTAAATAAATTAGTCAACAAAAACTTTGAAAAAATTCTGAATTTACACCTACTCTTGATTTTATATTGATTATATTATGTATCCTGTAGCAGTTTCCTCTTTTTATATTAAAACACACTAGTTGCTCTAGCCGGTGACAAAGGTCTTGTACGCCAGGGGAAAATCATTGTCATAAGTAAATAGCAAGTACAGTAATTTGCATTATAAGTACATTTACTATTTATATACTATGGTTGTACAGTTTATCAGGCTTTTGCTTTAGCATCAAAGCACATGGATCCTTCCCTTGCAAAATATATAGTATACAGTAAAAATATGGATTGAAACAGTCATCGCCCGTCGTTTTTTTGCACGCAGTATTTTATTTATGGATTATAAAAAATGGAAAAAGTGGCTACCCTAAATCTGATTAAAATGGCCCCAAATGATGCTAGAACGCATTGCTTAAGAGGGTTTGGCGGCCCTCTGTCCCCCACCTCGCCAGGAAATATAGCCCCCCGCGTCGGGGAAAATCCTGGCGTCACCGCTGGTTACTTGAAACTATTATTGGTCTAAATAAATTGAAATGATTGAATACATAGTATTGATTATACTAGGTTGTTGCTTGTGTTTTCCATTTTTCGGCATCTTCTTTCCTAGCATCTGGCTGCATTTGATTTCGCATACCACCAAGAACATTTGATGTTGCCTCAGTTGCAAGGATCAATGGCTTAATCATTGTCGGGGGTACCTGGCGAAGGACACCACCAACAGCACCTGATACACCTTTGTGAGAATGTTCCTCTTTTGCCACTTGGACAAGTGTTGAAGCAGTATTTTCAAGACCCTAATGAATAAATTAAAATTCAAATATAAATTTCCAGTATAGGTTCTGAAACGTTACTATTACAGTGTGTCCAGGATTTAAGAGATGGTCTAATTAAACACAGTTATAAAGAAACAGTAGAGTTATTTAAAGAGTGTTTTATGATTAAAAACTGTTCTTATGCTTTGCTGGTAATTTTTTTAATGTTTCCAATAGTGTGATCTTAAAAAGAATTAATACTTTTTTTAAATGTTGAATTGAAATTATTGATTTTTTTTTAAAATAAAAGTATTCATGCAACTGTTACTGCTTACTTGTCTAACAACATTCATTGCATTTGTGACTCCTTCTCTGAGGTCTGCTGGTTGCTTAGCCATTCGGTATTGAGTACCATTGTTTACTGTTATTGCTCTATGGGACACAACACTGGGACCAGGAGATACCATATCATATGTCATTTCAGCTACACTCTGTGACAAAATGTTAATACTTTTAATTTATATTATCCCTTTTCCTTGACACTGTACAGCTTATATCCCCACTATACTTCTAATTGTTTATATAAATAATAGGTATACACATGATTATATATTATTTTATATTTTCACTTGCACTTATGAAGGGCTAGTGTTGCCTAAAAGCTCTGCTAATTTTTCTGGCTGTTTTACTTTATCGTTTTGGTTTAGCTTTTTGCATATTCTATTTTGTCATTTTCTAATTTGCCTTTGGATTTATTTTATATTCTCATTTACTTTAGAAAGATAAAAAATTCTGAATTAATTTAAATAAAGGAAACTTTACCTGTAAAGCCTGGACACATTTATTTGTGAGCTCAACAGCAGCCATTGCTGTACTTGTTCCAAAGGAGTTAGCACCGCGTTGCAAACCTCGCATTATACGTCCATCTTTCTTGTATTGTTCAATTGGCATGCGTACAAGATCAACAATACCTTGAACTAGAAAACAAAATCAAAGTAAATTTTATGAATTATTAGATTAGATAGATAATTAGAACCATACAATTCAATAAAATAAAGACGAAAAAATAAATATTGAGAATCGATGTGAATAAAGTACATACTTACCAAGTTGAACAAATGAATGCATTGGTCCAACTCCACCTAGGATACTTGGAAGTTGTGTCTTTTTAATATCGTGGGCCCATTCATTGATCATGTGTAAAACTAGTTTATCAACACCAAGTAAGCTGTGCACAAGTAATAACAATATATATGAGATGTTTAACTACAGTATTATATTGTCAGGAGGTGCACAACTTCACGTAAATGTCGATATATTGACAAAGTTATGAAATGTTATGTTTACACGTTTTAGAGAAACGCGATGCACAAAAATCAGTGGAAAGAAAGAACAATAATACAGAAAACAAAATTGTTTGATGATGTCATACAATGCGGATAACTAAAAAACTAGCTATACTTCAAATTGTATACAATTTACGCTTACCCATGACGATAGTGTATCCTTTTTAAAGTCAACTCTGAACAGTTCAACTGAGCAAGACCAACTAGAATTCCAATAAATGTTCCCTATAATAAAAATCAATATTCACTATTCGATCCTATAAATACAATTCAATACTCACTATTTATTATTAATGCAGGACATACTATACAAATTGCTTAATAGTTAACAAACCTGTTCCATAGTGACTCTTTTGCCTTGATAGTCCAATCTTATTGGTACAGCTGGAGAAAATTCTAAAGATCTGTTAACAAATAACAAATGATCCCATTGCTTTTTACATGATTATTATACAAATTCAACCTTAAACAAATTGGGTACAATGCAACTGTAAACTCACCTAAAAAATATTGGTTGAATGGAGGTAGTATCACTAACATCACTGTTCTCAGTTGATGATGATGTTGATGAAATCTTAGAAGTGAGTAATGATTCAGAATCACTGCTGTCGCTTGCTTCTGAATCAACTCTAATGGATGTTGTATTTGCTGAATTACTTGGTTCAGTTTCTAATTCTGTAAAAAAAAAAAAAAATCTTGAAGAATAAATTGTTAATATGTAAAAATAATAAATAATATGTGTGTTCGAGGTGAACACATTTTCTAAACTTGCTTGAATCACAATATGTTGCACGGTATTTTCACATGGACCCCAATGGTAGTGTAATAATACTAGCAATTATACCCGCCCCAGGGCGGGCTTCAACATTAGTTTAAAGCCTTCTCAGTACATAACACCCGACCCGACCCCCTATACTCACCAACCTCCACCTCTCTTCAATAACACACCACACTCTTTTTTAAAAACAAATTCTTCCGAGGACAAATTTCAATTGAACTTTAGGGGTAGGGGTATACATAGCTATGATAGGCCTATGTTTTAAGTACGTTGTAAACTGTGTAAATGAATAGGTGTCATATTGGCTGATAATTAAAATATCTAATTTAGATACTGCGGCCCAGCCTTCTTTGTCCTATCACCATTCCAGCCAAAAAAATTAACATAACTCCTCCCATGGACAGTTCAAATGTAGTAACTTTTCCTAGTACAATTCCAATCATGTTATACTTCATTACGCCAGTATTTCTGCCCCGCTCTTCCTCCCTCCCAACACACCCCAGATACTGGGTGATGTGTTTAAGACGTTTCTAGTACAAATTATGTTAGCCATCACTACCAACCCATAATCCCTGAGTGGCAGTTTTCAGATGTAGTTTCGGTCATCCCCACCTGTTCCCCTGGCTAATTAAAATACTTACCACACAATTCTGGTCAATTTGATACCCTACTACCCCTAGCCTAAGCAAAATCCAACTCCAAATCTTAACCCCAACTCACACACCCTATCTCCCCACGCCCTCTCCCACCAAACTTAGATCCAAGATGGTGGATGATGTTGAAATATAGTTTAGAACTTTCCAGGTACAATTGTGGTCATTTCGATACCCACAATTTTAATTCAACAACTTTAGCATCTTAATACATAGCTGATAGACATGGTGTAAGTACTTTGCAAACTATGTAAATAAATATGTGTCATATTGGCTATTGGCTAAGTGGGCCATTTTTACCACATTTTGGCCTCTAACTTGGATCCCAGATGGCGGATGATATTCAAATGTAGTTTAGAACCTTCCCGGTACAATTGCGGTCATTTTGATGCCCAATATGTAAGGTTATGTGCAGTAACAAAAATGTGTATAACGAACAAACAAACAGACAGACGTACAAACTCTCTCACTTATAATATAGTTAATATAGATGTATGTAATATTCTCACCTATTGGAAAGTTCATACGATTGACGTCAGTTGAAACATTGGTGAAAAAGTCCCGAAGAAAAAACAGAGCATCTTGATCGATGTTGAGCCTTAATGGTTGTAGAGAGATCTTTAAACAGCATTCTTCAGCAGATAATGCTGGATCTGGTTGAAGATGGACTGCTTTGATAAGTACCTGTGAAGAGAGTGAACAACTAATGTACTTTCTAGTATACTGTAGTATAATAATATACTGTATTTCTAGTATAATAATTGTGATTATTTCTAATTTCTTTCAGTAATTTTCTGATAAGTTGTGAAAAACGTTGTTTGATACTTAATAATAAAAAATAAACCAATTTCAATAATTAACAAAAGTTACATAAAGTAAAAGATAATTACCATATTAGCATGAGTTTGCTTTGGTCTTGATGCGGAGGAATATTGATAAAGAAATTTATTGATTTGAGAATGGACTAATCTATCTCGAATCTCAATATCATTAATTAGTAAGATTTGTCTTGAACACTGTTTTGTCTCTGTGCTTCTTACATATTCATCATGTTGAAACCGCACCTAAAAAACAAACTAATTGAATTGAAAGCCTATATTGTCCTCAATCAAATGGCCTTAGACCTTTCCAGTGCATTGCAGATTCATTATTTTGAATTGATTTTAATCTAAAATTCATGTTAATAAAGTATTGCTGCTGTATATTAATAAATCAACAGTATATAAGCTTTACTATGGTACAAGAAGTGAAGTGAAATCAAGTGAAATCTCACTTTGGGCATTAAAATCCTTCGGAGCACCTATTTTCATACATGAGGTTTGAATACCTTGTTTAGCTGCAATTCCATAAGAACATCCTGATCTCGATCGCCTTGTAAATACCATTTGCTGTTTGTTTTTGAAGGATTGCGAGCACATGATGGTGATGCTGACAAGTTGCGCCCATGAGGTGAAGAACTATTTAACAATAAGTTTAAACAAAAGCTTCCAATAAAGTTCAGCTTTATATAACATACATTGTTTTTACAAATGTGTGCCTACTGTTCTACATTTTATACTTTCTAACAACATTTGTAGCTTTTCAATCAGGTAACTTTTCACCAAAATATTTTTTACATACCTCGTTTTGTCATTCAGTGAAGACGAACTCTCAAATGTTTTACCTAAAACAATAATTGGAAAATTTATTATTTTCCAAATATAATTATATTGAACAGTCAATCAAATAGAATTCTTCAGTGCAATACCATGTTGGTCTTGTTATATAATATTATACAATACAAATAGAATCAATGCTGTATAATGTAATGTAAAGTCTACTACAAGCAGGGGCGGTCGCAGAACTATTTGAAATGGGTTGCCCGAAGAGTCCAGATAAGTTCTGACTGCCGATATATTGTGCACGGTATTCGTGAATCTGGTGGTTAAATTTTACGATGCAGTTTGTCAATTTACAAATATTCTCTTCCATCTCTGGACTTCTATAACCTTATATGGATATTGTATACGATGAAATTGGATCTAAATTTTAATTTAGTGGCAGAAAAAATATTTAGTATGAAATTAAGGGTGTTGCCCGAGCAACTAGGGCAACCCCTCTGCGTCCACACCTGACATTTTATTTATTTATTTATACTCAATATTTCTGTTTTTGTACACAAAAAGACAAAGCCATGGAAAAAGAAAACTTCAAATGTCTACCTTTTGAAACTGCAGCAAAGTCTTTTCCACCGTACATTTGCCAGATAATCGTCATTTCCTTTAACGTGAACCTCTTAAGAGCAGCTGGGAAGGTGTCTGGACTTTTCAACTGATCTGCTTTCTCCAAAGGTCGTTTGAAATGATCATTGATTACTTTTATTGGTTTGCATGTTCTCACTTTTACTTCAGGTTCATTATTTCTGGGCTAAAGGTTATTTTTTAAATAATTTTTATCAAAATTAATCAAAAGTATGCAGTATGATATTTATGACAAATCTCTTATTATTAGGTTCAGTTCTTACCCTAAAACCAGTCCCAGGATCATCTAGAATACAGAACTCATCATCATCAAAGAGATCAGAGTTGTCACCCGTTTGTCTCCTCACATCTGTTACTTGATTTCCATTATCTACATGACCATGAGGAACACTCTGAGTTAAGTTGTTCTCATCAGGAAATAAGTATAATTCAATGGAAGAATCTTCTACGTTTGTATTTGTCCTTTCTGAAAGTATTTCAAATAATGGTCAGTTCAAGATCAGTACAAATTATACTCCTGTGTTTTGTAAATATTTTGTAAATATAATGAACTACAATGAATTTACCTTGTTTTGTTGAATGCATATCACTTGTAGCATTGACCTCCTTCATTGCATCTGCCATCATATCATGCATCTTATCATAATGGTTAGCTTGGCACACAGGACTCTTATCACCAATATTTGCAGTTTTCCCTATACTAACAGGCTAAAAAATAATTATTATAATTAGTATTTATGTAATTGCTAGCATAGTAAAGGAAATTGATAAAAAAAAGTGATAATCATTTTGAAATAAATGTAAACAAATACTATACAAATATTTACTGGGCTGAGGGGCATGGTTAAAAATATAGCCCAAGGTTGTCTGGAGACTATACTATATGCAAAGATAAAGTCGATGGATATAGCATGTTTCCAGATCGCCAATGGCTATATTTCATATCATGACGAAAGCCCAGTAAATAATTTTGTTATATACCTGTACCACCTAATTTGGCTGGCTAGGCTAAAGCGAATGCAAACATGGACTTGGTTAGAGTAGGCTTAGTTGGTGACACAGTTTCGCAGCCAAGAAGCAAACAAAAAAGACCTGTATTTGACGCTTGCTGCTATGCAATAAATAATCGCAAATCATACTTTATTTGATTCTTGTATTGTATTAAAGAAGAAGATAGAGGAAACAGACATACGATGTTTAGCCGGTCTATACTTCGAGGGAATGTCAATAACTATAGACCAGTGATTAACCAATCAGATGCTGTGAAGTGAAATGTGCCAGTATATAAATATAAATGTATTACCTCTTGTGTATCAGATTGTTGTAGTTGTACTGGCTCATTTAAATCCCCACTGTTTGCTAGGTACAGTATCAACTTAAGTATTGCACTGAATGAATCTGAACACGTCTTTATGATGAACACATTATTGGATGCAGTTAACTCTAGATGAGGAGTCTGTAGACAAACATGCTCACATTTTATTATTTAGTATTTACATTTCTCATTAACATGATCATTTAAATATTTCTAGTTTTAATTAAAAACTGTTATATTTAGAGTAAATCTTTTTTTTTTTTTTTTTAAGAATTTTATTTATTTTAAGCAATATTTTTAATAATTATAATATTGTTAATTCATTCATTCATCTTTTATTTTGGAAAAAAAAAATTCTCCATAGTTCAGTAACAAATTACCTTTTCTTTGTCTGCATTTATCTTAAGAGAAAGTTCAAATGATCCAAGTTCCATAACACAAACATAATCTGAAAAATAGTATAAATCATTTGGAAAAAAACCCCACTACTACATACAATTAAAACCTACCACTACTGCATACAGTTAATACCTACCACTACTACATACAATTAAAACCTACCACTACTGCATACAGTTAATACCTACCACTACTACATACTATTAAAACCTACCACTACTGCATACAGTTAATAACTTACCACTACTGCATACAGTTAATACCTACCACTACTGCATACAGTTAATACCTACCACTACTGTATACAGTTAAAACCTGCCACTACTGCATACCGTTAAAACTTTACACTACTGCATACAGTTCAAACTGACCACTACTGCATACAGTTCAAACCTCTCACTACTGCATACAGTTAAAACCTCCCACTACTGCATACAGTTAAAGTGGAGCTCCACCCAGAAAATTACTATTTTTCATACATTTCAACTATTATTTAAAAATATCATCCCTTATACTTCATATTTTTTTGAAATTTTTTTCAATGAGTACGATTTTCTTGAAAATCACGCCTTTTTGCGTTTTGGGGGGATACCTTGTAATTTCCTATTCTTTTACATGCAAAAGGGGGATATATTTGAATAATCCTAAAAAATTCATTTCTTCACCAAAAAAAAAATGTAAAATGTATATTTATGTAATTTTTCCAGATCTTTCTATTTCTGGTATTTTTATCACGTATACATTGCGCAATTTTGCGTAAATAGACACTTTCCCCCGTTCGGGTCCAATTGGGTTTTTCATTTTGCTAGGGAGTACGATCACGTGACATTTTTCACAATCACACTACTGCAGCTGGCGATCTGTTATTTTGTCGCGATGTTATTTTTGACGGGCGAAAAGTATATTAAAACATTCTGAATGTGACCCTATTATGTTTCACAGTGTAATAATGTGATTATGAGACTATTACTAAAATGTCAAATTTAACGAGATTTGAGAAAGATGTGGCTATATATTCAATAAAGCTAGGCCTAGGCCTACTACTAGAGTGTAGGTATGTACCGATGCTGCTCAGTGGCTTGGCCTCTAGCTAGGCTAGGCTGACAGCAGTGAAGTTTGTTTTGCTGTCACCCGACCTTGGCCTACCCATGGGCCATGATAGGGTGCCTGAATAGTTGCTTTTCAGTCAGGTCTAAGCTTGCACATCGCTTTACTATTCTTTACTACTCTTGTTCTGTATAGGATTTTGTGTTCCACAATTCTTAATGTGCGAGAAAACCCAGGAACGATAAATGGGGCGAAACGACCATGTCTATGAATACATAGGCCTCTAGACAAAAATTCAAGGCTAGCTAGGCTGAGCAGACGGCTTAGCTAGGCCTAGCCCTAGCTTAAAGTTAAAAGCAATCTGATAAGATTATTATGCTGTTGTTGTACAGTGAAAATCATGAGGTTACATGTAAATTATACTGACATTCTTATCGGAAATATTAGTTAGGCCTAAACAAATCGTATTAATTGTGTGTATAAAATTTATTCCCCATTTTTCGACACATAATTTACCAAAGGGGAGACATTTCCACAATGCGTTGACCAGCGACTAAAACGCGTCAGTCGCTAAGTGTAACGCGTTTCGCGACGTATTGTAAACTAATAACCCCTAAGTTACTGAAAAACTGTAATTTGTTAAAAAACACTATTTTCTGACCGATTTTTTATAAATGAGTTTTTGGAAAATATTTCCGTATTTTCCCTGTTTTTTTTATGTAATCACTTTCAATTAAACATACTTAAACATAATATAAGCTGAGAAAGTCTGAGTGTAGCTCCACTTTAAAACTGGCCACTACTGCATACAGTTCAAACCTCTCACTACTGCATAGAGTTAAAACCTCCCACTACTGCATACAGTTAAAACCTCCCACTACTGCATGCAGTTAAAACCTTCCACTACTGCATATAGTAAACTGGCCACTACTGCATACAGTTAAAACCTCCCACTACTGCATACAGTTAAAGCCTCCCACTACTGCTGCATAAAGTTAAAACATACTACAGTACTACTACATACAGTTAAATTGGTAGGTAACATACAGTAACCAGTCTAAATCTGTAATAATGTTTTAGATGTTATATAAGTGTATGTTAATATGAAATAAAGTGAATTATAGTAAACTGTTACTTTTAAGGTTTTGATATCAATTAATATCAAACAATTAATTAATTATTTTTGCAATTGAGTAAAAAAAAACATACTTTTTCTAAGGTCAACAACTCCACCATTGCACTTATCCGAAAGAAACAAAGCTGCATCATCCACTATAAATCTGTGAATGAATGTCACTAGTAATTATTTGATATATAACAGGCATAATCCTATATGAACTGAGCCAAAACAAGATTTTTGAAAACTATTCAGTATAATAATTATACTGAATAGTTTTCAAAAATCTTGTTTTGAATGTATTAGTTTTTCTCGTTTCTTAAGGCTTAATTTGAAGGACTACCACACCTCACACACGCGACACACAGTAAGAAATAATAAACATTAAAATTGCTTACTTCAACAATGACTGTTTAGCCTCATACACAAGTGTACTACTTATACTGAAGGAATTCAATGAAATGAATGTTGATATTGGAAGATGAATCGGCCTATAGTCAATACCACATTCCCAGAAGTGTACATGAAGCTCAGTGACTACTCTTGGAAACGTATATCCAGGTACTGTGTCATCTAAAAGGTCAAACATAGCCCCAACTTGTGCCATCCAGCTGTGTTCAGGCTTAGTAACAAAATGACAAAGTGTTGTTGTACGTGCACTAACTGAGCATACTATACTCTGAAATTAGCAAATAAAAGTAAACTTTCAAAAACTAGAAATAAAAGGAATTAACATGTTGTTAAGAAAAGCTCACAAGGAATAAAACAAATAGAATAGAATGCACATTTAACGGCGTGATGTTTGCACATTTGCGGGTTATGAATTTTTACAGATTTGCACATTTAAAGCTAAAATGTTTGCACAAATTTGACTTTTTGCACATTTTACGGCTCCACAGGGTATCCGCAACTTTGTTGCGGATAACCAATAATAATAGAAAACTATTTCTAACCTTGACATTTTTATCAGGTTCTACTGTCAACTTGACGGCCACTGCCAACATATTTGTATTTTTATTGTCATTATGACTTTGTGGCACTCCATCATCTGAAAGGTGTAGACATTTTTTTAAATGTCGTGGAACCATACAAGATAAAGGCTCAAGAGAAGGCTGTAAAGGGCTGTTTTCAACTTCAGCTGCATGGTACAAAACATACCGCTTTCCTTGAACACATACATAAGCCAAGTCCTTATCCCCTTTATATTCATTGACAACAAACAGATTGCCTTCTTCAATTTCAAACATCACTTCACTGTGAAAATTATTCATTTCTTCAACCTACAAAATAAATGTTCCAAGTAAATGGATGAGTATCAGTGTTATCTTTTTTTTTCGGATTTAAATAATTGGTTGGAAAGAGCCATATTTCTTACCTCACTTGGTATATGTAGTGTAAGTCTGCCATGACCAACGGTTAAAGTTAGTGCTAAGTAGTTGGAGTAATCTTTTGGTCGTTGCTGTTGTCTTAGTTTTCTTCTCAATGATGCATCATGCATTGTTTGAAAAATATCATCCTCTTCGTCTTCATCTGAATAACAATCTAAATTGAGAAGCAATTAATAGATTTTGTGGGGAGAGAGAGAGAGAGTGACACACACATACATTGTACACTTCAATTAATTTATATTCTTACCATGACTCTTCATCGAGTGGCACATTTTAAAAGGTTGAGTTGTGTCTGGATATGATGTTAATGGAGAACCTAGATCCCACATAGCACTTTGGAAAACATCTTTACAAGTTTCAGTAGGTGTTGGAGCAGTTGGCTGCCAAAGTAAAAGGTCTGTACAAAATCTACATTCAGAAACAAACAAGTTAATAATTTTAAGAAGAAAATTAAATATATAGTAATTAAAAAATCTTGTACTATTTAAAGCTGCATCAAAATTAAATAGGCCATTTTATGGTTATTCACTTTCACTAACAAAAAAGTAAAAAGAAATGATTCTGCTTATAAAAAGGACAATATAAACGTTACGTTTAACCTGAATCATGTTGTCCGACTATTTTCTTAAATTTTATCTCATTTTTGGTCAAAGTAAAATAATATGCGTATTCAAATTGTTTTATGAAGAGAGTGTAAGTGTACAGAAGTTGATAGTCTTACCTATTGTAAACATTATTAAGGAATTCATTCGTAGGAATCAGAAGGTTTATCACTGGTAGGTTGATTTCTATCAATAGCTGTGAATCCTGATTTGACGTTTCAATAAATTCTCTCATTTCATCATCATCCCCTGGTATTACCATCTAATTCAAAGGAAATGTTTAACTTTTGACTATATGTAAAAATATTTTATATGCAATTAATATATATAGAGAATCCAATATTATTGCAAGCATTTAATTTAGTAAGCAAAAACGTGTTGAGTGACTACTAGTATATGTTGTATTGTAACACTGCTTTTTTAATTCTATGGTACAAAGTACATATTTACATTACATTGTTTCTTTTTATACGTACCTGATCATTTTCATACATAACATTCCTAGATGAGAAAGGTGACGATGGTTCAGGCTTCTGAAAGTATAGACTTTCAAACGAGTTAACTGGTGTGGTTTCTGGGGAGCATTCTTGTTCTTGATCAAACACAGAAGTTTGGTTAGGAGGGCGAATCATTATAACAAGTCTGCAGTTAAACACATAATAATTAGTCTGCCATAAAGTGAATTATAAGACACACTTTTTAACAACTATTTAAAGATGAATACCAATAGATTAGTAGACCACTCATATTATTATTACGAATTGTGTGTGATAACACGGATATTAGTTACATACTTGGGCATTGCCTATGCCTTAATTAAACATAAGATAGATAATTAGGATATAAAATACCTAGGCCAATCAAATTCTTTATTTTCAACTTGATCTACTGACTTAACACCAGTTACTTTCAAGAATGACACAGGTACATCATCTGCAGACATTTTAAACTTAGCTGAAAAGAATGAAAGTTATTAAGCCTCTTTTTCATTACAACAATGTAAATAATTAGTACCAGTTTCTTTATCTCAAAAATCATTGAAAAAAACCAATCTCTACCATCTACTTGGCGACTTCGTACAATACACTTTTTTTCAAAGACATCACTGTTAAGCTTTGTGGAAAAATCTACATCAAGCAATTCCATTGACAGAATTTCTTGGCGAACAGATTTCTTCCACCATGGACTACGTTCAATATCAGTCGGTGGGCGAAAATCTGGGCAGGGAAATCTGTGTGAACAAGATTTTTGAAACACAATTTTTTAATGAAAATTTATGATAATGTTAATTTGTATAAATTTTACACATAACAATAAAAATACTTACCTGAGATTTAAAGTGGCTTGTGGGCATGTTACATCAATGTCAATATGATATGCAGAATTTGTTGTATCATCATCCAATGCTTGTTTAAAGCAGGCTTGTTTCTATTAAAAAACAAAATAGTAATACACTATCTGTACCTCTATCACAAATTTAAAATTACGATATTAAACAAAATACCATAGTTCAGAAAAAAAACAAAAATTTAATACATTGTTTAAAAAAAAAATTATTTTTAGATGTATAATGAATAGAACGAATTAAAAATACGGAAGTTTTATATATATATATATATTATTCAGGTCAACTACCTCCTACCTACCTTTGAACAACTACCACCCGGAAAACTACTGTACCACCTAAAAAACTACCACCCAGACAACTACAACCCGGACAACTACAACCCGGACAACTACCACCCGGGCAACTACCACCCGGACAACTACCACCCGGACAACTACCCGCTTAGGACAACTACCCGCCCGACTAGGACAACTACCCGCTTAGGACAACTACCCGCCTGCCTAGGACAACTACCTGCCTAGGACAATTACCCGCCTAGGACAACTACTCACCTAGGGAACTACTCGCCCGCCTAGGACAACTACCTGCCCGCTTAGGACAACTACCCGCCCGCCTAGGACAACTACCCGCTTAGGACAACTACCCGTCCGCCTAGGACAACTATCCGCTTAGGACAACTACCCACCCGCCTAGGACAACTACCCACCCGCCTAGGACAACTACCCACCCGCCTAGGACAACTACCCGCCTAGGACAACTACCCGCCTAGGACAACTACCCGCCTAGGACAACTACCCGCCTAGGACAACTACCCGCTTAGGACAACTACCCACCCGCCTAGGACAACTACCCACCCGCCTAGGACAACTACCCGCTTAGGACAACTACCCGCCTGCCCAAGACAACTACCCGCCTAGGACAACTACCCGCCTAGGACAACTACCCGCCTAGGACAACTACCCGCCTTGTCCAGGTGGTAACTGTCCGGAGATAATTGTCTGGATACGATATTATTAATATTTTTTTGTATTATCATACCATATTGGTGGAAGCATACATTGACTTGAATGACATTTGACCTCCTTGTTTAATATCTGAAAACTCTTGAGGATGAAGTAAACTATAAAGACGGTCTACAATTGTGACATCAATTTCACAGGTCAACTGACCAAGTTCAACCTCAATTTTCATCTTTTGTTTGCTGGCACGATGTCCTATGGTCTGCAATGGCAAAATAATGCAACATAACAATAAATATGTCCTGTGGTCTGCAATGGCAAAATAATAACACATAACAATAAATTTGTCTATACAGTACTTGTTTATGGAGCACTTCATTCAAAAGAAAATTAATTGTTTTCTTTACAATTATTATTTTATAATTTATAATATAAAATAAATCTAGGGGCTGAATAATTCATCATTATTGGGCCACCATATTTTAGCTATGAATTTATTGTAACATTTAGTTAGGCCTGGATAAAATCTAGAAAACATATTACACACAACATCAACATAACAGTGATTGTAAAATACCTTATAATCAGTGTCACTATAATTACCCATAATGAAACAAAACTTACATTATCAGTACGATCTTTAGATTCGATCTTAACATGTACTGCAGAGTTAGATTTTCCTGTAAATGCAGAGTACACATTTCCAACTGGAGGCAGCTCATCAAACGTAAGGATCTGTCAAGATAACAATTTTATAGAATTCAGAATTACAATGATACAGTGGTTTGCCAAGCTTTCTAACACTATGTTAGTAAAATAAGTTGGCAGCTGAGGGGATAAGTATGGTTATATCCATATTAGAATATCTAGTTGCTGGCATGGATACAATTAAAGATCAGTGACATAAAAAAGCGTTATTTGGACAGTTTGTAAATAAGGAAATACTTGTAACAAAAGCCTTTTTTTTTCTGTAAACAATTTTGTAATTTAGTTACAATATATAAATATTAGATTATAACCTCTGTATGTTCTGGTTGCAAAGATGCACTTCCATTCATAGAAGCATCAAGAGATGAGGCTGCCTTGTTTTTGTTGAATAAACATTCCAATATTTGCAATGTGCCTAATGATATCTCAGCGGTATTCTGGGTAAAAAAACCAATTTCTTTCCTCTGCAGTTCAAGATTGCATGGTGCAGCTACAAATCTGTCAAATTGAATAAAGTGTTGTTTTTAAATTAAAAGTGTGTAGCCTATTTTATTCATATTACTTGAAACTGTATTATAATAGTTATACCTGAGATGATCATATGGACATGCTACAGCAAACCTTCTTTTCCACTCAGCAGAATCTTTAACCCCGTATCCCGCCTGAAGTTCATCAAAGAAGTGTTGTGACATCTCCTGTAGTTTGGTGTTACCAAGCTTCTCTATTGCTTGAATAGGTGTTGGATCCTCATGTAATATTGTAACTGACATGCTGGCAAATCTGAGCTTGTAATGTGTTACCTCAGATGTTGGGTCACTACCATATTCTCCAGACACTATAGTATATACAATAGTAATATGAACTAGATTTGAACTCGTCACTATAGACGAGTTAGGTTATCCGCGGCAGAAACACTACGTGCCTGTCATACATTAGAATATTACGCACAGAAAAACGATTATTCCATTGTGACCTGAGGAAAATAAAATGCTAGTGTGCCCTCTATTTTGTGTCTAAGTATATACAGTATACACTATATATTGTATACATACTACATACAGTGAAGAATAGGTGGAAATAACGGAACCAGCCTTTTATTTCATTTTTAAACACGATGACATCATAATGAAACGTGTTGAAGAAATTTGGATACGTAGAATATGAATGCGCGCTCTTTTAAATGTCATGGACTACGACGCAAAATATAAAAATATGACTTTTATCATTCAACTGGCCATATGATGACGTCACAACCTCTGATGTGCAAAATTTGTACGTGAATTTGTATCTACAATTCTGATTCAACAGCTTCCGGCAAATGTTTTAATCATGAGTATCATTCCGAGGAGCTATAACAGATTGAAATTTACTGTAATGATGAATTCACGCTTTTGAACATGATGACGTCATTAAAAAATGTTTAAATGGTAAATCATGCGAAATATAATTGATTGACCTTGACAATATAAAAATATGGGGAAAATGGAATACGGCTATTAAGTGGAGATGCGCTGTATTAAATGTGATAAGATGTGAAAAAAATCCTATATTTTATATTCGAGTGGCCATACGATACGGTTAGCCATATTGATCCATGATCCGATATCTACAACTAAAAAACGTGTGCGAATTGTTCAATTCGAAGTGCTCGTATGACGTGATTTTAAGTCGAAATTGTTTACTATAAAAGGCTGGGAAAACATAATTCATGCGAAAAAAAAAATATTTTTAGCGGTACTTGCACACCACGCACTTAAAAATTTGCGCTCACGTTGAAATTTGAAAATATTTAAAATGTATGAAACACGTAGAAAGTTGATTAGAAATTGATTTCTCACACTTCCAATTTTTAAATGCACATGTGCACGTAAGTTTCTGTGAAACATGCCATTTTTTCCCACAGAAAGTTAGCGCATTATATAAATTACATTTTTGCTAAGTTCAATTTAAATTGTTGTATGGTTTTCTACATTAAAATGCATAAAATCACGCGTAACTTATGCGGCACGACTCTGAAGTCATTTCATGAAGTTTCTTGCACATCTACAGCTACAGGTTAATCATATGACAAAGTTATACAGACATATACTATATAATCAAGTATTAGTAAGGTTTTCTTAGCTTAATTAATAAGATATTATAAAAATGTTCAATATTTTGTCATAGATCTTCAAAACTATGGATTTCCTTTTGTATTGGTACAGTAGTTATTCTAATCATGATTATATACTAAGGAAGCGTGCCCAAATGTTTTTACTCCGTTAAACTTGTTGTAACGCAACTTTTACCGTAATATGCAAGCTAATTTAAATGGGGTTGGGCGTGTTCAGTGAGGCATATCAAGCCCTCCCTTTACTAGCTACTATGCTGTTGTTATAACTCCATTGTTTAACGCGTAATTAACGGGAGACCGGACATGCTGTTCAGTGTTGCGTAACGATGATTCCAACGCGTTATTAACAGTCCTTGTTATGGTATGTTGCGTGAAATCCTATGATGACTCAAAATAACGGGTTATTAGCAGTCCGGTCATTGTTGTTACAACGTGTTGTAACAACGTATATAATTATATTTATTAAAATAATCATGTATAATACTATATCCTAGGCCTACCGTAAAATAAAAATATATATAGGCCTAGGCCTACACGGTAAAATAAAAATATATAGGTCTAAGCATACTATTTACGATCCGATTCATGGTATTTTTTAGGCTGGTACGTCGGGCGACACGTGTCTAAATTTCTAATAGCCGACTTTCACCTGAAAAAAAATACGTATTTTTGATCCCTGGATGTAACATGATATTGACGCGAATACCGCACTACAGAGAGCTAGGCCATGAACGATTCGTTAAAAGTACACCGCCAGACAATCGCGTAGAAAGCCTAGAAAGATAAGCTCCTCCTCTCGTTAAAATTGTTAAATAATTTTGCTTTGACTGAGCCATTTTGTGACGGTTTCAACTCTTATCCATAACATTTCATTAATTAAACAATCAAATAGATTTGCACTTTAGACAATATTTTTAAAAATAATTTACTGTATCAGTTCAGACTGTGAAGAACATGGATTTCGAAAGGTACACTTTATTTAACGCCAGGAATTCTTCTCACGGAAAAAAATGTGCTGATTGCAATCTGCATAAGCAACCAAAGATCCTAGTCCAGTCAAAAATCACCCTCACCATGGTATAAGAACGTACCCTAATAAAATTTCATCCGTAGGTTCTATGTATATAGGTAATAACATTTCTTGATGTTGCGTCTTGCAAAACTTGGGATTTTACGAGAAAATTAGACTTTTATACCCAATTTATAACCGCCTCATGTCGTATTATTGTGTACAGCGAATTCGACGAAGCGTGACTAAAATTACGAGACGCCGTTAGCGCCCGTTGAAAAATGCATTAACAAAGCTAAAAACCTACAAAATTAATAGTTTATACAATAATTTAAATATAGTTTACAATAAAATGTATAATAAAATACATAACATATAAAGAAAACCCAAGTATAATCTCAAATATTTACAGATATGTGTTTAAAAATGTACAAATCAAAATGGCCTTCCATAAAATAAAGTGCGCCCTCACTCGTCATACTTTTATCGGACTTGTATGGATGGTTATACAAGGCATTAATATTATATGAAACACGATGCGGTTTGTTAGTTATTGCCTCTGCAAGAGGCAGAATATTATATTTTCACAAATATATTTCTAATTTTTATCATGGAAAAAAAGAATTGTATATAATATTAAACACATTACAACCTCCAGTATACCACCATGATGGATTAAGTGTATACTGTATTTGTATATCTGCTGAAGCGTAATGATCTACTAGTTTTGCTGGTTTTATTTTTAGACATTCTTTTTTTTTCACAGCATTACTTGCGTGGATATCACAATGCATTACATATTTTGAACTATCATTCGCGATTATGATCTTAATTAGAGTAAGAACCAATCATTTAAGGATAATCCATTTCGTGTAGGCCTATACGAAAGATACTAGGCCCTACCTCAAGTAGCCCTACTTTCACTTTCCAACAATTATTAAGAGCGTATCAAAGGGGCTGGTTGGCATTCGTCTGAATCAACATTTATCATTTTTCCCTTTCACCCGCCGATTCCCCCACTGCCAATGGGGAGGAGGAGCCGGTTTGATCCTCTCTGAATCCGTCTGGCCTTCACATCGTACCGATGTGTGAAGTTTGAGCCAATAAACGGCATTCATGACGATTCTTTAAGTTCGAAGTCGTCTTCCAGAATTCAAAGCATTCTAAATTTAAAGTATTTTCCCGTTTTTCCACCGTTCACACTTCACTAAATAAAAGAAAGTGAGAATGTTGGAGTGTGATGTAAGATTCGCGAGAAACGACATACTGTATTACCCAATTCTCCCAATTTTTTAAGACGTGACGTATATTAAATACATTCTAATATAAAGTGTTTTGGTTGAGAGTAGTCCTACAATTATTATTGGAAATTTTATACACAAAAGCATGTCATAAACGATCGGTTCACCTCCACGGCCTGAAAGTTCTCACTTGGGACAAAAAAGTAAAGTCCAGAACAAAAGTTTTATATGCATTAATTTTATTTCAAGTATTGTTATCCGCCGAGTCCGACACATTTTAATGCATTTAAATAAAATTTAAAAAGTTTGGGAGAACACAGTAGTTTAATTTGTTGGCTTATTCAAGTGCTTATAAATGACGTTTTAAACCTAAAAGATGTAGGATATTTTTCCCAAAAGTGAAGATGAACATTAATTAATTAATTAAATGTAAAAGAATAACACAGTTATCCGTCAGAAGTCTTCGAACAGAAAGAATCTTCGGTGGCAGGATTACATTTTCTAAAACACGAAATTGTCTCACACATCATACGATATGGATGCCAATAAACAATTCAAAGAAAATTAAACAAAACTAACAATCACAAGGATTCTTTGTTGCGGATAACCAATGAGAAAATATTTCAGAGTACTTTATTAATTTAAATCTTTATTATATCGTATACGCGAAATGGACTGTCATTTAAAAATTATTCTTACTCAAATTAATATTGACTATAATCGCGAATAAACAAATGCATTGTGATATCCACGCAAGTAGGCCTAATGCTGTGAAAAAAAGAATGTCCAGAATATAACCAGATATAACCAGATAACTAGAAGATCATTACGCATGATAGCATATACGGCGCTTCACTTAATCCATCATGATGGTAGACTGGAGGTTGTAATGTGTTTAAATATATACAATTCTTTTTTTCCATGATAAAAACTAGAAATATATTTGTGAAAATATAATATTCTGCCTCTTGCAGAGGCAATAACTAACAAACCGCATCGGGTTTCGTATTATTAATGCCTTGAATAACCATCCATACAAGTCCGATAAAAGTATGAAGAGTGAGGGCGCACTTTATTTTATGGAAGGCCATTTTGATTTGTACATTTTTAAACACATATCTGTAAATATTTGAGATTATACTTGAGTTTTCTTTATATGTTATGTATTTTATTATACAATTTATTGTAAACTATATTTAAATTATTGTATAAACTATTAATTTTGTAGGTTTTTAGCTTTGTTAATGCATTTTTCAACGGGCGCAAACGGCGTCTCGTAATTTCAGTCACGCTTCGTCGCATTCGCTGTACACAATAATACGACATGAGGTAGTTATAAATTGGGTATAAAAGTCAAATTTTCTCGTAAAATCCCAAGTTTTGCAAGACGCAACATCAAGAAATGTTATTACCTATATACATAGAACCTACGGATGAAATTTTATTAGGGTACGTTCTTATACCATGGTGAGGGTGATTTTTGACTGGACTATCCTGTATCTTTCTGGGATTCTGCCTTTTCCCCAGATTCATTGTTATTTGTATATTACATAAAACCTCAGTACTGTGGAATAATGCTACTCTATATAGGCCTACTGTCATTCAATACTATCGTCCGTTAGCTCGGCGTTTAACGGACACAAACACTCAGTAACCTGTGGAACAATGCTATACTCTGTATGGTGTCATTCAATACTATCGTCCGTTAGATCGGCGTTTAACGGACACAAAAACTCAGTAGATTGTGGAATGATGCTACTCTACTGTAATTCAATACTATCGTCCGTTAGATTGGCGTTTAACGGACACAAAAACTCAGTAACCTGTGGAATGATGCTATACTCTATATGCTGTCATTCAATACTATCGTCCGTTAGCTCGGCGTTTAACGGACACAAAAACTCAGTATTGTGGAATGATGCTACTCTATTGTAATTCAATACTATCGTCCGCCGTTAGCTCGGCGTTTAACGGACACAAAAACTCAATACAGTATACCATGGAGCTATAAAATTGTATAGCTCCATGAGTATACTGTGGAATGATGCTATACTCTATATGCTGTCGGCGTTTAACGGACACAAAAACTCAGTAAACTGTAGAATGATACTACACTCTATATAATAGGCCTACTGTCATTTAATACTATCGTCCGTAAACTCGGCATTTAACGGACTCAAAAACTCAGTAAAACTGTGGAATATGATGCTATATAATACTGTCATTCAATACTATCGTCCGTTAGCTCGGCGTTTAACGGACTCAAAAACCCAGTATACTGTGGAATGATGGTATACTCTATATGCAGCTGTCATTCAACACTATCGTCCGTAAACTCGGCGTTTAACGGACACAAAAACTCAGTAAATTGTGGAATGATGCTATATATCTGTCATTTATTACTATCGTCCGTTAGCTCGGCGTTTAACGGACACAAAAACTCAGTAATATAACCTGTGGAATGATGCTATACTCTGTATTATGCTGTCATTTTAATACTATCGTCCGTTAGCTCGGCGTTTAACGGACACAAAAACTCAGTAAACTCCGGGAATGATGGGTATTCGAATGATGCATCTATATACTGTCATCTATCGTCCGTTAACTCGGCGTTTAACGGAACAACGCACTGAATAGTAAATTCGCGCTTGGTTGGAGCAAGTAGGGGAATTCCCTTTTTTGCGACGCCTCCCTACTGCAAGAAGGCAATTGCACATTGTTTTTATATATTTATTTTATATATATACTGTTAGTGTTTTGCCACCATTACACCATTTGGGCCTAAATAGATACAATAATTGTTAATGTACACAGTTTTTTTTTCTATTTTGTAATAAACATGACACCCTTGCAGCAGCATCACGGAGGCTGCCAAAAACACCGTGGTGCGTGTGTACATCGCATCGCGGTGGTTAAAAACCATGTGCTTGCTAATAACGTGACGTCATATCGCCCAAAGTTTCATCCTCTGTTTTTGGACACACTCGAGGCCAGCGATAGTTAAAGTAATAATTTATTTACGTAATACAATAATTGTTAATGTACACAGTTTTTTTAGTATTTTGTAATAAACATGACACCCTTGCAGCAGCATCACGGAAGCTGGCCAAAAATACTGTGGTGCGTGTTGTACATCGCTTCGCGGTGATAAAAAACCATGTGCTTGCTAATAACGTGACGTCATATCGCCCAAAGTTTCCTCCTCTGTTTTTGGACACACTTAACTCGCGCGGCAGCTACAGTCAGTAAATGTTTTAGCTCTAGATAGACGGCGACCGGTTTCTATATTGTTTGGTCCATACCATCGTCCATAAAGGCTATACATGCTGATACTATCGATACGACAGTCGGGGTTTTATCTGTGTTTACAATTTCGCCATTTTTTTTCTTCGGTCAAGTGTACGGGGTAAAAAATAAAAAAGGAATTAACGTCAAGCATGCTAAACAAAAAATTAGTATATTATAGGAATGTTCTATAAGTTGAAAATGTTCAACAAAAATTGTGGGATTGTAGATGCTGATAATTTAATGTTGGGTAAGGTTGTTTTACCAGCATTTTTTTTTTGCCGTCGAAGTGACGGTTTACCACAACATCATCTGCAGTTTCAAGGCCCTTTCTACAGCAATTGCCGTCGATCTTCATATTATTATTAGATATTATTGTATTGAACTCTGTAATGTGTGGTGTGATATTGTCAGTACAAGGGTCCGTTAAATGAGCGTTTAACGAATATAAAAACGATCTGTTAGGTCGGCGTTTAACGGACGAAAACAACGGACGTTGTTCTTCCGTTGTACGCATTAAATTCAATTTCATTGTACAGTATTAACCATGATACGCTCTGCTGAGTACAGACCGCCCAACTCATTAACGTTTTGCATATTATTAACGCATTTAAACGTCTATTAACGGAGTAAAAACATTTGGACACGCTCCCTAAAACCTAATTAAAACAATTTAAAAAAGTAATTCCTTGTGTAAACTTACTTCTTTTCTTGCGCTTTCCCTTGGATGACACAGAACCATACAGATGAGCTGGTTGGGGTCTGTAGTATGGCCCTCCATAGCCTAACCTTGCTAAACTGCTACAACCTAAACATCAAACAAACTTGTACATGTTTCTAACCTGTTTTAGAGGCGTCTGTAGGGGTGGCACTAACTTGATGACAACATTGTTAAAGAGTGTATGGATATGTCTTGTACATGTTTCTAACCTGTTTTATAGGTGTCTGTAGAGGTGGCACTAACTTGATGACAACATTGTTAAAGAGTGTATGGATATGTCTTGTACATGTTTCTAACCTGTTTTAGAGGTGTCTGTAGAGGTGGCACTAACTTGATGACAACATTGTTAAAGAGTATATGGATATGTCTTGTACATGTTTCTAACCTGTTTTAGAGGTGTCTGTAGAGGTGGCACTAACTTGATGACAACATTGTTAAAGAGTGTATGGATATGTCTTGTACATGTTTCTAACCTGTTTTAGAGGTGTCTGTAGAGGTGGCACTAACTTGATGACAACATTGTTAAAGAGTGTATGGATATGACTTGTACATGTTTCTAACCTGTTTTAGAGGTGTCTGTAGGGGTGGCACTAACTTGATGACAACATTGTTAAAGAGTGTATGGATATGTCTTGTACATGTTTCTAACCTGTTTTAGAGGTGTCTGTTGGGGTGGCACTAACTTGATGACAACATTGTTAAAGAGTGTATGGATATGTCTTGTACATGTTTCTAACCTGTTTTAGAGGTGTCTGTAGAGGTGGCACTAACTTGATGACAACATTGTTAAAGAGTGTATGGATATGTCTTGTACATGTTTCTAACCTGTTTTAGAGGTGTCTGTAGAGGTGGCACTAACATTGCTACTAAACGATGATTCCATATCTAAACTTTGCGTAGATAATGACATTGCAGTTTGGGTCATGGACAAAAACATTTCACTTGTTTCTGAAACTAAAGTGTAAATTTCAGATAATCACAAGAAAAACTACATTTAATACGTCACTATGACGAATTACAGGTTATATGCATTGATTTAAATATAGATAATTGATTTTTAAAAGATATATTGATTGACTGATTTTGTCAGAATCTTTAATTATTTATAATATATGAAAGATAGGATCTTGCAATACAATAGCCGGTATCACAATCCATTTATAGATAAATTATATATAGATGCTTGTGAAGATATGATTACAAATGTGATTTTGTTAAATCGTGCGTAGACTGCGTCATTTTTTATTGCGCACCGTAAAAAGATAACCAAATCAATTTCTGGCTATAAGGAATATACTCTGAAAAAATGACGTAGCTAGATGAAATTGATCTCAAGGAAAGAATAAAAAAATAAAGATTCTGACAAAATCAACTAAATAACTGAAATATATCTATTACTGGATAACAAGACAGTATGTTCTCAGAATGTTTTTAAAAAACGAATTGGTTAATTGTGGAGCCAGTTAATATTTGACATACCTAATGACTGTCCCATAAGAAAATGGGAACCATCATCAATACCCCAAGATTCTCTACGTATCCTCTCTGTGTAATTAGGTGTAATCTGGTCTTGAAGGGCAGTCTCTACTTTTCGGTAGTCTTCGTATTCCATTGGTTTATTTTGCACATTTGTAGACGATGATGCTATATGGAAAAAATAATAGTATTTTTTACAAACATTACAAACTCAAAAGTAGTAAAGTTTACTGTTCACCATCTATAAAACGAATGTGATTATAAGTTCCAAAACCTAAATTTATAATTATTCATAAGTAAAGAATTTGGTCTTAAATACAGGGCAAACTGTAGTTGTTAATTATAGATATGTTAAAATCATTGCCAATTAGTTTAAAACTTGCCTGGAGTACTGAAGCCACTTACGAACTCTGTTAAAAATGTAACTTGCTTTGGTGATAAGAACCAATTCATTGATCCCAAAAAACAATCCACTTCAGCCTAAACAAACAAAAAAATCACAAACTATAAATTACAGATATACTATGAGTATACTACTATAGAGGGATGTGTAAGAACAGATTTTTCGCGAGTAAAATGATATGAGAAGTTACAGAAAATAACAGTTAAAACACAGCTTTATTGAGAAAGGTAATGACTGCCTAACCAGCTGATGCATTCTTCAATTGTAGGAGGGGGGGCAGCAAATAAAATCTGTGGAACATGGAATCATACAGATTTGATGTCCAGAATGGAACCAGATTTTATGTGACAGAAAAGGTGTATAGAGGAAACTAAGGTATTAAAGAAATATAATTGATTGATATTTACCTTTGGTCCACTTAATGCTTCATTTTGTTTAATTTTGATCTTGAGTTCCTGCTTACCAGTGCAACTACCAATAAGTGCTGATTCTAGCATCAGTTTGGCACGTTTAGGTTGTTTTACAGTTATTCCTCTGTGGATCTGTTGATGCTGTGGTGGCATTGGAGGAGATGTAGCTAGAGATTTAAATGGTGGGCTGCTGTCTGGTGTTGGTGGTTGAACAGACTCGTTTGTTCTCCACGAAGGTTCTCTTATTTCCTCTGAGAACTCTTCACAATGAACAGCAAGGCCGAACATTTGTAGATTTTTTACTGCTACAGCAGCGGGTTCAAATCGTTTTGGCATTGCTGGGTCCACACTACTCCCTTGGTCTGTAATGTCTTTAGCTACATCATCGAAGTAGTTGATCCTAGAATATTAC
Source organism: Antedon mediterranea (assembly GCF_964355755.1). Classification (NCBI taxonomy): domain Eukaryota; kingdom Metazoa; phylum Echinodermata; class Crinoidea; order Comatulida; family Antedonidae; genus Antedon; species Antedon mediterranea. The sequence goes on along the minus strand of NC_092679.1, from coordinate 8,241,372 downwards.
TATTAGTTTATTAAATGGATTCAATTAAAAGGCAAATTGATTTAGATATACCTTACATCTCGCTTGAATAAAAAAAATATTACAATCCCACTTACTTTTGTATCCTAATTTCTGCTGCAATGCCAGTTGATGACCCAAGAGGTAAATGTTCCAGTCTAACACAGGTGTCTGTCAGAGACACTTCCACTCGAGTTAAAACTGAGGGAAAGATCATAAATTATTTATGTATACAAAAAAAAACAGTAACATACCAATCTGTTATTATTACATTCTTTGTGAAATACCTGATTCAATGGTCTGTGCAAACATTTCTAGGCCCTCTAGTGGTTGGGTGTTTTCAGCATGTTGTTCTCCTTCTGATGGGTCTTGTTTCCAGCATTCTTGTGCTAATTGCATACTACTCGTCATACTCATACTACTCCACATTGAGTTTACAGTGTTTCCAAATGCTTTAAGACAAACATCTTAATGTTTTAGCTAGGAATTGCAAGTAGTATTGATTATTGATTATTGATTATTTTATATTTTATTATTGTATACCTGCATCTGTTTCACTTCTGTACTTTGGTTGTAGTGTAATAGTTAACCCTTTAACTTCTACCTGGCTGTTTGCTGTAAGTAGTGCTTTCCAAGGAATTGATACTGTTATGCTTCCAATTATTCCATTGCGAATCTCAACTGGGGCATTTGAATTGTTTAGCAGTTCATTTAAGGCCTATAAAATGATAAACAAATAGGAAAATCACACAATTGTTGCTCAATCAATGCATGTCTTTTGAAATTGAACAAGATTTGAACTCGTCACCTTGACGAGTTAGTTATCCGCACTCCAAATGACATGTGCACATACATACAAATACAAAGATGTAACTCCTACAGAATAGAATGACAGAGACTACCTGGGCTTCATCGACTATTATATTATGATATACTGTATTTGTATCTATAAATAAAAAGAATGTGTAACTATTCCCAAAAAGGCACATTCAATGAAAGGATCATTCCATTCAAGGCATAAATGCAAGCAAAGAAACAGGGCAAAAAAAAAGATTATCTGGTTTTTGTTTCTGTGAATTGAACTTCATTATATCTCTTTTATACCAGAAGCAAGAACATTCTCAATGAGATGTGTAACATTAACAAGTATACATTAAAAAAAAGTATAAGAAAAATCTTAATTTCATAATTGTGTGCTTTGTCATTTAAAAAAGTTTTTGTTTCTGTGAACTGTATCTCTTTTATATCAGAGGCAAAGTATCAATAAGATGTGTAACACTAACAAGTAATTCAATTCAATTCAAAGTAACATTTATTTTCTTCAAATTAAAACAGTATACAAAATGGTATAAAGAAAAGTAATTAAATTGAAGAAGGCATGTTCAAAAAAAGCAATATACAGTAAATATAAGAGAAGAACTGTAATTTTACAAAGTGTGTAATGTATTATGTGATGGAAAAAGAAATCTAATTACCGAAAACAACCGAAAATAACTGAAAACAACCGAAAAAAACCATAAACAACCGAAAACAACTGTAAACAACCGAAAACAAAATAAAAAAATCTAAATACCGAAAACAAATTTGTATAATATTTTATTTTAATGTCGCCCTCTACTGATGGGTGTTTCTAAGGCTAAGAAGACCATGCAGAGAGAAAACAGCGCGTGCAAAAGCCCATGAAGACCCTACAAAATGGTAGTGTGTGTAACGTATTAAATGAGCACATCGATGATCACGTTGTAAGAGGAATTTATTGACGAACAAACAAACTGAATACATAAGTATATAGAGGGCGCAGCCCATAAATATCTAACATCTTCTTTTCTCAGCTGAATTTGTTCAAAATGTTGATTAGTAACTTTATATCATTTAAATGCTTAAGATATCAGATTTGTTAAACTATGTACTGCTTCAATAAAGTTCTTCTACAGTATTATATATTTTAAAGTTCCATTTTATGATTAAATGTATATCTTGCAATTTGTTCTTTCTTTAGTCCTTTTGTTATGTTTTAGAGTTCTTTTTTTTTTCTTTTTTTTTTTTTAAACAAAATATTTACAGGTCCAACCGATTAGGTGGCTTGCTGGTGCGTCCGCTTCTGGTTATGTAAGCTGGTGGTTCGTTGGTATCAGGTTTAGCATTGGTTGGTGTTTTCTGTTTGGGAATGGTTATTTCCGGTGATGATTGTTTGGTCTTGGTGGTTGTTGGATGGGTGTTATAATCATATGTGAGATCTGGTTCAAAGTATCTGTTTGCTGCACTTGTTGCTGTTTTAAGATCTTTTCTGTTTCTGCGATATTTCTTTCCATTGTGTTCTACTATATAAGATCGTGGTGTATTGTGATGTTCAATTACTGTTGCTGGTTGCCATTGTTTTGATCCTGGCAGGGGTGTCATTCTTACTGAATCTCCTGGTGCCAAAACTGGGAGTGAGTTGCCATGTTTTTGATCATAGTAGTGTTTCTGTTTGCTCTGGTCTGCTTGAAATCGTTGCTTGATGTCTGTTGTATCAAATGACTTTGGCTGTAGTAGTGTTGGCTGTAGGAAGCAGGTTCCGTGGTCTTCGTCCCATTAGTAATTGAGCGGGTGATAATTTACAGCTTGCTAGTGGTGTTGTTCTGTAATCTAGCAAGGCTAGATTTTTGTCATTGCTCTTCTTCCATAGTCGTTTTACTGTCTGTACAGCTCTCTCTACCTCACCGTTTGATTGTGGGTAGTATGGTGAAGAAGTGCTGTGCTGTATATCGTAGTCTTTGCAGAATTTGGTAAACTCTGCTGATGAGTATTGCGGACCATTATCTGTTCTTATCTTTTCGGGTATCCCGTGCCGACTGAATTGTTTCTTTAAGTTGTCTATTACCATGGAGCTATCAGTTTTCTGCAAATGGTCTACTTCGATGTACTTTGAGTAGTAATCGATGGTTATTATGTAGTCTTGTCGTTCAAACTCAAAGAGATCACTTGCTACTTCATTCCATGGTAATTCTGGTAGTTTATATGATTTGAAGTGAAGTGGTTCAGTGTGTTGACGATTTTGATAGGTATTGCATAGCTGGCAATCCTTGACTAATTCTTCCACTTGTACGCTCATACCGGGCCAATACAGAGATTCACGTGCCCGCTATTTGCATTTTACTATGCCCTGATGGGATGAATGTATTTGGTTAAGCATGTTTGATCTCATGCTCGGTGGAACGACAATATGCATTCCTTTGTATACTGTTCCATCTGCAACTGACAGTTCATCTCTTGCAGTCCAGTATTGCCTAATTGCATGTGGTGTCTCTTCTTTTGTGTCTAGCCATCCTTTGAGAATCATGCTGTGCAGTTCGTTTAGTTCTTTGGCTGTGCAACTTTGAAATTCAGCATACCTGACTGGTGATACTGCTATGTAGTCTGTCATGTTAATTGTGATCGGTTTGATATCTGGTTCTGTGTCTGGTAAGTTAGCACGGCTTAGTGCGTCACCGATCGCAATTTCTTTGCCTGGTCTGTATGTTACATTAAGGTCATACGGTTGTAGTCTTAACAGCATGTTTTGAAGTCTCATCGGGGCGGAGAGTATTGGTTTTGAATATAGCTTGCACTGGCTTGTGGTCACTTTCTATTGTTACTTGGTTTCCAAACACATAGTGATGAAACTTCTTGCAACTGTGCACTATTGCCAGCATTTCTTTTTCTATTTGTGCATATCTGCACTCTGTTGGGGTTAGTGCTCTTGAAGTGTATGCAACTGGATGTCCTTCTTGCAATAGCACACCAATAGCATAGCTGCTTGCGTCACATTGTATGGTCACTTCTTTTCGCTGATCGAAGTAAGCTAGCACAGGTGTAGTGCTGCACATTTGTAGTAACTTGTCAAAGTTTTGTTGTTGGGGCTTGTCCCAGTAGAAGTCTGTATCTTTGCTAGTAACTTTTCTGAGTGGTGCATCCACTTCACTAAGATTAGGTATAAATTTTGCCAAGTATTGTATCATACCAAGGAATCTTCGTACCTCTTCTTTTGATTGAGGCCTTGGCATCTCAGTTAGAGCCTTTATCTTATCTGGATCAGGTTGAAGACCATCTTTTGACAAGATATGACCAACATATTTGACTTTGTGTTTCTTCACTTGACATTTTGAAAAGTTTAGCTTTAGGTTCCAATTGGGAGCTCTGTCTACTACCTTTCTCATAATTTCATCGTGGTGTGTCTCATCTCTGCCTGCAATTAGTATATCGTCCATGACTGCTCTAGCACCTTCAATTCCCTCTAACATGTTATCCATTATCTTTTGAAAGATTTCTGGTGCACTCTTTATCCCAAATGGTAATCTTAGCCATCGGTACCGTCCTATTGGGGTGTTAAACGTTGTCACCAGACTAGATTCGTAGTCCAGCTCAATTTGCAGGAATCCAGACTTTGCGTCAATAACTGAGAAAATCTTTGACCCTGCTACTGAAGCGACTATTTCTTCTACAGTTGGAATTGGATAGTGTTCTCTTCTGATTGCTTTGTTTAGATCCTTAGGATCAGAGCAGATTCTTATTTTGTCGCCTTTGACTACAACTACCATAGAACTGACCCAGTCAGTGGGCTCTGATATTTTAGTGATATGTCCATCTTTTTCCATCTCAGCCAACTTATGCTTTATCTGCTTTTGTAACGCAAGTGGTTGTTTCCTTGGACCGTGCACTACTGGTCTAACTGTAGGGTCAATTTTCAGTGAATATTTCCCTGGTAGTGTGCCAGTTGTCTTTCTTAATTGAGGATAGTCATTGATGCTGTTTATACGCTGTATCAGCTGCAGTTGTTTGCTTGCTGCTCCTGATAAGATTGGTACTTTATCAGTTTTCACAACATAATACATTATGTCAACTGTACATTTCTTGTATGTGGTTGGTAATGTTATACAACATTTCACTTCTAAGGCGTGACTGGTATACGACTGAAGTTTTAAGCTAGTTGGCTTTAACTTATGATTGAGTTTCTTATTCTTAACCCAACTATATGACATAATGCTTGCCGCTGCTCCTGTGTCGATCTGTATGCGCACTGGCTCTCCATCCACTATCACGGTTTCATGCCATTCACTATTAGATGTTTTTCCAATAGCATTTATCACATCGATTAGATGCTGATATTCATCCTGACTTTCAGTGTCACTGTCGGTTTCTGCGTACTGTTCTTCCACTTGGTGAGCACCTTTAGGATTGGTACCCTTCTTTCTGCAGACTGCTGCAAAGTAGTTCAACTTATGACATACAGCACACGTTTTGCCTTTAGCTGGGCATTTATTATGTGTGTTGTCGTAGCCGCATTTAGTGCATTTATTGTTTCTTGCTGACGTTTTATTGTACTGTTTTGGCCTTTGTTTATAGTTTGACCTTTTCCTAACCTCGTTCTATAAACTAGAAAAAATATCCTACTTTCTGACACCATGTAACGTATTAAATGAGCACATCGACGATCACGTTGTAAGAGGAATTTATTGACGAACAAACAAACTGAATACATAAGTATATAGAGGGCGCAGCCCACAAATATCTAACAGTGTGCACAAATACAACTCAAAATCATACAAATTCAATGATAGGATATACAACGTAGACTACATTTAATTACCTATCTATACCTAAATCTATAAACACATTTCGTTTTTAGTCTTTAGATTTTCAAAAACAAAGCATGATTTTACCTAACATTGCGTTTTCGTCACTTAAGTTAATACTGAATAAAACGTTATTTAATAACTTGACTACGGTAATTTTACTGAATAGATTTTATTGTGAATCCTTTATCGTGAGGTTGTTTTAAGTATACTTTATATAGTCCCTAATATTATCATTATTCTTAAAATATCATTTATTTATTTATCATTGAAAATCTATAATTAAATTGATCATGATTAACGTAGTATTCACAATTAATGTGAGGAGTACATGAGTTGGTTTCTGGATCAAAAATCGAAAAACTAAAATAAAAATATTTTTATAGATTCTGTAAGTAAATGCGGTGGTATCATTGATTGATTGTACGATTTTTAGTTGTATTTTGTGCACACTACCATTTCGTAAAGTTCTTCCTTGGCTTTTGCGCATGCGGAAGTCTCTCTGTCATGGTCTTAGCCTAGAAACACCCATCAGTAGAGGGCGACATTAAAAAAAATTACACAAATTTGTTTTCAGTATTCATAGATTATTTTATTTTGTTTTCGGTTTGTTTTCAGTTGTTTTTGGTATTTATACTGACCGCTTAAATACAGGAACAAATAAATAAACTTAGAACGGCACAAAATATTAGAACCTAATTAATACTACTACAATGATGTGCAGGCTACATTGATTGGTGAGAGAGATGCAGACTGCCACAAACATGTGTATGGCGTACCGACTAATTTGACGTTTCATAGATTCTATCTATTGGCAGCCGCTTTGGTCAATACCTTTATATTTATGGGAAAGACCTCTTGCACGGTCGGGTAGCTTTGTTGGTGTTTTTTGCTGTTTTTTACTTTTTTTATACTTAAAAACATGTTTATATAGGCCTACTAGGCCTAGGCCTAATAGTAATACTATAGGGCCTAGCCCTATAATACTTTAATAGGCATATCTGTAACTACAATACAACACAATAATAGTTCATATAATTATCAGGTCAAACTATCTGGTGAATAAAGTGTCGTCCCTAAATGTTTAGGCGCTAATGCAGTTTCGTACCCACCCCTTAAAATTACTCAAAATCTTCATCCAACCTACTCACGAGTTGTCTACAACATTCTGCAATCATAAAATTGTAAAAAATCGATAATTTTTTATTTAAAACTATTTTTAATCAATTAATACTGAGCACCCTTCAGAAATACATCGCCAGCTAATAGCTTCGCGAAAATCATCGCTAGGCCTGCCGATAAAAGTACGGAGGCCTCACAGGACATTAACTCTATTAATAGAGTAAACAGTTGAGTTCTATAGAGGGCATAGTTACTAACGTTTAAAGCACGCACCAAATAATTATAATTTTCATTATTTTCGACATGCGTTTCGTATTTTTAATAAAGAAAAGAAATACTATACAATTGCTGTATTCATCATTGTGGGTATCATCATAATTATGTTATGTTTTTAATTTGTTCTTTCATTTTACTAGTTGAATTTCACACAGAAAAGAAGATAAATATGGAACTGCTGACTCTTGAAGATATAAGTACTGACCAATTTTCCTCTGTTTTAATTTATTTTACCTTATGGTTTGTAAGTCAAATAAATAAATGAAATGAATAAAAAGAATTACAGTACTTCATTCCTGAGTTACATTGTTAATGTTATAACACAATAATCAAGCTATGACGAATTAATTGTTTTAGTATTTGTTATCACTAGCTATACTAGAAACGCTAATAGTGTCCCTGTTTTAGGATTTTATAGAAGTATACTGTTGTTAATTAACATTTTTTATTCACCTATGAAAGACCTCTTCAAATACATGAAATAGGAAATGCAACAAAAAGAGAAAGATATAATTTATTGAAATGTAATGTACAGTAATACAATAATTATAATAAAAATGTTTTCCATCAATTAATTACTAGAATTTATTTTACTTCTGCTGACACTGAATAGATCATTTCATGTCTTTCATTTCTTCTTTTTCATCTTCTTTCCTGTTGTGTTTATTAAAATAAAATCAAATAAAACATTAAATAATGAAGCAACTATTCATTAATTTATTTCAACAATATTTTATGAGGGTGGTCCATCCAGCCGAAGCTGATCATTAGGGACCCTTACAAAAAATATAATTTGACAAGACAATAACACACAACATTCAAAATAAATAGAATTTCTAAAAATTAACAACATAATTAAACACAAAATATTTCTTTATGAAAAAAACTTAAAATCCGTTTCACGAGGAACATGTAAAAAATATTTTATTATCGCCATAATATGATCATAACAGCGTCCTCTATAGATCGATGCCCTATGAGGCCTCCGTACTTTCATCGGCAGGCCTAGCGATGATTTTCGCGAAGCTAAGCTGGCGATGGATTTCTGAAGGGTGCTCAATTATTAATTGATTAAAAATAGTTATAAATAAGAAATTATCGATATTTTACCATTTTATGCTTGCTGAATGCTGTAGACAACTCGTGAGTAGGCTAGATGAAGTATTGAAATCATTTTGAGTAATTTTAAGGGGTGGGTACGAAACTGCATTAGCGCCAATGTTTATGCATTAGACCAGGCTTAGGCTAGTTAGTTTAGTATTTGAATAAACGTACCCAAACATCAAGACGAACATCAGTAACAGTCCCCGTTCCATTGTACAAATCTACACTGAGTTGTTCCAGAGTCAACTTCTCTTCAAGAAAACTTCCAACATAATGCTGAAGTAGATACCTACATGCTTTCTTTTTTATATAATCTGGCCACGGAAAGAACCACGGCATTTCAAAGACTCCTTTAGTTACTCTGAATTTTTTAAATTAAGTAGTAAAACACGAAAATCATGACCAAATCTGCATTGACGTTTGTTTTGGTATCAAAGTCGTCGGAAATAAAAATAATCGTCACAACTAAACTGAGGAGGGCGTCCTCCTAAATAGGGACTTTTTAGAGATTGAGTAAACGTCGTCGTGCACATGACGCTCACATCCACATGGGTCGTAGTCGGTAAGTCGACTGTTACTTGTCGACATAAGCCTATGTGAACATTTAGGTTAAGTGGACATTTAAGTTGATGTGCCAGTGAATGTGAAGGTATGATGACGTAATGACCTTGTAATCTCTATAGTAGCGCTACAGCGCTCTTAATTAAGAATAAGAGCTGTACAATTAAATATAAAAAATACTAATACTTAAATAGGGACTTAATTTCTCCATGTTTCTCCATTTTCACGTACGTCCACTATGTCGACTGCTACTCTATTACGTCATTTTTATGATATGCGCATGCAACTGGAAAATTTGAGCACTTGTTCAGTGGGATTATTTTGACGTTCGCTCTCTGACACATGAATACAAGTATGACGTCATAACGTTTTAAAAATTTACCAAAATGGCCGAGTGCGTCGCGATGATTTTCCGAGAATTCAGTCAAATTATATCCAAACTGTGAATTATTGATTGGTATTGGTTATTTTAAGCTTTTACAATTGAAAATTATTATACTAAATCTGGTGCATAAACAAGTACTCCATAGTTTGATGCGGTGTTTTTGCATTAATTTGTCATGAACAAAACTTAATTATATAGGCCATTCAGACAAACGTCTACAATACCCAGGTCTTTAAATATGGAGAAGATGGATAGGAAATATAAATAAAGAACTCAAAAAAGCAAATACATCGATCGCAAAATTAATGACAGACCATCAGACCACCGAAAGAGAGTCATGGAAACGATTAGCGTAGGCCTACGCAATGTCTAAGACGAATAGCGTAACGGATGATGATGATGGAGCCATAAAATCAGAGAAAGTCATGGCATATAATCCACATTTTTTGGATAAGTAAAATAGGATATAGGTACGCGACTATACGTACTAGGCCTACCCCAGACTTCTAAACCAAAAGTAGGCTCTACCAACAACGTATCATTTTTATAGGCCTACTTATCAATTTTTATCCTTATCACCTAATTATCTTCCCTGATTACGTTATATCGATCAAGTAAATATTACTTTCTATTAGATTCAATAAAACGGTATGTACATTTTATTGGTAGGCCCCTATATAAGATTGTTTGAATTAAGAACTCCCTGTAGATTTCGTGCTACGTGTTTTTGTTGACCGGGATTCCCATTTTATATAAAACACGCATTTATAGGGTGCGTGTCAAATAGACGACGCAGTTAATGTCATTTTCCATATATTTTTTTAATTGAATAATTCAGTAAAATGATCATATACACGTTTGTTTAAGGCAAGTAAACATTTTTGGCAGATTTTTTCTCTATAACAGCTACTTGGTTTTGCTGACCGGGATTTCCCTTTTTATAAAAAAAAAAGTCGTAACAGAAACACGAAGATGAGGAAATCTAGTGTGAGAGGCATAGTTGCTTGATATGCCACATTAATGTTCACAATAACAATCACTTTGTTCGGATTTCGCGTATGCAAATTTAGCATTTAATGGTAATCGGAGTATCTTATCCGGATATTAGTCCTGATGTCGGAAGCAGGGTACCGATAATTGCTGAGACAGACGCAATTACCACCACTATAAAAATAATGAAAACCGGATTATACAGTGAGTCATCATAAAACACGAAGCATCCAACTTTAAACACACAATACACTGAAATCGGTGTTGTACCGACGTAGTGTACCGTAGTTTAAATGACTCTTAGGCTCTTTTGAAATCAGCAAATATTACAATTGTACAAAATAAGATTTGGAGGGAAAACAGCCCTCAAAAGCACCTTTTATTCACCACAACCCGTTCAAATATTGGTATGTCGTTTGACTATACAGTATTCGATCTGAATGCTATCTGGTAGGTATTGAAGGATTTTAACAATTGAACACTACGCATGGATTGTTCCATTATCGACAATTGAATAGAAAGGAGAAGATTTTGGGACGTGTCGTGACGTTCAGGAAATAATTACAGAACGTGGACCTGTTATTCAGTTTGTAAGCGAAATTTCTATATACTTGTGTCGGTACCATTTCAAGTAAACGTATGCAATATTGAGTTTGTTTGAACGGTATTTGAACATTTTCACACAGTTCATAGTCTTGTGTGTCGTTAGCAATCCGCCGCAGCACATTGGCTACTATGATAATTCAATTTAACAAGAGGAGTGGATCGTTTGTCATCAACCCAGAAATCGAGTCATGTTCTTGTCTTCTTTGAAACTTTGAAATATCATCGTATTTAAAAAGTCACACTTTAAGTGACGCTTATTCGGTAGTTGCCGGCTGACGAGTTTTTTTAGTACTATCCAGTTTGAAGGTAACGTTACGAAAAATACAAAATGCAAGACGTCTACACTGAAGCATCAGTAGCTCGCCGTAGGCAAACAAAAGAAGAGAGCAATGGAATGTCACCAGGTTTACTTAAAAGTGACGTATTAGATGTTGCCTTCAATACCAAGATAAATTGGTGGCAACAAGTTGCAAAGTTATTTGTTTGCGCATCAACAGGAATTGTTTTTGGATTTGCAATGGAAAAGGGACGAGGTTAGGCCAATAATGATACGTTATCATCATCATCTACCAACATCATAATGCATCATCAACACTGACAACAATCACTGTATTAATTACTGTACTGTTTTAATCTGTTTTGAAATCCGAATATTTACGGGTTGGAATTAAGATTCTGTTGAGATTTTAAAAACACCATTATCAGTTACAAGGCTAGTAGCCTATGCGCTGTTTCCATAGTGACAAGCATCTCTCAGCACAGCAGGTTCCGGATTAAGACGGTGAACTCAGTCAGAGTAGTTAAACATAGTTCACGTCGTATCATATATAATGATACGACGTGAACTATGTATAATATTATTATAATTGTATTCTATTTTTTATGCAATGCACTAAAGGTGTTCTAAATTCTTCCATTACATGTATCTCTCAATTTGTACATTTCAGTATTTGAGCCATGGCTAATCAGGCAGCAAATGCAATTTAGAAAGTTCGTGATGATGAAAATGTTTTTGTCAGCAGTTGCATCTAGTTTGATTTGTTTCTCTGTCATGTCTGTTGCCTTCAAGTCATCATTTCAAACGGCAAGTAGAAACTACCTCACGGGCGTCTTCTCAAAGAGTGTTACCGCCACATCTGTCGGAGGAGCCTTTCTAGGAGCCGGGATGACGTTGTCGGGAGGAGTAAGAAACATTTTGTCCGTTTTTAAAACAAAATCCCTCTACTACGGTATTTAGACAAGGCAACTATTACACTAATAATAATATGCCTATATTATGCTGGAAGTACCTGTTCAACAATATAATTAAATACTGTACTTCTTGAACAGCTAAATTAAGGATCCAGTTAAAAATAAAAATGGATGTACAGTATGTCGAAAAAATTGGGTAATAATAATATTTATAATGGATTTTTCAGTGTCCCGGAAATGTTCTTATTCAATTTGGATCGGGAGTGAACAACGCAGGTACGTTTAGACACTAGTGTGTATTTTAAAGAATAATCATAAATCACAAAAACAATGAATAATGTTGCGAAAGTTATAGTGGTAGTACAATAATTATTGGTTTCAGGTACGACTTTCGTTGGATGTTTGGTAGGAGCATTGATATATGGTCTGATAGAATCATCTATAGCTAATTACATGACACCTACATTTAAATTCAAAGTCTATACGTGAGTCCCGATTTTCTATTCCTTAGCGGTACTAATTTCGCACATCAAAATAGTAATAAAACCGGTAATATACTGTAGTGTTGACCTGAAAGCTTGTGATAATATAATCAATACCCCTTAACTTGTGTACATAAGATTATCAAAACACAGGGAGGGCAATATGCCATGTTATAGTTGCTATAGTGAACACAATTAAGTTCTGGCAAATTTAGTTTTGTATTGTATAATACTATGAGTATGAGTTTAGTAAAGGCGATGTACTTGGGGCTTACCCTTTCTTTCTAAAGCATAAAAGAAATTATTTGTTTTCAGCTTAGAAAGATATTTTGAAGTTAAGTATCTAAGCATTGCATTGCCATTGGCAATGTGCCTTCTCTTAATGGTGGCATTAGTGGAACATCTATACCCATGGACATCAGAGTTAACGGACAGACAATTACAAGCTGAAACGGTATTACATCTCAGGGCTTGGCCTTCATATTTATGTGGTAAACTGCTCTTTTCCCTATTTAAAAAAATATTTTTCAACAAAAAGTAAAACAATACAATATTCCGATATTTTCTCATATCTCAGTAGTCTTATTTCAGCATATGATATGGATTTGAACATGATGAACACATTTAACCAATTTTATGTTTCAGGTGGATTGATTGGCCTACTTCAAATCCCAATCATTTTGGCAGTTGAGGACACACTTGGAGGAAGTAGTAGTTACTGTACAATGGTATCACAAGCTTTTTCTAATGATAGTCTTAACAAATGGTCTCCTTATTTGGCAAATCTCAGTGGTGGCATAGACAATTGGTGGCAAGTGAGGGAACATTTTTTTCTGTTATAAATTAAACAATTTTAATCTAAATTTGTTTATTTCCAAAAGCAATAGACACTTTTAAAATATTAAATATATTTGCAGGTATATTATGTGGCATCTGCAATATTAGGTGGGTTCATGTCATCGCATCTGTCTGGTACATACGGCAGCGCTGAAGGTGTTGGTGCAGTAGAAGCTTTCCTGGGAGGTGCTCTTATGGTGTTTGGAGCACGACTAGCAGGAGGTTGCACCAGGTAACTGTCTACTCACCATGTTTGTATTGATTATTACAAACAAGAACGCCAAATCCTAATATCAATTATTATTTTTCAGTGGACATGGATTATCAGGATTGGGAACACTCAACATTCTGTCATTTTTAGCAGTACCAGCTATGTTTGGTGGTGGCATGGCGACAGCGGCCATCATGGATACATTTGATTATATGTAAATTAATTATCAATACATTTAAGGGTTTGATATAACAAAGGCAAATTGAAGGGGAAAAGCAATAGTGTGTTGTTAACAGTAACTGGATCTTAATAGAGATGCAAAATAAACATTTATAAACTTGCCAATAATATTAATTTGTTAGGGTTAAAGTAACATGTCATTGAAAGGGTCTAATATATTGTTGTAATACAGTCTATATAAGCAAACATACTAATCAATGGTGAAAGGGTCTAGTATATCGTTGTAATAGAATTATTCAATTCTGTGTTGTAATATTGTGTATAAGCAAACATACTAATCAATGGTGAAAGGGTCTAATATATCGTTGTAATAAAATTATTCAATTCTGTGTTGTAATATTGTGTATAATTATAAGCAAACATACTAATCAATGGCGGAAGGGTCTAATATATCGTTGTAATAGAATTATTCAATTCTGTGTTGTAATATTGTGTATAAGCAAACATACTAATCAATGGTGGAAGGGTCTAATATATCGTTGTAATAGAATTATTCAATTCTGTGTTGTAATATTGTGTATAAGCAAACATACTAATCAACGGTGGAAGGGTCTAATATTTCGTTGTAATAGAATTATTCAATTCTGTGTTGTAATATTGTGTATAAGCAAACATACTAATCAATGGTGGAAGGGTCTAGTATATCGTTGTAATAGAATTATTCAATTCTGTGTTGTAATATTGTGTATAAGCAAACATACTAATCAATGGTGGAAGCTAGGTCTAATATTTCGTTGTAATAGAATTATTCAATTCTGTGTTGTAATATAGTGTATAATTATAAGCAAACATACTAATCAATGGCGGAAGGGTCTAATATATCGTTGTAATAGAATTATTCAATTCTGTGTTGTAATATTGTGTATAAGCAAACATACTAATCAATGGTGGAAGGGTCTAATATATCGTTGTAATAGAATTATTCAATTCTGTGTTGTAATATTGTGTATAAGCAAACATACTAATCAACGGTGGAAGGGTCTAATATTTCGTTGTAATAGAATTATTCAATTCTGTGTTGTAATATTGTGTATAAGCAAACATACTAATCAATGGTGGAAGGGTCTAGTATATCGTTGTAATAGAATTATTCAATTCTGTGTTGTAATATTGTGTATAAGCAAACATACTAATCAATGGTGGAAGCTAGGTCTAATATTTCGTTGTAATAGAATTATTCAATTCTGTGTTGTAATATAGTGTATAAGCAAACATACTAATCAACGGTGGAAGGGTCTAGTATATCGATGTAATTGAATTATTCAATTCTGTGTTGTAATATTGTGTATAAGCAAACATACTAATCAACGGTGGAAGGGTCTAGTATATCGTTGTAATAGAATTATTCAATTCTGTGTTGTAATATTGTGTATAAGCAAACATACTAATCAATGGTGGAAGGGTCTAGTATATCGTTGTAATAGAATTATTCAATTCTGTGTTGTAATATAGTGTATAAGCAAACATACTAATCAATGGTGGAAGGGTATAATATATCGTTGTAATAAAATTATTCAATTCTGTGTTGTAATATAGTGTATAAGCAAACATATTAGTTTTTTGCATTGTCATAATAACAAAAAAAAATTGATGCAATGGATATTTAAAGCTTAATGGACAAATAAAACTTTGGAATCACTTACAAGACAATTAAACATATGATGACAATGACAGGATGATTCATCAAAACCACACAATATCCTTAATATGGAATATTAGCATTTACCAAACAATAGATTTGTAATTTTATTATTTTGAAATTTTATTGAAGTCTTAGCATGGTTTACAGTCTTTAAAATGCTATAATTACAATGCACTATTTTGCATTATTTCATGATTTTCATTACAAAATTAAATTATTTAAAACCTGATTAAGCACTAAAATTGAAAATATTTAAAATTTAAAAAATTTAAAAAAGAAAATATACAGCAAAAAATTGTATCGCAATTACAAAAACATATTAAAAAAAATCTTATTCTACTGATCTAGTCAATTTGATTTAAAAAGATGTTCATTCAAGATTTTATTATTCAGTAGAGACCAAGATTTAGATTGTAGATTAAAAATATATTAAAAAGTTGTGAAACAAATACTGTAGTTGCTTCAACCTATAAAAAACTGTATTAAATTGTTGTAACTGAATTAAACAATATGCATATTAGTCAGGTGGCTTAGCAATTTTAACGTTACCGGCCGGACAAAAGTACCAAAATTGGTATGGAGTTTCCTTTTGACCTATCTATTGATTTTATCCGTGGAACCCACTTGATCGGGTCCGATTTTCCAAGATGGCTGCCAAAATCCAAGATGGCCGCCAGAAAAAAGGAAATGCCATATATCTGGCTGTAAAACTCGTAAATCAACAAATGGGGTGTCAATTTAAGGGTTTCTGGGGTCAATGAAACAGATGCTGGTTATGCCATATTGCTCAGACCACCTATTTCCAAGATGGCGGCCAAATTTCAAAATGGCCGCCTAAAAAAGGAAATGTTGTGTATGTCACTCTAAAAATCGGAAATGAACAAATGAGGTATTAATTCAGGGGTTTCTGGGGTCACCGAAACAGATGCTGGTCAAGCCATTTTGCTCAGGTCACCCATTTCCAAAATGGCGGCCAAATTTCCAAATGGCTTCCAAAAAAACCCCAAAAACTTAGAAATTAACAAAAACAATGTATGAAAAAGGTTTACTTGGCTCGACTTGTTAATGGTTATTGGACTTATATAATAGCTACATTACAGTTTACAGTTAATTACAGTTGATTTACCCTATTTGTATGAACATGTGCACCGGCAAAGAGCATTTGCAGACTGTACAGGCCCTTTTGCAGCCACATTTCACAAAGTCTCTGCAAGCTTTAGATGCCACTGGAATGGTAGACCAGACAGGTTCCCATGAGTTCCCAACTTTCACTCATGCATAGTCGGTTGGACACGGATTTGTTTGTTGAGATAACATGCATGTTGTCCAGATGCCAGCTTGGTATACGGCCCTCCTAGTGTGCTGGAGTTATAGTGCATTCTGAGTAGGTGGTATCTTGTCAACAGCTTGCCGTTTCTGGCTGAACCAGTTCCATCCGAGCACTGTTAACATTCATGGCGTTACTTGTTTTGTCATAAACTACGACAACTAGTCTCTCAGAATGTAAGTGAAGATGCTCAAACGGATGTGCGGCAAGATGAAGAAAGGAGGCATCCGTAACTTCGTCATAAGCATTCCATGCCTGCCAAAACGATTTCTTCCCATTACCTCTAAACGCTGAGGTAGTATCACATCCTGACAGGGAGTGGAACATTGGCAGGGAACGTGATTTACGTTCACCGAGATGTGCACAAATGGCGTTGATACTGTAATGAGTGTAGTTCTTTCCAGTTCCAAATGCTATCCAGAGATCAAGATCAGCATTTATCTGAGAGAGGTCATGAAACACACCGATAAGAACAACGACAACATCTGTATCCACAGTTTGCACCTGGATGGATTTTGCTCCATTTTCCAACGCGTGTTTCACGTGAACCACAATCCCAGTGTCTGATTCCTCTTGACTACAGCTGGACATTTTGAACTGCGTTCTAACACATGTAACATGCTCTCCAGCTGTGATATATACCGAACACTCAGGAGGGATGCTGCAATCCGCAACTTTTGATGAAAGGAATTCAAAAAAGTTCTTTCTTGTTGATTGGATCACGGAGGAAGTCATTCCAGTTGCCCGGCAGCTTGGTATCACCTGATACTTGTCTACGCACACCTTTGCCTCGTTTCTCTCTGGTTCCCTCCTTAAGGCTATCTGGTCGGTATTCGTCCCACACAACATCCACTCGCTTTGTGTCACGTAGCTGACGTTTCAGATGGGGTATAAACACGTTGTCAGCATATTCTTGGAATGTTGAGACATTTATTACAGGTAATGCATGTACTGTCACCGCACCATCCAGAACTTTGCAGTCATATAATACAGGTGCCTCTGTGTGGTTTGATTCGATACATTGTAACAGATGACATTTGGTACCAGACAGATTAAGCTTTCCAAACTCAGACAGGGATGGAGGATACGACTGTACTTCGTGTGCAAAGAATTCACTGATGTCACCATCTCTATTTTGTAAGGAAATGTATAACTGGCCGAAGAGTGCCACATTGTTCTCAAGCACCTTTACTTTCTTGCAATCCTTTGATTTGACTTTGAGCTTTGTTGAGAGCAAGGGTGGTGAATTCTTTGAGATTGTATCATGTATGGTAACGACTACGATTCACGAGCACGGTCTTCACATACTCTTGATACTTCTTTGTGCCTGTATCTTCTAGTGTACGGATTGTATCCACTACTGCCTCATTCGCGCAGTTACGACTATCAAGAGTTACTAACTCAGGGAAGTCATCTAGGAAGGGATTTCCCATCTTGCGTATTGTGTTAGATAGACTATCAACCTGTCGCTGGAAGGTTTTCTGTGCTGCAAGTCCCTGTTCATGGTGTTCAAAGTTAGCTGGGTTTTCCGGATCATTGTCATGAATATATTCATTCTCATACTGTCTCAGAAGTCTGGCAATCTCGGGTCCAGCAGTCATCCAGCGTCTGAAGGCAACTGTTCTCTGTAAGTCCTACTACACCACCGGATGCTTTCACCACTTTATTCTCTTGCTCATGCACTTGGTCTATTGGAATCGCAGAGTATCTGTGTAACGACTTTGCGATTGTCCAGTGATTCCGAATTTCAAACTCATATTTGATCTCTTGTGGCAATGCCTTCATGTCTCTAATGTGTACAGGCAGCCACCGAGAATAGTTCACATGATCTAACGCAACGAACAATGGCACGAGTGCCTCCAATACAGAAATAGGAAGCAATAGGAAGTCTCTCCCGATGGGCTCTAACAAATATGAGAATCAGAATCTCATGGTGTGCGATCATGTTCCAGAACTTGAACTTGGGGGATTTCTTAGACAATTGTTCAAACTCTCATCAACATTAGATCTCTGGTTAAATGCTTCATTCAGTAGCCGCTGAAGAACAAGAACAGTGACTTGATGGGCATGTCGAGTTCTGGTAATGTGTGATACTTTCAGCAATGAATCAGCTGTTCCAGATGAAGCAACGTCAGATTCAGTGAGAGCCGTTGTCCAAACTGACTCATCTAATAAATCGCCAACAGTGTTCCATAGCTCCTTCTCAATGTGCAGTCCGCCCATCATAACTACGTAGACTTTCTCACCATAGAGATCTGGCCATTTCCATTTTTAAATTTGACCGTCATCTTGGAAATGAGTAACCTGAGCAAAATGGCTTGACCAGTATCTGTTTCAGTAACCTCAGATACCTTTGAATTGACACCTTATTTGTTCATTTATGATTTTTACAGCCTTATATAATATTTCCTTTTTTTGGCAGCCATTTTGAAATTTGGCCGCCATCTTGGAATTGGGTGACCTGAGCAAAATGGCTTGACCAGCATCTATTACAGTGACCTCAGAAACCCCTGAATTGACACCTCATTTGTTAATTTCTGATTTTTACAGTCTGATATATGACATTTGATTTTTTTGGCGGCCATTTTAAAATTTGACCGCCATCTTGGAAATTGGTGGTCTGAGGAACATGACATGACCAGCTTCTGTTTCAGTGACCCCCAGAAACCCTGACATTGACACCCCATTTGTTGATTTATGAGTCTTACAGCCAGATATATGGCATTTCCTTTTTTCTGGCTGCCATCTTGGATTTTGGCCGCCATCTTGGAAAATTGGACCGGATCAAGTGGGTTCCACGGAAAAAATCAATAGATAGGTCGAAAGGAAACTCCATGCCAAATTTGGTACTTTTGTCCGGCCGGTAACGTTAATCCTGAAAATTGTTGCTAAGCCACCTGACTATATTAAAATCCTAGCCAAAATACAGTGTTTATAAGGAAAATATATTTTGATAATTAACATACTTTATTAGTAGTACTTGAATTTATCTAGAGTTTTAGCTGGTAAGATATAGCAACTAACCTTCTATTTTTATTTTAATTTATCATATCCTAAGCCTTTGTTTTTCTGCCTTTGAAATGCTCTAATTGGTTCTTGAATACCGGATCCATCAGCTCCAAGACCAGTTCCAGGCTTCCATCCCATGTTCTGTAACATCTGATTTCCAATATTGCTATTTGGTATTGGATTTGAATATCGGTCTACATAACCTAAATGTAAGAAGTAAATATACAAAACAAAAGAACTGAATTGAGACAATCTATTCCAAGGGATAACATAACAAAAAAGAAATTAGTGTTACCTTCTTGAAATGGTATGGATGTAGGCGGAGTCTTTCTTCTTCTTTTGGGGTCAAGATATGGTGGATAATGTTTGACCTTTCCATTAGAGGCAACTGCAAGAAGGTACTCATCTATAGTGCCTTGATCTGCAATGTAGCTATTTCTAAACAAACACAAATCTTAATTAATGTAAAGCTCAACATTTTCACGGCCTTAAATTTACTATTTCGCGACCTTTTATTTTCGCAATTCTACAATTTGACGAAACAAAATTGGCGAATTTATTTCATTTGTTTACAGTATTTAATATATTCGCACACTATGAATAGAGCATATAAATTTCAATTTCCAGTCCATACACACTACAAAATGTGTATATTGACAACATACAAATGTGCAACCTTGGTAAAAGGTAAAGTAAAGGTAAAATTAAACGGATTTGCTAATAATAAGCATCCTACCTCGTTTTAAAAAGAGTTAAGGAGCATTTTTTGTTTGTCCATTCATTTTTTACATCAAGATTATACAAAGATGCAAGTTGCCCAATTTGAATACGCGTCTTTTTCTTCATTGGTGCTAACCACAATCTACAATTTCAAAAAAGGACTATGTTTAAATAATGCATCAAATATTGCCTACTGTATAACCAGTTTAACCAGAACAAATTCAAATCAAAATCCATAAATATGAAGACAGGCTAAATAAAGAATTAACTTACTCATCCTCATGTTGATTCTTTAAAAAACGTACTATTTTCTGGTTGACATTATGTAGAAATGAGTTAGAAGTTTTTTGCTGAAAAGTAATAATAAAAGTAAGTTTATAACCATGCCATTATAAATCAATCAATAAATCAATTATTTTGGAAATAACAACATTACCTGGTCCATCCACACTGTATCATACAGGCTTACATGCAAATAACACCATTACCTGGTCCATCCACACTGTATCATACAGGCTTACATGCAAATAACATTATTACTTGGTCCCTCCACACTGTATCATACAGGATTACATGCAAATAACACCATTACCTGGTCCATCCACACTGT
This sequence comes from Antedon mediterranea, assembly GCF_964355755.1. NCBI lineage: Eukaryota > Metazoa > Echinodermata > Crinoidea > Comatulida > Antedonidae > Antedon > Antedon mediterranea. Next base: position 8,220,468 of record NC_092679.1, on the reverse strand, counting down.
ATCATACAGGCTTACATGTAAATAACAACATTACCTGGTCCATCCACACTGTATCATACAGGCTTACATGCAAATAACACCATTACCTGGTCCATCCACACTGTATCATACAGGCTTACATTCAAATAACAACATTACCTGGTCCATCCACACTGTATCATACAGGCTTACATGCAAATAACACCATTACCTGGTCCATCCACACTGTATCATACAGGCTTACATGCAAATAACACCATTACTTGGTCCATCCACACTGTATCATACAGGCTTACATGCAAATAACACCATTACCTGGTCCATCCACACTGTATTATACAGGCTTACATGCAAATAACAACATTACCTGGTCCATCCACACTGTATCATACAGGCTTACATTCAAATAACACCATTACCTGGTCCATCCACACTGTATCATACAGGCTTACATGCAAATAACACCATTACCTGGTCCATCCACACTGTATCATACAGGCTTACATGTAAATAACAACATTACCTGGTCCATCCACACTGTATCATACAGGCTTACATGCAAATAACACCATTACCTGGTCCATCCACACTGTATCATACAGGCTTACATTCAAATAACAACATTACCTGGTCCATCCACACTGTATCATACAGGCTTACATGCAAATAACACCATTACCTGGTCCATCCACACTGTATTATACAGGCTTACATGCAAATAACAACATTACCTGGTCCATCCACACTGTATCATACAGGCTTACATTCAAATAACACCATTACCTGGTCCATCCACACTGTATCATACAGGCTTACATGCAAATAACACCATTACCTGGTCCATCCACACTGTATCATACAGGCTTACATGTAAATAACAACATTACCTGGTCCATCCACACTGTATCATACAGGCTTACATGCAAATAACACCATTACCTGGTCCATCCACACTGTATCATACAGGCTTACATTCAAATAACAACATTACCTGGTCCATCCACACTGTATCATACAGGCTTACATGCAAATAACACCATTACCTGGTCCATCCACACTGTATCACACAGGCTTACATGCAAATAACACCATTACTTGGTCCATCCACACTGTATCATACAGGCTTACATGCAAATAACACCATTACCTGGTCCATCCACACTGTATTATACAGGCTTACATGCAAATAACAACATTACCTGGTCCATCCACACTGTATCATACAGGCTTACATTCAAATAACACCATTACCTGGTCCATCCACACTGTATCATACAGGCTTACATGCAAATAACACCATTACCTGGTCCATCCACACTGTATCATACAGGCTTACATGTAAATAACAACATTACCTGGTCCATCCACACTGTATCATACAGGCTTACATGCAAATAACACCATTACCTGGTCCATCCACACTGTATCATACAGGCTTACATTCAAATAACAACATTACCTGGTCCATCCACACTGTATCATACAGGCTTACATGCAAATAACACCATTACCTGGTCCATCCACACTGTATCATACAGGCTTACATGTAAATAACACCATTACCTGGTCCATCCACACTGTATCATACAGGCTTACATTCAAATAACAACATTACCTGGTCCATCCACACTGTATCATACAGGCTTACATGCAAATAACACCATTACCTGGTCCATCCACACTGTATCATACAGGCTTACATGTAAATAACACCATTACCTGGTCCATCCACACTGTATCATACAGGCTTACATGCAAATAATATATGATGAATAATTACCTTTACTTTGCCTTTTCTTCTCGAGTTTCTTATCCTGAAATCATCAGCATTTTCAAATTTCTGAACTTGATTATGAAAACCTGTCATTAAAAAATAAAAAACTTAATTGCTATTGATGTCACTTTCGTAATTGTCAATAACAATTTACAAATACAATTACTCTCTAGTAAATCAACTCAACAAATCCTTATATTATTTAATAAAGTTCCTACATCCGATTCGCTGCTTTTTTATAAGTTACAAGTAAACATGGTAATTATACCTGATTGAGAGCAAATAGACATCAATGGAAAACTTCCTTCTAGTATGTTCTGAAATTTAGGATCAAAATCTTTAACTTGCTTTTCCCACCATGGAATGATTCCAGGAATACCATATACTCCTCCAGGTTCATGAAAAAAATCACTTTGTTCGTCATCTCCTAATATGGTAACAACAAGTTGAAGAATTAATGTGTATTCAGGACCAGGATTATCTTTACTGTTATATCCAAAGAGTTGGCATATCAATTTGTTTTCTCATTAAATTAATTTAAGTTACAGTAATGCCATTAAAATATGTTTGTTTTGTACTTGCATCTTCTAATATTGCACCACAAAATTGTGCCAATTCCTTACAAACAACTCCTTTAGTTCCACTATCTAAGTTTACAGTACCTTCTCTGCCTTCATCATTGGTAAATACAACAATGTTTCCATCATCATCAGAAGAAGAACTACTAAAACTACTACTGCTGTGACTAGAAGCTGCTGCAAACCTACAGATCAACAATTTTTATTAGTTTCATTAAATCAATTAAACTCAAATTAGGATGCTACAGTCACACACAGCTACCATAACAGACAAATAGACATGACACACAAAAACAAAATGTACTTACTCTTCTGTATCTCTATCTTTAGCTTCCATTGTGACGTCACTATCTTGTACACTCTCTAGATCAGCATTACTGGTGGGCGTACCCAAATCTTCCATACTATCTTCATGATCTGGAGCCAAGAAATCCATTGATTTTGATTCATGTTCAAGAGACATTGAAGTTGATGCGGCACATTCAGTACTGCTATTTTTACATTTCTCACTATTGCTTTTCTGTTTAACCTTATACCCAAATGCACCTTCTAACTTTAGAACTGTATTATCTTTGTCATTCTTTTTTGTTTTGCGTAATTTTCTACGCCGTTTACGTGTTTGAGAGACATAGTCTTGTATAGGTACATTAGATATGATATCATTAGTTTCCCTATCAATAATCATTCTCCGCATACGTTTCTTTTTACGGTGAGGTTGTTTATGAATGTTATAATTCTCTGTAACAGAGTCTGATTCACCATACACATTACTAGTCGATGATGTAACAGTTACAGATGAACGTTGTACTACAATCATTTCATCTGATGCTGTGTCACTTAAGTCCTGCTGAGCTTTGATGTTCTCAATGTAATCTTTCAGAGCATCATCGTAACTAGAATCAGACCCACTACTTAAATTCCCACAATCACAAAGTGGATTTTGGTCACATCTTCTCTTGCGACCACGGCGTTTACGAGATTGCCTTCTCAACTGTTTTGGTGAAGTGACAGTCGAGGATGGACCATCATTATCTTGTTCAATATTTGCAACATGAACATCTAATGCGTCTGCTAGATCATGTGCAAGGTCTTCCATTATTATTTAATTAAATTGGTTTTTTTCTACAATCTGCAGGAAAAAAATTATTTTTTTTTATAATTATATTTATCATTTTAAAGTAACTAAATCCCCTTATCATTAGGCTTTATTAAAAGAATGCAGAATGTTGATGGTATTTACCATTCATTCTATGTTGGCGGGAGGACTAGGCCTATAATATAATGCTAGAAATACTTTATTCTACCAGTAGTACTACACTACTAATCTATTGTAGGTACGTAGACTGTATTGTAGCTAAGACCACAGGACTTGGCAAATATATAATATTAATATATACTTGTCTCAGATTATTTTGCAGGCAGTCTAGTCCAGTGGAGTTTGCCAATTGCCAGACGATCGGGGCCATGGACGATCGGGTACCAATTCATGCAGACGTTCGGGCCCAATATAATTAGACGTTCCATTATAAAAATAAAGGGAAGATGATCGGGTCGGATTTATAATTGTTCACCATAAAATATTATTATATGGGCAATTCCACGGTAACGGAATAACAATTCACAATGATTTTCGGCCTTTTTTAACCAACCCACTAGATCTGGGAAAGCTTTGAATAATAAATTTGATATGTGTGTGTAGTACACATACTTATCAATCTAAAACAGTCTACTTAAAAAAAAAAATTATAAAATCTTGATATTCAGGTAACTTTTATTTTGGTAACGGAATTACACAGAAAATTGATAATTAAATTTTTAACTTGAAACACGTGATTTCGTCTGAATACTATAAACAACTGAAGATTATGATTGGTATTACTATTAGAGTATATAGACATAAGATGTGGCTAATTTATTAATACAAGTTTACTTCGGATATTTTCATAGTTTCTCTGCATTTGGTTAGTTTTGTCTGGTAACAGAATTACATGACATGGTAACGGAATTACGCGTCTGATTATTGATTCAAATAGAACATCAAATAATATTTTTTTCTATGTTTTTTAGTGTTCTCATGGAACTTTAACAATGATTGATGCCTATTTAAACCAGATTTTATAAAAATCATCACATAAATTGGTTGGATCTACCTACTATAATAATAAAAAAATGTGCCTATCTGTGGTTCACATAGTCAATATATGCATTATCTGTCCACTGTATTTAAGTCATCTACACTATAACTAGAAACAAAATGTTCCAAATTTAAAAATGTTAACAAATTGAATTGTGAAGCTTAATTTTCATTGTCATATTCAAGAGCCTGGCCAAAATTTCTCTAATATTATTCTTGCCGAAGTGCCTAAAACTACCAACTTTAAGCTTAGATCGTCAGTGTTATCACTATTGAAGTTTAACTAGCTGTTGTATACACTGTACTATAGCCATCATCAAACTAATCATTATTAAATATAAGTTTATTCACTACTGTCATCAACTTTATGACTATTAACCTTCATTAACCTATTTTGATTCAGATAGATCCTTAAAAGTGGTGCTCGTATAGGGAATGAATTTGAATGATTTTAGCATCGGTTGGAAATATAGTTTAGTAATTGTTGGCGCAATGGTAAAATAAAACAACTACTACAGTAAATGTATAAAGTAAGTATGCCATTTATTCCAAACGAATCAAGTGAGGATTCTCAATAAATAGATAAAATATACAATATACAATGTTTGATAAGACAGCAATAAAATGGTGTAGCTACATGACTAGTTGAGAAAAGAGTGTGTTAATAATGTGGTCAGTGCATGGTAATATTGGGCTTGGCCCATCTCATCTGACCAATTAGGATTAAGAGAATTAATGTGGTTTTCTGTTAGAGTCATTAACATTCTTAAAATCCATTAGCTAGAAAAGTGAAGGTAACAGGAAGGTAACCAGTCAATGTGAGGTTAAATAAAGAGATATATATTAGGATGTATATGTGGGGATTAATCTAATCATGTGATAATTAAATATTTCCCCCTATAGGTGTTACTTCCCCCTATAAGGTCGTGTTCGTACGGTGGTTAAAATAAGCGCTTAATTTTATTTTATTTATTTTTTTAAAATTTATTTATTCGACTTCTCACTAACTCAGTTAGTGAAGGATCTGGACCAACAGGTGGTAAACACCTCTAAAACGGTCCAGTCCCAATTTGCACAGTGGCTGTGTGTGACAGTGGCTGTGTTTGTGTGGACTAGTACACCGGGGTAACCCCCTACTCGTCTCGAAAGATGTACTAGGTTCTTTAAAGTGCGTATGAGCTATGTGTACACTGGACCTACGGTTTATAGTCCTTATCCGAGAAGACTCGGGTAAGCCTCGGGTTATAAATTGAGGGTTGTTCGTGCTTGAAATATTTAACCGCTTAAATGCTTAATCGACGAATCACAAACCGGAAATTACGTTTTAAGGTCAGTTGTCTTTTACAACCTACGACCCCATTTTCGCACGCTAGTTTCGTGTTGTATATTTTTCACTCGCGATCTTTCTTAACTTTACAATAATATAACAATTACTTGTTACCTTTTACACTGCTTATCCTTGCGACAAACCTTATGCCTCTTAACGCCGATAATCCTGCCGAAATATGCCTTCTCCTGACGACCATTATTTTACTCATTGACGAAGAATTTGAGCCCAATGTTACACGACGGAAACACCACCGACCAGCTAGGCCTACTAAGCGGTCTACACCAACAAGGACAGCACCAGCTGACGATCGCTCTCGAAGCATGTATGGAAGAGCTTCGTAGGAGAAATGACGGGCCTAGGCAGCGAACGTTTGTCAAAATTTGACACATTGCCTCTATCGGAGATTTATTATCCTCGAAGGCCGAGTATAATTGGATTATCACTGAAATAACGTGCAAATTTGGTGAACATTTTGCCTCGAATTTTTTGTAGCCTGTGAGGCAAAAGTTAATTGGATCACGCGAACGGAAATCGGGAATAAGCTGGTATTTTCAACCCCTACGAACAGGCCCTAATTGTAACAGTCTTTTTCAAATGATTTGCTTTCTTTTGTATTCATGAACCGGTCAAGGAAGCAGATAGTTTTGTCTCTTATGTAATTAAAGATCTGATTAAAAGGCAATTACTCTACATTGTACATTATATTACTTTGTTATACATTTATAAGATTCTGTTATGCTTAAGAAACATTAATGTTGTATTTTAAGATGATTACATTCATAGGCCTAGACTTTTTGTTTTGGGTTTAACCTTGACTCATGGAATGTGCAGTTAGGAAGCCTATTTGAATAGTATTGTTACAATCTTGGAACTAGGATTTTATGCCATATAATGTTATAATTATATACTTTTGTGATAAACCTTCTTTGTATTAACAAATTATGTTTATATAGATTTAGTAATGTTTAGTTTATAGAAGATAGTTTCTAGTTAACAGTTTGTATAAAATAGTTCATCCTACAGTTCACACTTGATTAATTTGTACACACGAGGCTACCATGCGATACCGTGATAGATTGTCATGTAGTGCGCCCTCTATTTATCATAAAAATGGCTGCGCCCATGGATTTGTTATTGTTTATATATTTTACGCAAACCTAAGATTATAACTCCTTGATTTAGTATTCAAATAGTGTGAGTAAATTCCAACATGCATTTATTCTAGTAATATTCAGGCACTTATGATGTAATTGTGTAGGTAATTAATTAGGTATTTGTATACTCTAATATTAATAACAAAGTATACAGAGGCTGTTTAGGTAGACGTGCCGTTTGATGTAATAGTCGCAGTCCTCAGAGAGAAACCTTTTTATTAGAGTCGCCTGTTAAGTTGAGGTCGTTACTAAGAATTAGCTTGTATTTTAGAATATTATTTACTTTTGTTTCTCATTGTATTTATTTTGTGGTTTTCAGGACCATACTGATCTCTATTCATTGTTATGCTAAGAACAAATTACAACCAAATACACCACCGGACCGTGGTAAAAGTGAGAAAAGGCGTGTTTTTCCTTTTGTGTTGTCGTCCACATCCTTACATATAAATAATCAAATTAAAAGTAATTGTTGAATTGTTTAAAAGCTATGTGGTAGGTCTGCTACAGGAGCCCCCTTCCAGTGAAAGAATTAATGATAGAACGAGACAAAACGTTGAGGGAAATGAACATGTCTACCAGAACGAGTAGTACGGGGAGGGGTTGCCAAAATGGGTGACGGGTTGGTTGGTTTGACTAGGGGTGATTGTAAGACACAAAAAAGAATACACTGCGTCCTCACTGTTGTTATACGACTCAATCTCAAACTTTAATGCAACGTAAAATATGGTACACACGAAACATTAATTTGTATGGTATTTGGTTCGAAATCTGTAAGATATAATAACTCGCAAATTAAGCAATTGCTATAGCGCCATCTATATGGAAATCACTCAAGCGTGACGACCGATCTACGCTACAATCAGTACAATCGGACAAAATGAGTACGCTATAAATAACTAAACTATAGGAATACCGTCAGCGGTGGTTCTAAACAATGTAACTAACCACATAACACATGACATATAAACACTATGATTATCAAATTCTATGTTAATAAATCCAGGTGATCTGTAAATATATCTACGTTAACATGTTATTTCTGTATACTAGCTATCATTATACAAGTTTGCGTACGTAACATTTACACAAGATGGATGCCAAAGGCGAAAACTACATGCATCCTCATCAACACTTATGCATAAACTAATTATTAAATATTATAACAGTATAACGTTGATTCTGATTATGATCTAACAATGATTAACTATACTAATACTCACTCTTGAGCTCTCAATTAACAACCGAAAATTAAACTGTAGTTAACAATAATATGCCGTGTCTCAGAAAATCACACACGTGCGTCTATTACTGCTTCTCGTTACCTACACTAACATAAAAAATCACAACATAAATATAGAGGGCGTACTTCAAATATCCTAAACGATACACTCCCCCACCAAAAACAACACTAAACTTATTGTTCTTCAATTGGAAGGATTACAACTAATCGTTGCACAGCTCGTTTTAATGTTGTTACTAAACCAGTTTCTGTATGAACTCGAACTTCCGCATTCCTCACTCTATCATCAGTACTTTGGTATGTTTCTGTTACCCTGCCTAATCTCCATTTACCTCTAACTGCATTACTATCTTGTATCAACACAACGTCACCAGTCTTCACATCACGTCTTATGGTATGCCATTTCTGTCTTATAATCAATGAAGGAAAATAATCCCGCGTCCACTTTTCCAAAACCCATTTACCAAGCATTGTATGAACTTCAGTCGATCCTTAATGCTTACGTTATCACTCCATGGTTCATCTGGTACCTTTCCAGTAGATCTGCCCAACAATAAATCATTTGGAGACAGATATGACCCATCCTGTGGATCTGTAGGATGCTTTCCAATCGGCCTCTCATTTGTTAAATTCGCTACTTCAAACATAACAGTCTGAAGTTCACTGAAGGCAAGCACCTGTCCACCGATTGCATGACTAAGCGCTTTCTTAATCCCTCTAATCAGACTCTCAATCACTCCATTCTGCCAGGGAGCATCAGGTGTAGAAAACTTCCACGTTGTGCCATGGTTCACCCCAAAACTCCTCAACTGTTTGGCTGCTGCACTCAGCTGTGTCCCAGCATCGCTGTATATTTCTTTGGGGTATCCTCGAAGTGAAACGAACTTTCTGAACACTTGCAGGAACGCGTCTGTACTATAATCAGTGGCTATGTCGATGTAGACTGCTCTCGTCACAAAACAATCAAAAACTACACCGTATGCCTTTCCTCGAGCTCGCTTGTTAACTTCACCTCTTGTTGTGAATGGCCCAAATAAATCAACCCCTATATACATCCATGGTGGTGATGGTTTCAGTCGAGTAATTGGTAACGGTCCCATTTTCTGAGCTGCAGTGTTTTTCTCAAACCGCCTACAAGTTACACAATGGTACTTAATGCTTTTGACCATTCTCTGTACGTCAATTATCCAGTATTTCGATCGAATCTTGGCAACGGTTGACTGCACTCCCAAATGCCCTTTACTATGGATTTCTTTAGCGTATAGTTTCGTAAAAGCGTTATTGTATGGCAACAAAGGTACTTCTTGCTTATTGTAGCTGAAATGTACGTTTCGACTTATTCTTTCTCCCACAACAATTACTCCATCTTCACGAATCTTAGGCCCCAAACGAGCGTATGTCTTGTCAAATTTAGTTTTATCTTTGGATAATAGATTTATCATTATTTTATTCGATTCCTTTATCCAGAAATGTTCCGCACCTTTAGTATCCTTGACCTCGATCTCTTCTAATATACTCTTTAGTCTCCTTTTCTCATACACTTTGAGAACTCTGGCAGTCACCCTTAACAACTTCTGATACTTGCTCTGCCGTCTAATTATTCTATCAGCTAATGAGTCTTCCTCTTCGATGTTCACTGCCATGACTATCTTCACTCGTTCTGGAAGGGTCTTTATATTACAACTTTGTTCAATTGGCCAATTCTCAACTGGCTGTCGCAAAAACTCTGGTCCCCTTTGCCACTCACTATTTGGCCCAATCTGGGATGGATTCATTCCTCGTGTGATTGCGTCCGCTATATTAACCTCTCCTCTACACCACCACCAATCTTGAGGTTCCGTGTCTTGTTGTATCTCCCCGATTCTCGTGGCGGCAAATGTTTTGAACCCATAGCTTTGTTTTTGTACCATGGCTCGTACAATCTCGCTGTCTACAATATAAAAAACTTGGTCAAACTTAATTCTCGTCTCATTTATGATATATTGTGCCAATCTCTTACTCATCACCGCTGCACTTAGCTCCAATCGCACCACGCTAATAATCTCTATTGGAGCAACCCTGCTTTTACTGGCAACGATTTGAGATGAAAATTGTCCGTCCCACTGTTCGTAACGGACGTATGCCACTGCGCCTAACGCCTTCTCGGACGCATCTGAAAACATAATCAAACTTGGTAATATGCCCGGCTTTGCATCCAACGGTTTCACGCATCTCCTAAATTCGACGCTTGATGTTGTACTTAAATCTTCAAATAAATCTATCCACTCCGCTCTCTCACTCATGTTTATAGCTTCATCCCACTCTAGTTTAGCTCCCCACAGCTTTCGAAGTAGAATCTTTGCCCTCACGGTGATTGGAGTTATCAACCCCAAAGGATCATACACAGAATTGATTTTGCTTAGGCATATACGTTTGGTTAACACTTCTGGTATCTCCTTGAAGGTACGAACGTTGTCAGTGAACGCAAGAACGTCATCACCTGGTTTCCAACTGATTCCTAACACCTTCTCTTCCTTTGGATTCTATGTTTCTTCAAGCTTTTCTCTTCCCGAGAATATCCAATGCTTTATGGCGAAATTTCCTGGCTGTATTAATTTCTCTATTTCTTCCGCTTGTTGCCTTGCTTTCTTTGCGGATTCTTCACACTCCAGAATGTCATCAACATAAACATTGTTTAAAACTGTCTCTGCGGCTTCAGGTGTTGACAGTTTCCCTGCTTCTGCCGTTTTCCTCAAAGCCACTGTTGCTATGGTGGCAGATGGACGGTCTCCAAAATTTACAGCAGTCACGCAATAGGTTTTTGGTAGGGTATTCTGGTTCAAATCTCTCCAGAGAAACCGATGACAGTGCTGGTCCAGCTGGGTGATAGCAACACTATGATACATCTTTCTTATGTCACCTACCAGTGCATGAGGTTTTTCTCTGAATCTCAGTAGAACAGTTAACAAGTCATTAACAAGGTCGGGTCCTTTGGCCCAATAGTCGTTAAGAACATGTCCCTTGTAGGCCGCACTGCTATTAAAGACGATTCGCACTGGGGTGCTGGAACTATCAGGCTTTTCTACTGCATGGTGAGAAATATATTGTATTGGTCCTTTGTATTCTTGCAATTCCGTTTCCTTTATTTCTCTCGCCACCCCTCGTTTCAACATATCTGCTATTTGCTCTTCGTATATCTTTTTCTTTGCTGAGTCTTTCATTAATCTTTTCTCTAGCGCTGCTAACTTCGCCACCGCCACTTTTTTGTTATCTGGTAGATTGTTTGGGTCTTTGATCCAAGGGTACCTTGCGGTCCATTTACCTGCTTCATACAGTAAGTTGTCTTCTATCAACTTTAATTCACGTTCTTCTTTCAAAGTGTACTTCTGCGCTCCACTGGGGCATTTGCCACATCGACACGAACCACATTTAGGCTGACAGTTAACCCCCATACTTTCTATTGTCAGAAAGTCGTCAAAGGACGTTGTCTTAACATAGTTCACTAGTATTCCTGCCCCTTCTTCCCATTCGATAGAAGGATGAGACCCTCCAATACACTGACCAAACTGGTTTTTCAGTAGAACTAGATGACCACATGCCTTGATCTTCGTCGGATGGTAACCAGCATACTCGTATCCAATTAACAAGTCGACCTCTCCAGTTGGTCTCTTGACCTGCTCAGGATATACATTAAGTATTTTGGCGAGGTTTTCTAAGTTCTGATTGCCAATTTTTGCCGTTATCTTCGGAATCCCATAGGCTTCTACTGCAACACAGTTTCCCATATTATCATTCAGTAATATTTTATATTTCATGCTGTCGATGCATTCGGTTTGCCCGCCTACTTTGGTCATGCTTATTTTCACTGGCCTTCCCTTTGCCTTTATGGGTTTGGCCGCATCATGTGTGATTAATGACGCCGTCGCACAACTATCCCAAAGAGTGTTGAGCTCGTTCTTGCCGCTCCTCACTTTCATCAATTGTAACAAACAAGGGTCAGATTTCATCTGTAAGCTATTTTCAAGGGACGACACTGTCGGAATTGGTTCTGTGTTCTGAGTCTGCTGATGTAACAGCTTGTGATGAAGTCTCCTGCAACCATCCGTATCGCATTGCTTCTTCCCTTTACACTTAGCAATGATGTGGCCGGCTGTTAGGCAGCAGAAACATGCTCGGTTTTCTTTCAAGATGTTCAGCCTCTCATCCACAGATTTGTTCAAGAAGGTTCGACAATTCTTGGTTTCATGTTGACTTTCTTTGTGTAGAAGGCACTTTGGTCTGCTAGATATTTCTACCATGTGCATCGATGCGGCTGCTTTGGTGGGTTGGTTTGTCCGTATTGCCCCCATTGCGTATTGTACACTTCTTCTTTCTCTTGTCAGAAATTTCAGTAGTTCTGGGAATCTATCAGTTTTATCGACACCGTTGGCTTCTTCATGCATATGTCGGACCCATCTTCCAAACACTGATGGTGGTAGTTTCTTTTCTATCTCTCCCACCACCTTGGAATTAGATATTTCTCTTTCTAGTCCTGCTCTTTTCAGGTCGTGATAACTTGCTTCCACTTTGTCGATATATGTCACTAGTTTGTTATCTTCGCCATCTTTAATTTCTCGTTTCTGTTCTAATTCACTTACAATTGTATCTACCAATTTCACTTTGTCGCCATATCTCTCGTCAAGCCTTTCCCACATTAAATCAATATTATCTTCAACTGGTCCCAGAATTTTTAGCGGTGCTTGCCCTAGAGTTTGCTTCAAGGCAAACGACAATTGTTTAGGATGTGTCACAGGAATCACGAAAGTCTTGAAGTCCTCCTTAAATCTAGCGTATCTTCTAACGTTACCTTCAAATCTAGGCAAATCCATCTTTTTTAGTTGCAGTGTTGATCGCTTTTCCTTTGGATCTCGTTCATCTTCCTGAACTTTCACTGGTGGGTTTACGTTAGCTTTATATTTGATAACACCACGACGGACGTCGTTGAATCTGTTCTGTACCTCTTCTATCCATGCTGCTTGTTCAGCATCTTCTGGATCTTCTATTTTCATTTGAATCTCTACATGTAAGTATTGGATTTTCTTCCAGATCTTAGTCATATCTACAATCAGAATCTCTAGATATTCTACCGGACTGGACTCTTCCATTGCTTGCTGTATTGTCTTTATGACTCTGGTCATAGCACCTTTCTGCACACTACGTCTTCTTTTTATCTCATCCATTTCAATGGATTGTAGTAAAGATAGGAATTTCGAATGTAAGACACAAAAAAGAATACACTGCGTCCTCACTGTTGTTATACGACTCAATCTCAAACTTTAATGCAACGTAAAATATGGTACACACGAAACATTAATTTGTATGGTATTTGGTTCGAAATCTGTAAGATATAATAACTCGCAAATTAAGCAATTGCTATAGCGCCATCTATATGGAAATCACTCAAGCGTGACGACCGATCTACGCTACAATCAGTACAATCGGACAAAATGAGTACGCTATAAATAACTAAACTATAGGAATACCGTCAGCGGTGGTTCTAAACAATGTAACTAACCACATAACACATGACATATAAACACTATGATTATCAAATTCTATGTTAATAAATCCAGGTGATCTGTAAATATATCTACGTTAACATGTTATTTCTGTATACTAGCTATCATTATACAAGTTTGCGTACGTAACATTTACACAAGATGGATGCCAAAGGCGAAAACTACATGCATCCTCATCAACACTTATGCATAAACTAATTATTAAATATTATAACAGTATAACGTTGATTCTGATTATGATCTAACAATGATTAACTATACTAATACTCACTCTTGAGCTCTCAATTAACAACCGAAAATTAAACTGTAGTTAACAATAATATGCCGTGTCTCAGAAAATCACAGTGATGCTTGTAGCTTGGGAGTGAGTGAGGGTTTGCTCTTGGCTTTTAAATATATCTGTATCCAAATGAGCTACCTTAAGCGATCAATACTGAATGTGTCCTGTCGACCATTTAGATCGAGAACAAAGTGTTTGTCTGTTCGACTTAATACCTTAAATGGACCATCATATGGAGGTTATAAGGGTTTTCGAACAGAGTCCCTTCGAACAAAAACATGGGTACAATTAAATATTTCTAGATTAATATAGGATTTACGGTTAGAGTTGGTGCGGGTAGGTGTGGGACGTAGTTTACTCATATTATCACGCAATTTATATAATTAGAATAATCACAATGTTCAGAGTTTGAATTAAAGAATTGTCCAGGTAATCTTAAAGTAGTGCCATAAACAAGTTCAGCTGCACTATGACCTAGATCAGCCTTAAGGGCTGTACGAATGCCTAAAAGTCCATTTCGTGTGATCATTATGTGCTTTGAGAAAACTCTTCAAATGTCGATGAAAATGTTCTACAAGTCCGTTCGCAATAGGATGGTATGCAGTTGTATGAATGTGCTTAGTTCCTAGTAAGTTGGCGAGCGAATGAAATAATGCAGATTCAAATTGTCTTCCTTGTAATGGTTGAAAGTATTCCGAATGAAGCGTGTGCGACAGTATCGGCTGTGATATCCGGAATAGGTAAGGCTTTGGGCCATCGAGTAAAACGATCGATAAAAGTGAGTAAATAAGAAAAACCATTTGATGGAGGAAGAGGTCCAACAATATCTATATGTATATGGTCAAAACGGGCGTCAGGTGTAGAAAAAGTAGAGAGTGGCGAAACGGTGTGCCGGTGTACTTTGGAACGTTGACATTGAATGCATGTTTGAGACCATCGTCGTACATCACGATTGATTGCTGGCCATATGAAACGGTCAGTAATTAAACGTTGTGTTGCTCGTATACCAGGATGTGATAGCGAATGTAGAGTGTCAAATATTATGCGTCTGAATTCTTGTGGGATATATGGACGTGGATTGCCTTTGGAAATATCACAAAGAATTGTAGAGTTAAAAGTTGGAATTGGAAAGTTTTGAAATTGAAATGAAGACGGTTGTTCAAGTAGCTTGTGCAATTCATTGTCATTCTTTTGTGCAGCAGCAATAAGACTAAAATCAACAATGTTAGTTGTGTTGTGACTGAAAGTACAGTATTAAGTTCGATTCGCGACAATGCATCAGCTGCTGCATTAGCTTTTCTACTCACATGGCGTATGTCCGTTGTGAATTGAGCTGGAGATATGAAATCGAGATGACGGATTTCGCGTGGCGATTTGGTTTGGCGAGTAAAGCATACACAAGTGGCTTATGGCCAGTCAAAATATGAAATGAGCGTCCTTCAAGTGAATGACGGAAATGTTTAACTAAAAGGTATGCTGCCAAAAGTTCATGACCAAATGTGCTGTATCGCGTCTGCGCTGGTTTTAACTTCTGTGAGAAAAATTAAATAGGTTGCCAATTGTTGTCAATGTGTTATTGTAGTATACCACCTATGGCCATATCCGAAGCGTCAACCATGATACTTAAAGGTGCATCTGGCTGGGGATGGGTGAGAAGAGTTGGCGGAGGCGCTGTTGGTCGGAAGCAGTTGTCCGACGTATTAAAGTATCTTTGAAGTTCACATACCTGTTATCAGTAGGCGGGCTGAGAAATAGATCCCGAAATCCCTGCACAATTTCAGGTTGCGATGATCCTACTAAGTAAGCATATTTTGTAGCATCTATTGTGATCCCACGCATTGTGAAATTGGCCTGTTGATGGGTGTTGAGTCAGGAGCAAGCACCACAGGTTGTTCCTGGTGCTGAGATTGTTCCTGCTTGTGCTTGTGGTAGGTGTTGTTGTTGTTGTCCTTCCATTTTGAGTTAAATTCGGTATAACAAAGTCAAGAGTCACTACTTTAGTATGGATGAATGACACTTACAGTTCCATGCTTCTCACGTCGGGGTCACCACTTTAGTAATTGTTGGCGCAACGGTAAAATAAAACAACTACTAAATGTATAAAGTAAGTATGCCATTGATTCCAAACGAATCAAGTGAGGATTCTCAATAAATAGATAAAATATACAATATACAATGTTTGACAGAGTAATAAAATGGTGTCTACATGACTAGTTGAGAAAAGAGTGTGTTAATAATGTGGTCAGTGCATGGTAATACTGTATTGGGCTTGGCCCATCTCATCTGACCAATTAGGATTAAGGGAATTATGTGGTTTTCTGTTAGAGTCATTAACATTCTTAAAATCCATTGGGCCTGTTTCTGCTGCATAAAAAATAACCGGTTAAAATCGGTGTGAATAAATTAAAATCGGTGTGAATAAATTAACTCCATTTTCTTGGCAGCAGAAACAGGACAAATTTGTGGTAACTGGTTAAAAGGCAGCGCAAAATAACCGGTTAAAAACACCAATTTAAACCGGTTATCGCTGAGCAATTCTTAGCTGCAACACAAAATAACGGTTATTTGATTGACAGTTGTGACCCCGGGTCAGATACCGTCGCATACGGTGTGTTTTCCTCGTGGTTTTGACAGTCGAACGAAGAAGTGAACATGTATGTGGATGAATGAAATCACAAGATATGTTATTCAGTTGTGGGGGGAGAGAAAGTACGGGGAAGGATGGCAGGCAATAGAAAAGAATCACAGATAATAAATAAGAGCATTTTTGCAAAAGTAAAAGAGGAATTTGGGGTGGAGTTCCGGGGACTACCCAAGCAAGCAATTTGAGGCGTTAGAGTACACGTTCGTGAAGGGTATGGATGGTCCTATATAAACACCAAAACGGAAACAAAAGGGACTCAGAATGTTGCAAATACCTATCAAACGATAGTAGATAATGGTTAATTAATTATGAAAACCCAAATTTTATAGCAAAAATCATCCGAATTTATGTTATAAACGATGAATTTAGCAACAAAAACTTAATCCAAACGAGCGTATTTATGGCACGCCCTTAGTGCCTTTAATAGGAGAACAATGAACAATCTTAATTTGATCGTTTTATATAATTTTTTTAGAAAAACATCACATCGACCGAAAACAAAGGTTATGAGAGCCTTTGATAATATATTAAATATGATTTTATTAAGCATAGAAATGTGTTATTATTTATGTTAGTACATAAATATACGAAACAATGTTTAATACTCATTATTCTATTAAAGGCACTATGTGCGTGCGATATTCTATGACTCGGATACTCTCGTTTGATTTAAGTTTTTGTGGCTAAACTCGTCGTTTTTAACATAAATTCGGACGATTTTTGCTATAAAAGTTAGGGTTTCATAATTAATTAACAATTATCTACTCTCGTTTGGTAGGTATTGCAACATTCTAAGTCTCGTTTTTGTTTCCGTTTGTTTTTTTGTAGGACCGCGCTCGCGAAAGACAACAGTCGTTCACGTGGGAAGGGCCGTATCATCATATCGCCTTTGTTGAGGAATTTCAGGCTAGATAAAAATTATCCTAGGCGATCGGGCGCTGCACGACCCTCCCCATGTTATTGAAGGCGCCATGAGAATTAATTTTATTAGCGATATAGTAAGTAGGCTTTACAAAAAACAAAACTTGTAGACCTGTAGACAACATTTTATTATTTTAACATGTTTGAGATGTTCGGCGATATACACACGTGTGTACTGACGACATCGATGTAAACAAACAGCCAACTTACTACTTCCGTCTGAGTGTATTGCATTTTGGGTAATGATGACGTTTTGCTCGACGACCACCCATAGATTTAACCGGTTATTTCGGAGCACAAATTGAGCAGAAACGCGGTCTTGTTATTGTTATCTATTTTTAATCTATTTTAAAATAACCGGTTAAATTGCGTTATGCAGCAGA
Source organism: Antedon mediterranea (assembly GCF_964355755.1). Classification (NCBI taxonomy): domain Eukaryota; kingdom Metazoa; phylum Echinodermata; class Crinoidea; order Comatulida; family Antedonidae; genus Antedon; species Antedon mediterranea. The sequence continues at coordinate 8,202,514 of NC_092679.1, read as the reverse complement.
AACAGACCCCTAGAAAAGTGAAGGTAAGAGGAAGGTAATTAACCTGTCAATGTGAGGTTAAATAAAGAGATATATAGAGGATGTATAAATAATCAAATTAAAAGTAATTGTTGAATTGTTTAAAAGCTATGTGGTAGGTCTGCTACAATAGTATCTACCGTATACTCTATATACTATGGATTTGTTTTGGAATTGGATTCATTATTTATTAATTAATTGCTGATTAGCTTCATTTAGCAGGGTTGCTAACTTCCATTTTTTATGAAGATTGTGCATTTTGTGACAAAAGCACCAAATTTGGCACAAACCTTCTTTAGGGTATATCTAACAATTCTAGAAGGGGTGCCCAAAAATCGGAACAATTTAACGACGTCATTTGGACCACGCCCTTTTTTTAGTATTACGTAATTAGGTGAAAACTTAAATCTTCGTATATACATACCAAGTTTGGTATCAAATTAAAACTCATGACATGTACATTGCAATACACACATAAAAAACATATGATTTCTCTTCAGACGGAATATATAGGTCAAATAATGTCATTTTCTGTCATATTGAAAGGGATTTCAATCAAAACGCGCCAATATTGGGCTATGTTATGAACATTGTAGTTATAAGAACAACAACATTCATTTTTGTAATACAACTACTAATATATATTTATCCTGTATCAGTTACTTTCCTTTAACATAATATTAGGAACCACTGAAAAAAAGTATATAAAACATATACTGTATCAAACTTGGCTCATTAATCACTGGACTAAGTAAACAGACAAAAGACCATTTGACTGACAATTATGGCGTTAGCATCCATAGCAATACATGGAGGTGATTATCAACTTTACTTTTATGAAATTATTTATCTGGAAACTAACACTTATAATGGTACAGAGTTGCTAGATGACGAACAGGTTCCACGGCATGGATAACAAAGACCAGTGCAAGAAAGACCTGCTGAACGGTACTTGCAGTTCCCTGAGCAATGCAGGCAACCAATTCCTCGATAATTGTTCAGAACTTCTGGTCTTGGATGCTCGAGATTGTGCCAATGAAAGTGCAGTAGTGACAGTTCGTACAATTCAGGATGTAGGTACTACCCAGTACCAAAAATATTTCAAGGAAGTTATTCTCGACAGAAGTGTTGCAATTATTCAACAAGCCATCAAACACCATGGTCAAAATCAGTGTCCAAAACAAAGCGACTGTATATTGCAAGTCAATCTCGTGATGGAGATTTGGAAGACTTCTTCATGCACGAAAACCAGCCATGGCCACCCTCTTTGGCAGTAAATGGAAAGCTTCGACTACCAACTAAGAAGTCTGAGTTGCTACAGCATTTGGAGACTGAAGGCCAGCCTGAACCTCCTACATATTTTGATGTAAAGGTGTTTGACGGAGCTGCTATTGTCCATGCTCTTTCCAGCAACCATGCATTTACATTTGATGACTACGGTGATAAGGTGAGTACATTTCTTTGCATTCAGGATTGTATCTATTGTTTAACCACCATATAATTGGTCACTTCTATATGCGGATCGTTATTCTTGTATCATTTGTATGACAGGTCTTTCTACCGTGGACCAGACAGCAGCTGCAGAATAGTAACAGAATTGATATAGTGTGGGACACTTACAGAACAGATAGTCTTAAGCAGTCTACAGGAGAAAAAAGAGGAAAAGGGGTCAGGAGGAAAGTTGGGGGACAAACAAAGATTCCAGGGAATTTTCCAGACTTTCTGAAAGATCCAGTAAATAAAGAGGAGTTATTTAACTTTTTAACTACAAAGGTGTCTACCCATGATTACTCTGACTGCATCAGGTAAGTTTTATTATGATACATACTAATTTGTTTTGTTTGTAACCAAACAATTAATTTACTTATACAGTTTCATACCAATAATTAATTAAAAAGGCATATTAAATAGTAAGTAATTCTTGATATATGTCCTGTAGGCGAGTCTTTTGTATGTTGACATCTACTCAACCTATGTCAATCTGCGACCATGAAGAGGCCGACTCCAAGATGTGCATTCACATTGATGATGCCTTAAAGAAAGGTAGCAGGGCTATTTTGGTGCGTACAGTTGATACTGATGTCATTGTTATCCTGGTTGGTATTTTCTGCAATCTAATAGCCTGTTATCCTGGTACGTGTATCTGGGTCGCATTTGGCATGGGTAAGCACTTCCAATATTTTAATATAAATACCATCTGCCATAACCTAGGAGAGGATAAGTCAAGAGGGCTGCCAGTATTTCATGCATTTACTGGGTCCGATACTACATCCCAGTTCTTTGGAAAAGCAAAACACTCCGCATGGGAGACGTGGAACTCATTTCCAGCAGTTACAGAAGCCTTTCTTTTCATGGCACATCACCCTTTCAAATCTCTAGGAGTCAACTCATCTCAATTCCAGTTGCTAGAGGAGTTTACATGTCATCTATACGACAAGACAAGTACTTTAAGAAGTGTTACTAAGCTAAGACAAGATCTTTTTTCAAGAAAGGCACGGACAATGGACAACATTCCTCCTACACAGGTAAGGGGAGCTTCCATATAATTGTCAATTGTCGTTTAATAATTTATTATCAGGTTCATGTTTTTCTTTCATTAAAAGGTAACACCAATCTTTAAATTGTTTATTGCAGGATGCACTTTTACAGCATTCCAACAGATCCATATACCAAGCAAGCATTTGGACCACCAGTCTACAGCCACAGCAGAATGCTCCATCACCAGAAGACTTTGGTTGGACTAAAACTGGCAGTACATGGACACCAGTCTGGACCATACTACCTGAAGCATCCAAGGCATGTAGGGAATTGCTAAAGTGTGGCTGCAAAAAGTTGCCTTTTTGCTCAGGGAACTGCAAGTGCTGTTCAGCAGTGCACTGGAACTTGTTCGTCATCTAGCAACTCTGTACCTAAGTGTTTGTTTCCAGATAAATAATTTCATAAAAGTAAAGTTGATTATCACCTCCATGTATTGTTATGGATGCTAACGCCATAATTGTCAGTCAAATAGTCTTTTGTCGGTTTACTAATAGTCCAGTGGTTATTGAGCCCAAGTTTGATACAGTATATGTTTTATATACTTTTTTTCAGTGGTTCCTAATATTATTTTAAAGGAAAGTAACTGGTACAGGATAAATATATATTCGTACTATTACAAAAATGAATGTTGTTGTTCTTATAACTACAATGTTCATAACATAGCACAATATTGGCACGTTTTGATTGAAATACCCTTCAATATGACAGAAAATTACATTATTTGACCTATATATTCCGTCTGAAGAGAAATCATATATTTTTTATGTGTGTATTGCAATGTACATGTCATGAGTTTTAATTTGATACCAAACTTGGTATGTATATACGAAGATTTAAGTTTTCATCTTATTACGTAATACTAAAAAAAGGGCGTGGTCCAAATGACGTCGTTAAATTGTTCCGATTTTTGGGCACCCCTTCTAGGATTGTTAGATATACCCTAAAGAAGGTTTGTGCCAAATTTGGTGCTTTTGTCACAAAGTGCACAAAAAAAGTGCTAAGTTACCCTGCTATAAGACATATGTAGTGAATTAAGGTATATTACTTTATACATAACCCAATGTAATTCCGTTACCATGTACCAAATGTTATACCAAAATTTAATTATGTTACCCAGGCTTTTTAAAAAACTAGAGCTCTAGGAGACATAACTGGTTACTGATAATGATATTGGTTTGAGCATACCTAGTATTAGAAATAGTGTAAAGTAATTTAAGTTTTTATAAGCATTGGTTAGCTCATAGGAAGATGTTTTATAAACGTTTTAAGTGATTTTGTGTAAAAAATAGTAAATTTCTACTATAAGTGACTCCATGGAACTGTTTTGGCCACTAGGAATTGGATTTATTATAAATAATCAATTAATTGTTGATTCCCTTCACTTAAAACCAATTTTATATGATTACAGAGACATTTATAGTGAATTGAGATACATTATTTTATACCTATACCCCCATGTAATTCCGTTACCAAATGTAATTCCGTTACCAAGTTTTCTACAAAACTAGAGAAGACCAAACAAAATGTGTAATTGATATAGGTAAATGGGCATACCCAATAAGAGAATTTAAAGTAACTAAAGTTTATAAGCATTGGTTAGCTCACAGGAGAACTTTAATCAATTTTTTGGTAACGGAATGGAATTACAGTACAAACCAATTTACTAGAAAATGAATGATTTCTTATAGAAAGTGGGAGATGCGACATGAAACTTTATATTAATATTAGTGTTCTAGAGACCATGAACTCAAATAATTAGTAGAATAATTAAAGGGAGTTAAGTACATAGTTCAGGATTGTCTAATTCCAGCTATTTTTTCAGTTTCAAAGCAATTTTTGAAGAAATGTAAATTAATAAAACAAAAATTTCAGTTGGAACTAAATTCCACACATATTAGTAAACAAAAAATAACACTTAAGTGTAAGTTCATGTAGATTTAAAAAATGATGATTTTGGTCTTCCAATGGAGAATTGCCCATATATTATAATTACCCTATTAAAGGGACATTTTTTTTCTATACTAAACCTAACAAATAAAAAAACAAATAATTCTTCATTCATAATTTTCGCCAATGTTTTCAAAATGTTTGTTTATTGCATCTTTAATCCCTAGGTTAGGCCTATAATATGATTTATTAATAATAGGGTAGCCTAGCCTAGGGCCTAGGCCTATCCCATAATATTATACTAATAGTAATACTAATAATAGGGCCTACTAGCTAGGCCTAGGCCTAACTAGGCTAGTCTCTCTGAAAGTAAAGTTTGGGGAAAAAAAGCTTATTTATGCTTATAAAATGCATATCAAAGCCGATAAATAATCGACCCGGTCCGAATCGGTTTAGGGCCGAACAGATCATCCCGCTCTAGGCCTCCTAGTCTAGGCCTCTCTCTAGCTAGGCCAGGGGACTATATAGGCTAGTTAGCCTAGGCCTAGTAGTAGCCTAGCTATAGGCCTAGCTAGGGATCAACTTCGGCCACAGACAATTTCGGCCACAGACAATTTCGGCCACAGACAATTTCGGCCACAGACAATTTCGGCCACAGACAATAATTACTACCATATCTATGGAACACCCATAGTGCCATTGATAGAGGAACAATGAGACACGACAATGTAATACAGGATTATCGATTTCATTGTGTTTTATTACTTTTGTTTTTTGTTTTTACACAGGAAAACACGGACACAGACAAACTTGGCAATTAATTAATTAATAATGAAAATAAAATACGAACACGTATTTTGTAGCTAGGTGGCATGATGAGATAAGAAATGAAGAATTATGTAGATACCGATATTTCAGAGTACAAAAAATACAATACGGTGAAAATTAAAATGTATAGTTTTTACAAATAAAAGAAATGAATTGAATGAGGCCTAAGTGATACTAATTGTATGCGTCAGGGTACAATAGAAATGATTTATAATATAAGAAACAAAGATTTACTAAAGTGATAATTAAATGTTTCGGTAAAGAATTATTAACGTCATGTACATTTTTCTATAAATATAAAACGAATTGAAGTACGTAGGGATATATACTAATTTTAATGTGTCGAGGTACAATAAATATAACTTTGAAGGAATAAGAAACGGAAGAATAAAGTGGTTTAAGAATACGATTTATTTTATCGGAAGAAACAATTGAGGAAAGTATATAATTATTAAGAATTAGAATGTTGTAAGATGTAAATGAAACACTGGTAAATAAATGTTAATAGAAATGCGTGCGTTTGTTTTTGCGTGTAAAATTTTACCTAATAAAATGAACTTGAAATATTAGTAAAACACCACTACTCAAGAGGAATTATGCTAAGGCATTGAAGAATTTATTTTTTAGATATTTTTCTGAACAGGCTCAGAATGAATTTCTGACTGTGTGCGTCATGAGAAGGTACGTGGAAAACCCCGTCATATAGGTCGTTGATTTGTCCGTAGTCATTGCATTTTGCCGGGGATTCCCCATCATTTAAGTATTTCCGTAGTACCCTATATATCTTCATTTCCGGCCCTACGTCCGTAATATTGGGCCGAATTTCCGTAGTAATTACGGACGTTCCGAACTTTGAAATACTGTAACAGTGTTTGATTGCTTCTTTCTGCAAATTTCTTTCATATTTTCTTTTCTGGAGTAAAGCAACGTACATTTTAGTGAATAAATGAAAATGAATTTTTTAAATTGTTGTTGTACTGACTTACTTAGCATTTATTGAAAAATAATACAATTCAACGTTTTGCTCAATATATTTATAGCAGCAATTATTAATTGATAATAAGCCTAGTAATTAGTTTGGGGACTTCCTCTGACGTTCGCATTGAACGCAACAAATGTTATCCTTAGTCCCATTTTTATCCGAATTATTACTCATTTTGTTTGTATATTCTGACATGATATGATATGTTCATTTATTCTGTGCATGCTAAAATATGTTAAATGCATATCGCCGCAAATTACTCAATTATTATTTTTATGTTGGGTCTGATATGTTCGTTTTATTTATGCACATGTGTTCTTAAGACACTTGAGCTGGGTCAGTCTAATTAACCGAACCAACCGAAAATAACCGAAAACAACAACAAACAACCGAAAACAAACCAAAAACATACCGAAAACAAAATTTTAAAAATCTAAATACCGAAAACAAATTTTGTAAAATATTTTTTTTAATGTCGCCCTCTATTGATGGGTGTTTCTAAAGCTAAGACCATACAGAGGCGCAAAAGCCATGGAAGACCCTACGAAATGGTAGTGTGCACAAAATACAACTCAAAATCGTACAAATTCAATGAAATACACCGTAGACTACATTTACTTACAAAATCTATAAACATATTTCGTTTTTATAGTCTTTTCAAAAACAAAGCATGATTTTACCTAACTTTGCGTTTTCGTCCCCGGTTTTCGTCACTTAAGTGAATACTGAAGCGATTAAGGATAAAAACGTTATTTACTCGACTACGGTAATTTTACTGAATAGATTTTATTGTGAATCCTTTATAGTGAGCTTGTTTTAAGTATACTTTATAGTCCCTAATATTATCAATATTTTTAAAAATATTATTTTTGTATTATCTTTGAAAATCTATAATTAAATTGATCATGATTAACCATAGTCAATTTACTTTCTATACTATGGATTAACATATTCACAATTATGAATTATTGTAAGGAGTAATGCGCTGGTTTCTGGATCAAAAATCGAAAGACTGGAATTAAAATATTCTTATATCTGTAAGTAAATGCGATGTTTACATTGATTGATTGTACGATTTTTAGTTGTATTTTGTGCACACTACCATCGTAGGGTCTTCCTTGGCTTTTGCGCCCGCGGTTTTGTCTCTGTTATGGTCTTAGATTTAGAAACACCCATCAATAGAGGGCGACATTAAAAAAACAAATTTGTTTTTGGTATTTAGATTATTTTATTTTGTTTTCGGTTCGTTTTCGGTTGTTTGTGGCTGTTTTCGGTTGTTTATGGTTGTTTTCGGTTGTTTTCGGTAATTAGACTGACCGACTTGAGCTTCATGATAAAACATTGAATTAATCCTGTATTGTATTAAAAACCAATCAAATGACACGACAAAGTTTTATTAAATTTTTTTTTTTTTTATCACTAATTTTCTTCTTGATTCTGCTTGTATTGATGTGTGAGTTCCTGATATTCCTCTTTGTTCCTGAAGCGTGGTTCCCACTAGCGACGCAATGCAAGGACGTAACGCAACGCAAGTGAATTGACCAATCACAAGCGGTAGCTTATTCGTTTGTGATTGCTAACTGTTTATAACTTCGCTTGTCATTGGTTAAAACGCTTGCGTTGCGTTTACGTTCTAGTGGGAACCAAGCTTTAGGTCACCTAAGCAATGGAAGGAAAAACGTTTTAATTAAATTTCTTTTTTTTTCCTTAGCATTTCTTTTTTCATAGCCAAACTATTAATACGCCGTCTGTACTAATAAGAGAGTATTTAACTGTGTCACGGACGGACAGTTGAATTTGTTTTTCGCCAAGACTCCATGATACAACTAAACTGGAATGGAAACAACAAATCTAATAAATGCAAATTGTAGTTAGTGGAATAACGTTAAAGCCCTCTTCCCTACGTTTTTTAGATCTAATTTAAGATCACAAACTATATTTAATGTAAAAATAATACTATATGGTCCTATTGCGATAACTTTTTTCGTCTTCAAACGGTTAAAAATGTGAAAAATAAATCGATTCTAATAATTATAGCGGCCCGCTATAAATCCCAAAATGCATTGCGCGCGGATTGATATTTTTGTTTTTCACCTGTAATTTGCCCACTTTTCGATCGATCGTGAGGCCAAAACAAATGGAAGACTCCTAACTTTTCAGCGAAAATACCGGGTTTTCCCCAATTTGTATCAACGGAATCTGGCAAAAATAGAAAGACAATTAATGCAGCAACTATACAACGATGTTTACCAGCTAGGCCTACAAAACTAAGCCTAGCTAGGCAAGGCCTAAAGACCGTCCACGAGAGGTCAGTCGCCGCGAGCTACTTACTGTTAGGTAGTGCATTGTTTCTCACTTTTTATCATAATTTACCATAAAACGTACATTTAAGACAAGGAATGACATGGTTTAATCTTTTTAAAGTGATATATAATGTATTATTTTCCAAAAAACGTCCAAAATTGCAGGGAAGGGGTCTTTAAGAATTATAACAATTTAATGGTAGTATAAATTGGCGCTACTGCAGTTTCGCACCACACCATTATATCTTCGATTTCTTACCTAAAGTTTCGTTTTTTACACTCACAACATAATATTATATGTAACATGTTTATACGATTCGACCACTTACTAAGTAATTTTTTTTTAATAACAATACTTTTCAAAACATTTTAAACAATACTGAACTCGCTGTCAACACACTGCGAAATGTTCGCCATCTTATATTTATCACTTAATTGCCAGAATTTATGCTTCATTTTACCCCAAAAATTGTAGAAACTATAGAGGGCAGTGTTATAAAATCCGATTGAAAAGCAAGAAATGTTTTCAGCTGGCGAAATAATAAAGGCTAAATTAATATTTCATTATTAGTATTATTATTCATATTAATGGTTCCTATCAATGTTTTATGTACGGACTCATATCGTCGCCCTTTTGATATGTACAGCTGGTTCTTTATAAAAACCACTCTTTGCAGTTTCAAAATAAAAACAGAAAATAAAACATACATTGATTTCTGGCAATTTTCTGATTCTAAAATGGCCACAGTTCGATCGAAGTATTCGCGAAAAAAGGAGCTGTTTTGAAAGGCATTTTTTGTTATGATAAAGGTAATTAACGGTGGCTAAATCATGGGAACATGTTAAATAATGGTCCAAAATTGTATGATGTGGGTGTGAGAAAAAAATTAAGCGAGAAATCGAAGATATAACAGTGTGGTGCGAAACTGCAGTAGCGCCGTGTAACGCCAAATGAAGTGACATTGCCAAATGAGGTTCGCGTGGCCTGTATCGCACAAGGCTAGGTCACTTAATTTGGCAGCACGTTTCTGGCGAGCTAATCGTGTTATAAATATTGATATTACTTATTTCCAAATAAACACAAACTGAAAATTATTAACCGGAGTATTTCTAACCTAATAACCTTTACTCATTGTATGAAATTAAACCATTATAACTGAAACATACGACGAAAATTTACTATTTTAGTGTAAAAAACGAAAGGCACTGTTCATCGAAAAATCTAGAAAACTCGAAATGCATGATGGGAAGCCTACCGACCTCTTTCTAAGCAGCTGGAAAAGAAGACTACTCGTTTTAGCGCCAAAGGAAAGTGTCTGAAGTCACGTCTGCATGTTATGCGGACATGGTCTGGGACAATTTGCCTTTGGCGCTAAAGCGTTTAGTGTTTGAGTTATGGGACGCTATTGCTGCATTATTTTCTAGTAAAATTTTGATTTTACGTTCCTTTCGTCGGTACATTATTCCCGTTATTATTTTGTTCGGTTTTATGAATTTCTATATTTATGTTTTCAAATTAAAATGATTATTCGTTGAATATGAATGTATCCTGTTATTCTACTGATTATTATATATATTTTTTTGTTTAACATTGCTTACTATTTAATCAATTCCGTTTTTTTAAATGTATATGACCAATGTTATTTAGGCCTATGTTTTTTATTTATAAGTTTTTAAAAAATATTAGTTACATGATCACATTTTTGTCACTTATTATACCTACAGTATAACACTATATTTCCTTTGATGTCTGAAACATTAAAACATAAATTCGCAATACTATATGGCAAACCTACAGTAAGTCGCAAATTGTTAGTTGGGTATTCGTTATAATTTCATCATCTCATTTGTTACACATGTGTGTGTGACCTATAATAAATAAATAAGGGATGGTAGGCCTAAAGGTAGTCGAGGGGAAATTCATCAAATTTTTTCATCAAAACAATAACTCATAAGGTCGGAAACATTTAGATAATGGAACCAAATTTTGCAATGAAGTCTTTATTGCAAAATTTGGTTCCATTATCTAAATGTTAAAAGATGAGATATTGCCTTGTTCTCTTTTGTTTTCAATCTTTTCATGTCACGTACCGTAATAGAATGTAACAGTTGAACATGCATATCACAATAAATAAATAATGGTACCTAATTAGTTCAGCATTTTCATCAAGTTATTAAATTAACAATATTTGATGTCGGAAACATTCCCAATAATAGAGACTAATTTTGCAATATGTTAGATATTTTATTCAGCTGGTACTTTTTACCTTGATGTCGGAAACATTTGAACATAAACTCGCAATAATGGATCATAATTGTGCAATGAAGTTGTCATCTCATATGTTCATATGGATGTGAGAAACAGTTTGGATGGGAATGTGGTGAGCGAAATTATAAGCAAGCTAAATACATGATACAGTTATTTTAAGGTTGGGAATTACACAACGTGAATTCGCAAATAATTGAACGTAATTTTGCAATAAAAGTCGTCATCTCGTTTGTTCATATTACGATGTGGGAAACAAGTTTGGATGGGAATGGGGTGGTGAGCGAAATTCTAAGTAAGTATTACTTCGAAGTCGGAAACAACCTTAAATTCGCAATAATGCAATGGAACCTAATTTTGCAATGAAGTCGGTCACCTTGTTTGTTCATACGATGTTGAAAACATGTTCGGAGGGGTGGACGAAATTCTAGGAAGCTAAATACAGTTACCGTAGTTATAACACTAATTATTTTTGAGGTCGGGAACATTAGAATTTATACTTAAATGGAACCTAATTTTGCAATGGAGATTGCATGCGTTATTTTCATCTCGATTGTTCGTTCCATCAATTCATACGTTGTACATAATATGGAACATGCATGCACTTTTATACTTTGTGGGGTGATGAGAGTGGGATGCTACTGTAAGTTAATATTTTTTATTTATTGACATACAGTAATTTAATTAGCTATATCAATGGAATAGTAGATTAGGCCTATATATACACATTTGCAGCCTTCACTATTTATAGAATAAATCAGCATTAAATAAGCCAGTGGGTAAATCTTTATGGAATTCATTCAAAAGGAAAGCAATATGCTTAACATTGAATGTGAAAGATATAACAATAAAGAAACAAGTATAGAAAAATGGGTAGCTTTAAGAAATACTATTATGTTAATATAAATTCTAATTTGCTCGATTATCAGAAAAGGAATTCACTGTGACGAGTTACAGGTGGTGCTGATCTGATTTAATTCGTTTTATATAAATACATTGTATAATCCGGGTTGTAAAATTAAAACAAACAATTGAAAATCTCACAAATTCTTTATGTGTAAAATATTTTAAAACGAAGAACATTAATGAAAATAGGAGGCAATACGGAATTCATAAATGTAAAAATGTTACTGATGAATTGTAACGACATTGGGAATTAAAATGTGTTAAATAATATGATTTTATGTAATGACATGAGATAATATGAATGTGGATAAAAGTGGTGTTTGCGCCAAAAAAGAGAAAAAAAAAGCTATCGATGGAATGGTGGTTACGAAATCCATGATAATTTAGTTACTTATCTAAAATAAATTCGACGGGAACCTGATTTTACAAGAGGACCTCTTATATGAGTTTGTGAGGACTCCGTTTATAGAGGACATCTTAATATCTGTTCTAAAGACTCCTTAATATCAGTTCTAGAATTAACCTTAATTCAATTCAAATTGATCAGTTCTTTTCTAATGAAGAATCTGGGCAATTTACAATCAAGCAACAACACCACATAATTCTACGTGAATTCTGCTGTACGTGAGCTAGCCTTAATAATACCGCCTGATTACGGTATATAGGCCTACAGTATTAGCGTCAGAATAAATGACGACGCATTCTACAGATATTAAAACAAAATGAAAATATTAAATTGGCTTCGTCGAAATGTTGTACCTTGATATGATAGACAGACCCCCAAGCAGACAGCCCACATTACTGTACTATATTATTTAACAAATTTTAATTCCCAATGTCGTTACAATTCATCAGTAACATTTTTACATTTATGAGTCTTCTCGGATAAGGACTATAAACCGTAGGTCCAGTGTACACATCTAGCTCGTGTGCACTTTAAAGAACCTAGTACATCTTTCGAGACGAGTAGGGGGTTACCCCGGTGTATTAGTACATCACAGCCACTGATCACCAACTGGGCCATCTGGGAGACCAGTCTTTGACTGAAGAGTTTACCCAGTATAAATATAAATTTCAAATTAAAGACAATCTGCACTGCAGCACAATCTATTGGTTTTAATTGTACACGCGGTGATTCAACTAAAAGCAGTAAAAACATTTTGGCACACAAGGCGTATCATATAATTTGCGGACCATGACCGAAGCACTTCCGATTCGATCTATTCGACGAAAATCAAAAAAGGATAACTATTTTCTGCTTTATATTTAATTTAATGTAATAGCTTGATCTAATAAGAGGCGTAACAACACAGAATACATATTGTAGTTTAATACTGGCTTAAATATGTTTGTTTTATATAGGCTAAACTGTATTTTACAAAATTACAATAGAACTTCATTTTGCAATAGTACCTAATTTGGCGCCTTAGACGCCAAATTAAGTGCGGTACCTCATTTGGCAGTGGTACCTCATTTGGCGTGACACGCCGTATAAATTAATACTAAATAGTCATAAAAAATACTATACAACAAAGCAGGAGATGCGATAAATAGCAAAAACAATAGCACGGTCTAATATATGCGTGAATGTCGCGCCATAGAAATCTGTTGTGGCCGAAACTGTCTGTGGCCGAAACGGTCATATGCCCTAGCTAGGCCTAGGTCTAGCCTAGGCCTAGGCTAGAAAGTACGATAGAGGCCTAGCTAGAGGCTAAGGCTAACCAAGCCTAGGCCTAGAACCAAACGAGAGTCAGAATGTTGCAAATACATACCAAACGAAAGTAGATACGGATCTTGTTTATTACCAATGATCAAAACCTAACTTTTATATCAAAAATAGTCCGAATTTATGTTAAAAACATGAATTCAGCAACAAACGGGATTGGGTCGTTCTCCGTTCACCACGGAGGTATATTCAGAGCGTCATTTCGACGATCGAGCATTCTCTACTTCTACGGAGCGCCATTTATGCCTTTATTTACTTCCGAATTAGAAATAGTACTACGGTAACTGCTCCAGTGGACCAAATTTTGCACCGGTGGAGCACAGTGATATAAAAAGAAATAAGTCACTAATTTTAATATCTCTTTGTATGTAAATACACTGTGCTCAAGTGGACACAATTTGGCGCCAGTGAGGAGCACAGTGATATAAAATAGAAATAATTAGTCACTGTGAATTTTAATATCTTTTCGTATGTTAATAACACTGTGCTCAAGTGGATCCAATTTGGAGCCAGGGGAGCACAATGATATAAAATAGAAATAAATCACTGAATTTTAATATCTTTCCGTATGTTAATACACTGTGCTCAAATGGAACCAATTTGGAGCCAGGAGAGCACAGTGATATAAAATAGAAATAAGTAAATGATTTTTAGTATCTTTTCGTATGTTAATACACTGTGCTCAAAAGGGGACCCAATTTGGAGCCAGGGGAGCACAAGAAGAGTGATATAAAATAGAAATAAGTCACTGAATTTTAATATCTTTTCGTATGTTAATAAACTGTGCTCAAGTGGACCCAATTTGGAGGCAGGGGAGCACAGTGATATAAAATAGAAAAAAGTCACTGAATTTGAATATCTTTTTGTATGTTAATACACTGTGCTCAAGTGGACCCAATTTGGTGCCAGGAGAGCACAGTGATATAAAATAGAAATAAGTAAATGATTTTTAGTATCTTTTCGTATGTTAATACACTGTGCTCAAAAGGGGACCCAATTTGGAGCCAGGGGAGCACAGGAAGAGTGATATAAAATAGAAATAAGTCACTGAATTTTAATATCTTTTCGTATGTTAATAAACTGTGCTCAAGTGGACCCAATTTGGAGGCAGGGGAGCACAGTGATATAAAATAGAAAAAAGTCACTGAATTTGAATATCTTTTTGTATGTTAATACACTGTGCTCAAGTGGACCCAATTTGGTGCCAGGAGAGCACAGTGATATAAAATAGAAATAAGTCATTGAATGTTAATATATTTTCGTATGTCAATACACTGTGCTCAAGTGGACCCAATTTGGCGCCAGTGGAGCACAGTGATATAAAATGGAAAAAGTCACTGAATTTTAATATCTTTTCGTATTTAATATACACTATGCTCAAGTGGACCCGATTTGGAGCCAGGGGAGCACTGTGATATAAAATAGAAATAAGTCACTGAATTTTAATATCTTTTCGTATGTTAATACACTGTGCTTACGTGGACCCAATTTGGCGCGCGCGCCAGTGAGCACAGTAATATAAAATAGAAAAAAGTCACTAAATTTTTATATCTTTTCGTATGTTAATACACTGTGCTCAAGTGGACCCAATTTGGCACCAATGGGAGCACAGGGAAATAGTCACATACAAAAACATCGAGAAAAAATACTTCTGGAATTAAAAAATATTTCAAACTTGGTATATTTGTTCAATATCGGTTACTCCATCCGTAAACCAAAAGAAGAAATAGTTACAAGCCACATCAGTGATTTTAATAACTTGCGTTCGCTTAAGATAATACTTATGAAAAAACATACAATTCCGACCCATATTATGTTAAACTCTAATAATGATTTTGACAACAACAAAAAAACGGTTAGGAATTCGATTTTTTTCCCTGTAAATTGAGCAACTTAAATTTAAAATATACCAAGAAATATATATTGAAATCAAGGAGTATTTTTTTTTTACAAAAGAAATGTTCGTATGTTAATACACTGTGCTCCAGTGGATCCAATTTGGCGCCAGTGGAGCACAGGGAAATAGTCACATACAAAAACTTCCAGAAAAAATATTTATGTAATTCAAAAATATTTCAAACTTGGTATATAAGTTCAATATCGGTTACTCCATCCGTAATGCAAAAGAAAAATTAGTTTCAAGCCACATTAGTGATTTTAATAACTTGCGTTTGTCTAAGATAAATACTTATGAAAGAACATACAATTCCAACACATTTTTTAAAACTTTAGCGATTAAAAAAAAAGACATATGTTAAAAATATGAATTATGTAGTAACATATTGAACGTGTAGTAACCTATTGAACGTATACTACCAAATTTCAAATGTGTAGGACAATTATTTTATGACGATCAAAATTCAAAGTTTAAAAAATGTGTTGGAATTCTATGTTCTATCATAAATATACATTTTAAACGAACGAAAATTACTAAAATCACTGATATGGCTTGAAACTAATTTTTCTTTTGCATTACGGATGGAGTAACCGATATTGAACTTATATACCAAGTTTGAAATATTTTTGAAATCCAGAAGTATTTTTTCTTGATGTTTTTGTATGTGAACTATTTCCCTGTGCTCCACTGGCGCCAAATTGGATCCACTGGAGCACAGTGTATTAACATACGAACTTCTTTTGTAAACAAAAAATACTCCTTAATTTCAATTATATATTTCTTGGTATATTTTAAATTTAAATTGCTCAATTTACAGGGAAAAAATCGAATTCCTAACCGGTTTTTTATTATAAAAATCATTATTAGAGTTTAACATATGTGTCGGAATTGTATGTTTTTTTCGTAAGTATTATCTTAAGCAAACGCAAGTTATTAAAATCACTGATATGGCTTGAAACTATTTTTTCTTTTGGTTTACGGATGGAGTAACCGATATTGAACAAATATACCAAGTTTGAAATATTTTTAAATTCCAGAAGTATTTTTTCTCGATGTTTTTGTATGTGACTATTTTCCTGTGCTCCCATTGGTGCCAAATTGGGTCCACTTGAGCACAGTGTATTAAAATACGAAAAGATATTATAATTTAGTGACTTTTTTTCTATTTTATATTACTGTGCTCACTGGCGCGCGCGCCAAATTGGGTCCACGTGAGCACAGTGTATTAACATACGAAAAGATATTAAAATTCAGTGATTTATTTCTATTTTATATCACTGTGCTCCACTGGCTCCAAATCGCGTCCACTTGAGCACAGTGTACATAAGAAAAGATATTAAAATTCAGTGACTTATTTCTATTTTATATCACTGTGCTCCACTGGCTCCAAATTGGGTCCACTTGAGCACAGTGTATTAACATACGAAAAGATATTAAAATTCAGTGACTTATTTCTATTTTATATCACTGTGCTCCACTGGCTCCAAATTGTGTCCACTTGAGCACAGTGTATTAACATACGAAAATTAAAATTTAGTGACTTTTTTCTATTTTATATCACTGTGGTGTGCTCCACTGGCCCCAAATTGGGTCCACTTTTATTTTATTAATTTTAGCAATTAAAACAATACATAGACTTTGAGTGTGCCAAGGAGTGGCAAAAGAGGTCGAAGGACCACTGTCGCCATAAGGCGTGCCACACCAGCACTCAAAGCATACAATAAAACATAAAACAATGTAAATAAGTAATATAAATACTATGATTATATACATTAAAGAGGCATAGCACAGAGCACAGTGTATTAACAAACGAAAAGATATTAAAATTCAGTGACTTTTTTCTATTATATCACATGTGCTCCTCTGCCTCCAAATTGGGTTGGGTCCACTTGAGCACAGTGTATTAACATACGAAAAGATATTAAAATTCAGTGTCTTATTTTATATCACTCTTCCTGTGCTCCCCTGGCTCCAAATTGGGTCCACTTGAGCACAGTGTATTAACATACGAAAAGATACTAAAAATCATTGACTTATTTCTATTTTATATCACTGTGCTCCCCTGGCTCCAAATTGGGTCCACTTGAGCACAGTGTATTAACATACGAAAAGATATTAAAATTCAGTGATTTATTTCTATATTATATTATTGTGCTCCCCTGGCTCCAAATTGGGTCCACTTGAGCACAGTGTTATTAACATACGAAATAATATTAAAATTCAGTGACTTATTTCTATTTTGCATCACTGTGCTCCTCACTGGCGCCAAATTGTGTCCACTTGAGCACAATGTATTTACATACGAAAAGATATTAAAATTAGTGACTTATTTCTATTTTATATCCGCTGTGCTCCACCGGTGCTAAATTTGGTCCACTGGAGCAGTTACCGTAGTAATTTCTAATTCGGAAGTAAATAAAGGCATAAATGGCGCTCCGTAGAAGTAGAGAATGCTCGATCGTCGAAATGACGCTCTGAATATACCTCGTTCACGAGGTCGTTCACGGTTCATGGAGGTCAACCAAACAAAGTATCTATGGCACGCCCATAATGCCTTTAACAAGAGAACAATGAATATTGAACAGGTCGAACATCACGCAGAGCATTTGAAATATAAAAGAATATGATTCTATAAAGCATAGAAATAGGTTTATTATCTTTTTAGTATATAAATATGCAAATTTAAATGTATTGTTCATTAAAAATAATTTAAAGTTTTAAAGTTTCATTGAGAGACAGGTTGTCAAAATGTATAGACATTTTCAACATAATGCAATATCATCGGAGTCTGCTAAAAGAAATTAAAAGACAAATTAAATATCTTGGACACATAATAAGGGAAGGAGAAAAACAACTACTGACACTCTGGGAAAAACGCATGGAAAATGTTAACAATATTTAATCAAGATATAGTCTGTAATTTTAAAATATTAATGATTAAGGTGTACGCTATCAATACTTATTGTTCTAGTTTAGTTTAGTTTAGTTATAATGGGAAAGTTTAGGCGAATGCCTTTTTAACCCCATATCAACTACATTGTGTCGATGCGATTCTTGAAGGTGTTAGTGGTCTCAGAATTAACAATGTCAGCTGGTAAACTGTTCCAATGGTTTATTACTCGTTGCGAGAAGGTATGTCTTCTACAGTTCAATCCTTTATGGAAAATAGGCTTGAAAAATCTCAGGTGATGTCCTCGAGTAATTCGGCTAATGTTACTTCTCATTTGGAAAAAGTCATCCTTGGCTACACCCTCGAAATTTTATATGCTTCAATCAGGTCACCTCGAATTCTTCTGTCGTACAAGGTTGTTAGGCCAAGAAGCTTTAGTCGATCTTCATATGAATATGAACGGATACATGGAACTAATTTAGTCGCACGACGTTGTACTCTTTCAATTACATTTAACTTGTTTCTGGACATTTAAGCATGGGCCTATTAATAACAATATGTATTTGATAGTTCTGTGAATCCCACAAATAGAAGCTCGTATAGCTTTAACTTCTTCCATCCACTGTATGCTTCAATTGACTCAAACCAGTGGGATTCGCACCCATGGCATTTGTGTTAGTAACACGCGTCGATGCTCATTCGATCTACTCTTCCAACATTTTGTCATATCAATCATCATTTTGTGTAGCCTACAATATAATTGAGGAGATCATGATGAAGTAGGCACTTATTACAATCAAACTATGGCATATCATATTTTTTCTCAAACTTTATTTAACAACAAAAATGCCATGTGCCCATATGGACATGATGATGTCATATCACTACCATATTTAGGCACATCACACACTTTTGTAAAACTAGTTTAATAGTATAGACAGAGCTTATGTAAAATTAAGATGCAATAACAGAAAATGTTGTTTTGTAAATAAAGACAGTTTGAATAAAATAACCTTTTCTCGAAGAAACAAACCCCGAAAAAATAATATTTCGCTTATAAAATGACAAAATAAACGGTTAAATTCAACCAAAAACCTATCTGCTGGCAGACAATTTTTTTAGGTATAGTGTAGGCCACTATGTAATTTCGTGTCATTTTTTTGTTAAAAGCAAAATTCCAGCTGATTTAGTGTCTTTAGGATGTAAAGTAATGAAAAAAATATGTTGCCATTTTTTTAAAAAAGCTTAAGGGTGTCAAATCCAAGATGGCCGCCAATACGTAAAATATCCAATAAATGTACCATATTGGACAAAGTAACACCCATTATGAATAATATTTTAAGTTCATATGGGTTCTCTGCTATATAAGAATTATTATAAACCTATATTCATTAGTATTCTGACATTTTGAATTTCAAAATGGCCGCCATTTTTTAAAAATGGATTAAATTTCTTATTAAAATATGTGCAAGTTATGACGTTGATTGAAATCACATAAAATGATAGGCCTATGACAACAACATTGGTGATTAACACAAAATGTCGGCCATTTTGAATTTTAAAATGGCCGCCATTTTTTAATAATGGGTTAAATTTCTTATTAAAACTTGTATAAGTTAAATAAAATTAGATTGAAATACACAAAATGACGTGCTTATGACAACAACATGGTGATTAACACAAAATGTTGACCATCAGGAGGTCTACAGTACTGACAGTACACTTCTTCATATTAAAACATCTCATAAACTTCTTCAGTTAAATGACAACTAACTCTGCCAAAGTCCTTCAATGAAATATTTCTAATCTTGAATGCGATACAGTAAGTTGACCTTCCTTCGTTCTCTACTACTGTATCCATCGAACTTCCACAGACTGATCTGCGTTCCCAACAACCTTGTTCAGAAACAAATTGGCAAAATAACTGAAATACCTAATTTCACCGGCAAATAATCTCTATAGGAGTCTTCTTTTACTTTGATAAGTTTGTCACCTGTATTCACCGTCATATATATATTTTGCCAATATTCGTCTTTTTCTTAGGATCCCATATAGACAGTTTGCCTTCTACAAGACTTTTACCAATGCCTCAAACATTTTCTGTCCAATTTCATCATGCCATGGCCAACAAACACCTTTGTGCGAATTGCAGCATTCTTCATTAATCGGGATATCATCTCTCTTTAAATGTTAACTAGATTTGCCAGCTCTGATGAAATCATTAATTTGTGTTATTCCAATGATACCACGCTCAATGACCCTGGTCAATTGATGTAAATTCAGCAAGTCCCACGCATACATGTCCTCTCATATACATAATAGGGATGTAGTTTAACCACATCATTTAGATTTCGTCGACTCTCTGTATTCAAGTTAATATCTTTATGATCAGCCTCTTTCAAACAAAATGATACTTAACTTAGAATCTCTTTCTCTGTCTGAATTTGTAGAAGCAAGTTGTAGAGAGAAAGCAGAATTTGTGTTCTTCTGTCCTTTAGAGATGTTTTCCATTTAAGATATTTGTGTCACTGGTTGTATAGGTAATACAAGTTCAGTTTCAACAAAAGCACTTGCCTCAACACTATTTTCACAATGTCCAAAAGCCATATAGTTCACCGGGTCGATATAATAATTGCTTTTTGATGTCATCTCTGTCCACCTCCACTCATCTCGGGCAAGAGTCATCACCAGGCATTCTTGTCTTTCCCTAGTACATGAGTTTTTATACCACAACCATGTGCACTCATCAAACCAGTGTATAATGCTGGTCTGTCTGTATGGGGTACATATCTAATGAAATTGGTTGAGATTGTAGAAGATGAGAAGTAGGAGTTCATTCATTTACAAGGTTATTTATAGGCAGAGCTGTATCTGTATTTCCTTCAAGCTTCTGCCAAACGTTGACAGGTTGAAAACTTACCAACCATACTGGTGACTATGGCCCTGAAGGTTCAGACATTGAATTACATAGCAATAACGCATTTATTATTTAACATATTTGTACAGGATTTCACAATAAGGTATAAATGCACTTGTTTTATATTGTGGTCCTGTCTCCTGTCAAGTTTCAGTTTCATGAAAAGAAATGAGATCTGTGATTTAGAATCTATATATAAATTATGGTTAATTCTGACATAGGCGAGCACAATGGAAAAACTTTGTAACAAATTTCTGCCTTGGATACCTACCAGAACTATCTCAGGTGTACCGCAAAATGTAAAACAGTTTTCACTATTACGATATTGTTCCATATTTCTATCTTAGGAATATATTATAAAGAGTTTTAAAACAAAATTTCTGATTCATCGGTAGATTTCAACTCAATTTCAATTGTACGCGGTCAAAGTAATTTCCGGGTTCACGATGAGTTCACAGGTTCACCTTGCAACTACCTGGTTTCAGTTAAGTTGGTCGTTAGTGGCTATAGCTATTTTAGTTTTTTGTTTATTTTCGGATCGGACCGCGCGTGTGAAGGTACAGTAGTTAAAAAATAAAATCCCGATAGCCGAGTTTTATTGAGTAAGCTGGCAGGAATAACTGTAGGCTATCTGTGTCCCATTAGGGCCCATATTGCAAGCCGTCTAAAACATCTTCCTTCTTGGGCCGAAACGGCCTAGACTGTCGCGGAAGTTAGTTTCAAAAGATGTTTAAATTAAATAATGTATTATGATGGTATTTATTTGAATAAACGCCTCCCCAATAAAACATCACTTTGAATAATAATCGCCTACACCCACCCACCCCCCTACCCAACTATCTAATAAACGCCCATCCACATTAATTATACACACAATATTGTATATACTATTTATAATAGAATTCATTACACTGTTAACTATAATTTACCAAGCATTTGCTATAATTTTTTACCACTTTTCATATCTATTAGAGGATTTTATTTAATTATAAATGTTACGATGTTATTAAAACTAAAAAATCCCTCGAATAAGCATCTCCCTCAAATGAACTCTGCCTCCCCACCTCCGCCCTATAAAAACAATAAACACTATACTTTAAAATGTTATTAATCATTTAAGACACTGTGAAACAGAGTAGGTTTAGTTTTTCGAATGTCAAGTATTTTCAATAATGGTAACCGACAGAAAACGTACAAGGAGAACGTCCTTGTAAAACCTTTTTACCCGAGTCATTATCATTCCGAGAACCTTCGATTACACTTCCTAGAGGAGAGCGAGCAAACTAGAGGTCTAACCCTCTAGTTAGACGTAATTGTTGTTGAATATTTGATATAAATTGTTAAGTTGTTTCATACTTTTGCAACTCCAACTTTGAACGATTATTTAATTTAATAGTCATAGTGGGGTATTATATATCTGTTATATAGAGGACATTGACAACTTTAGCCTTATATTTACAATTTACAATCCTGTGAGAAGTGACAATTTTAGAACATTGTGTACAAACAACAATTTATGCACACATATTTAAAAAAAAAATATTTAAAGAATTTAATTTTTAGTGGCGGCCATTTTGAAATCCAAGATGGCCGACAGATTATCGCTTTACATAGTTAGGATTGTATAATGGGTACAGTAATACCATCAAAACGGACTTGTTCCACATTCATAATTTATATTATTGGTGATATTCTGATTTTTAATAGGGTTAAAGCTGGTTTCCTGTCGACGTAAGAACATCACTTTTGTTGCGACTACGTCGATTTGTCGTAAGAAATGCGGATTTTACAGGAAACCGATTACGATCCAAAATTTACAAAATCGACGCAACGTAAGAAAAATGGTAACGACAAACGATTTTACAGGAAACCGATGACCTAACAATTGTTGCGTTACGACGTTTTCTTCCGATTTTACAGGAAACCGGGATTTTTGATCTTACGCTTGAATGAACGCCCTTGCGTCACGTTTCTTACGTCTCTTACGAAAGTTGACTTGAAGTCAACTTTCGCAAGAGACGTAAGCGCAATCGTAACAAGCAACCAATGAGCGACAAGAGTTATGACGTAATGTGTATGTCCTTATAGTGAAATAAAGCCGGACAATAACATTTGTATGTATTTACTACTATAATTTTAGCCCACTTTACGATGTTGTACATACTTTACAAATGCACAGTAGTGTCAATATAGGCCTAATAATGTTCTAATCAGGGAGTTTACAACTCATATCAAAATCTAATACTCTTATTTATGGACGTGCAATAAACAATCAGCATCGGTAGAAACGTCACGAAAATGAACATTTGCAACAAGATAAGATATAGAAAGCCCCTTAGCAATATAATATTATTATGTAACTTTAAAAAAAAATTGTTTGCTTGATTTTGTATAATTTATATTGTTTTGTTAAATTTATTCTTATTATAGGCCTGTAAATAATGGGTATCTTACTGCGGTAGTACTATCTCATGCTCGATTAGAGTATGCCTGGGCCCATAGGCCGAGGCATAGCCTAGGGCCTAGGTGGTCTAATAATAATAGGAATCCCGAAATGATTTGCCTTTTTTTAATTTTGAAAACTATTTAAGGCTAGGCCTAAAGGGCCAGGATAATTCATTCATATTTTGATTCATACAATAATACATAGGCCTACTAGCCTAGGCTCCTTATAGGCTAGTTTGATTAGATTTTGGTCAAATCAATTCCTATTAGTACAGTATTAATTAAGTATTATTACTAATACTAGGGCCTAGCCTATCTACTAAAAATAATATGTTGGTGTGCTGCACTGACACTGATGCTGAGTTGCACTGACACTGATGCTGAGTAGCTACAGGTACAATAACATCATTCAACATTTCGCGCGAAAAATGATAAAACCCGCTCTAAAAAGAAACACCAATCAGAGATGTTGTTTCAAATACGTCATAAATCTGACCGACGTAAGAAAAAAATTTCAACTTTCGTAACAACACTAAAATCGACGTAAGCATACGACGTGTGTTTCACAGCTAAAATTTCAACTTTCGGGAGCAGCATAACTACAGATGTTTTTCTGCGGCCCGACACGATCTTGACTAACGTCAACGACGTCAATTTTTTCTCAACTTTCGTAAGAGACGTAAGAAACGTATAAAACGCAAGAATCGTTACAAAATTCGACTTCTTACGTCGACAGGAAACCAGCCTTTATTTGAATGTTGGCGGCCATCTTGAATTTGGTCCTTTAAATGTCTTTTGAAAAAATGGCAACATATTTTTTTTCATTCCTTATATTATCAAGATATGAAATAAAGTCAAAGTTTGCTTTTAACAAAAAATATACACGACATTCATATAAACGACATACCAGCCTACACTAGTAGGCCAAAATATTTTTTTTCGATCCAACTATTTAACAAAAAAATTGTAAAAATATATATTTTTAGGTGGACAATTATCTTGTCTTGTGTAATTAAGCCAGGAACGGTTTTGTTACAATTACAACTGCAACTAAATATTAACCATCATTCCATTTGTATTTGATTCAATTTTCTACAAAATTATTATTAATCACACATACAATATTTCGCAAACGTTTTACATCATGACCTTTCTTGTTGCATGGCAACACGAAAAACAATAACCTTCTTCCTTCGATCGTCGACCGTCTCGGTGGTGTCGTCGACGACGTCGAAAATGGCAAAAGTGGTACATCTTATGAATAGAAAAACTATAATAATAGAGCAGGTTTTTAAAAGAAATAGGTAATTAGTTTTATTTGGTTTTTTTTTAGATAGAGTAACCTAGGCCTCTAGGCCTAGTTAGGCCTAGTCTACTACTAGAGAGGTCCTCTACACAGCAGTAAGTAGGCCTAGCCTAGGCCGCCTATATAGGCCTAGATAGGCTAGGCCTAGACCTAGGCCTGTTTTGTTTTAGGCCTAGGCCCTAGGGAGTATGGTCGAAGCGGCCGCCAACCAAAGCGGCCGCCAGTTTAATATCGTCATTTGTATGGAACGCCATGTGCGCTTTAATCTTTGATTGTCGTTGTCAACGCCATGGCCTATGGCGAGTTGAGTTACAGCTGTGTGTATGGTCAAACCAATAAATATAAGCCAAATCATGTACTATCGAATCTTTATATTTCTATAATAATTAAGTTTGCCTGCGGATAAATCAATGTATATTTTATTTGTATTTTAATATTAATAACTAACTAAATATATTTACATTATATATTATCGAATCATTAATAATTTACGTTTGCATCATAATCTACATACTATTGAACCTCTATGTCTCATTTATTACGTACTATTTATTTATTTGTTTATTTTATCCTCTTGACCCGACGTTTCTTGAGCACTCTCCTATCGAATCTTTATACAGTATTGCATTAATAATTTACGTACGGTATTGGCGAATATTTATATCTCATTTACATACTATCGAATCTTTATACAGTATTGCATTAATAATTTACGTACGGTATTGCTGAATCCTTGTATCTCATAGAATCTTTTTACAGTATTGCAATAATAATTTACGTACGGTATTGCCGAATTATATCTCATTTACATACTATCGAATCTTTATACAGTACTGCATTAATAATTCATGTACGGTATTGCCGAATCTTTATATCTCATTTACATCAAATCTTTATACAGTATTGCAATAATAATTTACGTACGGTATTGCCGAATCTTTATATCTCATTTACATCAAATCTTTATACAGTATTGCATTAATAATTCATGTACGGTATTGCCGAATCTTTATATCTCATTTACATCGAATCTTTATACAGTATTGCAATAATAATTTACGTACGGTATTGCCGAATATTTATATCTAATTTACATCAAATCTTTATACAGTATTGCATTAATAATTCATGTACGGTATTGCCGAATCTTTATATCTCATTTACATCGAATCTTTATACAGTATTGCATTAATAATTTACGTACGGTATTGCCGAATATTTATATCTCATTTACATCGAATCTTTACAGTATTGCATTAATAATTTACGTACGGTATTGCCGAATATTTATATCTCATTTACATCGAATCTTTACAGTATTGCATTAATAATTTACGTACGGTATTGCCGAATCTTTATATCTCATTTACATCGAATCTTTATACAGTATTGCAATAATAAGTTACGTACGGTATTGTCGAATATTTATATCTCGTTTACACTGTACTATCGAATTTTGGTTTTTATTATTAGTAATAGGGTGTGTTATACATTTAAGTGTTATTCCATTGTAATACATTGTTTGTGTTTTCAATGAAGCAACGTGAAGACGAAAACGCGACCTTCTACAGCACTATTCCTGGCCGGCCGCCAGTCGAGTTATTGGCAGAAATTCACGTAATTAATTACCGTACCGTACAGGCACTTGCGTCTTATTTTAGTACAGGTATTTAAAACTAATTTTAAATTGATCAATATTTATATATCTGAAGGTATAAAACAATTTAGGATATTAAATAAATAAATTGATGTCATCATGTTATTGTAATTAAATTATGTTTGCGAACACGTACTACTAACAGTAGTTACTTTACTAATATATTAATATACAATAACAAATATATATATTTTGATTTGATATATTTTATTGAAAAAAATATATATATTATTCTTAATAATTGGCATATTATATATTATACAATAAAAACACCACAATGTTTTTTATTGACTTTATTAAACATATATATCATTTAGAACAGTTAAAGTAAGTAATCATCGATTCGCCATTTCGTTTAAAAGAAGGTATCACATTCAATCTGTCAAAAAAGAGAATATATTACATAATATTAATAATGTAAGTTGTTATTTACGTCCGAGGAAAAAAAAACCTGACGATCGAAACAATGACAATCAAAAATGACACAACAACGACAATCAAAGCGCACACGGCGTTCCATACAAATTACCGTTATTGAACTAGAGGCCGCTTTGGTTGGCGGCCGCTTCGACCGTAATCCGCGAGGCCCTTCCTACCTAGCCTAGCTAGGAGGCTAGTACCGTAATAATAATAGGCCTAACTAGGCGGGCCTAGCCTGTATAATAAGTAAGCCTAGCTAGGCCTACTATCTAGAGGCCTACCCTCTGTCTGGGCTTAAATTAATTCGAAGGGGTCAGTCTAGTCTAATAATTACCGAAAACAACCGAAAACAAACCGAAAACAAAATAAAAAAATCTAAATACCGAAAACAAATTTGTATAATATTTGAGGTATATTCAGAGCGTCATTTCGACGATCGAGCATTCTCTACTTTTACGGAGCGCCATTTATGCCTTTATTTACTTCCGAATTAGAAATAGTACTACGGTAACTGCTCCAGTGGACCAAATTTAGCACCGGTGGAGCACAGTGATATAAAATAGAAATAAGTCACTAATTTTAATATCTTTTCGTATGTAAATACACTGTGCTCAAGTGGACACAATTTGGCGCCAGTGAGGAGCACAGTGATATAAAATAGAAATAATTCACTGAATTTTAATATCTTTTCGTATGTTAATAACACTGTGCTCAAGTGGACCTAATTTGGAGCCATGGGAGCACAATGATATAAAATTAAAATAATCACTGAATTTTAATATCTTTTCGTATGTTAATACACTGTGCTCAAGTGGACCCAATTTGGAGCCAGGAGAGCACATTGATATAAAATAGAAATAAGTCAATGATTTTTAGTATCTTTTCGTATGTTAATACACTGTGCTCAAGTGGACCCAATTTGGAGGCAGGGGAGCACAGTGATATAAAATAGAAAAAAGTCACTGAATTTGAATATCTTTTCCTATGTTAATACACGGTGCTCAAGTGGACCCAATTTGGAGCCAGGGGAGCACAGTGATATAAAATAGAAAAAAGTCACTGAATTTTAATATCTTTTCGTATGTTAATAGTAATACACTGTGCTCAAGTGGACCCAATTTGGAGCCAGTGGAGCACAGTGATATAAAATAGAAAAAAGTCACTGAATTTTAATATCTTTTCGTATGTTAATACACTGTGCTCAAGTGAACCCAATTTGGAGCCAGTGGAGCACAGTGATATAAAATAGAAATAATTCACTGAATTTTAATATCTTTTTGTATGTTAATAACACTGTGCTCAAGTGGACCCAATTTGGAGCCATGGGAGCACAGTGATATAAAATAGAAATAAGTCACTGAATTTTAATATCTTTTCGTATGTTAATACACTGTGCTCAAGTGGACCTAATTTTGCACCAGTGGAGCACAGTGATATAAAATAGAAATAAGTCACTGAATTTTAATATCTTTTCGTATGTTAATACACTGTGCTCACGTGGACCCAATTTGGCGCGTGCGCCAGTGAGCACACAGTGATATAAAATAGAAAAAAGTTACTAAATTATAATATCTTTTCGTATTTCAATACACTGTGCTCAAGTGGACCCAATTTGTCACCAATGGGAGCACAGGGAAATGGTCACATACAAAAACATCGAGAAAAAATACTTCTGGAATTTAAAAATATTTCAAACTTGGTATATTTGTTCAATATTGGTTACTCCATCCGTAAACCAAAATCACGTCAGTGATTTTAATAACTTGCGTTTACTTAAGATACTACTTACGAAAAAACATACAATTCCGACACATATGTTAAACTCTAATAATGATTTTTACACAAAAAAAACGGTTAGGAATTCGATTTTTTCCCTGTAAATTGAGCAACTTAAATTAAAAATATACCAAGAAATATATATTGAAATCAAGGAGTATTTTTTTTTTACAAAAGAAATGTTCGTATGTTAATACACTGTGCTCCAGTGGATCCAATTTGGCGCCAGTGGAGCACAGGGAAATAGTCACAATCATACAAAAACATCGAGAAAAAATACTTCTGGATTTCAAAAATATTTCAAACTTGGTATATAAGTTCAATATCGGTTACTCCATCCGTAATGCAAAAGAAAAATTAGTTTCAAGCCATATCAGTGATTTTAGTAATTTTCGTTCGTTTAAAATGTATATTTATGATAGAATATAGAATTCCAACACATTTTTTAAACTTTAAATTTTGATCGTCATAAAATATTGTCCTACACATTTGAAATTTGGTAGTATACGTTCAATAGGTTACTACACGTTCAATATGTTACTACATAATTCATATTTTTAACTTTTTTTTTTTTTTCTTTTTTTTAATCGCTAAAGTTTAAAAAAATGTGTTGGAATTGTATGTTCTTTCTTAAGTATTTATCTTAGACAAACGCAAGTTATTAAAATCACTAATGTGGCTTGAAACTATTTTTTCTTTTGCATTACGGATGGAGTAACCGATATTGAACGTGTAGTAAACCAAGTTTGAAATATTTTTGAATTCGATAAATATTTTTTCTAGAAGTTTTTGTATGTGACTATTTCTCTGTGCTCCACTGGCGCCAAATTGGATCCACTGGAGCACAGTGTATTAACATACAAACATTTCTTTTGTAAAAAAAAAATACTCCTTGATTTCAATATATATTTTTGCTCAATTTACAGGGAAAAAATCGAATTCCTAACCGTTTTTTTGTTGTCAAAATCATTATTAGAGTTTAACATAATATGTGTCGGAATTGTATGTTTTTTCATAAGTATTATCTTAAGCGAATGCAAGTTATTAAAATCACTGATGTGGCTTGAAACTATTTTTTCTTTTGGTTTACGGATGGAGTAACCGATATTGAACATATATACCAAGTTTGAAATATTTTTAAATTCCAGAAGTATTTTTTCTCGATGTTTTTGTATGTGACTATTTCCCTGTGCTCCCATTGGTGCCAAATTGGGTCCACTTGAGCACAGTGTATTAACAGACGAAAAGATATTAAAATTTAGTGACTTTTTTCCATTTTATATTACTGTGCTCACTGGCGCGCGCGCGCCAAATTGGGTCCACGTAAGCACAGTGTATTAACATACGAAAAGATATTAAAATTCAGTGACTTATTTCTATTTTATATCACAGTGCTCCCCTGGCTCCAAATCGGGTCCACTTGAGCATAGTGTATATTAAATACGAAAAGATATTAAAATTCAGTGACTTTTTCCATTTTATATCACTGTGCTCCACTGGCGCCAAATTAGGTCCACTTGAGCACAGTGTATTAACATACGAAAATATATTAACATTCAATGACTTATTTCTATATTTTATATCACTGTGCTCTCCTTTCGCCAAATTGGGTCCACTTGAGCACAGTGTATTAACATACGAAATGATATTAAAATTCAGTGACTTTTTTCTATTTTATATCACTGTGCTCCACTGGCTCCAAATTGGGTCCACTTGAGCACAGTGTATTAACATACGAAAAGATATTAAAATTCAGTGACTTTTTTCTATTTTATATAACTGTGCTCCACTGGCTCCAAATTGGGTCCACTTGAGCACAGTGTATTAACATACGAAAAGATATTCAAATTCAGTGACTTATTTCTATTTTATATCACTGCGCTCCACTAGTGCTAAATTTGGTCCACTGGAGCAGCTACCGTAGTACTATTTCTAATTCGGAAGTAAATAAATGCATAAATGGCGCTCCGTAGAAGTAGAGAATGCTCGATCGTCGAAATGACGCTCTGAATATACCTCGCCCTCTATTGATGGGTGTTTCTAAAGCTAAGACCATACAGAGAGAGGGTAAGACCAGGTAGTAGTGTAAAATCTGAGACAACAATCAAACTGTTGTCTCAGGTAAAATACAACTCCCTGGTAAGACCATACAGAGAGAGAAAACTGCGCGCGCAAAAGCCAAGGAAGACCCTACGAAATGGTAGTGTGCACAAAATACAACTCAAAATCGTACAAATTCAATGAAATACACCGTAGACTACATTTACTTACAAAATCTATAAACACATTTCGTGTTTAGTCTTTTAAAAAACAAAGCATGATTTTACCTAACTTTGCATTTTCGTCCCCGGTTTTCGTCACTTAAGTTAATACTGAATTGATTAAGGAAAAAAACGTTATTTACTCGACTACGGTAATTTTACTGAATAGATTTTATTGAATCCTTTATCGTGAGCTTGTTTTAAGTATATACTTTATAGTCCCTAATATTATCAATATTCTTAAAAATATCATTTTTGTATTATTATCTTTGAAAATCTATAATTAAATTGATCATGATTAACCGGCCGATTAACCATAGTCAATTTACTTTCTATACTATGGATTAACGTATTCACAATTATTGTGAGGAGTAAATGCGTTGGTTTCTGGATCAAAAATCGAAAGACTAAAATTAAAATATTTTTATAGATTCTGTAAGTGTAAGTAAATGTTATCATAGATTGATTGTACGATTTTTAGTTGTATTTTGTGCACCCTACCATTTCGTAGGGTCTTCCTTGGCTTTTCCGCGCGCGGTATTCTCTCTGTTATGGTCTTTAGAAACACCCTTCAATAGAGGGCGACATTAAAAAAAATATTACACAAAATTTGTTTTCGGTATTTAGATTATTATATTTTGTTTTCGGTTTGTTTTTAGTTGTTTATGGTTGTTTTCGGGTGTTTTGTTGTTTAGGCCCTCTAGGCCCTAGAGAAGATTTTTTTTTAGTTTGTAGGGTAACGAGGGCCAGAGAGAGAGAGGCCCGAGGTCCTCAATTATTTAGCATATAGGCTAGGCCTAGGCCTATTTACGTTCATGTGAGGACCAATCACAACGCAGTTGACATCTGTTCCCTTACGGCAAGTCTAGGCTAGGCTTAGGCCTACTAGGCCTAATCTATCTATTACTAACCAGGCTAACCTGACAAAATATTAATAATATTAGGCCTAGGACTACACTAAAAAATCAGTGTCATTTTTTATTTTTTATCAGAACTGCCGAAGTAAAACGAGACGAAGAATTTATAGCTGTGGGTAAAATACAAGCATGGTTCAGGGCTGTTAGAGTCCGAGCATATTTAAAGTTTTTACACCATTGTGCAACAAAAATCCAAAAAGTATGGCGAGGTTATTTGGGACGTTCTCTATTCAGAGTACTGATTAAAGAATTAATGGTGGTGATGAGATTACATTATTATAATGTAATGGCTGTACAGGTATGTAAATTTTGTTCGGTCTTATATTGTGACGTTGTTGTTATTAATATTTTTATTATTAAGTATTCCAAAGTCAAAAACTATTTTTTTTTTTAGATTCAGAAAATTTGGAGAGGTTATTACACAAGAAAATATATTCATAATTACTACAGTCGAAAAAAATATCTAGAAGGACTTGTTGTTAAAAATGAATTTGTTAGGTAAGTTTGATTGAACCAAAATATGCAGATTATCTAATTTACATATTTTACTGAGCCACCTTACGGTATTCGATTGTGGACAAAAAAAAATGTTCCTAAAACATACTAGCTTTCTAATCCTCATTGCAGTTCATTTATAGATTTTAATCTGTTTTCTCCATGATTTTTAACAATTAAAATCAAATCACAGGCAACAATTGCAGGAGTACAGTGAGCTAAAGGCAGTAGAAGCTGAAAGAGAACTACAGCAAAAGATAAAGGAGAGATTAGAGGCAGAAGCACAGAAGAAACATTACTTGTTAAGTACTGAAGTGGTAAGA
This sequence comes from Antedon mediterranea, assembly GCF_964355755.1. Taxonomy (NCBI): domain Eukaryota; kingdom Metazoa; phylum Echinodermata; class Crinoidea; order Comatulida; family Antedonidae; genus Antedon; species Antedon mediterranea. The sequence continues at coordinate 8,169,756 of NC_092679.1, read as the reverse complement.
GAGAACAATAATAATATTATAATATGAATTTAGATTAGGAATCTTGATTACATGACATTTATATGTAATCTACTTTCAAACTTATTACAATACAGGATAGTATTTTTTTTCCTGATATTTTAGGTTCCAGGAATCTATAATTCACCTTTTCAGCCATACCCAGATGAAATGGAGCTCTTATTAAGACGTGTAAAGCCTAGACCACCTGTAGGTCCTAGACCTAAAAGAGATAACATATGTGGAAAAACCATTACAACAAGGCTGCCAATACCGCATACAACCCCACTTCCACCAATAGGTCAGAAACAACAGGTGAGACTATTAAACTTTATTCTGTCGAAAAACAAAACTACAATTTCCATAATTCTGTTAAAACATATTCTATTCATTCATGCTCACTAATACAGGGACCATTTCGTGCACCAGAAGAAGTAATAAAGCAACGTTACAAACTATTACAACCAACACTAAGGGTTGCAACATCTTTTACATCTGTTGAACAAGCAAGAGAAGCAATGAAAATGAAGGAATGGGTCATGAGAGTTAATGATAATATGTAAGTAAAGTGAATCATTTACAGAAACACAATTATTTATAGTTTATTATTATCTATTGTTTTATTTTATTATTATAGTACAGTTTTACTGTTAGTAGTATACGATGACTGAATCTGACTGTGATAGTAGTAGTTGATAATGAAATTTCCAGATCTGTTAGTTCTAGTGAAAGGTGTCGAGAATGATTTATTGTGTCTAAGGTTATATTTATGTTTGACTTGGTGGAAAAAGGTGATTCAGCCGGTGCTCTCCAGACTTCAGTTTTGTGAAGATGTAATGGACAATTTTGCTATACTATGCATACTACTGATACCAATAATATTCATTGCAGATTTTTACCATGCACTAAGAGGCACAGGGACTATGAACCTCTTTTACACACAACATCAGCTTATGGACATTTACTTTATGGGACAAAATTCTACAGACATACAGATGAAACAAAGAATATTACAACAGAGGTATTTTTTTTTTCTAAATAAATAAAATCTTTAAATCACTTTTTGCAGAAGCTTTTTGTAACTTGATCTTTGTTTGTATCTTGCAGAGATTTCAACCTGTTGTCTCACCAATACCAGTTTTTGAGAAGTTAAACGATAATTATTCTAAAGGCACGGAAACTGTACCATAATTTATACATTAAGCCTAGATTAGATTGCTTAATGAGAATAATTTAAAGTACTACAATGTTGGTTCAAGTTTGTATATTTCATGATTTACCGAATTAGAAATTGACTACCACCAAGTATTGACTTAAATGCTACTATAATGTGACATTTTCAATTGTAAATATAGTACAATAGTCTAGTAGTAGAGTTATTATAAAGATGAGGCAATTTCAAACTGAATTAAAAAATTGGCTCAGGCCGTATAAAGTAATTCCTTACCTGAATTCTAGAGTGCTTTACTAGGTGCATTCCAAGTTAAAAGATAATATTTAAAAAAGGGGATAAAGATTTTGATTTGTTTGACTTTCACATATGATCTTGCTTCACCATGCTGTGAGACTTGCCCAATAGTTTACCCTTGCCCAATAGTTTACCCTTTATGTAAAAATACATAATTTTATACCCAAGATTTGCCCACATTTTAACCCTGTCAATGGTTTTATTACTCTAGTCATCAGATTTTTTGAAAATGCGAAGATGATTCTTTGTGATGCTGATTTCTTTTCTCTTTTATAATAAAAAATTAAATACACAACTACTTTGCTTGATAGAAAATATTATTATTAAAACAGATGACAGTTGATCCAATTTCTTTTCAGGTTATAAAAATCATACTTTTTAGTACTGATAATCTGGATTTAAAATCACCAAATCTTTTTACGTTCTGATTATTTAATATTTGACATAATTGAATTGTTTTTTTTAAATACACTAAGTAAAGAATAACTGGAAAAATATCTATTATAATACATAAATTTATGCTGCTTCCAATACAGTTTATTTTGTATATACTTCACGGCAAGGATAATATATTTGGTAATAGTTTTAATAAGTATACAGTACATCCAGCAATCTGTCACATTTGGAATTGTATTATTATATAAAAAGATATTATTTATTTTGTTGTTCTTTAAGAACTTGTTCATGACTTTTTACAATAAGCTCAACAACAGAAGGATCGGCCAAAGTGCTAATATCACCAAGCTCGTCTGATTGGTTAGCACAGACTTTGCGTAAAATCCTACGCATAATCTTTCCAGACCTTGTTTTTGGCAATCCTGGAGTAATCTAAAACAAAAATTTATATCGGTAATATATAAGATTTACAAAATATCATTCCCTCGGGGATGTCAAATCTTATATCTAACCTCTAAGCAGGCAATATCTGTAAATATACAGTATTACTATTGGCTTCTTTTGAAGCTTTCATTTACATATTCATAGTAGTATAAATTCTTTCTAACCTGAATATAATCAGGAACTGCATAAGATGCGATTTGTTTCTTTACACCTGCCTTTAATTCAGCAACAATCTCAGTGTGTGATTGAGTTACATCATCCCTCAAAATAACATAAGCATACACTCCTAATATTAAACACAATTATATCATTTACTTAGTATCATGATTCCTCAATAAACTACTGTATATACATAATGTATAACTTTAAAGCTAAAGGGTAGCATCTTACATACCTTCACCTTTGATTTCATGTGGAAAGCCTACAACAGCAGTTTCAGCTACAGCAGGATGTTCATCCTATCAACAACAATATATGTTACTGTTGAATGACACAAATTTAGCATTGTGAGCACAAGCTGCTCTTCTAGTTGACTAAATAGTTTACATACAATGTTTGCTTTAAAAGAAAGAAAATATATGTATGTAATTCAAACATTAAAAATAATTTAAAAAAATTACCATTGCATCTTCAACCTCTGCTGTTCCTAATCTGTGTCCACTAATATTGATGACATCATCTACACGACCAGTAATGTGATAGAAACCATTCTCATCGCGAGTAGCACCATCACCAGAAAAATAATAACCTGAAATATATAGTAATTGGGAGATTGAATTATGATGAAAATACAGCACAATATACAGAGTATAGACTTGAGCTGTCTGTAGCATAAACATTTACATTATCAATTATTTTTACTAAAATATATACATTTAATTTCATCCTTTCGGATCTTAAATAAATACGTGGTTCTTTATTTAATTTAAAACGTGGTTCCCTCTTGAACACAGGAAAACAGAGTTTCCAATCACAAAGTCATGGATCATGTTGTGTTGCGCATACGTTGTTGGATTGCGTCAAAGTGGGAAAAACCCAAGCTAAGTACTTGCTTACCTGAATATGGTGAAAGGTAAACTTTGTGTCAAAGTGGGAAGCAAGCTAAGTACTTGCTTACCTGGATATGATGAAAAGTAAACTTTGTGTCAAAGTGGGAAGCAAGCTAAGTACTTGCTTACCTGGATATGGTGAAAAGTAAACTTCTTGAAATCGTTGATGATTTCCATAAATTGTCCTAGCCATTCCAGGCCAAGGCCTACGAATGCAAAGAGCCCCACTAACAGCATTGCCATTTATTTCTTTTGACTGAAACATCAAGATACAGCAGATAAGATCATTTTTTAAATAAAATAAAGACAATTTAGTACATTTGAATAAAATTAGTGTTGAGATAAGAACAATTTGATGATCTGTATACCTTTTCATCCACTAAAACAGGCTCGATACCAAAGAATGGTCGCATGGGTCCAGTATAAATCTTGGCACCCGGTTCTGAGGGCCTTGGTGCGATACAAATACCACCAGTTTCTATTAAGAAAGGGCATTCTTTTTAACAATATAATAATGTCAATATCATGGTAAAGGTAATTGAAGTAATGTCAGCAACAAATGATAACATAAATACAGCTTAATGTTGTTACCTGTCTGCCACCATGTATCAACTAATGAGCATCTTCCTTCACCTACAATATCATGATACCATTCCCAAGCTTCATGATTCAATGGTTCACCAACTACAACAAATACAAAATAGAGTAAAATTGTTGAACATGACATGTCACATACTGTTACTAAACATTCCACTGATTTATACATACCACATCCTAAAGTCCTTAAAGTAGATCTATCATATTTTGTGACATAATCATTTCCTGATTTTAGTAATAACCTTAAAGCAGTTGGAGCAACATATATCTGATTAAGCTTTAATCTTTCAACCATCTCCCAGTACCGTCCTAAAAAAATAATATGAAAAAGAAAATTCAATTTTTGTTGAGATCATCATTTTCGTAAAAGTCTTAATCATAAGTAAGATTATTTATATGTGGTTCACATTAACTGCGAAGTTTCTCAAATCTAATTTATTGATATCACATACCTGGATCTGGATAAGTAGGTACACTCTCAAATAGAACTGTTGTAGCTCCATTGGCTAGAGGTCCATATACTACATAGCTATGTCCTGTTATCCAACCTATATCAGCAACACAAGCATATACATCACCAGGTTGATAGTCAAATATTGTCTAGTAAATACAAACATTTACAAACTGATCGTATTATTTTATTGTCTGTGGGATTGGGTAAATTTTCTTCTTATAATAAATAATAAATATATCTGAATAAACGAAATAAAATAGACTTATTACAAAGCTATAATAGAATACATTATTCAACTATGGATATTAATAACTTGCTTTATTTTGATAATTACCTGATGTGTTAAAGATGTGTAAAGTAAATAACCAGCTTGAGTATGTGCCAGGCCCTTGGGGGCGCCTGTTGAACCCGACGTATATAACATGAACAAGAGATCTTCACTTGACATGACCTCTGGCGTACATTCCGTTGACTCCGAAGACATTGCCTGTATAGTTAAAATATTTTATATCAAAACTCTTTTAACTAAAAATGTTCTGTACAGACATTGCATTGCTTTATAAATGTTTAATCAATTTTGCTGACCTCTTCAAGTGAAATATCAATGCTACTCATAGGGACATCTTCAGCGCCAGTCCTTTTGCTTACAAAAACCCTTTTTACAGTTGGACATTTATCAACAGCCTCATCTACTGTTCGTTTTAGTTCAATAATTTTACCACCTCTTACTCCTTGATCTGTTGTTATTACTGTTTCTGCTCCAGCTATGAAATGTGAATTAAAGCTTGGTTAGGGTTGTTAGGTGAAGTTTAAAGAGCCTACAATTTGTTTATATTTATTATGTCAAAGCAATCATCAACAAGATATAAACATCAAAGATAACTGTAATACTTGCTAGTGTTACTGAAAGAATTTTCACTGATCTCTGTGGGTGATTTCTTATACTATACAATTCGTGCTACTAACTTATTATACGCTTGAATAAAATCTTCATTTTTTAAAACACATAGGGTGCAAATAACAAAGAATTCAGGATAGAAATATTAGTTTGATTAAACCTAATAAGTGTTTAATTTAGTGTAGCCAGATCAAAATGTCAGTCAAAGGGAATTTTGGTACAAGAATTATAAATCGGTAAATTTATAACAATCAAAAATGATAAACTCTTTTTATAAAACAGTACTTGAAATACCTTTCACATTGTTGAATATTTTGCTATCATGTTACATTATTTTTATGAACCAAGAGTACAGTGGGTCTAAAAAAACACAACTGAGTCAAACAATTATGTTTCAGGGTTCAACAAATTCACTAAAATATGGATGAGTTTTCCTAAATCAACAATAAACTAAAAAGTTACACCCATGACTCACACACACTGCTGTTGTGTAATAATTTTCACAAACAAAGTAAATCATAAGGAGAATGGGGTTTTATATTTATGTATACTTACCATCTCTTATTCGACTACCTAGAGCTTCAGCACTAAAGCCAGCAAATACAACACTAACATTAAGAAAAATACATTAATTTTTATATCATTTTGGCATGGTGCAAGTTGCATGGTCATATCACATCTTATCATATGTAAAATGAATGTCATCTTAATTAATATAAACTCCAATCTTTACATTATATTTTTACATTAACTAATAACAGTAGTTTGAGTAAGTATCAGCAGTAAATTGGCAGTGGTTACCTATGAATAGCCCCAATCCTAGTACAAGCCAACATTGCAGCAACTGCATGTGGTGATACAGGCATGTAAATGGTTACTCTGTCTCCCTTCTTTACATCATTCCTCTTCAGCATATTACCCATCTGATTTGTCATATTGTAAAGTTCTCTAGAAAAGTATGTAAAAGCATGTTCGTTAAATTTAACTTTAACGAACTTAAAATTGAATTTAAAATTGATCACTCAAGTCAAAGGCTTGATATTTTTTTCACATTAACAAAATAACTGAAATAAAAATCTGCATACTTATAAGAAACCAGTTGTTGATCTCCAGGTTCATCCTTCTCCCAAATGAGAGCAGTCTTTTCAGGATTTACATTTTTATGCCGATCAACACAATTTACTAGAATAAAAGGTTTTAAAATGTAACTGGATTTAATTAGTCACTATGACGAATTATAGGTTATATGCATTGATAAAGATAATTGATTTTATTTTTTAATTATTTATAATACTGTATACGAAAGATAGGGTCTTGGTATAGCGCAAAGACAATAGCCGGTATCACTGCACATCGAGTCACTTGAATAAAAACAACCCTATCAAAGATCCCTCCGCGTATATGTCATAAACCACCCTTGTTACATAATAATAAAGACATTTAAGTTTCTCTAGATTTCATTATAAATCAGGCATATAATTAATTTAAACACTAAGAAAAAACATTTAACAAACAATATGGATATTTAAAAAAAATGGTCTTTTGTTTCGTTTTCCAAAGTGAGATCTCGGTACCTTGAGTGCTATAGATGGTGTCACAGACCACCGAGCCAGATATACACCTGAATAAAAGTTGAAGAAAGATTCCTCCGTGTATTTACTATGCAGTAACCATTTTGGTGCAGATAGAATATTACATACCGCAATAAATTATAATTTTTTACTATGATGACATCTTTAAAAATTTTAAAAAAAATGATGCACTGTCAAACTATACACTTTTAACTTTAATATAAAATTATAATTTATATATATAGAATTTTAAGGAAGAAATTTAATGTTAAGTTTGTTATTTCGGCCTAAGAAAATGTCATAATTTGTCAAATTAATTTAAAAAAAAATTTAATATGCAAGTAATGATGACTTAATTTCATAATAAATCATACATGATAGTGATACATACACTTTAAGAAAATGAAATGCAAAATAGGGATTCCCGAGCATCTATCTATATTAATTTTAAAATTTAGCATATTTTCACCATATTGTTAACTTACACGTGCGTAGCCTGTCAGTTTCAGTTTATTTATCGAACACAAAAAATAAAACAGGTGATAAAATAAGAAGCATTGTGAACGAAAGGAAGACCAAGAAGAGCATAGCTCGTAACAGATGGTCACCTAAGAAAAAAATATATATATAAAAAGTAACAAATAAATAAGACAAAAATATAATAAGTTAAAAAAAATATATATATATATAAAAACTGAATAAATATGAATACACATATGTACATTAAAGGTTCTATAAAAGTATACATGCATATAACAACAACAAAAAACGTATCACATATGTACACATATTTATAAATAAAGTGAGAAAAAAACAAACAAACATAGGCAAAAATCAACAATAATATCAAATGGTATTTCTCTTATAGGTAAAAAATAATTATGTGCTTAAACTAAATATGTAGATAAAAGATACTCTTTGAATTTAATTTTAAAGGAATATAAAGAACTGCAATTGCGAATATCTTGGGCAATTTTATTCCATATTTTCGGACCCTGTCCTCTGATAGAAGACCTAGCGAGACAGTCAGTAACAAAAAAGTGAGGTCTATACAAATTAGATGATCTAGTTTCATATGAATGAAAACAATGTGATTTAATTAAAATAATTAGAAAAGATGTCAGGAAGTAAGTTATTGTGGAATTTATACATGAAAATTGCAATTTGAAGCTTGTGGATATCAAAAACTGTAAGACTGTTTAATTTATGGAATAAAGGAAATGAAGGAGCAAGGTAATGCGAGTTTGTACAAAAACGCATAATTTTTTCTGTTTGATGTGAACTGAAAGCAGGTGGCAGTTATTAGAATCAGCCCATATAATATTGGAAAATTGAATATGTGGTAAAACAAGATTTTGATAAAGTATAAATAAGGTTTCAGTTGTTAGTGTCAATTTTAGTCGGATTGGTGACAATACATGTTATGTTTTTCCATGTTAATGTGTCATCTATTAATATACCTAAAAATTTAGTTGTTGAAACTTTGGAAAAAGGAATATTATCAATATATATATATTATCAACATTAAGGTAAGTGCGGTTACAATGTTTATTTTTAAATAGCATGTATGTGGTTTTATCCAAGTTGAGAAACAGAATATTAGCTTTTAGCCAGGTTGATACCTTTGTCATTTCAAAATTTACTGTGCGAATGAGATGTGTAATGTTACAGTGTGATGCTAATAAATGTGTATCATCAGCGTAAATGATAAATGAAAAGAAGTTGCTAGAATGTATAATATCATTTAAATATAAAATGAACAACAAGGGACCCAAAATCGACCCTTGAGGCACACCGCATTCAATATTCCGATTTGACGATTTCTGACCATTGTAAATAACAAATTGTGTTCTGTTTGTAATATAATTCCTGAACCACTCGAAGGCGATCCCACGAACCCTGTAATGTTTTAGTTTTAGTAAAAGTATTTCGTGGTCTATTGTGTCGAAAGCCTTCGAGAGGTCGAGGAAAATTCCAAGAGTATGGCATTTTTTGTCTAACTCGGTCACAATTTTATTATAGGCTTCAAGTATCGCCATGTATGAGGAATGTTTTGCTCTAAAACCAAATTATGAATTGTGTAATAAATTAAAACGAGAAATAAAATGATATAGTCTTGTGTGGACAATTTTTTCAAATAGTTTTGAAAAGACGGGAAGAACTGATATTGGTCTGTAATTACACGACAGATTTTGATCACCCTTTTTAAAAATTGGGACAACTTTAGCTATTTTCAATTGTGTAGGTACAGTGCCGGATGTTAAAGACAAATTAAAAATATGAGCAAGGGGGGAGGCAACTTGCGCAATTACTGCTTTGATAGCATCAGGTTTTAAGTCATCATGACCACAACTGGTACCAGATTTTAATGATTGACATAGTTCAATTACTTCATTAGAATTTGTGGGGGTAAAATATAATGAATTTATTGGTGAAATAACATTATTAAGAAAAAACATAAAATCCTTGTTAGATGATTGCATTTTAGAGGCCAGATTAGATCCAATATTAACAAAATAAGAATTAAAATGGTCAGAAATTGTACATGGATGGGATATAGAAGAATTATTTATTTTGAATGTTCCAGGAAGAGTATGAGTTTTATGACGACCTAAGATAGTGTTAAGAATGTTCCAAGTTTGTTTAGAATTGTTTTTACAATTTTCAAGTTTTTCGGAATAATATTGTCTTTTGGAGACTCTAATTAAGGTAGTAAGTACATTCCGATAATTATGGTATTTTTGTTTGTTTAGATCTGTGGGATTGTTCATATACTTTTTGTGGAGTTTTTGTTTTCGATTTATAGATTTTATCACAGCAGAAGATATCCACGGCTTCTTAGAAATACGAGGTCGCCTACGGCCAGAAAGAGATCGAGATTTTACAATAGGAAAATGAAAATTGTAAATCTCACTGAATTTTTTGATAAATACATCATGCATCCTGACATAAATTATAGTTTAAAACAAAAGACCAATCTGTTTCAGATACATTATTATAAAAAGCGTTTAGCCGGTTTTGGTTAAACAACCGGTGCATTTGGGGGCGGTTATTTGGATTTGAAGAAATTTGAACTGACCTAGTAATTTAATCTATTAACTTGAGAAGTTACAGTGATGTTAGCGTTGTTGACGGCGTTAAGTACTAAGTCCCGGTCAGGCATCTTGACAAACTTTGCAATTATAGGATGAGCAGCTGAGTGTTTAGCCTTTGATGGAAGTCTGTGTACGTTCACAAATTGTATATTATCAGAATGTGCGATATTCGACTGCGATAATATACCTCGCAAGGTCTGTTCAGCATCTTCCTTACCAGCTGCCATTGGTATGTTAAAAAACAAAAGGTTTAGTTTTTTACTGTACAGCTCCGTTGTAAGCCTAGCACGTTCTAACTCACTGATTTTGCTGTTAAGTTCTTCTTTTAGCTTAGGTATGATATCATCCTTTATCTTGATCACGTCCTGTTGGGTAAACTTCACGGCGCGTTCCAACTCAATAAAATCTGTTCTTAAAGACTTAACTTCAGAGTTTACATCAGTAATTAGCTTCGAAAGACTATCAAATCTACTATTCATGTCCAAGTCCAATTTGGTAATGAGAGCATGGAGCTTGGCCATATCAGTTGTTAGCCATGGCTAATCCGCCTGTATGCAAATTGAGTAGCAAGCTAGGTATGCGTATCCTGTACTTACGAAAACAATGGTAGTCAGATAGGCTACGTATAATAGCGTATATCAAAATTAGTTAAAGATAAAATATAAACGGAAAATACATACAACTAGACGTCTATGAATACAAATCAGTTCTTGCCTTAACGATGGAACGGGTATACAAATATTTGGTAGAACAAAAATAAGAAGATTGGTGAGACATTCTCAGATCTCTCAAACACGTCCTCACTCAATGAAAGCCATAAAGCATATCAACTTGTCACTTTTGACGTGCTCGTATAACGCAATTTCGAGTTGAAAAGTGAATCAAATATGATGATATTATTAAGGTTGTAAAACAGAAATCGGACAAAAAGAGTGCGTATTAACGTTTAACGTGCAGTGCTCGTGCCAAAATCTGCGCAGTCATGGAAATTTTTTAAATGTTTAAAATTGCCTGAAACGTACTCTAATTTCATCGAAATAAATTTTGACAATTTTGAAAATTGTAAGCGTGCGTATGTATTGTAACGCATGCGTTACTGTATGCGCTACGCACATAATAGTATTGCCATATATGAAATATGACCTGAAATTTATAAGTACCAAATTTGGTTAAATTATGATTCATGCTTGTGAAGATATGATTACAAACGTGATTCGTTAAATTGATTGCGCACCGTGAAAACATAACCACATCGATTCCTGGCCATGAGGAATATAGTCTGAAAAATTGACTTAGCTAGATGAAACTGATATCAAGATAATTCATGGGCAAATTTGTGATAAGGAAAGAATAAATAAAGATTCTGACAAAATCAATAAGGTTATATGCATGATAATGCATACAATAAACTAAAAAGAGCAAACATTTCAAAATAGAAAGAGATGATTTTTTGATTAATTTTATAATAACTCAAATTTGAAATGTTTAATATATTTAAAAATGTAAATTAACTATAGGCGTCTTCAAATTTGAATTCTAAGCCATTATTAAAAAAAAATATTTGCGATAGCTCTCCACACCCATCCCGTAGGAGGTATGATAATAAATATTCCTTTCACACGTCTGTCTTTGGTTGACCTTCATTACTACCAATTGACGTCAGACAGGTTTTTGTTTAAAGCACCAACAATTAACCCCACCCCTTTCAACAAACAATAGCAAACAACGTCAATTCACAATCATGCTCAATCTTTTACAAATACAAGAATTTCCTTGCCAACAAGTTAGGAATATAATAAATAATATTTTAGATTGTTCCACTATTGATAGTATGATAAAAGTTTACAGTTAATCTGCAAAACTCATGAGTCATACAAAGCTTTCAGATTTTTAAACAATTTACACATAATTCTGTTAGCTGAAAGTAAATTGTAATAATGGAATAGTCCATCAACCTGGAACAGTCCAAACAACAATAAAAATTGAACTGAACTAAATACTTTTACTTTGTTTCATTCCCATGAAATGTAACACAGACGTTGTTGAGCTGCTGAATCCGTGTTTACCCAATGGATTCTAGGTAAGTACAAAATAGTAATACTGATTAATAATGGACACACTTATTCTTACTTGACAGGATTAGGTGGTGTGGTCTATTCATTCCATTTAGTGTCATTTTGAGTCCTACTAAACACCAAACGGAACCAAATGTTTTGTTAGTTTTTGTTGATAAATTCATCGTTTTTAACATAAATTTGGAAGATTTTTGCTATAAAAATTTGGTTTTCATAATAATTAACAATTATCTAATCTTGTTTGGTAGGTATTTGCAACATTCTCAGTGTTGTTTGTTTTCGTTTGGTTGCGTTTGGTGTTTAGTAGGACCGGTCATTTTGGTGAAACGGTTCATTTCATTTATTTAGGAACATTTGCATACTCTACTTTGGAATAATAACTTTCATTCAATAAGTTTTAGAATAAATTGTGACTTTAGGAAATGAATTGTTCATATTATAAATAATAGTCATTAGACATTTATATAGAATTCATTTAGTTATACTACAGGGGATGTTAAAATAATAAATATACCATATATGAATTATTCCTTTCCCTCTTGTCATTCTGTTAAGTATTTATTATTACTGAAAACTACAAAAAAATAATTCAATACATACAAAAAATAGATTATTATTACACAATTACATTTTTAAAAACTTTAAAATGTAATTCAATAAATACCTGAGACATTTAATTGTCCTCCAAGAAACCAGGTCGCCTTTCCTTTATTCATATCACAGTCCATAACTTGATCAAAGTCCTTTTCCCACTTTAGCCTGGATTTAGCCATAGTACCCCAGAAAATGTCGGGCTCCTTCAGGGAAAACTCGTAGAGATCCCGGTGACTCTTGAAGTCATAGCCTAGCATTTCGAATGAATCTAATTCTGGAATCTCAGTCGAGCAAATGTTTTTTCGATGGCGATTTGAGGATATAGAAATGCATCTTTTAAATATGAGTGGTTTACTGTAATTATTTTGTAAACAGTTGCTTAAAAAACGTTGATAAATCATTGCTCGCATTATGATCGCAGAAGCCATCTTGTTGCTGCTTTTGATTTGTTTTTGTCACGTGCAAGCTCAGTCAAGCGTGAGGGTGACTGTACTGTCAAAGTGATTGTGGCATGCAGCAGGAGGGAGAATCACCATCCGAAATATAAATCCAAATAAAAGGCAAATTACTGAATGAGAACGCTGTGGGTATCAGTGGCTAGATCTTTATTATGCCTAATATTACAGTATAACCAAAGTTAAAGATAAAACATGTTTATAATAGGGTCCATCTACTGTGTTAGCGCCGTATGATGTCAGGAGTACACACCTCATCTGAATGTGTCTTCTTTATGTGTCTATCTAACGAACGTAAACACCTAAATATTTTCATTAAAATTCAAGCTTAATATTCATAATAAAACATTACATAGTATTAGAAAACAATTAAATAGACTAAGTGATAAAATGAATGGGACATCAAAACTCACTATAGGCAGTGGCAAGGGTTACAGACTATAGTCAATGTCAACTAAAAATAAAATAGCATAATGCTTGGAATGATTGTGTTGACTGTAAATGATCATCTGTCTCTTCCTTTTTTCGAAAGAGGAATCTTCAGGAATCAATCCTAGTGGCGGTGAAATCCTCACGTATAGAGATAATCAAAACTTGTTTGCAAAACTAGGCAATGGAAAATATAGTGTTCCTTTTTATAATAACAGTAGTTATATTTCCTTACAGATTTGGAAATATAGGAGAAAATGTGACACAAGAAACTTCTACTTAAACTTTACCATGGAAAACGAAAATTACAATATTAATTATTTGTCGACATTAGGACAGGACCAACCGTATACGCATGAACCCTTCTCCACAGAAAGCTATAATCAATCTACTTATGGAATGATACAAGGTCCTTCACTGGAGTCTCATATTACTATCAATAACCATTCAGATATTGACCAATTCGATAAAATGTGTAACTCAAATAGCTGGCCTACAGACAAACCTGCTGCGTCTTCTGATGAAGAATCTGCTAAAAAGAGACAACCAACAACAAAAAAACATATCGCACAGCAGCCTATCATGAATTGTAAAGTCTGTGACAAAGAATTTTCACAGAAAATAAGTTTAGCAAACCATGAGCGTTCTCATGGAGTTAAAAACCCTCACGTGTGTGTGTTCTGCGGTGACAGATTTAAGTACAAGACCAACTTGACACGTCATCAACGGAAACATGCGAGAGAGATGCATATTTGTCGGTATTGTCAAGTGACGTTGAGTAGTGATTACGATTTGGTCCAACATGAAAAAGCACATAGACTGACAATTAAAAAACAATTAAAGTGTTAATATTATGTGAAATGCATCAATTTAGAAACCTAGCATATATTATGAGATGCACTTAATATTATTTTGCACAAAAACACAACAATAGGTCTAATGAAACTTGCAATGTAGGCCTAGTATGTTGTAAATAAGTGATGTAGAATTTTGGAAGATGGTATTTATTTAGACATATTTGTGCTATACGAAACTATACATCATAGTTTACATTACTGTATTGCAGGTTGCTTCTATCATTATTTAATTTATTTAACAACAAAAATGTTCGTGTCTTCATATCATTTTGTTGTATACGATACACACGGAGAGATGAAATTGCATATTCCATTTTATACAACACCTTAATAAATTCCTGTCATTTGTTTGTGGGTCACATGGCGTGCAATAGCACGCACTATTGAACGGTCGTTCAAGTACAATCTTTTCGCGTTGGAAAATATATAGACTATTGCTTTTGAAATACAACAGAGCCACATATTTTGTACTTCCGCCGCGAAGATTGAATTGTATGGCAGACTGGTTTCGCGATGGAAGTACATTTTTTAGAGAGTATGTACTAATTTAGTACAAAAAGGCATTTAAATTAGGTTTAGATCGTTTGTATGATTAATTAATGGGAAATCTCTACAAGACGTGGACTCGTAAACATTCATTATTTTATAATATCAACTGTAAATGTTTCTTAAGATGACATACTGAACCCCAAAATTGTATAGGATTCATTTTTAACATACTTTGATTTGTTTTTCTACGATTTGAGGCTAAGTTAAGCAGTTTGATGTTTTTAACTTTTTCCATGAACAAGGCCATATACATGGCTGCAGTCGCGTGCGCATATTTGAGTTAGTGTTAACCGACTGACCGGCACTGACCAACCGACCTAGAGTCGCGTTTCCACGCGTTCGAATCCCATGTTGATCGGAAAGTCAATTGAAGCACCGTGGTGGTGGAAGAAGTTAAAGCTATGCGAGCTTCTGTGTTTGGGTTTAACTTTCCTTCACACATCACGAAACATCAAGGTATCTAATGTCGTGGAACTGACCCCACGGCTGGGCTTTGGGAGGCAGGGGAGCACACCATACCATTTTTCTACTGTGACTACTACAACTACTTCTAAATAACAATAACATGCAGTGAGTATGCTGTTGCACTACAACTACTTCTAACTAAAAGTCGTTATCTGAAAAATTTTGATTTAATTTTAGTCGTTGGAACATAAAAATTGTGTGACGATAAAGAGGGCGTCCTCCAGAACGCCAAACTATATAGCTTCTATTTATCTTTATTATTATTTAATTTATTATACAAAAAAAAAAAAAAATGTTCGTGTCTATCATTTGTTGTTTACGATACACAGGCCAAGATATGAAATTGTATATTCCAATATATCAATTGTAAATGTATCTGAAGATGACATGCGCCGCCTTACGACTAACGAACCCTGTATTGGATTCGTCCACGAAATTATTCTTCAGTGGTATACTTGATCTCTTCTGGGAATAAGGGTAAGGAAAACACAAGGTTAAACTATTAGTTACATGTATTGAATGAGAATTTAAACAATACATAGGCCTAATGCGTGTAGTCTTCGAGGTATGCAAATCATGAAAGGTATACTATTTGCTCATCAAAACAACAACCCTCATAACAGTCACGTTTAATACAACAAACTTGGTTCAAGTAGATAAATAATATGATTGATTGATTGTTTGTAGTTTATTTCCATTGACCAATTTCTCGTTGGTGATATACTTATTGATTGATTAAATTTAGTCGCCTTGGAAGGGAATATTATTTAGTGATATTTTTTCATGAAACATATTATTTCAAAAACACCAGCTTATTAAATTTATGTGTAGTGCCTGCAATTCACTATCAAAGACATTTAATTTTCATTGCCGTTTTAGGCAAGAAATTAATCATTATTAACGTTAAAGCCATACATACCTGTTTTGTGAAGAGTTTAAAAATACAAAACTAATATAAGTCAATGAGATTAAGGAAATCGTGAATGAGACGATTTCGCTGAAGCCGGAGATAGATTTAGAGACATTTTATCAAACTATTTTGCTAGTTTCTCCCAGAATTAAATTAAATCAAATTAAACTTTACTAAACATGGTTGAAGTCAACACCAGTACCCGGAGATTTCTTGTTTGGACCGTCCGAGATGCTAAAACAAATCTTAATCTTAATTCACTTTATTCTGTTGTCACAAAAAAAATTAATTTCTGACTAATATTCTGGCTTCAAGAAATTTGCAATACACTTTCTACCAATCAGGATAGACTAAGAAAATACCCAAAAACACCAAATCAAACTTTCCACCAATACAATACATTTTAGTTTCAATATAATATTTATTGAGATGCTTAAATGTAATCATTGGAAATTACCAGAAATAAACATTTATAATATACCGGATACATAGACTCCCGATTGGATGCGTCATGTGTCGCCTGTAGACGCTTGTTAAACTTTTGACCCACCAGAACACAGGTGCAAAAGGGTATAGCAATTGAAGTGTTTATCAATATCCAATTTATTAAAACGATTCAATAATAGGTCCAAAATATAGAAAATAACAAAGAGCACAAAAGCAAACGAGGATATAATGATATTGAGAGAGAGAAGTCATGTCCACATTGTTAAGTCATGTTAGGCCTATATGCATTTGAAAATCGAAAACATAATAAAATAATTTGAAAATAAAATGAATATCCTAGTAACGGTTGTCCTCAGTTTGCCTCCGAGCACGAATTACCAAATAGAACTTACTTGGCAATAAACAATATAAACAATAACAATTATAACTGAAACTAGTTAATTTTTGTTTTATTTTTCCGATCGTTTAGATCACCTGATATTCAATTCTAATATCATGATTAGATTATCCAGCCATCAAATATCCATCAAATCGATTTAACGTGAATATGTTGGCATAAGGGAGAGTGATACTGAACAATATGAAGCTTCACCTTATTATTTATTCATCACGGAATTCACGGTCAGCAAGACTGTGATTGACGGGTAAATTTGAAGAATACTACGAAGAATAGGTGTCAAAAGTAAACTGGAAATCTTCCCCAAAACTCGGTAATATGTCATGCAGGCGTCGCCATTCATTCTGTTTTCAAATTATGAAATTCTGAATTAAACCTTTCTCAAATTTACAAGTTAAGTTCAGAAATGACCTTCATGTTTTTGTATTATTTAATTGATAATACAGTAGCTTACGGTATTAAATAGATCGAATTCAACAAAATTGTATTATTAATTTATCGCGATCCTCATAATCGTCAATACCATTAAATATTGCATAATTACCAATAGTAAATTATCAGAAAACTGAATGCAGTGATATACACATTAACTGTGTACCTTCGCGTCTCAATAACCATTTTGAGGTTCCCTGTGAATAAAATGGACTGATCCTATATTGGCGTGCAGCAAAAAAAGGCTCTGCAAATTGCTGTATGCATTACTGGTGTTAGTTGAATGATGAAGATGGATTCAAAATCGATTGCTCTATAATAATCTTGCAACAACCTAATAACTACATAACCGTGCAATTTCGGGAAGATGCAAAGACTGTCAGTATAAAGACGTGAATGAAACTAAAAGGACAGGCTATGGGAGAGGTAGATGGAGATGTGGGCTCGCAACATAGGCGTCCATCGCCAACATCAGTGCAGCAACTTCTTGATCTTGTACACATTCAAAAGCAAACAACTCATCACAAAAAACATACTGATAAGGTACTTTCTTCGAGATCATTGGCACCATTACCTGCCATTGGACGCAAAGGTGATGGCGGTGATAGCAGTCCAAGAGATACTGATCAAAGGTATTTAGGTCACCGACCTAAAAGAAAAGTTGGTCCATCTAAGTCTTTTCCACCTGCAGAAAATGACGATTTACAAGATGGATATTTTGACTCACCTCGACAAGAAACAAATGCCATAATTTACAAAGAAACGCCTGTAAATAAACCATCTGTGTATTCAATGCGGCGGGAAGCAACTAACTATCGTTTGCCACCTCTTTCTGAACTAAAAAAGGCAAAAGAAAGGGAGATAAAGGCTTATGAAATGTCTCAGGAAAGGGCTAAAGCGCAAAAACGGAGTGCTAACATTGAATGTTATTCAGACGATCCACCACCACCTAGACCCGTCACTAGGGCGGGGTCTCGTATGGATCGACCACAGACGTCTCGCGGTAGAAGAAAAATGCCCAGTCCTGAATCAATGGATGACTATGGTTATATTAAATGCAATAATGAAGTTGAAGTATCGAGTCCTCGTCCTAGTAGGCCACAGCGCCCCAAGTCTGCTAGAGGTCGTCGACAACATACGTTTATTGGTCGTTCCGACGATTACGGAGACGGTCGTCCACAAGCACCGTCACCCCCAAGCCCGGGTCTTTACAGTGATGACAAAGAATTAAACAAAGAACTTCGTGCAATCGACGGCAGATGATCAAGGTTTGGTTGAGAGCGATAATTAATATGGCAGAATAATTACCGAGAATAGGCCTATTTAAGACAAGGTCTGTGTTACTTGTACAATATTGCTGCCCTATTGTGAACTATTGCTTGCTTATGGAATTATAATCAAGTAAAAAATACCAGTATTAACGAATCCAGAATTTCTCTAGAGGAATAATATACTTTTTGTTTCGATAAAGACGGCAATGAACTATTTGAAATACCACTACCACATTTGTTTGGCTACGAGTTACCCCAACTTAAAACAACCAATGATGAACCCAGCATAGACTCAGTATTATCACTTTATTTTACCCACTAACTGTTTTAACAATCGCAGCCAAATATACACTAATTTAAGAACAACGGAGAGGGTTGAAGACTGGGTTAAAACAAACTCATTGTATTGTTATCTAAGCCTGCAGGACTTTAAAGTGTAATCCTTGGAATTATGAGGTTTATATATTCACTTAATTATTTTATTTGAAGCACTTTTTATCAAATATGAAATTTTCCAAAATAATTTATATGGCTGGTTTCCATTAGTTACCGAATTATTACTAATAGTGAATACAAGTATTTGACATGACGACTCTTACACCACAACACTGAACGAGTGGCCAATGGCCATGGCTAATCGATAAGAGTCGTTAATAATAGGTCAAATCAATTGTCTAAGTATGAAACATTTTGTACCTTATTAAAATAATTTGATTAATATTTTAAAAGGTACATGAACAATAAACAATTTTTTTTCAAGCTAAACACGTTTTTGTTTGCTAGTTATTATTTTAGTGTTGTACAATACGCAGTACATCCCCTACTCTTTTCCCCTACGTGCACGTGTGTTTACTTTCATAATAATATTTCTGAAACGTAGCCATTTGACGACATACTCGTGAGTGACTTAGTGAAATCTGAACAACTGCTATGCCTATGTGAGAACGGGTGACGATACTATTAAAAAAGGGTTTCATTGGTCCAAATCCTCTATTATGATAAATGTAAATTAGTTTTAATCAGCACAATTGAATAACAGTGTTTTTTTTATATCAACAATTCAACACATTCTATACTAAATGTTGTTGTATACCGTTTTTAATCATAAATTATTCATTTTGCCTGAATGAATAATTTATGATTGTTCAACTACAACAATACAATGAAACCGTAATATTAAACAAAGATACCAATACCATCAACATGGCATTGAATATATTTTGTAAAAGGTTCAGCAATTCTATACCAAATTACACTTGAATATAGAATATAGTTAACGTTTCGGCGGGACATGCTTTCCTAAGTTACGCCTAAGTTTACAATAGAGGTCAAGAGGGACAATGCAATTTGGTAGTTTAAAATATTTACACAGTAAGCCTATATACATATAAAATGTATACATTCCATGCATCTATTAAAAAACAACAATGACACCAAATAGCATTGTAATATTTCTATGACGACACATACACGTCGAGAAAAAACACCTATTTATGAATAGATTATAAGGTATTAGAGACCTCTGTTTAGAATAATACGACGACGAAAAAAAAAAATAAATAAAATGACGTCGGCATAATTGATTACGTCATTTGCGCCCACTATGTTCAATTTGCAATATAAAATATTTCTTATAGAATGCTTTCTGGCAGGCTCACTGAGTCGCCGCAAGCGATAGGCAAAATATTTATTAGAAATCTATTTTTAACCACGCCTTCGCCCAATATTGAAAAAAATCATTCATTAAAATCCAGTGACGGGTATATTTTATTTGAAATCAAATTAATTTCTACGATATACTACTAGATCAAATGTAAATTAGATGTGCTCACGGGTCGGTTGTCACGTTTTGTCTAAACATAATCAAGATAGTATTGAACTTATTACTTATTGATGACATTTAGAAGTACCGTGTTCTGAATGCAATTTTGATATCATTTACGCACGAGCGGACTTATATAAAGATGTCGGATAAGGAAAACGATCCAGCGAACAATTTTAGCCATCATATACAGCGACAAACATCACAAAACATTCAGCTTCACTTGACAAATACAATTAAATTGAAAATGCATGAATCGTAGATACACTCCGATGGTCTTGTCTGTATTGTCGTTTTCCACATTATTCATTTGCGACATTGTGATCGGCACACAAAGCGAAAGTTACCGAAGCACGATTGATTTCATTTTACTAATAAAAAGATGAGGAAATGTTTCATTCGAGCCGTGCTTCGATCGATACCCGAACCATGAACCACTGAGTCGAGTCGGCGACTTACGTTCGTTGGAAATAAAATGTTTGCGTAAGTTTTTTATTTGATCAAAGGATAACACATTGCAATTGTTGGGCAGTCAGTCAGCTGCTGTCCACCACAATTCAGTGGGGCCTTCTCGTAATACAGGACTTACCAATAGACTTTAATTATGAAAATAAAACGCAGTCAAAAAAAATATGATGATATTTACTTGCTTGGATGTAATGACGATATATAACAGTGATATTATTGATTATTAATATGGTAATTACATAGGCCTACCGTACATTATTTCAAATTGGTCACTAATTGCTGATTTTAGACTCCAAACACACCATAGTGATATGTTACTACTATTATTATTGTTACATAAAAAACAGCCTCACAAATCAATACTGTACGCTATCGTTGATAATGAATAATATAAATGTCCTATTATTATTTTTGCTTATTAGGTACTGGAACTTTCCTTTTACATGTAAGATCAGGTAACTATGGAAACCAAGTAAAACCAACGTGGCATAACATTAATATTATTCTGTCTATTGCATGATGACAGCATAAACAATGATTTTATTCCAATTTACAATATCGCAAGGCAATTTAACAGTTTAATGTTGATTGCGTTGCTGTGCTACCAAACCAGTCAAAATGACAAACAAACGTAATAGGGTACTAATAGTGAAGGGCAATGGTTTTATGCCCGACGAGAACCCATACTCTAATACAAGGAATTAAAGTAATTAAGTTAATTTTAAACAATCGTTTGATGGGTATTCACAGGGTAGATATTCCGAAAAAAATACGAACAAAACCCGAAAACTCTTTTTACAATTCATGTATACTCAGTAAGATCATTAAATTGCCATCGAAAATTATTAACTTTATTTATATTGCATAGAATCTAGATTTGAATGTATACCATAATACCTGTAATTATAATTGTTTTTATCAATGTAACAACCATTGATTACTTCAATATTAATCAGACGGTGAACAACAAACTGTATACCAAGGCCCATTGTGCCAATGATATCTAAACTAGTCTATCGGAAGATTCATAGTTTCAACTGCTGCTGGGTCTAAATATATACTGCACTTTAATAAATGTCATTTATACTTGTCATGTAATGGTTTTAATGGTTTTATGACCGAGAACCCATACTCTAATACGAGGAAAGTAAATTTTAAACAATTGTTTGATGGTGGGTATTCAAAGGGTAGCCATTTTTCGAAAAAGATACGAATAAAACCTGAAAACTCCCCTGCTATAATGAGGAATGTAAAATACACTCTCTTTTCACCAAGACAAAATGGATGAGATGAGTAAGAAGAATGCAGAAGTTTAAAAACAAGATATTTAAAATGGATAGCATAAAATGATGTATGAAGTGCGCAAGTCCAAGACAAACTGTTGGCTCTGTGTGTATGTGTAATATCCCTATATACACATCACAGGCACAGACCACAACCGAGATTCGAACACGGAATGTTCTGCTTGATATGCAGATTTCTTGACCATTATAGGCCTACCACTGGGGTTTTATGGTGAATGTCATTTATACTTAATAACCATTCATGCTGTATACCGGTAATTATTCTTTTACAGTAGGTAATATTTGTCGAATAAATTACACATAAATTACGTTATTGTTTATGTTTAAGTTCTTGGTCCTTTCACACAGTGTGCCAACCCGTTTACCCGCGGTATCCAGGAGGAGGCGTGAATACAGCAGGTCATGTGAACAGGTGTACCGAAAATGAAAGACGCCGCAGAATCATTCACGCACGTAATCTTGGGGACAAAATCGAAATTGAAGACGACGTCATAGACTTATAACCTTCGAATTTGTAAACTATAGTGATGATGACATAGATTATGCACAAATCAATATTCAGTCATAAATAACTATACTTTGAAATAGTTCATTGATACAAACATCTTATGCATGATCGATTTCTAAAATTTCAATGATGAGGGTAAAAACATATAATAGTAGCGCCTACAATTGATAAAGTAATAAGAAGAATTCTTCAATAAAAAAGATACCGACGACGAATTACTATTATGTTTTCAAATAACGACACATAAACGAGCCATATTTTGTTTAATATTTGTGGGATACCTGCATAAATGGTGTTCGATTTGCCAAACTGATCATTCAAGTTAAAAAATATTTCTATGTTAATAAGATCGACATTTCCGTTTTGCTGTTGTATATTCTTTATTGATCAATAACTTCAATTTGTATTTTTAAGTGTATTTACAACTGGAGACAGCAGCAGGGACGTGCCTACAGCATGGCGATTAGTACAGGCTGAGTGACTGATCGATTTATATACATTTTCCAGCCTTGCAAATAATGTTTATCCTGCCTTCAAATTACTGGTTAATTACTAGCCTAATGGTGATCGAGTATTTTATCTGTACATTTTTAATGATTATATTGTAGGTACGACGGATTGTGCTGAAGTGATTGAACCCCAGAGAAAATGCCCACAGTGCACGCAGTAAATGATCTAAACGTACGTAAATTTAGTTGGATGAGTAACAACAGGGTCCTATACTAATATTAGCTAAAGACTTCGTGCTTGTCATTTACCTATTGTTAAAATAGCTCCATGGAGATTTAAGTGCATATCACAGGGATCTCAGGATAATAATATGTGCCTTTTCGATCGCGACTTCCGTAGATACAAAGTATACCCATTCCATGCGACCGCCCTTTTTTTTATTATCGCTTTTGGTTGTTGCCAAACATTGCGGTTAAAACGGCGCAGAATTGCAATGTCGAGTGTGAGGATTCATCTTTGCCGATAAATATTGATGACTGATAAATAATCAATAAGACAGTATGGGTGAAAACATTACAAGGTCACAGTTCAATATCAATTAATTTATTGCTAAATAGGATCGACATGGTAATACTAACATTCAATTTCACATTATATTATACATTTAATATAAATTGATACACACTGTTTACCTGTGTTACACTTTCCCTTGTGGTCTAAATTTGTTCTTATTCGAGTCATGAAAGAGTCGACATAATCAAACAACTCTTGCCTGACATAACTATTAATTAAAACATACACACATGACACTAACAAACGATATACAAACTATAATTAAGCAAACCAGTGCACATTTTATAAGAATGGACAGTTACTATCTTGTATACAAAATAATGACATTATTATAGATTATAGAGCAATGAATACATTTAAAAATACCATGAACATTAATTTATGTTGATACTTTGCTTCAGTGATTCCCATCGTTCCCAAAGAGTATTTATTTAATGGTTATCCCCACTCATTGCAAAGATCAAGTGCAACTCGTACAATTAGGTAGTCTAGGTTAATAAAATAATATTATTTTCAGTAGGCGTACGGTTTAATATCTCATTTAATATTATCCTAGGATCAATAAACGATTTGTATCGATGTGGAAAACTTGAATAACGCATGAATATACTTAATTTCAACCTACAGTATTTATTATCTAAATACATACATTCAAATCGTAGTCACAGTAACAAAATTCGACGTCACACCTCAGTCTACAGACTTGTAACCAGTTCTGTCGTTGATGGCGCCAATCCGTCTTCCAACTGCATATATGATTATAACGATAAGGATAACTACACCAAGTGTAGCTCCCACGGCCACTGACACGACACTTTGAGACCCAGCATTACCTTCCTCACATTCTTTACCTACAGAATATGGTACAAAATAATGGTTTTAAAAAGTATGAAAACAAAACATATAACATTACTTTATGTTACAACTGTCTATATTAATATTACAAAAGTCGTACACAACTATTATAAACACGTCGGTTTATACAAACGTATGTGTGCGTTTGACAATACGTAATACATACCTAATATAAATACGTGCGCGGACAAAACGACCAAAAAACTTACGGGGTCCATATGTACTGTTCACTAAACTAAATGGCTGAATGTGTAGTTTGATGAATTTAATATCAACTTCATCTTTATTATTGTCTGACGCTGCTGGTAGCTTTAATAGAACATCTTTATTACATGTTTGAGACATGGTATCTGGTGTTTTGAAAAATTCTTTATTAACGCTTGATTGCACAGTCTTTTTTCGAGCTAAAATAAATAAATAAAAAATAGTATTTGTTAGTGGTAAAAATATCACTTTCGTCATTCAACATCGTTAGCTCACAGTGTTCTCTCTCTCCGCACTCTTTTTTTGTTCTCCTTATCTCTCTTTTTATCTCAATCTCCCAACACCCCACAACAATTTTTCATAATAACTCCCTTCTCCCCTCTTTTATCTAATCCTTCTTTATTCTCGTTCCTATTTATTTATTTCCTTATTCATCACTCACCGTCTTTAGCGTGGTAGAAATACGTGCTATCAGCGGAATTGTACGTGAACTGTATAGACGTCAACATCCAACACATTCCGTTCTTTGAATTTGAACATTTTACTGAATCATTGATCTAAACGGGAAGAAATACCGTGATTGTTGTAATTTATAATGTTCTAATCGTTTCACAACCTATGGGTGGCAACCCAATGTTTGGGTGGCGAAAAAAATTGATGGATCGCGAAATTGTTTCCGATGTTAAAACTGTTTATCAATATGAATGATCTAGATGTGAAATTTTCCCTATGTTAAGGCGAGTAACGTACACACAATTGGGAACCAACGACGCTTTTGATGCATAGTTCGTTGTTAATAAGATACCGGCGGAAAAGGTAGGCTACGATCGTTTTGCCAATTGAGAGCGCGCTATTATCAATAAGTGTCATTTCCGGCCGCCATTACATGCGAGATACCATTTCCGGCCCTTTATGGTGTCATTTAACAAAATTCGCTTCGTCATCGCCCCTCTCTCCCAATTTAATGTTGGGTCGCGAGAACTCCCTAAATAGGGGCATTGGGTCGCGATCAAAAATGGTTGCGGGAGGCTGTGTT
The DNA here is from genome assembly GCF_964355755.1 of Antedon mediterranea. Taxonomy (NCBI): domain Eukaryota; kingdom Metazoa; phylum Echinodermata; class Crinoidea; order Comatulida; family Antedonidae; genus Antedon; species Antedon mediterranea. The sequence goes on along the minus strand of NC_092679.1, from coordinate 8,143,686 downwards.
CTACACTATAATGTATTTATATTCTACGAAATTGTGGTGATACGTACGGTACCTACAGACAAAAGTGAATTGATTGTCAGCATACGCTGTTTAGGGTCACCCTCTATAAATGAGGTGTAATAAAATAAAATATAAAAGTTTATAAGACTAGTACACATGATTAGTAATGCCAAATAGTTTCGTACCATGTTAAATGTTGTTTGCAGAGAATACTGGTATTTTGAAGACCAAACGAGTGTAAGTATCGCTTGTTCTTGATTGCATGTACCTTCAACTTCAGATTTTGTATCAACAGGAATTGTTGCCTGTTGTAATGATGTCTATGAAAACAAAAATTAGCAATTCGGGAAAGTCGTACATTACATTTTAGCAACTTCATTCAAGTTGTTTTATTAATATTGTAGGCATACAAATATACAAAAACTACCTTTTTTGAAGAAATGTAATGAACAATCAATTCTGCTTCAATATATGCCTTGATGCAAACTTTACCGGTATCATCATCAAGAACTTGGAACTCATATGGACCAAGTGGTTTGGATGGCACCACCACCTGTCAATGAGGATAAAAAAAGAGATTGCATCATCAATACGAAAGGGCGCCTCTTGCTTTAGAGTGATTTTTGGTGACAAAATGTAGTGACGCGAAAGCCTTACCGGTAGTTCGTCTGTGGTATTCATTTTATTTGTTGGCTTGCCTACAGTAAATGGCTCTACTGATGTAGGTTCTGATTTAGGTTCTGTTGTAGGTTCTGATGTAGGTTCTGCTGAAGATTCTGATGATAATTCTGTTGACTTTATTGACTCACTTTCTTCATAGGTTTCTGTAACTGACTGATAATCGATTGAGTCCGACTCTGTAGTGAATTGGCCCTTAGCTGAATTGAATAAAATCATTATGTAAATTGTTATTTACTTGAGCAATGGTTTATGTTATATTTTGTTAATTTACACATGATTTTCTTATTTTGGTAAAAAAAAAGAGTTAAATCCTATTTACAAGTTTGATCTGAATAAGAAATATTTGAGGGTACGTTATTTTCTAAACAAATTTGATTATGCCTACATTATTTTCAAGGCGATTAAAAGTTTGACGTGCACGTGTTCCCTTATTTCGTTCAAAACGCACGTCGTGGGCTCGTAACGTATTTTTGAAAAGTCTATATACGTTACTAACATTACAAAAAGAGCACGTGTCGTTTGATAGCAGGCCGTCACAAAAACCCGGATTTACAAGAAAAAGCAGATGATACACAGACCTTGCGTCGTATCACCTAAATATTAATGCCGCCGTCGGTTAGGATTTTGCACAAAGTTCATCAATTTAAGCCGCCGTCATGAGTTGTAACCACAATATATTACATAATTTAACAATGTCTATGCACTTAGATTACAAACGTGAATACTAATTAAATCTTAAGTGTACACAATCGATTGCCGTGTTTTCAGACGACAATCGAGACTTTATTAGATCACCAGTAAAGAAAATCAAATATCACTGAACGACTCTTGAAAATCACGATTATAATGTTCCAATAAATTTGACGATTTGCAATTTGAATTTCATGTATATTTACAAATTAATACAAATTGTTGAGATTGTTAATCCGTTTAAAAATTAATTAATTTCCAGTTACAACTGGTCAGTTTAGACTTGTCTATGCCAAATGTGTACATTATCATATTCATAACTTTTGCTAATATCTTCATAATGTAAATCGTAAATCATAAATTCATGTTACATGACTGTATATTTCACACAGACCAATAAATATATATATTTATATACATGGTGTAAAGTTTCCACATTCTTTTTTGCTTATCTCTTACATTCTTATAATGAAGTGACACGCATATAACGACGCAAGAAATGAGACGTTATAAAATTAGCATTTAGGGTTGGGTCTCCTCTGTTAAATCACAATTTGAGAAAAAAAAAACAATTTTACTTAAACCCGTCGATTGAAAAAAAAAACTCATGTACAAATCAGTCTTTCCTATAATGATATTGAATAGGCCTATATGTATATATATAATTATATAAATCATACTGTCAAATTATAGAAACAGTGCTCATAATATTCGGAACATGATTTTTAGCTTATAACATGCACGCTTTATTATATTAACAGTTTCATTCGTACAATCAAAATATACTCATTTGCTATTGAGCATTATCGGTCTCTACATGTGCTAGAAATACATATTAACACACAGGAAATACATCGGTTCTCAAAGACCATTGACTGCATTAGCGATAATATTCTGCATGCAAAACGTTCCTAGCACTTTACGATACAACCCCTGTATCAATATAATATCAACTAAGTTAATAACAAATATACATGTTGTCGCTTACCTACTACAAGTAACATTAAAACGACGACAAGGATGATAAATATATGATTAGAACACGCCATTTTCTTCTCCTGCTATTTCTTTATAATTCCTTTCGTCTGTCATTGAATGACCTACACTGAATTTGCCCTATTGATTTTGTCACGTGATCAGCTTGAAATTCTAAAGATATTGATTAAGAACGTATCTATACTTCTCAACAACACCACGCAGCACCGAATATTATAATTATTAACTCGCATTATCCATCTTATTAATAACGAAATATCTATCAAAATGTTTTTCTTTATTGATTAAGGCATAGTGATAAAAATATTATTATAGTTAATCTATTAATCTATCTAAAGAAGTTAAACGGGGTACAAAAATCTTTTAATTAATTTATTTTTTGTTGTATTATTAATAATACGTATTAGGATGAATGTTAATGAGTTAGGAATAATGGAATATTCCGCAGTTTTCTTGCCGATACGTAAATGAGGGCGGTGTAGGAAAATTATAGAGAGTAGAGTTAATAAATCTGTTGAAATTGCAAATAAAGGGGGGCCTTCCTGCAGGGACTTCTGGAATATCTTAAAAAGTGCTGATGGAAAACACAAATCAGGTATCACTTGTATTAAATCTTTAGATTCAGGGGAAATTATTACAGACAAAAAAGAAATTTTGGACAATGCTAAAAAATACTGGGAAAATCTTGGTGAGCCTAACACAGATAAAGATTGCTTTTCCTATCTAATAAACAGAGAAGTTAATGAATTGTACAATAGATCTTACAATACTCATGACAATAACAATGATAATCAAAACCTGTTAACAGATATAATAATGGATCTACAGATAATACGGGAAGCATTGTTGGCTGCAAAAAATAATAAAGCACCAGGAGTTGACAATATTACGAACGAACTTCTTAAAAATGGTGGTAATGCAATTGTAATGTCTCTAATGCAGTTATTTAACAAATTAATTCAAATTGAAAAGATCCCAAGTGAATGGAACTTGAGTATAATTGTTCCAATCTTTAAAAAAGGGGACAAAGCAGATTTAAACAACTATAGAGGTATTTCACTAACTTCATGTATATCAAAAATATTTAACAGAGTTATTTCTATGCATATCTCTAGTTTCATTGAAAAAGAAGATCTGCTCTCGGAAGTCCAGGGAGGCTTTAGATCACAACATAGATGTGAAGATCATATTTTTACCCTTAAAAGTATTCTAACATGTCGAACAAAAGAAGGGAAAAATACATATCTAGCCTTCCTGGACTTCCGAAAAGCTTTTGACAGTGTGTGGCGTGAAGGCCTATTAAAATCAGCGTGGGATGTCGGAATAAGGGGAAAGGTTTGGCGAATCATTAAGTGTTTGTATAGTAATGTCAAAGCAAAGGTTAGAATGGGGAATGATCTTACAGATCAATTTAATGTAAATAAGGGTGTAAAACAGGGATGCGTTTTATCCCCAATATTATTTTGTATCTTCATAAATGAATTTGTTAAAATGCTCCGTAGTAATGATTTAGGAGTTAGAATGAATGGTTCATGGATGGGTGGCCTCTTTTGGGCCGATGATGTTGTTTTGCTAGCTAATAATGAATTTGAAATGTTAAAAATGCTGGATATTGCAGGGAAATATGCAAAGGAGTGGAAGTTAAGCTTCAATTATGACAAATCTAATGTAATGGTTACTGGGAAACGTGTCAATCGTGATAAAAAATGGAAAATTGGAGATGAATTTATAACTGAGGTAAACAATTATAAATATCTAGGTGTAATAATTTGTGCAAATCAAAAAGAGCATGGTCACTACCAACATGTTATACAAAAAGGAAATCGTCTAATCGCATATATTAAAGGTATAATAGGAAATCTTGATGATTTCAATAGGGTCTATTTCGGGAATATCCTATGGAAAACAATTGCACTTCCCTCGATTAACTATGCATGTGGTGTATGGCACTGTAATTCAAAAAGCGATATTTACAATTTAGAAAAATTACAGCTACAAATGGCCAGATTCCTGCTAAAAGCTCCGAGATGCACACCGCAACAAGCACTATATGGTGATTTAGGATGGAGTCCATTATCAAAAACACATGAAATTACTAAAATCAAATACCTCAAACGTGTTATAAATATGAATGTAAATAGATGGCCTAATATTTCACTCCATTGCATGTTTCAACTCAACAGTGATTTTGATTCATTAAAATACAACTTTTTAGCTTTATGTAAAGAAACTTTAGATAAATGCCAAGACTTAAATATGTTTGAACAAGTTTTTGATACTGAAAATTATACTTTTAATTCATTCTCTGTTAAAACCATAGATGACCATGTTGCAGATGCATACACTTTGGATTGGTTAAATAATATAAACCAAAAGTCATCCCTTGAAGATTACTCCAAACTAAAAGAAAGTCCTAGCCTTGAGAGTTATCTTCTTGATAAAACCAATTTCACAGGTGCAAGCTTAAAATTTAAATTAAGATCCAACACTTTACCTCTAGATGGACGAACCTGTAAATGGTCTAAAGAAATATCTGGCCACTGCACTATATGTCAGAGTGGTGAAATAGAAAATGTACAGCATTTTTTATTTAATTGCGAAGCTTTTAATGCTATAAGGGAGATCCAATTAGTGAAGCTAAATAATGACCTTGAAAATTTGGATGAGTCTGCAACATGGGAACATTTTATAAATGCTGATGTTAATGAAAAAACTACTATAGTTTTAGGGGGAGATATTAACTTGGATCCTAGTAAAGCTGTCTTGACAGCATTTGACAAATACTGTAAGAATTTCCTTAAAGTTGCCTGGAAAAAAAGATCAGAGTTAAAAAAGAGCTAATTTGCATTGTTGCTTTATAATTTTGTTTATTAATTTTCACTGTATATTGTATTTAATGTTGCAGAGAAAGACTGGTGTACATCTCTGTAAATCTTTTTAAATTTCTATTTGTGTTTACTGTATTCGTTGATCTTAAAGTTTATTTTCATACTTTAATTTGTTAATTAACTATTGTATAATTCATTTCCTTTTCTTTTTCTTTAAACTTATGAACGCACCGTCATAAAACGTGTGCCGCTGTTCTAAAAGCGTCTGTTCAAATAAAGTTATTTATTTTATAATCTTTAATTTCCTACTCTATACCTGTAGAAGTAGTCACCACGTTGATGATTTCTTAAGGTTCCGCTGATGAAGAGATCGATCTCAATTTTTTGTCATTTATAGTTTTTAAGCTTCGGTTTTATTGATAAGATTTGAGCTTAATATGAGTGTGAATTGGCTTCTTTTTCTGAGTTTGTATTAATATCATTAGACTTAATGAATGAATGAATTTGTTAATGAAGTTGGAAGATTTGTTATTTGGTGTGAGGATATGAACTTAATACTTAATATTACTAAAACCAAAGAGATGGTAATAGATGCGTAAAACCGCAGTTGAACATAATGTAATAACTATTAAAGAAACCGAGGTTGAAAGAGTAACCCAATACAAATACTTAGGTACTATAATTGACAACAAATTAAATTGGGAGTCAAACTCTATCATGATTTCCAAGAAGGCATCTCAAAGGCTTTACTTTCTCAGAAAACTCAAGCAAATTATAGAGTTGATAACACTATTTTAATTCTATTTTATCAAAGTATTATTCAAAGTATTTTATCTTTTAACATTGGATGTCTTTATGGTAACTATACTGATAATGATAAGAAAAATATTGAGAGACCACGTAAAATTGCACAACGTATTATTAAAGCTGATCTAACGCCTTGTTCATTTATCTATGAAAAGAGTATTTAAAAAAAAGTAAACAATATTATGAAAGACCCCACTCATCCGTTACATTACTTTTATAACTTAAATAGATCAGGTATTAGGCTACGACCTCCAAGAGCAAATCTTTGTAGAACTAGAAAATCCTTCGTTGTAAATAGCATTCATATTTTTAATTCTAATGTAAGACGATAATGCAATTTTTAAATAGTTTTACATCTTTAACAGTTTTTTTATTTTTAACTTTTTATCTTGTATTTTAATCTGTTATAATACTGCACGTTTTAATATTGTTGTAACATTTTTTATGTTTGTTTTTCTATTTTTATGGACAAATAAAATTTCTTGAATCTTGAATCTTGAATCTTACATTGCTTAATTATTATTTTATGAATATATTTTTTGATAAATAAATATATGCTAACTGCCTCCACGATGTATTATATTAATGCATCCAATCTCGATGGGTGTCTAGAAAACTCAGATCTCAGATATATCTGAGTTTTCTAGGTCTAGAAAACTCAGATATCAATATCTGAGTTTTCTAGTTCCAAAATAGAACTAGAAAACCCAGATCATCAAATGGATCGTTTCATTATTATTAGAGGGTAGCATATTTGAAATACTACACAGTATACGTTTTCTTACTAATAATAATAATTATTGTAACTTGTAGTAGCAGCCTACGACTTAAATCATAAAGAAATACAGTATACACCTTTTAAAATGTAGGCTTATCATTTAGGCCTAGCTATGCAAACTCAATTCAAGGCTCAACGTGTGGGCGCTATCGCGATGTATCGCGAAGAGTAGGCCTGGTCTTACAGTACTAGACTAGAAGTGGTCAACTCGTACCCAAAATAACTCGTACCTATTCCCAACTATTTAGACTCACTCGTACATGCCTTCTCCGTTATTGCCTTCAGTGAAACCTGGTTAACCGAAAAAGATAATATTAATCTATACCAGTTACCAGGCTACAGTTTGATTCACAATGATAGGAAAGATAAGAGAGGTGGTGGGGTAGCGTTCTATGTTACCAACAAACTAACATATATTATTAGAAATGATCTGTCATCTTGTATGACTGAAGCAGAGACTATTTTTATTGAGATTGAGTTAGAATCAGGAAATAATGTTATTTGTGGTATAGTTTATAGACCACCCTCACGTTCCTTGCAAAAGTTTGATGATGAATTAACATGTGTAATGCAAATGTTAATCTAGAAAAAAAGAAAGCTTACCTTGTGGGAGACTATAACATAAACTTACTCCAACAATCTACCGACAACACTATCCAATCACACTTAGACACAATATTTTCTCAGTCATTTCAGCCAATCATAAAAAGTCCTACTAGAATATCCGATAATTGTGCTTCAATAATTGATAACATTTATTGCAACATCGATTCTTTTACTACGTCCCTTAAAAGTGGAATACTTATTACTGATATTTCTGATCACTTCCCAATATTCTGTGTAGATACTTTGGAAAAACATAATAAGCAATATCCTCGATTTGTATATAAACGACAATACTCTCCTCAACAAACGGAGTATTTTTTGCAAGAATTACAAAGTAATCAGTGGAATGATGTGCTATTCTCAAATAATGCGAATGTTGCTTATCAAAATTTTACAAACACTTTAAATAAAACAATTGATAATTGTTTCCCTTTAAAACGAATTAGAAATAAGGCGAACAAGTTAAAATCTCCTTGGATCACAGCTGAAATTGCCAGAGCTATCTCTCAAAAACATAAATTATATAAAAAGTACAAACAAAATAACACCACTACTAATAAAAGTACGTACATACATTTTAGAAACAAGTTAACCACTACTATTAGAAATCGGAAAAAAGAATATTATATGGTCCAGTTTGAACGAAATAAACAAGATATTAAAAAAACGTGGACAATCCTAAATGATATAATGGGTAGGAAAAAGACTACCAATTTGCCTACAAAAATAAAATTGGGTACTGAGACTTTCTCTGATAATGATGAGAAAGCTGATGCATTCAACTCTTTTTTTATTAATATTGGAGAAAAACTAAATAATAAATTTAGGCATGAATCTCAAAATGAAGAAATCACCCACAGAACTTTCTTAAAGGGAAATTTTACCTCTTCAATGTTTTTTAAGCCTGTTACTGAACATGAACTTAACCACTATATTAAAAACACAAAGAATACTTCTCCTGGCCATGATGGTATAAGTGCCCAACTCATAAAATCTGCTTCCCCGTTTATTTTAAAACCTTTATTGCATATTATTAATACGTCATTATCATCGGGCTGTGTCCCGGCTGATATAAAAATTGCTAAAGTTATCCCGGTATTTAAGAATGGTGACATCTCCGATATAAATAATTATCGGCCTATTTCCATTTTACCCTTTTTTTCCAAAATATTTGAGAGGATTGTGTATGATCAAACGATTTGTTACCTCTCAAAATATAACGTACTGAGTAAAACACAGTATGGATTTAATTTAGACAACACCATTCAACTAGTCATGCTTTAATACAATCGATTGAAAAAATCACAAACGCTATTGAGAATAAAGAGTTCACACTAGGAGTTTTCCTTGATTTATCAAAAGCGTTTGATACAATCGATCATGATATATTATTAGATAAGTTAAGATTTTATGGTATAAGAGGAGTTCCGCTAAACTGGTTCTCAAACTATCTTAAAAAAAGACTACAATACACATTTATTGTTAATACTGCATCTAGTAAAATGAGAGTAAACACTGGAGTTCCTCAGGGATCCATATTGGGTCCATTATTATTTCTTATATTCATTAATGATATTAGTCTAGCATGTAACCATGTAGACATGATTATGTATGCAGATGACACAAATGTGTTTTATAGTCACAATGATATTACTCAAGCTTTTGATACAATGAACCAGGAGTTATCTATACTTTCGGACTGGTTTATTGCTAACAAATTAACGCTAAATGTAAACAAATCAAAATATGTTATATTTAAGGCTAGAAATAAGTCAGCTGACACTACCTCACTAGAATTGAGGATGGGAAATGAATGTATAGTAAAAGCTACTGAAGTTAAATTTCTAGGCTTATTTCTGGATGAAACTTTATCGTTTAATTTTCATGTAAATGAGGTAGCAAACAGTATTTCTAGAATAATTGGTGTCTTAAACAAAGTGAAGTCTATATTATCAAGTAAAATCTTGTTAACGGTATACAATGCACTTATATTACCTAGAATAACGTATGCTATCACAGTATGGGGTGCTACTTCTGCTACAAACTTAAACCGTATACATATTCTCCAGAAAAAAGCACTTAGAAATATTTGTCATGTTCATTTTATGCATCCTTCTCATCCACTTTTTATTTCAACCCAAACATTAAATATTTTTGACCTTTATACGAAACACACTGCTATATTTATGTATCAATATAAACATAATCTATTACCTGAATCATTTAATAACTTATTTAGTACATCTGCCTCATTCCATAATTACTCAACTAGAAACAGGTCAAACTACTGTCCACAACTAAAACGCACCAAAGTCGGACAGCAATGTATTTCCTACCAAGGAACACATATTTGGAACAATTTAACAGACTATATAAAACAATCCCCCACTTTAAGTTTGTTTAAACAGAGATTAAAGCAATATTATAACAATAGAAATATTTAAGTTAAGTAAATCACATTATGTTATTTTGGTTTGTTCTTTTTGTGTGTACTAATTGTTTGATCTTTTTGTTAGGGTTACATGCTTAAAGCACTTGTGCTTATTTTGTATCCCATTCCATTATCTTATTATTTGTATTGTATTTGTATATGTTTTTATTTTGATTATGGAATAAAAATGTCGATGAATTGAATTGAATTGAAACTTGGCTAACTTGTACTTCAACCAACTCGTACCCACACCAACTCGTACATGCCTCATTTTTAAGCCTATATTTTAACGGTAACATGCACTGTATTTTCTTTATGATTTAAGCCGTAGGCCGCTTCTACATGTTACAATATTAGTAAGAAAACGTACACAGTAATCAGTTTTAATAATACTCTAGTATTTCAAATGACCTACCGCTGATTAATAATGGAACGATCCAAATGACCTACCAACCAATCAAATGATGATCTGAGTTATGGAACTAGAAAAGTCAGATATTGATATCTGAGTTTTCTAGATCTAGAAAAGTCAGATATCTGAGTTTTCTAGATCTAGAAAAGTCAGATATCTGAGTTTTCTAGACACCCAATCTCGATCGGCCTCCAATCGATCCAAAACCGATTTAGGAGTGGAGTTGTGGCTTGGTGGTTATGATGCCTGCCTACCACTCTAAGGATCCTGGGTTTAAGTCCTGTCACATGTCCCAAAGACTTGTAGTAAGACTTGTTTATGTAGAGCATCCTGTGTATAATTATTATGTTTGTCTTGTGAACCTGTGAGGGTCCCTAATGATCAGCAATTGGTGGATGGATCACCCTCATTAAATATAGTCCAGTCCCTAAGGGGAGAAAAAGGGGTGGGATGTTACCAGACTGGATACAAATTTTTCAATATAGCAGTTTCAGGTTTGGTAGAGTATAGTGTGGAGATGCCAAAACAAAGTTACTGGAAATCTGATTTGACCTCTGTGACCTCTGACCTCGATTTTTATATTTTTCTATTATATAACTAAAAATCGCCATATCTTGACAACGCATGAACATTTTACATTAATTTTTTTGTCAAAATGCTTAGAAGATATATATTTATATTCTCTATAATGAAAAAAAAATTTTTTAAATGGCCGCAAAGGCTTTATTTTTCAGTTTGACCTTTGACCTTGATTGCCTAATATCTCAATAACACGCAATCTCAGAGATTTGAGAATGGGCTCAAAGTGTTAAGAAAATAAATCAAATATTTAGTCTAATAGAAAATTTTTTCAAAAAATTACCATCAATTAAGCTTTTTTTACCCTTGACCTCTAATGTTTGAATATGTCGATATCTCGGTAACTATTTGTCCTAAAAAGTTCAGTTTGGTGTCAAATTGTTCAGAATATACACATTTATACTTGCTCTAACAAAATATTTTGTCAGAATTCAATTGGAAATGTCAATTTTAGCTATGACACATCGTGTTGCATATATTTAGCAATTAATAATCTATAAAAAAAGAGGGGAGGGGGTTGGGGTGGATGGAGAGACATTTTTTTACATGTTACACAAATGTTAAACTCTGTCTACACTATAAACTTTATGCGACAAAAAAATGTGATGTGCCCATATATGGACACGATGACATGATATCACTACCATATTTGGACACATCACACCTTTTTTGTTAAACTAGTTTATAGTGTAGACAAATATGTAAAAAATATGTGTCTCTCCATCACCCCAACCACCTCCCCCTCTCTCGCATTTCCAATGCTACTGCATGCATCTATACACATCAAAATGGCCGGAATTGTACTGGAAAGTTTTTAGCTACATTTGAAAATAAGTCCCAGAGGATGGGTGTATTGTAATGTTATCAGAATTATGGCAATTGTTTGTAATGGGAAAGTTTTTCAAAACTACATTTGAAATATTTACTAATAATATCACATGCTATTATAGATATACTTATTTTCCCCTGACAAAGTAATTTTGACAAATATTTTTGTTGAATATGCAATTTTAATGTCACACATAATAGTTATTCACTATTTCACCAAAAATTGGATTGAAAAAAAATTATATAGTGCATACCCAAAAAACTGTAATTCAAAGCACAAAATAGGCTGGAAGTCAATGTGGTTTTGGTTAAATTAACTGTTTATTTTGTCTTTAAAGTGATATTTACTCTATTTTTTAGATTAGCCCTTTGATTAAACACCTCTTCAAATGCAGTGAAGATCTTAAGTGTCGCCTTGTCTTACTAATCTTCCTTAACTACTCTTTTAACGATCGTAATCAATATTTGTTGAGGTATAATTATTCCCTCTAATAATGGTAATGCCTGTTTTATTGAGTCAAATGCTTTCTGATAATCTCTAAATCAAAGATTTGGTGATATTCATTTCCTTTTTATTTTAGTTGATTGACAAACTGTATAAGATGGTCCTACTGTATGAAGCCATATATATTAGTTTATGTACTTCTAGTCGGTCTCTGATTTTGTTTTTTGATTGCTTTTGTAAATTATTTGTGTACATGTGATAATGTTCGTTTGGTCGGTAATGGTTGATGTCAGTTTTGTCATGTTTTTGTGGTTAAAAGTATATCATTGCTTCTCTTCATTTCTTCTGGTTTCAAAGATGTTGTTGTATAGTGTTATGAGCTGGATGTGTTATTGCCTCATCAAGCTTCATCATCAGTGTTGGAGCTTTGTTTTCTTGCATTTGCCTTAAAGCCTCTTTCATTTTCTCTACAAGAATAGATGGTAATTTTTTTGACTGCTCACTGGTTCGTTTTCCTTTTATATTCCACTAACTACAGTATGTTCTTGAAAAGAAATCAGCTTTGTAATTAATTTGTCTTTGATCCTTTTCAGATTTCTAATATTTCAAACATATGTTTTTATTTTTCACTCTTTTCTTCGCTTTTTCCTCACTGTTTTCAACATTTCATTTGTTCAGCATACTTCAAGCAATGAATTGATAATTAGGTTATGTGTTTTATGAGTATCAAATCGCATTGGTTAATTCTTCTTTTCTCTTTTTAAGATCTTGATTTTTTTTTTAAATGTTATTCAACTTTAAGTTTATCTAATTTTATGTTGATATTAAGTGTTGCTCTTACGGTGTAGGCCTACCATGCAATGGAATTATATATTAAAATTAAATTAAACATTAAGTTTTAAGAAAATTGTAAAAGGTAAACTAAATAGGATATTGAATGTAGTTCTGGTCCATTAAATCTATATTTTAGGTATATTATTATAAGTATGACACATGCGCGCTTAACAGTATATTCTGATCATACCTCAAACTGGCATTTCCAGTAAAAATATGATAACATCTTCTATTAGAGCTAATATAAATGTTTACATTCTGAACAATGTGACACCAAATTGAACTTTTTATGACATTTGGTTACAGAGATACAGACATATTTGAACATTAAAGGTCAAAGGTCAGTAAATTACATTTCCTGTGAATTTGGAAGAACATGTTTAATTAGAGTATATATAAATATGTATGCTCTTAACAATTTGAAACAAATTTCAAGAAATTTTGACCAGTAATTATTGAGATATAGTAAGCCGAGGTCAAAGGTCAAAACGTTGAGAAATTACATTTCCGGTCGTTTTTTTTTTTTTTAAGTTCTATTAGAGCGAATATAAATATGTACCCTCTGATCTATTTGACACCAATATCATTTCAATTGTCAAACCCGTTGCGGAGATATGTATTGTCCCTTTGACTAATTCCAAAAAAAAATTTTTTTTTTAATTTCGAAAAAAAGTGGGTCATTTTGAAGTATCATAATAGTAATTAACTTTCACCAAAAATTAGTAAAAAAAAAAATAATTTAACCGAAATACAGATGTTTTTTTGTTCAAAAAATAACTTTGACTTCCAGTCAAAGTTTTCAATCAAAACATATCCCATAATGCAATGCGCTTGTTTGGCTACTCTGTATACATAATCATAAAACTTCCTTGCGATCTGTGTGAAAACACCTTCTCAACCGTGATGATTTGTAAACAATCCTAATTAGCATCATGCATAATGCATACTCATGGTTTGAAATCTTTGTTTACTTTCGCTTGTGACGATTTCTCAGACGAAATGTAATCTAATTAATTTACCTGTTAATTACGTAAACTGTTGTTTTTGGCTCGAATTTTTGACTTAAAGTGAATAACTTTAATATTACTTTGATATGGCCAATTTAAATTTAGAATATTTTTTTTTTCATTTTTTGTGTTTCAAGGGACAATACATCTTTAAGATAGAAATATAAAAATTGAGGTCAGAGGTCACAGAGGTCAAATCAGATTTCCAGTAACTTTGTTTTTTGGTATCTCCATATCATGTTCTATCAACATGCAAAAGGGCACACTTGTATCCACTATGGTAACATCATTTCCCCTTAGGGACCGGACTAATATAGTAAAACAAACAAACAAACTGACGAGAGAAAAAAACCGAAAATACACTCCATAAAAATTGGTGGCGCCCTCCGAAAAGTCTCAAACATTCTATTTCAATCTGAATCCTCCTCTCTTTCATTGTTCTGCTTCATGCTTGAGTAAGCTGTCAAAACAATAATGTATTCTTGTTTTTCAAGAATTTCTACTACAAATGGTTTGCGAATACCTTTGGTTAGGTCGGTGATTTTTGAAAATCGTGGATGCAGCAGTACAACACATTTAAAAACAAATGAAAGTAGGTTAACTCTGATAGAATCGGGTGTAAACTCGAGTAGACCTTTTAGTAGTTGTTTAGTAGGCTAGGACAAGTAAGTACAAAGCGGCCATGGCCATACCAGAGGGAGGTATACCTCCCTGGCCATACTAACTTGATAAAAGAATGCAATCTTTTTGGTATCAAAGTGGGTTATCAGAACTCTCAGTCATATTATTATTAAATATTATGAAATATTCATTGTTGATTTACTTACTTCACAAATCAATGTCATATTATTTATAATTTATCTAAAGGTGCCAAAGTTCCCAAACAAATAAATTTATTTTTGCAAATTAAAATTACCATTGTATTTTGTTTCAGAAAAGAAATTGTTCACTCCTGGTCCTCTTGGTATCAGCCAGTCTACAAAGGAGGCAATGCTAAGAGATGTCGGATCTCGAGACGTTGAATTCATAGATACTGTGGCAGAAATTAGAGGCAGTTTGTTAGAAATTGCAGGTTAGTTTTCAGGAAGTGAAACAATTATAGAATATCCTATTGACATTAAATAAATAACCATCTTCAGTTTCAGTGTAAATTACTTCATATTTATATGTTATAGAGTACAATTGTTTTATAATGAGGTTTCAACTTAAAGTATATAATAAAACACTAGTAATTAACCTTTCAACCTTATAAGAGCCAAGTTGCTGGCCCAACAAACAATGTGGTTTTTTTTACTTGAATGAACTACAAAAAGAAAATTTTAGAATAAGTAGAGTTTATTCAACAAGAATTGAAAGTGATATCCATTCATCATCATCATCATCCATTCAGTGAGGGTTCAGTCTAAATCACATACATTCCCTATACGATAAACAAAGATTTAATAATATTGTTTAATTAAAGTGAATTATAAGCTGTGAAACGTGTTTTTTAGGTGTAAGTTGTAATGATTTCACTTGTACTCTATTGCCTGGGAGTGGTACATATGCTGTAGAATCAGTGCTTAGCTCAACAACACCAAAAACAAATGGAAAGGTAAATAGTTAACTTGATATTTATTCATTAATTAATAATAATATTATTTAATAATTATTATTAACATCCATGTTCGATTTGTTGAAGAAAGATTTTCATTTTATTTCTGATTTCACATAATAATTCCAAGCAACTTACAAAAGTTTACATTAAAAAATTAGTAAGATTTTATTGCACAATAATACAGCTGAGTAGTATTGACATTGACTGATTACGCTCAGATTATCTACATGATAAGATGATATATTGCTGCTATTGCAATATATAGGTAATTGAAAACATAAGTGGAACATACATTAGAATGTGAAAAATGGTGTTGGTATGTTGTGTGCATAAACACTGCATGCTTCTTTAAAGGTGTTAATCTTGGAAAATGGCGCATATGGTAAACGAATGGGTCTGATTGCAGCCGCACACGGACTAGATTGCCATGTGGCACACTTTTCTGAAGATAAACGGATTGATGTTGAAATGGTAGAGAAGATAATGGCAGCAGGTTCAACTGATTGGACAAACGTGTCTGTAGTTCATTGTGAGACTAGTTCTGGTGCTCTAAATCCAGTCCAACATATAGGACACCTGGTCAAGATGTATGCTCCAAGTTAGTAGCAACTTAGTTGCTAAACTACAACATTTATGCTTGCATTATATTATGTCATTTATGTTGGTATTTATAATAATGTAATAATCAAACTGGATAATAAAAGTCTAGTTACGATGTACTATTATTAGCCCTTCCTAATTTAGAGATTTATGTTTAATACCATCCAATTTTTTTATAGAAAAGGAATCATCTAATTTCGTTTCATACGGATGTTTGTTCTGTTGAAACATTCCTAACCCTAAACCGATTCCATTCATGTTTTAACATAAATGTTGGTATCGTTTCAAAATAATAAATTAATCTTCATTTAACATTTATTTTTGACATTCATTTTATTTTACAGTACAGATTATAGTTGATATGATAATAGGGTTGATGTTGATATACTGTATATGATATATATACTGTACAACATTGTGTTGACAGATTGTACTTTTTTTGTTGATGCCATGAGTAGCTTTGGTGCTGTTCCCCTTGACATAGAAGCCTCAAACATTGACTTTGTTGTAAGCTCTGCCAACAAGTGTGTGCAAGGAGTACCTGGATTCTCATACATTATTTCTAAGAAAACATCATTGCAAAAATGTGAAGGTACAAAAAATAAATGAATGACATTTTAGTAAAGCCACGGCTTGTTCCATTATTTAGCTTTTAAACGTTTATATCATTGTGTACTGGGCTTGAGGCTTATGTTTTTATTCCCACCATTTTAATGTTTGTTCTCACTAGGCTGGGCTCGAAGTTTAAGTTTTGATTTGTTATCTCAAGATAAGCAGCTGAATAATTCAGGACAATTTCGTTTCACACCACCAACTCATGCTATTCTGGCTTTTAAGCAAGCTCTTAAAGAACTCAAACTTGAGGGTGGTGTAGAAAATAGAGGAAAAAGGTTCGTTTATAATTAAACGCTATCTTTATGATGGTGACATAAAAATGATTTTAAGACCACCAGTGCATTAATATTGATTACTTTTGAGCAAGTACTCACATTTGATGACTTTCCATGATAATAATTCCTTTTTTACGATACGATAACACTTTATTGTACGGCAAAAATATACAGCTATGAGATATGGGTCCTTAAGTACACTCCAGTTAGTATAATATAACGTAAATAACAAGACTAAATAAAAAACAAGGCCATATAGATGGCTGCAGTCGCGTGCTCATTAGTGTTTACCGACCGACCGACCAACCTACCAACTGACAGAAATTACTGAACATGTTTAAAAATGTTGAAATGTTTAAAAACAGTTATATTTTTTTAATTTACACGTGTGTAGCCTGTCACTTTTGACGTGCTCGTATAACATTTAACGCGCAGTGCGCGTGCAAAAATCTGCGCACTCATGGCAATTTTGTAAACGCTTAAAATTGCCTGAAACGTACTCTTATTTCATCGAAAATAAATTTTGAAAATTTTAAGCACGCGTACGCATGCGTTACATGCGCTACGCACGTAATTGTATTGCCATATGATGATTTATGCCCTGAAATTTATGAGTACCAAATTTTATTTAATTGTGATTCATGGTTGTGAAGATATGATTACAAACGTGATTTCGTTAAATCGTACGTAGACCGCGTAATTTTTTATTGTGCACCGTGAAAACATAACCACATCGATTCCTGGCCATAAGGAATATACTGTGAAAAATTGACTTAGCTAGATTAAACTGATATCAAGATAAGGTCAGAAAGCGATAAAACGCATAGTGATACCGGACCGACAGACAGACCGACCGACCGACCGACATAGTGAACTATAGAGTCGCGTCCACGCGACTAATAAACAGGGAAATGTAACAGAAACACGAGTAATTAGCGAACTAGCGTTTGAAATCTCTATTATACAACCTGATAGCTGATGGAATATATGTGTTTCTAAATCTATTTGTTTTGACTTTGGGGTGGAGTAATTACAGTATTTTAGATATTTGTCTTTTTGGAATTATTTAAAATGTTTTTTTTTTTAGATATGCTAAGAATAATGATATAATATCGAAAGGAATGCAAGCCAGGGGTTTTGATGAGCTGCTAAGGCCACAAGATAAAAGCTATATTATTTCATCATTTTATTACCCACAGCATCCAAATTTCAACTTTCAAGAATTTTACACAAGACTAAATGATAAAGGTAAATGATAAAGTTTAATATTTAGAAATATACACTAGGCCTGCTTCTGAGCAGAAATAATCACCCTTACTTTAATCTTTCAAATCGTTAAGTAATCTTACAAGTTAAAATTTGCTATGATAGGTCAAGTTATCTACCCTGGAAAGCTAACAGAAAGAGATTGTTTTCGAATTGGTAATATTGGGCATTTATTTCCTGAGGATATGGATCATCTATTGCAATGCATTGAAGTTGTTTGCAAAGAGATGGAGATACCACTACCTCTAGTACCGTCTGGCAAGTACCAATCATCAGGATAAAGAAACTTGGTTGTACCACATCAAATAACCAATGTGAAAATAATAATTATGCTTGTGCACTTGCCAATGGCTGCCATGTATGCTTATGTTGGCACCGATAAATAGCATTCAAGTATTGTACTTAAAACCTGTGCACAATCTACAGTAAAAATTTTAAATTCTTTTTGTTTTGTGGGAATATTTTTATGAATTAGATGCAATAAACCATATACAGTATATTATATTGAATCTATATTTTTATAAAGATGCAAAATTGACTATTAATTATATTTTATTAAACTGCATGGTTTTATTAGCAATTTAGATTAAAGCAATATGTTATAGTTTAATATGAATGAATTTTTAACAATATAATATTAGAGTTAATTGTAATGAGCTATCAATCTCATCCTGATGTTCTAATATTACTAATTACTATAATAAAGAATACAGGTATTAATCTGCAACATTGTTATCATCATCATTTCAGGTTTCTTTATAATATATGTGTACTATTATAACCTAAAGTCTGTCATTTGAAACAAATGTTAAAATAATAGTTAATACATAACCCAGCAGTCTGAGTGAGTAATATCACGTCATATATGTGTGCAACCCTAACCCTACCCACAAAATTCAGTTTTAGTTATAGCAAACAAATATTTACTGGTTTAAACTGGATTTTGAATATCCAGGGTAACTTTAATTGGTCGCTAGTGCCAAAGTATATTCTTTCATTGTGCCAATATTTGTTCTGCTCTATATAATAACATAGACAAACATATTGATAAAACAGTGTTCCTAAAATGAGCACTACTACTACGAAGACGCACTACGATTATATCGTTGTTGGTTGTGGTGGTATAGGAAGTGCAGCAGTTTATTGGTTAGCTAAAAGAGGTGGAGGTGAGGTGTTTTTAGGTCTACTATTGTTATACTACAATAATTAATAGCTCTATTATTATACACACTGAAACTTCTGTTCTACGGTGTGCATGCCGACTTGTTTTGAGGTGCACGTCACGTGACAGGGAGACGACATGACAATCTAAAATTCCCTAATATTGATTCCCATAGTACCCACTTGGACGCGACGTTAGGCGCAACACAATTGAAGTTGACCAATCACATGAGACAGTTGGGTGATCCATCACGTCATGTTTGGTCAATTTATTGCGGTGCTCGATCTTACGTCCTTTACTTGCGTCCCAGAATCAAACTCTTTTTACGTAGTCCTACTAGTTTCGCCAAGAGAAACCAGTGACACGGCAGTTTTTCTTGTGTATAACCAAAGAATATATATCACAAGAATGAGTAATCCGCGATTTTCCCTGTAACAGTAATATTGTCCATGTGGTAGGGCGCCGCCATAAGTGTGGATGTATCTGGGATGTATACAACTTTTTGTGACGGTTTCACTAATCAAACTAACCACCGGTAGTATTTTCATGATAAAAAATGTTATAAACTACATCATGCCAACATCATGTTAAATACTATTTGGATATTTAATTGTTCGTTTTATGCAATTTATTTAGTAAAAACTGCCGTATAAACAGTTTGCTTTATCAACCGGGCGCTACGATAGCGTGACCGGCGGGCGTGTTGGTGTTTACGCGTTTTCACGAACGATAGTTTAATAATATTCCTATATTTAACTTGTTTCTGGTAAAACAAATAAATGTTAATGATATTTAACATTTTGTCCTATTAATAACATGTATTTTATACTAATTTATATCATAAAAACAATACTTAATTTACCGGGCGTAGAGTAGTACACGGCAATGGTAAAGAATAGGCCGTGCTGAGTAACGATTCGTTGATTTTTGGTGTTGCTGTGTTAGGCTTTTTTTGTGAACTAACTTAGCATGTTAGTAAATAATTGTCTGTAAAAGTGAATGTACACTAGTTTGTTAATAAATATGTATTATAAAATAGTTTACAATTGCAAAATATATTATCATAATTCTATTTAATGTGACATGTATAATCTATTAAATCAAGTCTTATTTAGTATGTATACATCCGCCCTTATGAGGGCGGGCATCACTCTCTGGAGCTCTCTGTTACAAATTTCTCATGCAAAAATCGCGGAATACTCATTCTTGTGATATATATTCTTTGGTATAACCAATGCAACTAGATGACACGTCAATTGTGCCAAAATGTTCTTTACGAATATATAGGATGCAGGAATTTAGCAAAACAATCTGATTTGACGCTTCATACTTCAATGTTTCGTTTCCCGGACGCGAAGACGACGGCGTTTACTTCATAATATTATCCTTTTCCAATTAAAACATGTTTGTTCAGTTGTGTAACAATGGCAATTGTAATGTTGAACATTACATGATTTTTAAAAAGAAGTAGGCTTATTATCTCCACCACCAACTCAATTTCTTTTAATTCATCTTTTAAAGATGTTCTTGGAATAGAACAGTATAAATTGGGACATGACCACGGTGGATCACAAGACCATTCAAGAATTATGTAAGTAATACATGATGGTCTATTTATGCACATTTTGAAAATACCATATCACTGATACTCATATTAATATAAGCACCGAATACGCAAATAATTGAAATTACAAGAAGTGCAGCTCTATATATAACAATAACATCTTCTCTTTAAATATTGTTGAACATTTTAGTCGGTTATCATACTTTGACCCTGTGTATACAGAACTGGCAAGAGGTGCATATGCTGCTTGGGAAGAGTTGGAAAGGGAGAGTGGGATACAGGTTGTGTATAAGACTGGAAGCTTAAACCTAGCTGTAAAGGGGACAGTTGGCGAAAAGACATTAAATGAATATGCAAAAGCTATGAGTCAGCAAAATGTTCCGTAAGTGATCAACAATAACTCATATAATTCACTGACACGGTCCACAGTTATGATGTCGAATGAGTCTAGTACGACTTATTGAACGTGCAATAATCAATTTTGTTCCATTTTTTTTCAATAGTTATGAGAAATTGAGTGGAGAAATATTGCGCCAGAAGTATCCTCAGTGGACCGTTGGTTCAGACATCATAAGTTTATACCAAGCTGATGGCGGTCTTGTTGATGCCGCACAAGGCAACTCTACGCATGTGCAGATGGCACGCAAACATGGAGCTCACATTTTATCTGATGTGAGCGTAATTAGGCTATCAAAAATTGCACCAGATCACATGATGGTAAGTTTTCAAGCTAAATTTCCTTTACAAACTTTGAGAGGTGTCACTGTCAATCTAATTGTTGCTAACGTTTTCCGTCTTCCGACATTACGCTTTCCACAATTTGTTTCCATTTTTTTCTGTTTATGGCAGGATGGTTTGTTATTGTGTTAGTGTCTACTAGTCCTTGTAAGTCTTTCTTTATTTGATTCATCCAGTTATTTCTTGGTCTTCCTACGGGTCGTTTTACTTTCCTGTTAGTTTCCTTCATTGTTTGTTTGATTGGGGTATCATCCGGTATCTAATTATGTGTCCATACCATTTTAGTCTCCTTCGTTTAATTCTTTTACTCCATTCTTCTTGTTTTGTTATCTCGTATATTTTCGTGTTACACACTCTATCTGTTAATTTAATATCTATCATCTTTCGCAACATTTTCCTGTGATATATATCTATACTCTCTTGTAATTTTTTGTTTAGTACCCAGAGTTCACTGTTATATAAGAAAATACTTGCTATGTATGCGTCAAACAAACGGGATTTCACGTCTATAGACATCGTTTTGTGTTCTAGCGACGACTTCAGCTTGTTATATGCCATAGCTGCTAGTGATTTTCTTCTTTTAATGTCTTTTTCTGTGTCCAAGTTACTACCAAGGTATTTGCATTCTTCCCATTTACTATCGGTGTTTCTTCCTATTAGGTATTTTTCTGTTTTCTTTCGTTTATCTTTAGATTGCATTCTGCTAATTTCTCTGTTACATTTTTCTTTATTTTAGTTATGTGTTCTTTTGAGTCGCTAATAAATGAAATGTCATCTGCATACTGCATCTGGATATTAAGCTGTTGTAGGGGTAGTGGTGTTGTGTTTGCTGATTCGAGTGCCTTTGCTAGGTATAGTGTGAACAGTATTAGTGTAGTAGTAAACAATTTTCCTGTCTGTTTTCCAATTCGAACGCTTAATTTTACATTGTTTATCAAAACTTTCAACATGTGTAGTTCATCATCTTGTAATATATGTGTCAGTATGTCGAATAGAGTATTCCTCCGCACCGTGTCAAATGCACTGGTCATGTCAAGTAGTAGTAATATTATTTCGTAGTTAGATGACGCAATTGCCTTTTCTGCTAACATTTTGCATGTATGTACATGTTCGGTAGTGCTTCGTCCTTTGCGATACGCGGCCTGTGTTACAGGGACATGTTCATCTAATCTGTCGTTTATCCTATTTAGTAAGCATATTGCTAGCATTTTCCTAAGAACCGACAGTAGGATGATGGGTCGGATGTTTTTTGGTGGACCTTTTTTCTTGCCTGGTTTCGGTATTGGATGCAATATGCCTTCGTTGATTTCTTTAGGTATGTTTCCTGTTTTAGCTGTTTGGTTATATATTTCTGCTATGTGGTTAAAAACTTCTATAGGTGCATATTTTACCATTTCAGAGTATACTTGGTCACTTCCTGGGCTTTTATTATTTTTTTGTTTTAATCGATGTGAATATTTCTTTAGGTACATACCACTAGAGGTGTCTACCACTGTAAACGTGTCATCATATGTGCTGGTGCCTGGATTAATAATATCCTGGGATCCGTTGGGGTCCAAATCCCAGTAAACGTAACACAAGAACAAGTGACGTATTACGCAACACCACATGTTAGAGAATTTACAAAAGAACGGTGAGTTTACCGGTATGCAAGTCCGTGTGTTTAACACATGTTTTTATCGATTATATAACTTTGAGCAGGCTGGTTTTGGTAATCAACCACTCTCTCATGACGTCACACAGTAAACTCAGTCATTCCACATTAATTAATGAGTTTACGAAACACAGAACATTTACGGACGCACAGTCTCACGGTTTTTAAAAAGCTATTGTAATATAATGTTGCGTTGTTGAGGTACTAATGAAGGACTCGGACTCGCTTGACTGTCGTAACACATATATTGTTTATTCAGTATAATACTTCAGTACAATATACAACTATAAGTATAGATAAGGAACGCGGAGGATCAATGATGCTGTCGGTGAGGTGTGAAGTGTGTTAGTCTGCTTCTGGAGAAGTGGCTGTAAGGTGTGTCTGGGCCCTTCTGAAACTTGGGAGTATATTGGCTCAGTTCATTTGCATAATGTCATTACATCATCTGTGAGGGTAACGATTGGTCCTAAGTTGATCCAGGGGTGTTTAAGTGGGAGTGATTAACGGTATAATAAGGTATTTCTGTGATGGATGACACTGTCAAATCTGTACTTAAATAGTGCCGATCACTCCTGGTTTAACGATGGGAAAGTCACAAAATTAAGCTAAGTGTTTTCTTTAGGGATTCTATTATAAACTAAATGGTCATTAAAACATCTGGACAAACTCTCCTTTGGACTTTCTGGGTCAAGTTTGTGAACCTATTTGAATTCCGATACAAAGGTCAATTTCTTAAATATAAAAGTATATCGTTATATCACATCCCTCTGTTTCCCTTTTTTTTTTCTAATCTATTTAACATATAAAAATGGTTATAATAGTGGCATGCAAAATTAAAGTTATATAAAAAAAAAAAAACATTATTATACATATAAGCAAAAATTGAGTTAGCCAAAACCATTGACTCTGAAGTGTAACCTTATCACTTTCACTCTCTCTCTCTTCTCTCTCTTTAAAAAAATGAAGTTAAAATGAATTTGGTATAAAAATTCGCGTAAATCAAACATAAATCAGTTAAAATAAAAATACAAAACTTAAAAATAGTATGTTACATTGAACATACATCAAATTCGTGCGACAACTCATCGCGTTCTAATGGTCTTCAAACATAAATCAATCAAATCAAAACATAAAATTCAAGAAACTGTGGCTGATTAGCCTAGAATCAAAATATCAAACTCAATCACTTAAAACTTTAAAAGAAACAAATGTGTGTGTCCCGTTGACACAAACTTATCCACAATATATCATTATCGTCACAACTTTATCGATTTAAGCATTTATATTCACAGGTAATTACGATTTCAATCGGTCGACAAATTCGACTTTTGTACTCAATGTTAAAAAAATTACAATTAAAAGTACTAAGAAAATCTCCTGTTTTTGTATATCAATTAAGTAATGCTCGAGATTGACGACTCAAAGGTTAAACAAAATATTTGTTACAAAATGATTGTCGTTCTTTTCAATATCTCAATATATCGATCATCAAAATTCAAAATCAATCTTTATCAAAAAACTCGTTACAAAATCAATACTTAAACATAAATTCAATTCTCTTTTAACTGAAATCACATCATTACTAAACAAATCTCATCAAATACGTAGACTATGCTATCGTTAATTTAGCAAATGTCGTAATTTAAAAATAATCTTGCAAAAAATTAAATCAGTAATTCGTTGCATTATACAAACGTTTTATGAATCGTTTTGGCGATCCACTTATCGGTATCTGTTTATCTTTAATGATCTCTTTAATCAATTTATCTGTATCGTTATATCTGTCAATATTCCACCAAAATTTGCGATCATTAGATTCGTGTTTTGTTTCATCAGTGTTACGTTTAGCTGAAGTCGGTTTAGAATACGAAACTAAAACTTGGAAATGTCCTGCTTTAAATCTACCTCGGTTTAATGTCATATTTGAGTCATTAGGTGCTGTCATAATTAAATTAGTTTGTTCCTTAATTTGTTCTTCTTTCATTTGGAATGGGGCTGCTAATCCCATGTTATTCTCTACACAGTCAATGTAAGGTTGCAAGTTAAGGGGTTCTACTTTAGTTGGATGTGTAAGGGTATCTGATTGCAATTGGGTGGGTGTCCTATCGTGTTCGTCTACAAATTCAACATTGATTTCGTCATTTACTACATTAATGGTGTTTTGGATTTTATCGTTATTATCATCGGTGGGTTCATTCAACAATTGTTTAAGTTTTTGGAGATGTGTAAAATTTTTGCGTTCTTTGGGTGTTCTCATAAAACAGGGTTTCAGTCTGTTATAATTGAATACGTCGCGAAGTATTTCTCCTTTAATCGTCGCTAGGATGTAGTGTGTTCTGTCTAGTACTTCATGAATTACTAATGGTCCGACCCATTCTGCGGCGATTTTCTTTGAATTTGCTGTTAGTGATGATGATGTTGGCTTGTATAAATATTCGAGTTGTCCTACTGAGTAAATTGGACTTTTTTCTAAGCGTTGGGAAATCTTTGAGTTTTGGACGTTTTGTTGTGTTCGCTGTAATTGTAGCATTGTCTGTGAAATGTTTTGAAATTTCTTCTTGAGATGTTCAAAGTATTCTTCATAGGAATGAGACAATCCTGAAATAGGGTTAAATGCTAATGAGGTCAAACTTGGAGGTTGGCGGCCAAAAACTAATTCGTAAGGGGAGTGGTTTCCTAGATGTGGGGATGAAAACGAGTTATAAGCATAACATGTTGTTGATACAAATCTAACCCAATCTGTTCCGAATTGGTTAAGGTTGACCTTTAACAGGTCCGATACGGTGCGGATATGACGTTCAACTTGTAAACTACCGTGATTGTGGACGCTGATGATTTTCCTATTAATATTAAGGGTGTTACATAATAGTGTTAATAATTTTCCTGTAAGGGAAGTTGCTGCATCTGAAATATGACGAGATGGGGGTCCAAAAATACTGATGACCTTTTGAATTAGTGCTTCGCAAATTGTTTCGGCATCAATGGATTTCAAAGGTACACAAATCAAAAATCTAGTTATCTCATCACATACTACCATAATATGTTTAAAACCTGAAGGTGAAGTTGGCATACTCTTAAAATCTAGACTGAGTGTATGAAAGGGACGGTAAGTTGCTGGTACTCGATCGTGTAAAGGACGTAATTTATCGGTTTTGGGACAAAATTGTTGACATCTAAGACACGCTTGGGTATAATTGTTGACTTTCTCAAACATAAGGGGCATGTAAAATAATTTCCTAATAGTAAGGTAAGTACGCATCGTACCTTGGTGGCTACTTAACAAATTGTCGTGATACTGAGAAATAATAGTCTCGGCTAAGTTTTCAGGAACAGCTAATTGCAATACAAATTCTCCACCTTTATCTTGGAAAAATAAACGGAATAGTAAACCGTTGCACAATATGTACTGCTCTGACTTATTCTGAACTGCACGAGCTGCTTTCTTATCAGCTGGAAGGATATCATGAGCTAAATAATCGTAAACTGGCTTAAAAAATGGTGAAGTTTCTTGTTCAACACGTAATTGTTTAACATCTACTGGGAGGTTATAATCTCTAATTATCTTTCTTTGAATAACATCCATTAATCTATCTAAGTCCGGGTCTTCCACCATGTAATATAATGTTGCGTTGTTGAGGTACTAATGAAGGTCTCGGACTCGCTTGACTGTCGTAACACATATATTGTTTATTCAGTATAATACTTCAGTACAATATACAACTATAAGTATAGATAAGGAACGCGGAGGATCAATGATGCTGTCGGTGAGGTGTGAAGTGTGTTAGTCTGCTTCTGGAGAAGTGGCTGTAAGGTGTGTCTGGGCCCTTCTGAAACTTGGGAGTATATTGGCTCAGTTCATTTGCATAATGTCATTACATCATCTGTGAGGGTAACGATTGGTCCTAAGTTGATCCAGGGGTGTTTAAGTGGGAGTGATTAACGGTATAATAAGGTATTTCTGTGATGGATGACACTGTCAAATCTGTACTTAAATAGTGCCGATCACTCCTGGTTTAACGATGGGAAAGTCACAAAATTAAGCTAAGTGTTTTCTTTAGGGATTCTATTATAAACTAAATGGTCATTAAAACATCTGGACAAACTCTCCTTTGGACTTTCTGGGTCAAGTTTGTGAACCTATTTGAATTCCGATACAAAGGTCAATTTCTTAAATATAAAAGTATATCGTTATATCACACTATTATAGAGTACAGTATTTAAATATTTCAAATGAATTGTTAAGAACTTTATAAACTTACCAAAATGTTCGGTTGCAGGTTTCCAGTTTACATCTTTCACGATAGACAGTATGACGTCTATGGATTGCCATCACATGGTAACTCTGGAAGTAAAATAGGACTTGATGCATTGGGTAATCCTGTCACCCCGTCAACTCGAACGTATACACCTGATAAAAAGAGGGAGAAATTACAAGATGAATTTCATTCAAAGTATCTTCCAAAGGTCATAATCTATAATATAAATTAGATAGAGGAAATTCTAAATACTCTCCCAGTATAAATATACTGTACTAAAAATTAATTTATTAAAGCAAAATAAAATGTTATTATACTTACAAAAATACAACTTTTATCAACATGTTCCATCTTGAATGTGCCCATTATGTGTGGAGTAACTGCATATTCTTGATTTCAGTGGTATGTTAAATAAATTCAAAATGCTTTTTTCTTATTGGATGATGCGTGTTGGCTATAATGTGACCTGTTTTATTTTTTGACAGGCAGTAGGTCCCATAATGTACACCAAAACATGTCTTTACACAATGACATTGGATCGAAATTTTGTTATTGATACATGCGCCAGGACAGGAAATAAAGAAGTTATTGTTTGTTGCGGAGCCGGCCATGCCTATAAGTAAGTTTACTTACATTCACCACTTAAAACCATTCACGACACATGTTCAAAGAAGACATCTTAATAGTTGTTGCATGACGGCAGGTATATAAACTATACCAAACTGGCGAGTAAATCATGTTTTACTTTTTAAACCTCGCAACGTCTGGTTGAAAAGGCTACTCGGACCAATAATTTCTATTAGCCTAGAGGTTATTGCGATTTGGACGTTTCTGATTGGCTGTAGCCATGGACTATATTGATTAACACTGTTCTGATTGGTTGTAGCTTTGAATACATCTTCTCGGAACTCGTCCTTAATACAATAGCAATTTAGCACAGTGTTTTACTATATAACCAGATAAATAATAGGAAACATTTAATAATTTGATAAATGACATTTAAATAGAAATTTAGGTAAATGTCTTTTGAAATGAAATTAAATAAATTATAACCAATTTGGTTAGAGTAAAACACAATGATAAAGAATAGGAAACATTTAATAATATGATAAATTACATTTACATAGCAATTTAGCACTGTGTTTTACTATAACCAATTTGGTTAGAGTAAAACACAATGATAAAGAATAAGAAACATTTAATAACATGATAAATGACATTTACATAGCAATTTAGCACTGTGTTTTACTATAACCAATTTGGTTAGAGTAAAGCACAATGATAAAGAATAGGAAACATTTAATAACATGATAAATGACATTCACATAGCAATTTAGCACTGTGTTTTACTATAACCAATCAGATTAGAGTAAAACACAATGATAAAGAATAGGAAACATTTAATAATATGATATATAACATTTACATAGCAATTTAGCACTGTGTTTTACTATAACCAATTTGATTAGAGTAAAACTCAACGATAAAGAATAGGAAACATTTAATAACATGATAAATTACATTTACATAGCAATTTATCACTGTGTTTTACTATAACCAATTTGGTTAGAGTAAAACACAATGATAAAGAATAGGAAACATTTAATAATATGATAAATTACATTTATGTTATATACCCCCAGTACCTTTGTACAGTAGTAATGTATTGTAATATAATGTAAAGTATTGTAAAGCTTACTCAAAGATAGATGTATTCACTTCGACTACTTTTTAACAACTCTTTTATTCACAATTCTACTTTCTATATGACTCATACAAATTGGTATAGTTACAGGTGGTATTTGTAAACCAACTGATAACATAGGAAGTGTATACTGATAAACAAATGTATCATCTTGCTTACTGGCACCATAGCTAGACATAACATCTCTCCCCTCCTAATTTCACATGTTACATTTAGGGAGTGTAATCAATTAACCAACGTGGTTTATAAACTTCACGTCTAGGTCTATCTTTATCAAATGTATGTACAACAGTATCTTTCTGTTTCTGTGTGGTTAGATCATTTGTTAGGTATTTAGTATTCCAGATCTTTCCATCATCTAGCTCATATGGGGTAGTAACAAAGTGCGAGGCAGCGAGGCACGCGAGGCAGGGAAGGCATGCGAGGCAAGTCAGAAATTTATGCGAGGCATCGTTTTACCATCATCAAAAAATGCGAGGCATCATTTTATCATTTCTCAAAATTGCAAGGCAGGAAATCACCGAAATTGAAGTAGCCTAGGCCTAGGCCCGCTAGGCTAGTTTCCTTTTGCACCTGCCTTGTATTTTAACCAACTTTATCCTGAATACCACAGCTTAGAATTAGTAGGCCTACTTTAATGAAGAAAAATCACATAAAAGTAACAATAAATCCATTAAATTGGTGATTTTACAGACGTTGTTTTTCTCGCATTTCGCACACTCAATGTTCAATATTTTGGTTTCTATGGAACGCCAAAAGAGCAAAATTAATTAGAGGGCTAAAAACTCCATTTATATTTAACGCATTATTTGGTGAAAATCAAGTACAATTTCAATAGATTTTGTCACTGTCAGTAAGGAAAAATGTTACTGTTGATAATGTACACGGTTTCGTTAACATTTTAAAGAATAAAATAGAAAAATTCATCATAATATCCTTAGTAGGATGTCCTAGGTCTAGACTAGGTAGTGATGTTGATTTAGGATCGATTATTATTCTTTGAAAACAGAACAGTATCAGCAGTAACATATTACAGCATTTTTATTGACAAAAGTTAACAAATATATTGAAATAAAACGTGTTTTTCACCAATAAATGCATGAGAAATTGACGCATTCCACTGAGTTTTAGTCCTCTATTATCGTTGCTCTTTTGGCGCTCAATAGAAACAAAAATATTGAACATTGAATAAGTGAAATTCGCGAACAGTGTGCGAGAAACACGCCTGTAAAATCATTAATTTAAGGATTTATTTGTTACTTTTTATGTGATTCTTTCATTAAAGTACTCATGAGGTATACTTTTAAGGTGTGGTATTCACACGATAAAGTTAGTTATCAAATTTGGAGTAAAAATACAAGCGAAGGAAACTAGCGCCAGGTTTATTAGTACGTACATGGACAACAATAAATGAAAAACGCCGTGGCTAAAGATACGGTACCGTATTCTAACTTCTGTTTACTAAAGGTACGGTAAAATTACATTACGTCATAACCAGCCAATGGGGTGCTGCTACGTGTGTGACGTCATCGTATAAGGACTTTGGATTTTTTTCATATCGCGAAAACAGTACGCATTTTCTTTATGTTTCATTTATCGCTATATTATCGCCGTCGTGTGTGACAAAAACTAAATGTAGCCTACGTCTGTTATTATTATTGAAAAGCCAAAACATGTTGATTTTAATTCTAGAATACAGAAAACCGTTTCAAAAGAGGCCTAGGCCTACTTACTACGTACTATAACCTCATTATATGAGTTTGTTTGTGTAGGGAAAGCGATGCCAGGCTGGGGCCAGCTGCATGTGTGCGCTGATTTCTGTGACTCAGACCTGGGGCTACTGTCTAAAAAATCATAGTATTTGAGGGCCCCTTTATTGTCCGCATTTGCTTGTTGTTTATGGTCACCATTGTAAACAAAGTTTAATAAAAAATATAGGCCTAAAGGCCATTTGGAATAAAAATAAAACCCTCCGATCAGCGCGCACACACACATCCATGCAGCCTGGCGCCGCCGACAGGAATTGTCTACATATCATGCATGCAACCATGGATTAAAGAATAGAAGGATATGCATCAACGGTGACATCAAACGATTTTACAACGCGCTTGCCTATACTAAAGCACTGCTGCCAATCAAACAAACACGCTCATTGAACTCCGTGTCTTTAACCGCGGCCCTCTGTAAAACGCTGCGAATCAACTGTTACATTTTTTGAGACCAAAACGTAACCATGTAGAAATCGTATGCGCAGTCTGAATGTTCTATTGACATGTCTGCGTCGATGATTAATTGACAACAAAAATATATTGCTGAATAATTCTGTTTTAGTTACATCACAATCGGACTACGAAAAGTTCACTTTCTTACGACTGGTAATTTTAAGTAGTTGGTAACATTAATAAAATATGCAATTTTTATATTTGAATTATCATTATTTGCCTGCCATCTTCTGTCATTAAAAATTGCGTTAATCTATAGAATATTAAATTATGCATTTGACCATGTATGTTGTTAGCGTGGCCGGTATTCACCCATACAACAATCGTGTAAATCTCCTTAATTATCGATGTGATTATATTTAAATTGTAGTGCCTGGTGATTGGCTAGTGGTTATGTCATCCACATCACATCCAATCACCGGGTCTAATTGAATGAAAACAGCGATCCCTGATCCGGGATTGGCTGGCTATGTATAGTTGCGATTCGTTACCTAGCGGTCGTTTTGAAAAGTACACGCAGGGCAAACTTAATCACGAACAAACGAAGTACCTATTATTATTCACACAAGAAGTAAGACAACGGTGAGTATATAGATCATGATTACACGTTGTATCTACTACACTTAAGATTAGCCTAGGCCTACCTAGGCAGCATCAATGTCGGCAAATCATATGGTTTACTAGTAAGCCTAGAAGGCCTAGGCCTAGTATCCTTGCTGATTTTGTAATTTTACATGTATGTAGGCTGAGACAACAAATAAATAGTTATTGTCTCAGATGTAGGGCTACTACAGGTCATAAAATGCTACTTTAATGTCATAAAAACATTAGCGTAGATCAATCGCGGCAGAAACCTATACTAATTACAATTATAGCATCTACAATTCTAAGCCAATAACAATATAGTATTGTTTTTATCTGGTATATTGATGAAGTAGGCCTACACTAGGGTCTTCACAATAACATACAATGTAATTTAATAACTAGTGGCGTGAGGCCCGGGCGTGAGGCAGAGGCCTGAAGCCACTTGTTTAGGAAACCTAAGTGGCCCTCCAAGTTTCAAAGATCGAGGCCTTGGACGTTTTTAGCATTTTTCGACATATTTTATGCCTGTTCCTCTGGGCACTGCTCATGGGCCCCAAGCTTCGGTTTAGCCAGTGAGCGCACATAGCCGTTACGCCACTGATTATACTGTTCAAATATGTATGAATACATACAGTGCAACAAAGAACGCGCGAAAGAAGCGTAGTCAACAAGGTTAAATGTCGTTGCACATGTGCAGTAAACAATATATTAGGCACGCGACCGTTTCGTTGTTACCATGCGGTTAATTAAATTGTAACATTGTGGGCGGTCCGCGGTCTGTCGGCGAGAGTCAAGGAACCCTTGATCTCACGTCGATGCATATCCTTCTATTCTTTAATCCATGATGCAACAGACGCGATGATATGAAAAAAAATCAAAAGTCCTTATACGATGACGTCACACACGTACCAGCACCCCATTGGCTGATTATGACGTAATGCAATTTTACCGTACCTTTAGTAAACAGAAGTTAGAATACGGTACCGTATCTTTAGCCACAGCGAAATAAAAATCGTTCGTAATATACCTAGCTTACTAAAACAGGGATAGTGTATCATTATTAAATATTACACCAATTATTATTATATAAAAATTGATTAAATTATTTTCTACATAGGCCTCTTATCTAGGTTAGGGCTAAGCATATTAGCTAAAGTTTAATTTTAGGCCTAGTATTACAATTGTCGGACGTAAGTCTTTTTTCACACGCGCTCCAGAATTCTGTCGCAATTTTTTTCTTTGCGGCATGTTATTGGATCGCCATATCAGTTACCTTTTATTCACCGCCAGTTATTGAACTTGTCCTGGCAATCGCTGTTCACCTTATTTGCGAGAGAGGTACACGTGTTGTTCCTAGAGAATGGAAGGTCAAAAATGTCTTTGGCACGCCGCTCAGAGAGAAGTCTGTGCGTTGCTGCTGAAACCACGTGCTATAGGAGGGGAATGCACCGCAATAATCCTCTGAGCTGAGGGCTGAATCATTCCGCTACCTGCTAAATAGTAAAGAGGGATTTTCCATCTCTCGGGTCTACCGGATCTAGGCGCAGGGGTGTGACAAAATATTATTTTCACTCTGCTATGTTCGAGAGACATGTGAGTGAACACGCTCGAAATGCCAACAAACATTGCAGTCATTTGATGAGTGTGTCGCTATAACAATTATTGTTTATATCGAAAGTTGAAGACTGTCGTTCAGATTTTTTAACCGTAGTTTGGGCACTTTTGTAAAAGTAAAATTTGACACGATATGACTTGAATGAAAAAACAATCGTTACATAAAAATAAACAACATGATGAGTGTATACACGAATCTATTTAGATACGCTTGTATCGATTGATTATTAGGCCTATAATATAGCATAATAGCACGTTAAGATATGCCTCGCACCTTTTTGAAATTGTAAACTATATGCCTCGCATGCCTCGCACTTTTGGAAATGATAAAATGATGCCTCGCACAAATATTTGGCATGCCTCGCGTGCCTCGCTGCCTCGCACTTTGTCAACACTTGCTCATATGTAGCATTACTAACAATTCTTTTAATTTTTCCTCCAGTATAGAACTTATTACTTGATTTATCAACATGTCTCGGATTCTTAATTCGTACTGAATCTCCCACTTTAAATTGTGGTTTCCTCACATTTTTCTTATCATCGTAATACTTCTTACTTTTACTTTGGAACTTTTTAACTCGTTCCTTTACCTCAGTATGTTTAATTCCATTTTGGTAACCATCTGTAGGTCTTACATTTAGTTTAGTAATTAATTTACGCTTATGTAATAATTCTGCAGGAGATATGCCTGTAACAGCATGAGGTGTAGATCGATAGATCATAAGAAATTCTAACATGGCCTCATTCCAATTCTTATTATTTTCATTGGCCATTTGAATGGTATGTTTAATTGTTCTATTCATTCTTTCAACTAATCCATTACTTTTAGGATAGTACAATGATGTTCTAATGTGTTTAATACCTCTCTCCTTTAAATAATTTTCAAACTCTATGGATACAAATTGTTTCCCATTATCGGATACCAACTCATTTGGTAATCCTTCTCTTGCAAATATCTGGTCTAGAAAATTACATACAAATGTAGATGTAATATCATTAGTAAAAGTAACTTCTGGCCATTTACTGAAATAGTCAACTAACACAATAGCATATCTACACTTTCTAGGTCCCTTTTCAAATGGGCCTATTATATCAATAGCAACTTTTTGCCATGCATGTTCTGGTAACGCAATTGGTTGTAATGGCGCATTGTAAGTTTTAGCCGTCTTATCACTATTTTGACACGGTTCACAATTCTTAATTTTATCTTCTACTTTACGATCTATAGCAGGAAACCAGTATAGTTCTCTAATCCTGTTTTTAGTTCGTACAATACCTTGATGTGCAGTATGTGCTTCATCAATTATTTTACATTGCAATGATTTTGGGATTACCAGTCTCTCCCCCCTCATAATTAAATCATCATTTAAACACAATTCATCTTTTACAAGGACCGTAGTAAGGTTTTAATTCTTCATTTAACATTTTCTTACTTGGCCATGCAGTTGTAATATACTTCTTAAGTAATGTTGACACATGATCAGTATTTGTCTCCTTAATTAACTCTTGTTTTGTAATGCAAGTGTTAGCATCCAATATATAACTTAATACATATTCATCACTATTATCAACAGAAGGATTATTTTCTGTTATGGGGAGTCTACTTAAAGCATCGGCAACAGAATTATTTTGCCCTGTAACATATTCAATCACATAATCTAAATTAAGTAGCCACTCTGCCCATCTAGCAATTCGCATGGTTTTATGACCTGTAGCACATGAACTTAGCAATTTCAAATTAGCTTTGTGGTCAGTACGTAATGTAAATTTGTTACCCCATAAGTAATTAAACCATTTTTTACAAGCATATACACAAGCTAATGCTTCTTTCTCTCCCGTTGAATAATTACGCTCTGCACTCGTTAATGTACGGGATGTAAATGCAATAGGAATTTCAATGTTATCCTTAATTTGACTTAGCACACCGCCTATTCCGTAATCTGAACTATCAGTGGTAACAATCACTGGTAATTTGGGATCAAACAAATTCAATGCAGTACTTTTAGCAATACTATTCTTTAATTTATCAAATGCGGCTTGTTGTTCAGTACCCCACACAAACGCATTTTCTTTCCTTAGCAAATACCTTAATGGTTCTGATGTAGTCGCATAATTTGGTACAAATTTTGGGGTGTGTCGAAAGCGAAGACCTCGAAAGCGAAGATCGAAGACCGAAGACCTCGAAAGCGAAGACCCTACGAAATGGTAGTGTGCACAAAATCCGACCAAAATCGATGATAACACCTTGAATTTACAGATTCCAAAAAAATATTTCGATTTTAATTGTTATGTTATCAAAAAACATGACTTTATCTATGAACAAGCTCACGTGTTTTCGCCAATGGAGTTAATATGTGATATAGTTTTACGAACAAACACATCGCGCTATTTGCAAGGCGACGGACACACAAGAAGGACCTCGAATTGAATGCAATATTAAATGTCACTTTTCCCGATAACTTTGTATTGTAGCACACGTCGCCTACAATTTAAAACCATAGCCAACTGTATAGAAAAGTATAGAAATAAACTACAGTAAAGTAAATACATTAAAGTAAGTAAATTGTAAGAAGTAAAGGATGGCGATAGGCTTATTTAGCCTAATTTTAGAGCCTATAGGCCTATAAAAAGTGTCCGTATCATAGATTTTACACTTATTTTTAAAAATGTTATACGTACGCGTGAATACAACTAAGAGATCCTTTTTTTTGCATTTAAATATTATTATGTCGATGTATGTTTATTATCTATAATATTTGCCTATTTGTATTAATAAATACAATAAGATATTTATTTTCTGGAGTTATTCTGTATAGTATTTTAAACTTGTACATTTTCCCCATTTTAGCCAATACTACAGTATTACTGATTTAATTATTCGCCAGTTTAAATATGTTTTTCTAATGTATTCCTAATGGACAAATAATATTATCAGTATCGGTTAGTGTGGTTGGTGAAGCGATAGTACTAGGTGGTAAAGAAGAAAAATGTAAAATAAATATTTCATTAACCAACGTATGAACTACTAAACGAAAACATCCTACCGCAACGTATCGTATTGACGCGCGCGCAACATAAGAAAATACTCTTCCATCTATTTTTGCATCCCCTCTTACCAGGGAAGAGTTAAATTACATTTAACTCTTCCCTGCTCTTACGATCGAGAATCATGATGAACGTAAAGCAGTCGGTGTTGAACACGTCGGTTCCCACTTGTGATGACACGCACATTTGTTCTTAAGGCGCACTTTGCGTCGATCTGGAAACTAATTCCAGCTCTTAAAATATTTCCCGGGTCAAATTTGGCAGAATATATTCAAATTATGATTTGACAAGAAGTAAAAAGAACGAACGATATAGGCATCAGCGTTCTGCAAATTTTGGTTATAAATCGGTCGTTTCCTGTGACATAGTATCATCTGTTTCACGGCTTCCATAATTCCGAATAATTATGCCATTATGTCAACGTTCACAAAGACAAAAGCCATTCAAAACAAAGATTGAAATAAAAAATATTCCCTCCAAAATTACAAGTTGCCGATTTTGATTCATATCGGTATTACGTTTACCGACACTGTCAAAAGATTAGTTTAATGAAGTTCCAGTTCCGCCAACCACAATTTTCCTCATCATCAAATAAAAAACTGACTTTTGTTTTCAAGCATTGCCCGTGGTGAATACAAAAAGAGATACTCTCTATAAATCTTTATTAAGTGATGGTGAATGTTTATCGGGCTTAACCACTCTAACCCCCAACCTTCTATCTCACAGGCTTGTGGTTGAGACGACTATTCAACAGTCTCCCGATTTTCAACAGATTGTCGACGTCCCGCTTCTAAATGTTTGCATCCCTGCCATGAGTGTCCATTAACAAAAGAAAACATAACATTTTAATTAAGAAACAGGTTACCGGTTGTTGACCATTTAAATATAGAATTGACACTAATACAAACAAATCTAACAGAATTATACTATTATAACGGGTTAACGATCAAGAAAAATTGTCAGAGTGTGATGTCTATCGTTCGTTTTACAGTATTAGCCTTTTGTCAAATCATAATTTGAATACAGTATTATTTTTTACTTTGACAATACAAAGATATAAAATAAAGTTCCGTTAGTTCACGGTAAGCGTTTGGGACGAACTGTCATTGGCCCGGGAAATATTTTAAGAGCTGAATTGGTTTTCAGATCGACGCAAAGTGCGCCCCCGAGTGCGCCGTAAGAAAATAACGTTGCGTGTCATCACAAGTGGGAACCGATGTGTTCAACACCGTTTCTGCTTTATTATGTTCATCATGATTCTCGATCTTAAGAGGGGATGCAAAATAGATAGAAGATAGATAGATAGATAGATAGATTTTCTGTTGCGCGCGCCAATGATACGTTGCGGCAGAATTTTTTTTGTTTAGTGGTTCATACGTTGGTTAATGAAAAATGAAATATTTATTTTCCTTAAAAGGAAAATAAATATTTCATATAGGCCCTATTATTTGTCTATTATGAATACATTAGAAAACATTTTGAAACTGGCGATTAAGTAAAATAGCAATAGTTACAATGGGAAAATGTAAAAGTTTAAATACAATACAGGAAAATGAATATCTTATTGTATTTATTCATACATTTAGATAATAAACAATAGGCAAATATTATAGATAAAAAACACATAGCAACATATTTAAATGCAAAAAAGATCTCTGTACCTAACATTTAAAAGCAGTGTAAAATCTATGATACGGACACTTTTTATAGGCCTATAGGCTCTAAAATAAACCTAAATACCGGGCCTACCGCCATCCTTTACTTCTTACAATTTACTTACTGTAGTTTATTTCTATACTTATAAACAATTGGCTATGATTTTAAATTGTTATCGGAACAAGTGACATTTCATGTGCGAGGTCCTTCTTGTGCGTCCGTCGCCTTGCAAATAGCGCGATGTGTTTGTTCGTAAAACTATATCACATATTAACTCCATTGGCGAAAACACGTGAACTTGTTCATAGATAAAGTCATGATTTGTTATAATATAACGATTAAAATTGAAATATTTTTTCAGGATCTGTAAATTCAAGGTGTTATCACGATTTTGTTTGATTTTGGTCGGATTTTGTGCACACTACCATTTCGTAGGGTCTTCGCTTTCGAGGTCTTCGGTCTTCGATCTTCGCTTTCGAGGTCTTCGCTTTCGACACACCCCAAATTTTGCATAGTATCCAAACATTCCCAAAGCAGTTCTCAATTCAGAGATGTTGTTTGGAATTTTTGCCTCGATTATGGCTTTTACATGGTCATTATCAGGTTGAAGTCCTGAAGCCGAAATTGTATGACCTAAGTATGAAATTTGTTTCACTCTAAATTTGCATTTATCAAGGTTTAGCGTTAACCCTGCCTTTTGTATTTTACTTAGAACATTTTCCATATTAATAGCATGTTCATGTTCATCTTCATCTTTACCAAAGACAACAATATCGTCAAGATAGCAACGTACCCCCTTTGCATTCCTTAGGATTGAACTCATTGTTTTCTGAAATGCAGATGGTGCGGAAGCAAGACCAAAACATACTCTCTTATAACGGTAAAGGCCTTGATGCGTAATAAAAGCAGTTAAATCCCTACTTTCTTTATGTAATGTCAATTGATGGTACGCAGATCTAAGATCTAACGTAGAAAATACAGTAGCACCATGCAATGAATTGAATAATTCTGAAATATCAGGTAAAGGAAATTGGTCTACTACAAGTTCTTTGTTAACTTCTCTTAAATCTATACAAATACGTACATCACCGGATTTTTTACCTACTACAACAATAGGACTTACCCAAGGACTTGCATTAATTTTCTCTATAATTCCTTGGCTTTCTAACCTATCAAGTTCTTTAGCAACTTTGTCTCTTACCGTAAATGGTAAGCTTCGTAATTTCTGAATTTTCGGTGTACAGTGTTCGCGGACCATAACTTTATGTACGAAATCCTTCGCGAGCCCCACATTCCCATTGAACAATCTCGGATAGTTCTTTTTCAGTTCTTGCTTGTATTCAGCATCATCAATTGTAGTAGTATCTTTAGCAACTTGGACGTAAGCAATTTGTCCTTTCACAATGTTAATATTTAGGTTGCTAATCAAGTCCATCCCGAGAATAGGCGATCCTTTTTCTACAATGTAAATCTTCGCGTGCACTTTATTCTCTGGCTCACTGGCAAGTGTAACTGGTAAATTCACAAATCCATGCACATGTATCGGTTCCTTGGAGTAGGTCATCAGTTTGATTGACGCCTTTTGTAGAGCTTCGTTGACAAAATATCGATTATAGATTCTTTTGGGTAGAATTGTAACTGGTGAACCAGTATCTATGGTCATGTTCACTTTTGCTGAATGACCTATCAATACGTCAGTGCGTAATTTTCTGTTAACCATCACATTAACAGACATGGTTTCATCAATATTTTCAATTTCAACACTTCTGCAAACACTAGCAAAATGCCCTATCTTACGGCATTTATTGCATTTAGCTTTCTTTGCCTTGCATTTGACATCATTTGCTTTGTGCGATTTCGAACCACAACGAAAACAGTACTCACTGGATTTGTATTTTGCTGGCTGTTGTTTAGGTTTGTAATTACTCTTTCGTATCTGCTCAACAGGTACTGGTAGTTCAGCTTTACCTATTATTTGGCATTCTTTTGCAGCATGTTCACATTGCCTTGCAATTTCTATGGCAGTATTTAATGTAAGTTCAGGTTCCAGAAGTAATCTTTCGCGAATACGGGAAGAATTAGTTTTCTCAACTAACTGGTCTCTTATCATTTCATCAGCTATTACACCGAAATTACATGAAATTGATAATTGTCGAAGTTCTCTTACGTACTCATCTGATGTTTCATCCTGGAGTTGTCTACGTTGACGAAATGTGTATCTTTCCGCTACAACGTTTAATCTTGGGTTAAAATGTGCCCGCAATTTGGCAACAGTTGCATCATATGAATTAACATCATCATTTGGATCAATTTCTCTTTCTGGTAAAAGGCTGTAAATACGTTGACCCTCAGTACCAAGACAATGTAGTAATAGTGCTTTTCTTCTTTCAGCATTCTATCGGTCACTTCCAGACGCAAGAGTATAATTTGTAAAAAATTCAAACCATTGTTCAAACTTTAACGTTGATTTGCCTGGAGTAGGTAGAAACGGTACTGGTGGTGAAATTCCAGCCATTGTATCACTTAGAATTTAAAATCCGATCCTCGTCGCCAATTTGTTATATACCCCCAGTACCTTTGTACAGTAGTAATGTATTGTAATATAATGTAAAGTATTGTAAAGCTGACTCAAAGATAGATGTATTCACTTCGACTACTTTTTAACAACTCTTTTATTCACAATTCTACTTTCTATATGACTCATACAAATTGGTATAGTTACAGGTGGTATTTGTAAACCAACTGATAACATAGGAAGTGTATACTGATAAACAAATGTATCATCTTGCTTACTGGCACCATAGCTAGACATAACAATTTACATAGCAATTTATCACTGTGTTTTACTATAACCAATTTGGTTAGAGTAAAACACAATGATAAAGAATAGGAA
Organism: Antedon mediterranea; assembly: GCF_964355755.1. Taxonomy (NCBI): domain Eukaryota; kingdom Metazoa; phylum Echinodermata; class Crinoidea; order Comatulida; family Antedonidae; genus Antedon; species Antedon mediterranea. The sequence continues at coordinate 8,102,317 of NC_092679.1, read as the reverse complement.
TTTAATAATATGATATATAACATTTACATAGCAATTTAGCACTGTGTTTTACTATAACCAATTTGGTTAGAGTTAAACACAATGATAAAGAATAGGAAACATTTAAAAATATGATAAATGACATTCACATAGCAATTTAGCACTGTGTTTTACTATACCAATTTGATTAGAGTAAAACACAATGATAAAGAATATGAAACATTTAATAATATGATAAATTGCTAGCACTGTGTTTTACTATACCAATTTAGTTTTGGATAAAGTTAAAGAATGGATATAATATGATATGATACAATTATGATTTTCTCCCAATTAGTAAGACATTTTGGAATACTGCGTGCGTAGTGCACCTAACAAGATCATGTTCGCTATTTAAAACTCACATTTTAAAACCGTAAACGCATAAATTTGCGGACATACTCGTAAAACACACTTCCAGAGATTTAATCATTTTAACAGTACTACAAAATCCATAATATAAAGTAGTATATAGATTTGTACAAAAAGAGCAGAACAATTAAATTAACTGTCATTACATCTACTGAACTGTCTCATTACATCTACTGAAAAATTCATCGCGATGAATTTATTTATAATACACCAATCAGATCACACGCAATTAGTATGGAATGCCAGTTTAGGCGATGATAAAATCGCGTCGATGATGCAATGAAAATTGCGTCGATGTGATGAAAATTGCGTCGATGAATATAGTATTGATGTAATGAAAATTTAAGTCGATGTGATGAACATTGCGTCGATGAAAATTACGTCGATGTAATGAAAATTGCGTTAATGTGATGAAAATTGCGTCGATGAAAATTGCGTCGATGAAAACTGCCTCGATGAAAACTGCATCGATGAAAATTGCGATCTCCCTGCCGGTATGATTTGAATATGATGTCATGGATGCTGGACATCTGAATTTTATGTACTGAACTGGTGGATTAACGGAAGCAATTAGCTAGAAGATATAATGTGTCCGAAAGGACAATAATGGATCCATTGCTAAAATGTGTTGACAATAAATCACTAAAATGTTAATCAGTGCATATATTTCAACATTGTTTTAGTGCGCGCTCACTGTGCGCTTGTCTATAACGCGCGCGCTAGCGCAAGCGGTAAACATGTTTATCATATCAAAATATTCAGAAACTGTCAATTTTTAGCAACATAATAACATTATTAACATCATTATTAACATCATCATTTACTTTACTAGTAGTCATTTTCATCATTGATTGAATTAAAACCATTTGGAATTTTCCCCGGAATTTTCATAATCAATTAAATTCATCACATCAATTTTCATCGATGCAGTTTTCATCGACGCAATTTTCATCGATGCAGTTTTCATCGACGCAATTTTCATCGACGCAATTTTCATCGATGCAATTTTCATCGACGCAACGTAAATTGCGTCGACGCAATCTACATTGCGTCGATGCAATTTTCATCGACGCAATTTCATCATCGACGCAATTTTTATCATCGCCAAAAACTTGTGTAAAACGGCGTTCCATAATTAGTGACGAATCGCATATTCGCCGTTTATTGTTGAGGCGCGTAAACAGTGTGCGCAATGCACGTTTTCTTCCCATGACGAGACGAATCGATATTCGACGCTTCGTGTGACGAATAATCGCCAAATTATAATTAATGTTTGCATCAATTGTTCTTTAGAATAAATACTTTCGAAATACAAAACAAAAAATGTGTGGTGAGTGACGATATGTTCAATCATGGACCTATAAATTACTAATTTATAGGTCCATGATTCAATATCTGTAGCTTCAATTCAAACATAATGTAACAGAAAATTCGAAGCGTAAAAAACGTTCGTTTACACAACACTTTTTTTTATACTTTATTATTGATTATTATATTATACAGGAATACTATTTATTTCCTCATTTCTACCCAAGAATAAACAATTTTTGGATACAAAACTTTATGCATGTGAATTACATTACCAAAATATTAAAATGAGGATAAAAAAACATCGCGTAAAATACTCGTATTCAAAAGCTTCTGAAATTTGTAGATATATGTCATGAAAAAGAAATTTGACATTCCCAATAATTTTTTTTGGCCAAAATGTAATATATGAAACATACAATTTACATAGTTTATCATTGTTTTTTATTAGAACCAATATGATTACACAGTTAAACATAGTGATAAAGAATAGATACTTGTTAGGTTACTACCCTACCCTCTAGTTTGAAGCGACATTATAAATTCATCGAGAAAAAAAACGTATCGTATTCAGAAACGTTTGACATTTTGTATAGATATGTTCAATAAGACAAAACAAATTATAAATTTCAAGACAAATCGATGACTTCCATTATTTGCATTTCTAAAAATTCACACTTATGAAAGACCATACATTTTCAACATATTCGTTTTTTCTGTGTACCGAGTTTAGAAACTTTTTGAATACCAGACGTATTTTTTGTGATGCTTTTTCATTTGAATTGTAGTATAAAATGTCATTGAAACGAGATAAAAATCATACAAGACATGTTATAATAGGTTGCTCTATATACATAACAAAATTAGTTCTTTTTTTTGGTAAGAATCGCCAATGAAGTAGAAAGTTATTTCAGATGTAGTGTGCATTTATACGTCATTAATAGTAGGCCTAAAATATAATATTAAATATTATAAAGAATATCAAACATTTTATGTTATGAAAAATAAAATTTACATATAAGTTTATCATTGTGTTTTACTATAACCATTTTGGTTAAAAGTTAAACACTGCAGTGAGTGATAAAGAATAGAACTGTTTTAGTTTATTTAACCCTAACCCTAGTTTGAAGCGATCATATATTTAATATTCATCGCTAAAAATACGTATCGTCTTGAAAAACGTTTGATATTTGGTAGATATGTTCAATATAGGTTCTTACATCTATAATGCAAAAGAAATATCCTAATAGTTTTATTTTGATTTCTGGGAATCATCAATGAAGTAAAAATGTGTTGGAAATGTACTGTCTTTCATAAGTGTAAATGTTTAGAAATGCAAATTATTAAAATCACGAATTTGTCTTGAAACTTTTATTTTTTGTTTGTTTTATAGACGTAAGAACCTATTGAACATATTTACCAAATTTCAAATGTTTCTGAATACGATACGTATTTTTTCGCGATGAATTAAGTATGTGATCGCTTCAAACTAGGGTTAGAGTTATATAACCTAAAACAGTGTCTATTCTTTATCACTGTGTTTAACTGTGTAACCAAATTGGTTCTGTAAAACAAGATGATAAACTATGTAACTTGTATTTATTATTATTACATTATATGTATCCTATAATGTAATATGAAAAATAAAATGTACATAGTTTATCATTGTGTTGTACTAAAACCAATTTGGTTAAAAGTTAAACACAGTGTTAAAGAATTGAATTGTTAGGTTATTTAACCCTAACCCTAGTTTGAAGCGATCACATACTTAATTCATCGATAAAAATACGTATCGTCTTAAAAAACGTTTGAAATTTGGTACATGTTCAATATAGGTTCTTACATCTATAATGTAAAAGAAATATCATAATTTGTTTTATTTTGATTTCTGGGAATCATCAATGAAGTAAAAATGTGTTGGAAAATGTATGGTATTTCATAAGTGTACATTTTTAGAAATGCAAATTATTAAAATCACGAATTTTTCGTGAAATTTATATTTTTTGTTTGTTTTATAGACGTAAGAACCTATTAAACATATCTAACAAATTTCAAAAGTTTCTGAATACGATACGTACTTTTTCGCGATGAATTTATTATGTCGCTTCAAACTAGGGTTAGGGTTATATAACCTAAAACAGTATCTTTTATCACTGTGTTTAACTGTGTCACCAAATTGGTTCTGTAAAATAAGATGATAAACTATGTAACTTGTATTTTATTATTACATTATATGTATCCTATTCTTTATCATAACGTTTAGATAATAAGATATGTTTAATATAATATTTTGCTATGTAAATAACATCATATAATAAATGTTTCATATCATTGTGTTTTACTGTAACCAAATTGGCTATAGTAAAACACAATACTAAATTTGTATGTAAATGTATCATATTATTATATGTTTCCTATTCTTTATTTGTGTTTTACTGTATCCAGCACAGTGCTAAATATCATTTATCATAGTTAAAATGTTTTACTCTAACCAAATTGGTTATAGTAAAACACAGTGATAAATTACTATGTAAATGTCATTTATCATATTATTAAATGTTTCCTATTCTTTATCATTGTGCTTTACTCTAATCAAATTGGTTATAGTATAAAACACAGTGCTAAATTTCTATGTGAATGTCATTTATCATGTTATTAAATGTTCCTATTCTATATCATTGTGTTTTACTCTAATCAAATTGGTTATAGTAAAACATTGTGCTAAATTGCTAGCTATGTAAATAATCATTATTATTAAATGTTTCCTATTCTTTATCATTGTGTTTTACCATAATCAAATTGGTTATAGTAAAACACAGTGATAAATTGCTATGTAAATAATCATTATTATTAAATGTTTCCTATTCTATATCATTGTGCTTTACTATAACCGAATTGGTTATAGTAAAACACAGTGCTAAATTGCTATGTAAATGTCATTTATCATATTATTAAATGTTTCCTATTCTATATCATTGTGCTTTACCATAACCAAATTGGTTATAGTAAAACACAGTGCTAAATTGCTATGTGAATGTCATTTATCAAATTATTAAATGTTTCATATCCTTTATCATTGTGTTTTACTTTAACCAAATTGGTTATAGTAAAAAACAGTGCTAAATTGCTATGTAAATGTCATTTATCATATTATTAAATGTTTCCTATTCTATATCATTGTGCTTTACCATAACCAAATTGGTTATAGTAAAACACAGTGCTAAATTGCTATGTGAATGTCATTTATCAAATTATTAAATGTTTCCTATTCTTTATCATTATGTTTTACTTTAACCAAATTGGTTATAGTAAAAAACAGTGCTAAATTGCTATGTAAATGTCATTTATCATATTATTAAATGTTTCCTATTCTATATCATTGTGCTTTACCATAACCAAATTGGTTATAGTAAAACACAGTGCTAAATTGCTATGTAAATGTCATTTATCATATTATTAAATGTTTCCTATTCTATATCATTGTGCTTTACCATAACCAAATTGGTTATAGTAAAACACAGTGATAAATTGCTATGTAAATGTCATTTATCATATTATTAAATGTTTCCTATTCTATATCATTGTGTTTTACTTTAATCAAATTGGTTATAGTAAAACACAGTGCTAAATTGCTATGTAAATGTCATATATCATATTATTAAATTCCTATTCTTTATCATTCTGCTTTACTTTAACCAAATTGGTTATAGTAAAACACAGTGCTAAATTGCTATGTAAATGTCATTTATCATATTATTAAATGTTTCCTATTCTTTATCATTGTGTTTTACTTTAACCAAATTGGTTATAATAAAACACAGTGCTAAATTGCTATGTAAATGTCATTTATCAAATTATTAAATGTTTCCTATTCTATATCATTGTGTTTTACTCTAACCAAATTGGTTATAGTAAAACACAGTGCTAAATTGCTATGTGAATGTCATATATCATATTATTAAATGTTTCCTATTCTTTATCATTGTGTTTTACTCTAACCAAATTGGTTATAGTAAAACACAGTGCTAAATTGCTATGTAAATGTCATATATCATATTATTAAATTCCTATTCTTTATCATTCTGCTTTACTTTAACCAAATTGTTTATAGTAAAACACAGTGCTAAATTGCTATGTAAATGTCATTTATCATATTATTAAATGTTTCCTATTCTATATCATTGTGTTTTACTCTAACCAAATTGGTTATAGTAAAACACAGTGATAAATTGCTATGTAATGACATTTATCATATTATTATTAAACGTTTCCTATTCTTTATCATTGTGTTTTACTCTAACCAAATTGGTTATAGTAAAACACAGTGATAAATTGCTATGTAAATGTCATTTATCATATTATTAAATGTTTCCTATTCTTTATCATTGTGTTTTACTCTAACCAAATTGGTTATTGTAAAACACAGTATATTTTACCTCAACAACATGTAACATCGCCGCAAAATTGTTTATACATTTATTTTGATTGGCTAACTAAAGTACGGTCTAATGAATATTGATATCAGAAGATTCCCTAGCTTAGTGAAAAAGTTTTATTACCAAAAATATGCTGATTACGTCACTACCGGAAGTTGTAGTCTAGCATGATGCAGACGCAATTGATTATGTACGTTTGTTAAACATATAAAAAGCTGTAAATTACCACAAAACGACAATAGGAAAGAATTCAAAGAAATGCCCTACGTGTTCAAAATCATTGTTTTAATATAGTCTGTATGTATAACTAACAATTGACCTTGTGGAAGAGCGTATAAATTTAATTTAAAGTAAAACATGATTTACTCGCCAATTTGGTATTGGATATATAGCTCATGACGGTGGTGGTCATTATCAATCCTTGACTGTGTGACGTCGAATTTTCAAACTTTACGAATTGTGCGAGCATCATTACAATTATAACTGTGAATATTTTTCAGGTTTGCCAGTGTTATAGGTCAAGTACTAAGTGATCTTGCTATGAAGGAGGCGACCGAATTTAACATAAAGAAATTTACTATGAACCGCCCAGCAATTAACGATCCCTTTTTTAAACCGTCTTACATCATGGGTGTGGAAGGCAGCAGCAATCCAGATTTGTCAAAATTATAGTTTTGCAAAATATAAATATTATTGTGTGCGTCCTCTCAAAGGGCACTATTCATTGTTGTATTGTAGTTGTGCTTGCATCTATTACGTTTTGATTATGAATTTTAAGAAAATAAAATGTATTATTTTTGAAAAATGTAAAGAATATAATATAACAATAAAACATACAATATACACCTACACATCATATTATTATACACCTATAAAATTATATTAATTTAAATGAGTAATGCTTTAACTGTAACAACAAAGAAATTAATTAAATAAATATTCTGCAGCTGGATGTGTGCGTTTGTTTTCTTTCATCTTCCAAGTATTTTCTTGTCGACGGATAGTTTTATGCACAATTGACGTTCCATAAGCGTTTGGCAAGTCACGCTTGAATGCACCCGTATAAAACAGAAGGAGTAAAATGGTGGATTCAGAAGTTCTAGTATTCGTGGGTAATATGACATTAATTGACAAAGATGTATTTCGGTTATGGCTAGAAGGGAAAGCAGGTAAGTACCTGCAGTAGGTAGGTTAGCTATATAGGCCTGGGGTTAGGCCTTAGACTATGTATATATTTAACGTAGACGGTGCGACACACGGGGAGTGGCAGTGTGGTGGAGATAGAGAGGGACCGGGAGAGGAAATCTTTGGTAGGTAGGCGATCGCGAGAGGGCGCTACTGCAGTTTCGCACCATACACTGTTATCGTCGATTTCTAAATTCTTTTCTTACACCCACATCATACAATTTTGTTCACATGATTTAGCCACCGTTAAATTACCTTTTCCTTTCAAAACAGCTCCTTTTCCTCAGCAGCGTGCGAATTCTTTGACACAAAAATGGCTTCTAATCTTCAAAGTCTGGGTAGACTGAAACTACACAATACAAAACAATGAATGGGATGGAATTGAAGGGGAGGTGCCTTGTTGTCACACTTTTACATCATCCACGGAGTAAAGAGATATTCTTTACTTCATGCATCAACAACATTGCTTGATTTGTTTGAATTGGGTGAAAACTTGTCTTCGTTTACTTGAAATGAAGTATGGGCCTAGACTAAGTAGTAGACAAATAGTAACCAAAATTTTTATCACTCATTCACTTTCAGTGACAGAAGCCTCAAGACTTACATCCGGAAAGTTTGTGAATGTTAAATTGCAATATATAATCAGTGATATTGAGGACAACTACCGTAATTTTATGGCAATTGAAAAGTACCTACGGAATCCACTATCACTTTCGCATCAAGTAATGTTTCAAATACCACACAAGACGCAAGAATTTTTAATTCAGGAGTTAGTATACAGTACAATATTTCTTGTGCCATAAATTCAAATTAAATCTTCCTAAAAAGCAAGAATTCCCAACAGCATGCAAAGTTGGTTTACATCAGACCACTCAAAAAAAGTAGTTTTGGAGTTTCCTTTGAGATAGGTATTGGGCGAGTCGATTGATTATCAATAACAAGGTTTTTTTTTCCATTTATTTGTTACTAGGTATTACAGTTTGAATTCTTCTGTTGCTAGAGAGATTCTAGGTAAGAAACTCTCAAGTAGACATCGCAAAGATTTAGATGAAGTCAGTGAAAAGACAGATGTTACTCTTAAAAGTTGCCGTAGACAGGTACAGTTATTTATTACAAGCTCGTCGTACCTCAAGCCCAAATAACAATTGACAATTCTCTGCTCACTGCTAACATACTCTAATTAGCAACATTGAATATTTGTATTTATTATTAATTACAGTATGATAATTTTAAGCGAGTATTTAAAGCTGTTGAAGATATGCAGGGATCAATGGTAAAAAATATCACAGATAACTTCCTTCTCTCAAAGGAATTAGCAAAGTAAGTAAGAATAAAGAATTGGCTTTCACTCTTATCATGTCCTGTCAAACAATGTAAACATTGTTAATTTTACTTGCTCTTAAAACTTTCTGTCCACCAAAACTTAAAAAAATTCTCTTCAATAGGAAATATGCTGCAATTGTGTTTTTTGCAAATAACCGGTTTGAAACTGGAAAAAAACGCTTGGCATTCGTCACATTTGATGACTTTGTGTACTGTGCAGATAAAATGATGAACAATTGGACTGTAGGATCGGCAAGTAAGTAAGCAAGCTAATTACTACCAGAATATAAACAGTAGATCATGGACAAATTTTAATAGTATTTTAAATATAAGCAGAAAGTTATTTTGTTACTTAGTATTGCTGTAGTTTAATCATTTCATTTCAAACATTTTGCAGGTTCACTAGCTAAGGAGGATTTAGATGCTGACTTTGATCGTAATTTCCTTCAAGACCTGCGAGAACTAAAAATATTGGGAGAAAAAGAATGTAGTGAACAACACAAAGGGTATAGTTAACATTTGTAGCATTGTTTTTACTAATATTTCCATGCTGAAAATTCTTGTACTACATTTTCATTTACAATGTTTATTTTTGCAGCCTTGTTCGTGAAACTCTAAAAGGAAAAGTTTCAGATTTAGTGCTTTCACAAGTAGATGCCGAGTTCAGGGTAAGTAATAACTGGTAACAAGAATACATATGCAGAGTTCAGGGTAAGTAATAACTGGTAACAAGAATACATATGCAGAGTTCAGGGTAAGTAATAACTGGTAACAAGAATACATATGCAGAGTTCAGGGTAAGTAATAACTGGTAACAAGAATACATATGCAGAGTTCAGGGTAAGTAATAACTGGTAACAAGAATACATATGCAGAGTTCAGGGTAAGTAATAACTGGTAACAAGAATACATATGCAGAGTTCAGGGTAATTAATAACTGGTAACAAGAATACATATGCAGAGTTCAGGGTAAGTAATAACTGGTAACAAGAATACATATGCAGAGTTCAGGGTAAGTAATAACTGGTAACAAGAATACATATGCAGAGTTCAGGGTAAGTAATAACTGGTAACAAGAATACATATTTATCAACTGTTTTATTGTGCTAAGTACAAAATACAACAAATACCATTGCCAAAGTACAATGTAACTTGCCTGTGATTAAAATTATTTGTATTTTTCATTCTCAGAATTTAACTAAAGGAATCATAAATATTGGCAGTAATATGATCCACTCAAAAGACCTCCGGGATTTCTTTTTAGATGTTGTTGAAAAGGTAAGCTGGTAGATACCCTCCCAAGAGCTGGTACGCGACCGATAACATACACCGTATAATTCTGGTAATTTTGAGAGATCATGGATGTGTACTATTAATTAAAATGTATTACAGTATAATGTGATCCACTGTATATATCATTCACTGTTACATGTTTTATTTAGATAATTGAATCATGCAAGCAAGATGGTTGGTCAGCTAAAGATATGGCAGCATTTTTAAATGCATACAATAACAACTGTAAATTTTTGGACAGCTTTCGAAGGTAAATATGAGACAATATGTATGCATTAAATAGTAAGTAAACATTAATCAAGTTTGTGCCAACAGATTCTTTGTAAATTGTGACATAATGTTTTCTTTTTGTGTAGACAGCAAAGGTTGCAACCAGTGCAAGAACGATACATGGATACCTTAACCAGCTGTATATTAAAGATGTACCATAATTGACGATCTTTACTCATGGCTCATTACTATATTATTAAAACCCTTCAATGAATAAAATCAGATAACAATAAACAATACTTTTGGATCAAGTAAAGTTTTGAGGCCAAATTTTGCAGTTGCAATACATATGTATATATTATTTCATAAGGAGAAAAATAAAAAAAAATAAATGCAAAGGTATATTTTATTTTTGTCGGCCTAGAAGGTTATTACATCTACATAAAAATTTACGTAAGGGCAAAATTCGGTAAATCGCGCGTTATAGAATTTTTACTCCATGGTATATAAAGTTGGTTAAAACGTTCTATAGGTTTTTTTTTGACTACATACGAATCACCGTGTCTATTTTTTCCTGTAAATGACATGACATTTGAAATCGCCAGTTTTTTTTAATGCTGACATGACTGACGAGAACCATCTGTGGGCACAACCTAGTCAACAAATTGTTGCCTGCCTGCTTGGAACAGAGGATACATAAAATGTCTCCATATAAATTACTTTAATAATCATTTTCAATAAAATAAACAAAACAGAATTGTTATCGATGTCATTAATATTTTCTTTAAAAAACAATTATTCATAAACAGTTACTAGAAGAAAATACAAATGTATCTAACTTTGCTTATTATCAGTGAATCATCATGAACATTATATATTTAGTCTTTGTGGAATACATTTAAATATTAGATTATGATTTTCACAGTAATATTTTTGTTGTTCATCAACATCATAACTGTGGCTTAGTTAATGTCAGCACAGCACTTGGAACAAGACCTATATCAAAATTAAAGTAGTGACTGTTGTTGTTCATCAACATCATAACTGTGGCTTAGTTAATGTCAGCACAGCACTTGGAACAAGACCTATATTAAAATAAAAAAAGTGAGTGCATATTAGTCATTTATTGAATTATTTAAAGTGGTTATTTTTTAGCAGAAAATCACCTACAGGATTTCATTTTGGTGATTTGGGTAATCCACGAAATCATCCATAACAACCAGAAAAATTGTGAAAAGAAGACATAAGTTAGTGCCGCTTCCACATCTTACCTAGTTGATGTAAAGGTTTAGTCATATCCTCATCAGTAAATACTTTTCTTGGAAATGGTGTCATTAATGAAAAGGGTGCTTTGCTATCTTTCCTGTTAACTTCAATATAAACTCTTACAGCAGCTAAAGGTTCTTTAGCTTCAAATGAATTTGTCAGTGTGCTGCCATCTGTTAGACGTATCTATAGGTAAAAAAAACTTAGCTTTTCTCAGTGCCTTGTGTCGTTAAAATTAGTGTCAAGCTTAATTAGTTATCCGCACCTTGACGGATAACTCCTTGTAATTGTATGAGATCATCATCAAATTGTTTTTTTCTGTATTATTCGTCTTTCTTTCCACCCGTCGCGTTTCTTTAAAATGCGAAAACATAACATTTCGTAACTTTAACATATTGACATTTAGGTGAAGTTGTGCACCTCCTATTTTTGAAAAACGTCAGAGTTGCGCACGATTTTATGAATTTAAATGATTTATCATAGATTAAAAACCAGAAGTAATTTTGAATTGACACTTGGTGAAAATTAAATTCATATCAAGAATCAACTTTCTATACATTTCAGGACATTTTGAGCATTTCATAATTTTCTATTTTTTTTGGCCTTGCGCATACGCATGCATGCACATAGCGTGTACATGGCATAGAAAGGCCGTTTTTGCAATTGATTTTTGTTCTTCATACCTTTTATGATAGATTTCATTCATTTTTATGAATTTTAATTGCAGAATAATGACGCATGTGCGCTTAAAAATTGCAAATTCAATGCAAATTTATGAAAAAATATGCCTATTTTAAATCTATTATAGCACTTCAGGAAGACCGTTGACCCACCATTTTTTCAACTTATTTTGAAAGCTAATGAGTTGTAGATATGAATTCATGTAACTTTGTTGCTTGACAAGTTGCCTGTATGTAGATATATAACAGTATTATACTAAGGCACAAAATAGACAGAATTTAGCACCAACATATTATTATCAGGTCATAAGTGCTGTAATCTTTTTCTGTTCGCATTTTCTAGTGTACGTGCACATGGCGTTGTTGTTGTTGTGCGGATAACTAACTCATCAAAGTGACAAGTTCAAATCTAGTTACAGTTTGGAATGCTTGATGATTGAGTATAGTCTCAGAGCGTCTGGTTACAAATTTGGCGAAAGTTAAGGGTCATAGTGGGATTACATTAGAAATGGATTTAGCCTTAATTAGGTGGTCATATACATATTAAAGTGATATCTCTTACCTGTAATTTAGTTTGTGTATATTCCTTTTTCTGAACTTCAGTTGGCTTAGACGCTGCAGCAGGAATGGAAGGAGGAGGTACAGCTGTTTTGGCAAACTTTGCTGCTCTGTCTGCTTTATCCCTTGCAATTTGCTCTCTCACTCGTTCTCTGAAGATGTTGAGACACAATAGTACATATTACGGGAAGAAATGATATTGATATTTGTGTCGGTGTACAATGGTTAAAAAATGTTTTAATGGACATACATTATAAAGACTACAATGTGAACGGAAACATAAGATATTCATGTTAATCAATAAACAAATCAAATCATTTTAATTTCCACAATATTATAACATACATACAGTATAATAAATGCAATGAAGTATTCATGTAGGGGGAGAGTCATATAAGTCAGAAAGACTTTTAAGTTTGACCCACCTCAAGATATAACATTAATAAATATGAATACGAAAAAGAAAAATATATATATACATAAACTAATAATAAATAATAATAAAAAAAGCTACAATTTCTATTTATCATATTATCCGATCTCAACTGGTCTTATAGAATTTATATATTTAACGTTCATCATATCTTGAAAGTAAACAATTCTTATATACTAATTTAAATTTAGAAGTTGTAGATGCATTTTTAATATCTACATGGATTGAATTCCATAATTTAGCTCCTTGGTATTTTGTTTGAACTTACTTTGCTTTCTTTTCCTCCAATTTTTCTCGTTTCTTACGTTCTGCTTCTCTTTTCATCTCATTCATTTCATGTCTGAAAAAACAGAACTAATTATATGAAATAGGCTACTGCACAGTAGCATGACTTCAAATACAAGTTTGCAATATTTAACCATACTGTACTCAATGTATACATTATATTACTTACTGTTCTTTGACTGCAACCAATTCTTTTCCTTGTTTTCGTCTTAACTTTTCTTTTTGTACCAACTCTTTCTTTTCTTGTTCTATTCTTTCTGCTTTCTTTTGTTTCAAACGTTCCTGAATCCTAAAAACGAAACTTTAATGTTAAAAGGGAGGCAAACACCAGAGAAGCATTTGGAATGTAATTGACATTAAACCATTCAGTGTTTTTTGTTTGTAAATTAAATGGTGGCCTCCAATTCAGGGATACCTTTCCATTCCACCTTCAAGTCAAATTTTTATGAAAGTCCCAATTCTTTCTAATACATTACCGTGTAATTTTTATTTTTAAGTCGAATTTTTCCAAGTCGACATTCATATAAGTCAACGTCTTTTTTGTGGTCCAAATATACACATTCTTTAGTGATTTATAATTTATTGTATAAGTCGTATACAAATCACGCGGCAACAACACACTAAAAAAGCAGACGAAAGATTTGTAATTCGATAAACAAACAGAGGTGACAATGTGGAACCTCTCAAGCAGGTTGTATAGCATAGGCAGCGTCCTATAAGTCATGCTAGTATTTGTAGAGTACTCTGTGAGTTTGTTTGAGCGGTGTTTTGTGGGTACCCATTTTGTGCTAGACAGATGGCAATAAACAATGGATACCAATTGTGAATAAAAACCAAAATGTATTTATTATACGTTTTCTTAATATTGTTACGGCTTATACCATAAAGAAAATACAATACACATTACCTATAAAGGAGGCTTAGCATTTATTAGGCCTAGCTAAGCAAACTCAATTCAAGGCTCAGCGTGTGGGGGGTTGATATGCAAGCCTAGGCCTAGCATTTTTTTACAAATCTGTAAGTGGAAGTTCACATAACTTTTTATACCAGTCCCATTAGATTCAACTTCGGCGAAATCGACTGTATTTATTTCTTAGTATTCTTACTTTGCAAGCTGTTCTTTTTTCTCTTCTTCTGTTAATGGTTTAATTTCTTCTGTAGATTCCGAGAAACCAGAATGACCTGTTCGTGAAGCATGCATCTAATATATTATATATAAATAAAAATTGTCAATAGAACACAAAAACATTTTCTAAATTAGGAATACACAAAACAAATGATGGACCTGATGATAATAGGTCTGTAAATAGGGTTAAATATATATTTATTTACCATTATATCATTTTGTGTTCTCAACTTTTTGCCACATCTAAAAACGAAAATAAAATAGTGATCAATTCAAGTATGAATTATTTTATAAAAATATTATAAAAATAAGCTTATTTCATTTCATTTATTCCACATTTATTTAGTCATCAATTATATCATAATTTCTAAATCATCCTTGTCACAGATTCTAATAATTCCAAAATGATGTCTCTAAAAATTAGGGGGAGAGAGAAGTATGAGAAAAGGGGAACTAAAGGGAACACCACACAATCATTTTTAATTTTATATTTAATATTTAAACATATATCATCTTACTCATCACATTGAACAGACTTTGCTTCAGCAGTTTCAGTCTTGTTATCACCTTCAGAAAAATCAACAAAATGTTAATTGTTTTTTATAGTATTTAATTTTAATAATTGTATTGTAATGGCATTTACCCACTTATAATACTCAAAATCACAGTCATAGTTTTCCCTCTTATTCTTTTTTAAAATTGTTTACAAAAGCCCTTAATAAAGATTTTTCCCCAAGAAAAAACAAAGCATTTTTTAATAGTACCTTCTGCAGCAGGTTCATCTGATAATTTCTGGCCAGGGGCCTCTTCAAATGGATCATCTATATCTGGGTCATCTGCATGGGCAAATAACCTGTACAATTAATACAAAAACATTAATTTGGTTATGTGCGTTATGATTGTTTGTATTCAATGAGACATTACAGTATATCCTTTACTGTGTTGCTACTGTAGTTTATATTATATTAAATTCCTCTACTATCTATAACAAAATAAGAAAAAATTAAATAGGAATTGTAATAGTACTGTAGTAGTAGTACAATTAATGAATAAAATAAAATGACAGCAACTGTTTTAATAATAATATTCAATCAATAGATCAAAGTGACCATACCAATCCATTGCTACTTGAGCACCTTTGTATTTGGTTGTTGCAAGAGCTCTTCGACTATAAAATATAAAAATAAATATGTGTCAAGATATCTACCTAGAATAAATATAGCCTCATAAGTACTTTTATGAAAAAGAATCGCATATAAATTAACAAATAAATCCTTTAAATTGATGATTTTACAGATGTGTTTCTTGCATACTGTTCGTGAATTTCGATGTTCAATATTTCTGTTTCTATGGAGCTCCAAAAAAGTAACTATAATAGAGGATTAAAAATTTTGTGGAACGCATCTACTTTTTTTTAATGCATTTAATTATTGAAATACACGTTTAATTTCAATACATTTTGTCAATAAAAATGCTGTAACATGTTACTGCTGATAATGTGCTGTTTTTAAAGAATATCAACCAACCCTAAATCAGAATCACTACTTAACCTACTACCTACTAGGCCTAAGAGCGATTTTATAGATCATTGAGGTATTAACTTAACCAAACTAGGTCTAGGCCTAGGCCTAGCTAGGCCTACATGCATGTTATTAATATTATATGATGATGAATTTGTAAATTTTTATTCTCAAAAGTTAACGAAAACCGCCCGGTATCAATAGTAAAATGTTAGTTTAATATATTAATTTATTTGAACATACAGTAATAATAATCAATTCAAATTTTTACATAACAACACACAGTTTTAATTCGCCCAGCGAATGAGACGATCGGGACCAAAATGGTTCTCAACACATGAGACGATCGGCGAACGCATGAGACGATCGGGACCACATTTTCTAAGCCTGATCGTCTTGGGCCCGATCGTCCGTGGTCCCGATCGTCTGACAACCCTTATAGAACTCTCTGCTGATCATTATATTTCTAGATAGCCTAGCCAGACGGAATTAGGATCTTTAACTAATAACTAACTAAATATGTGATACTTACGATCTATTTTCAGAAAATCCCATTTCAGTGAGTAGTTCAAGATCGGTAGGCATGCTGATTTTTATCAAACTTTTTTCTCACAGGCTCGAGTAAGTTAGCGTGAGCAGCAGCAGCAGAGAGTGAAGAGTAGTATTTAGTAATAGTAAAGTAAACAAAGAAGAACTTTTATAACCAAAGATACTATAGCGCCACGAAAAATGTAATACTTGTATAACCGGATGATATATAGGGCTATAATTACGTTATAAACGGCATGGACCGGGATGACGATACATGGGTTGGGGCAAGTAGGGTCCAGTCATTTCAGAAAAATACCACTTGAATAAAAATACCCCGGTCCATGCCGTCTAGCTGCCATTTTACACCATTTTAAAACGTTACTACAATTTAACGTTTTTTAAAAGAAAAAATGCAATATAACCGGATGATATATGGGGCTATAATCACGTTGTCGTTATAAAACGGCATGGACCGGGATGACGATACATGGGTTGGGGCGAGTAGGGTCCAGTCATTTCAGAAAAAAACCTCTTGCCCCCGGTCCATGCCGTCTAGCTGTCATTTTACGCCATTTTAAAACGTTACAACAATTTAACGTTTTTTAAAATAAAAAATGCAATATAACCGGATGATATATAGGGATATCATTACGTTATAAACGGCATGGACCGGGATGACAATACATGGGTTGGTGCGAGTAGGGTCCAGTCATTTCAGAAAAATACCACTTGTCCCGGTCCATGCCGTCTAGCTGTCATTTTACGCCATTTTAAAAGGTTAGTACAATTTAACGTTTTTTAAAATAAAAAATGCAATATAACCGCATGATTTATAGGGCTATAAATACGTTATAAACGGCATGGACCGGGATGACGATACATGGGTTGGGGCTATTAGGGTCCAGTCGTTTAAGAAAAATACCACTTGCCCCGGTCCATGCCGTATAACTGTCATTTTACGCCATTTTAAAACGTTACTACAATTTAACGTTTTTTTAAATAAAAAATGCAATATAACCGGATGATAGGGCTATAATTACGTTATAAACGGCATGGACCGGGATGACGATACATGGGTTGGGGCGAGTCGGGTCCAGTCATTTCAGAAAAATACCTCTTGCCCCGGTCCATGCCGTCTAGCTGTCATTTTACGACATTTTAAAACGTTACTACAATTTAAGTTTTTTTTATAAAAAATGCAATATAACCGAATGTTTATAGGGATATAATTACGTTATAAACAGCATGGACCGGGATGACGATACATGGGTTGGGGCTAGTAGGGTTCAGTCGCTTCAGAAAAATACCACTTGACCCGGTCCATGCCGTCTAGCTGCCATTTTACGCCATTTTAAAACGTTACTACAATTTAACGTTTAAAAAAAAAAAAAATGCAATATAACCGGATGATATATATGGCTATAATTACATTATAAACGGCATGGACCGGGATGACGATACATGGGTTGGGACTAGTAGGGTCCAGTCGTTTTAGAAAAATACCACTTGCCTCGGTCCATGCCGTCTAGCTGCCATTTTACGCCATTTTAAAACGTTACTACAATTTAACGTTTTTTAAAATAAAAAATGCAATATAACCGAATGATTTATAGGGATATAATTACGTTATAAACGGCATGGACCGGGACGACGATACATGGATTGGGGCGAGTAGGGTCTAGTCATTTTAGAATAATACCACTTGTCCCGGTCTATGCCGTCCAGCTGCCATTTTACGCCATTTTAAAACGTTACTACAATTTAACGTTTTTATAAAAAATGCAATATAAACGGATGATATATAGGACTATAATTACGTTATAAACGGCATGGACCGGAATGACCATACATGGGTTGGGGCTAGTAGGGTCCAGTAATTTCAGAAAAATACCTCTTGCCCCGGTCCATGCCGTCTAGCTGTCATTTTACGCCATTTTAAAACGTTACTACAATTTAATGTTTTTATAAAAAATGCAATATAACCGGATGATATATAGGGCTATAATTACGTTATAAACGGCATGGACCGGGATGACGATACATGGGTTGGGGAAAGTAGGATCCAGTCATTTCAGCAAAATACCTCTTGCTCCGGTCCATGCCGTCTAGCTGTCATTTTACGCCATTTTAAAACGTTACTACAATTTAACGTTTTTAAAAATATAAAATGCAATATAAACGCATGATTTATAGGGCTATAATTACGTTATAAACGGCATGGACCGGGATTACGATACATGGGTTGGGGCAAGTAGGATCCAGTCATTTCAGCAAAATACCACTTGCCCCGGTCCATGCCGTCTAGCTGCCATTTTACGCCATTTTAAAACGTTACTACAATTTAACTTTTTTTTAAAATAAAAAATGTAATATAACCGTATGATTTATAAGGCTATAATTACGTTATGAACGGCATGGACCGGGATGACGATACATGGGTTGAGGCTAGTAGGGTCCAGTCATTTCAGAAAAATACCTCTTGCCCCGGTCCATGCCGTCTAGCTGTCATTTTACGCCATTTTAAAACGTTACTACAATTTTACGTTTTTAAAAATAAAAAGTGCAATATAACCGGATGATATATAGGGCTATAATTACGTTATAAACGGCATGGACCGGGATGACGATACATGGGTTGGGGCAAGTAGGATCCAGTCATTTCAGCAAAATACCTCTTCCCCCGGTCCATGCCGTCTAGCTGCCATTTTACGCCATTTTAAAACGTTACTACAATTTAACGTTTTTATAAAAAATGCAATATAACCGGATGATATATAGGGCTATAATTACGTTATAAACGGCATGGACCGGGATGACGATACATGGGTTGGGGCAAGTAGGATCCAGTCATTTCAGCAAAATACCACTTGCCCCGGTCCATGCCGTCTAGCTGCCATTTTACGCCATTTTAAAACGTTACTACAATTTAACTTTTTTTTAAAATAAAAAATGTAATATAACCGTATGATTTATAAGGCTATAATTACGTTATAAACGGCATGGACCGGGATGACGATACATGGGTTGAGGCTAGTAGGGTCGAGTCGTTTCAGAAAAATACCTCTTGCCCCGGTCCATGCCGTCTAGCTGTCATTTTACACCATTTTAAAACGTTACTACAATTTTACGTTTAAAAAAATAAAAAGTGCAATATAACCGGATGATATATAGGGCTATAATTACGTTATAAACGGCATGGACCGGGATGACGATACATGGGTTGGGGCAAGTAGGATCCAGTCATTTCAGCAAAATACCTCTTGCCCCGGTCCATGTCGTCTAGCTGTCATTTTACGCCATTTTAAAACGTTACTACAATTTAACGTTTTTAAAAATATAAAATGCAATAAAAACGCATGATTTATAGGGCTATAATTACGTTATAAACGGCATGGACCGGGATGACGATACATGGGTTGGGGCGAGAGTAGGGTCCAGTCTTTATAGAAACATACCACTTGCCCCGGTCCATGCCGTCTAGCTGCCATTTTACGCCATTTTAAAACGTTACTACAATTTAACGTTTTTATAAAAAATGCAATATAACCGGATGATATATAGGGCTATAATTACGTTATAAACGGCATGGACCGGGATGACGATACATGGGTTGGGGCAAGTAGGATCCAGTCATTTCAGCAAAATACCTCTTCCCCCGGTCCATGCCGTCTAGCTGTCATTTTACGCCATTTTAAAACGTTACTACAATTTAACGTTTTAAAAAATATAAAATGCAATATAAACGCATGATTTATAGGGCTATAATTACTTTATAAACGGCATGGACCGGGATGACGATACATGGTTTGGGCGAGTAGGGTCCAGTCATTATAGAAACATACCACTTGCCCCGGTCCATGCCGTCTAGCTGCCATTTTACGCCATTTTAAAACGTTACTACAATTTAACTTTTTTTTTAAATAAAAAATGTAATATAACCGTATGATTTATAAGGCTATAATTACGTTATAAACGGCATGGACCGGGATGACGATACATGGGTTGAGGCTAGTAGGGTCCAGTCGTTTCAGAAAAATACCTCTTGCCCCGGTCCATGCCGTCTAGCTGTCATTTTACGCCATTTTAAAACGTTACTACAATTTAACGTTTTTAAAAATAAAAAGTGCAATATAACCGGATGATATATAGGGCTATAATTACGTTATAAACGGCATGGACCGGGATGACGATACATGGGTTGGGACTAGTAGGGTCCAGTCGTTTTAGAAAAATACCACTTGCCTCGGTCCATGCCGTCTAGCTGCCATTTTAAGCCATTTTAAAACGTTACTACAATTTAACGTTTTTTAAAATAAAAAATGCTATATAACCGAATGATTTATAGGGACATAATTACGTTATAAACGGCATGGACCGGGACGACGATACATGGATTGGGGCGAGTAGGGTCTAGACATTTCAGAATAATACCACTTGTCCCGGTCCATGCCGTCCAGCTGCCATTTTACGCCATTTTAAAACGTTACTACAATTTAACGTTTTTATAAAAAATGCAATATAAACGGATGATATATAGGACTATAATTACGTTAAAAACGGCATGGACCGGGATGACGATACATGGGTTGGGGCTAGTAGGGTCCAGTCATTTTAAAATAATACCACTTGTCCCGGTCCATGCCGTCCAGCTGCCATTTTACGCCATTTTAAAACGTTACTACAATTTAATGTTTTTATAAAAAATGCAATATAACCGGATGATATATAGGGCTATAATTACGTTATAAACGGCATGGACCGGGATGACGATACATGGGTTGGGGAAAGTAGGATCCAGTCATTTTAGCAAAATACCTCTTGCCCCGGTCCATGCCGTCTAGCTGTCATTTTACGCCATTTTAAAACGTTACTACAATTTAACGTTTTTAAAAATATAAAATGCAATATAAACGCATGATTTATAGGGCTATAATTACGTTATAAACGGCATAGACCGGGATGACGATACATGGGTTGGGGCGAGTAGGGTCCAGTCTTTATAGAAACATACCACTTGTCCCGGTCCATGCCGTCTAGCTGCCATTTTACGCCATTTTAAAACGTTACTACAATTTAACTTTTTTTTTAAATAAAAAATGTAATATAACCGTATGATTTATACGGCTATAATTACGTTATGAACGGCATAGACCGGGATGACGATACATGGGTTGAGGCTAGTAGGGTCCAGTCGTTTCAGAAAAATACCTCTTGTCCCGGTCCATGCCGTCTAGCTGTCATTTTACGCCATTTTAAAACGTTACTACAATTTTACGTTTTAAAAAATAAAAAGTGCAATATAACCGGATGATATATAGGGCTATAATTACGTTATAAACGGCATGGACCGGGATGACGATACATGGGTTGGGGCAAGTAGGATCCAGTCATTTCAGCAAAATACCTCTTCCCCCGGTCCATGCCGTCTAGCTGCCATTTTACGCCATTTTAAAACGTTACTACAATTTAACGTTTTTATAAAAAATGCAATATAACCGGATGATATATAGGGCTATAATTACGTTATAAACGGCATGGACCGGGATGACGATACATGGGTTGGGGCAAGTAGGATCCAGTCATTTCAGCAAAATACCACTTGCCCCGGTCCATGCCGTCTAGCTGCCATTTTACGCCATTTTAAGACGTTACTACAATTTAACTTTTTTTTTAAATAAAAAATGTAATATAACCGTATGATTTATAAGGCTATAATTACGTTATAAACGGCATGGACCGGAATGACGATACCAGGGTTGAGGCTAGTAGGGTCGAGTCGTTTCAGAAAAATACCTCTTGCCCCGGTCCATGCCGTCTAGCTGTCATTTTACACCATTTTAAAACGTTACTACAATTTTACGTTTAAAAAAATAAAAAGTGCAATATAACCGGATGATATATAGGGCTATAATTACGTTATAAACGGCATGGACCGGGATGACGATACATGGGTTGGGGCAAGTAGGATCCAGTCATTTCAGCAAAATACCTCTTGTCCCGGTCCATGTCGTCTAGCTGTCATTTTACGCCATTTTAAAACGTTACTACAATTTAACGTTTTTAAAAATATAAAATGCAATATAAACGCATGATTTATAGGGCTATAATTACGTTATAAACGGCATGGACCACCGGGATGACGATACATGGGTTGGGGCGAGAGTAGGGTCCAGTCTTTATAGAAACATACCACTTGCCCCGGTCCATGCCGTCTAGCTGCCATTTTACGCCATTTTAAAACGTTACTACAATTTAACGTTTTTATAAAAAATGCAATATAACCGGATGATATATAGGGCTATAATTACGTTATAAACGGCATGGACCGGGATGACGATACATGGGTTGGGGCAAGTAGGATCCAGTCATTTCAGCAAAATACCTCTTCCCCCGGTCCATGCCGTCTAGCTGTCATTTTACGTAAGTAAGGAGGTACCCTAGTATAATCCCACCAAGTGACTCCCAGGAACAATCCGCCATTTTCTCACAAATACAGTATCAATTTTCACTATATTTTAACAATTTTATCGTAATTGAGTTACACTCAAATTTAAAAGATGAGGGCTGAGTAAACGGGACCTGTGGTCGCACTCTAACTTATACTGGACGACTAAGGACGTACCTTAGTATAATCCCACCATGTGACTCCCAGGAACAATCCGCCGTTTTCTCACAAATACAGTATCAAATTTCACTATGTTTTTTAAATCGTAAATGAGTTACACTCAAATTTAAAAGTTGAGGGCTGAGTAAACGGTACCAGTGGTCCAACTCTAACTTATACTGAACGACTAAGGAGGTACCCTAGTATAATCCCACCAAGTGACTCCCAGGAACAATCCGCCATTTTCTCACAAATACAGTTTCAAATTTAACTATATTTTAACAAGGCCAACAGCCATTAAGTCGCGTGCTACAATGCATAGTGATACCGGACCGACAGACAAACAGACCGACAGACAGACAGACCGACAGACAGACGGACCGACCGACATAGTGAACTATACTGACCGAAATTACTGAACATGTTTAAAAATGTTGAAATGTTTAGAAACATTTATATTTTTTTAATTTACACGTGCGTAGCCTGTCACTTTTGACGTGCTCGTATAACGTAATTTCGAGTTGAAAAGTAAGTCAAGAAAACAGAAATCGGGCAAGAAGAGTGCGCAATAACATTTAACGCGCAGTGCGCGCGCAAAAATCTGAGCACTCATGGCAATTTTGTAAACGCTTAAAATTGCCTGAAACGTACTCTTATTTCATCGAAAATAAATTTTGAAAATTTTAAGCGCGCTTACGTATGCGTTACATGCGCTACGCACGTAATTGTATTGCCATATGATGATTTATGCCCTGAAATTTATAAGTACCAAATTTTATTTAATTGTGATTCATGGTTGTTAAGATATGATTACAAACGTGATTTCGTTAAATCGTGCGTAGACCGCGTAATTTTTTATTGCGCACCGTGAAAACATAACCACATCGATTCCTGGCCATAAGGAATATTCTGTGAAAAATTGACTTAGCTAGATTAAACTGATATCAAGATAAGGTCATAAAGCGATAAAACGCATAGTGATACCGGACCGACAGACAGACCGACAGACAGACCGACAGACAGACCGACAGACAGACCGACAGACAGACAGACAGACAGACCGACCGACCGACATAGTGAACTATAGAGTCGCTTCCACGCGACTAAAAATTGTAATTGAGTTACACTCAAATTTTAAAGATGAGGGCTGAGTAAACGGGACCAGTGGTCCCACTCTAACTTATACTGGATGACTAAAGAGGTACCCTAGTATATTCCCACCAAGTGACTCTCAGGAAAAATCCGCCGTTTTCTCACAAATACAGTATCAAATTTCACTATATTTTAAAAATCGTAAGTGAGTTACACTCAAATTTTAAAGATGAGGGCTGAGTAAACGGGATCAGTGGTCCCACTCTAACTTATACTGGACGACTAAGGGTGTACCCTAGTATAATCCCACCAAGTGACTCTCAGGAACAATCCGCCGTTTTTTCACTAATACAGTTTCAAATTTCACTTTATTTTAAAAATCGTAAATGAGTTACACTCAAATTTTAAAGATGAGGGCTGAGTAAACGGCACCAGTGGTCCCACTCTAACTTAAACTGGACAACTAAGGAGGTACCCTAGCATAATCCCACCAAGTGACTCCCAGAAACAATACGCCATTTTCTCACAAATACAGTATCAAATTTCACTATATTTTAAAATATTAATCGTAATTGAGTTACACTCAAACGTTAAAGATGAGGGCTGAGTAAACGGGACCAGTGGTCCCACTCTAACTTATACTGGACAACTAAGGAGGTACCCTAGTATAATCCCACCAAGTGACTCCCAGGAACAATCTGCCATTTTCTCACAAATACAGTTTCAAATTTTTTAACTATATTTTAAAAATTGTAATTGAGTTACACTCAAATTTTAAAGATGAGGGCTGAGTAAACGGGACCAGTGGTCCCACTCTAACTTATACTGGATGACTAAAGAGGTACCCTAGTATAATCCCAACAAGTGACTCTCAAGAACAATCCGCCGTTTTCTCAAAAATACAGTATCAAATTTCACTATATTTCAAAAATCTTAAATGTGTTACACTCAAATTTTAAAGATGAGGGCTGAGTAAACGGGACCAGTGGTCCCATTCTAACTTATACTGGACGACTAAGGGTCTACCCTAGTATAATCCCACCAAGTGACTCTCAGGAACAATCCGCCATTTTCTCACAAATACAGTATCAAATTTCACTATATTTTAAAATATTAATCGTAATTGAGTTACACTCAAACGTTAAAGATGAGGGCTGAGTAAACGGGACCAGTGGTCCCACTCTAACTTATACTGGACAACTAAGGAGGTACCCTAGTATAATCCCACCAAGTGACTCCCAGGAACAATCTGCCATTTTCTTACAAATACAGTTTCAAATTTAACTATATTTTAAAAATTGTATTTGAGTTATACTCAAATTTTAAAGATGAGGGCTGAGTAAACGGGACCAGTGGTCCCACTCTAACTTATACTGGATGACTAAAGAGGTACGTACCCTAGTATAATCCCACCAAGTGACTCTCAAGAACAATCCGCCGTTTTCTCACAAATACAGTATCAAATTTCACTATATTTTAAAAATCGTAAATGAGTTACACTCAAATTTTAAAGATGAGGGCTGAGTAAACGGGACCAGTCGTCCCACTCTAACTTATACTGGACGACTAAGGGTCTACCCTAGTATAATCCCACCAAGTGACTCTCAGGAACAATCCGCCATTTTCTCACAAATACAGTATCAAATTTCACTATATTTTAAAATATTAATCGTAATTGAGTTACACTCAAATTTTAAAAATAAGGGCTGAGTAAACGGGACCAGTGGTCCCACTCTAACTTAAACTGGACAACTAAGGAGGTACCCTAGCATAATCCCACCAAGTGACTCCCAGGAACAATCCGCCATTTTCTCGCTCACAAATACAGTATCAAATTTCACTATATTTTAAAAATCGTAATTGAGTTACACTGACATTTAAAAGATGAGGGCTGAGTAAACGGGACCAGTGGTCCCACTCTAACTTATACTGGACAACTAAGGAGGTACCCTAGTATAATCCCACCATGTGACTCCCAGGAACAATCCGCCATTTTCTCACAAATACAGTATCAATTTTCACTATATTTTAAAAATTTTATCGTAATTGAGTTACACTCAAATTTAAAAGATGAGGGCTGAGTAAACGGGACCAGTGGTCGCACTCTAACTTATACTGGACGACTAAGGACGTACCCTAGTATAATCCCACCATGTGACTTCCTGGAACAATCCGCCGTTTTCTCACCAATACAGTTTCAAATTTAACTATATTTTAAAAATTTTAATTGAGTTACACTCAATTTTTAAAGATGAGGGCTGAGTAAACGGGACCAGTGGTCCCACTCTAACTTTTACTGGACGCCTAAGGGGGTATCCTAGTATAATCCCACCAAGTGACTCCCAGGAACAATCCGCCATTTTCTCACAAATACAGTTTCAAATTTAACTATATTTTGAAAATCGTAATTGAGTTACACTCAAATTTTAAAGATGAGGGCGCTGAGTAATCGGGACCAGTGGTCCCACTCTAACTTATACTGGAGGACTAAGGGGGTACCCTAGTATAATCCCACCAAGTGACTCCCAGGAACAATCCGCCGTTTTCTCACAATTACAGTATCAAATTTCACTATATATTAAAAATCGTAATTGAGTTACACTGACATTTAAAAGATGAGGGCTGAGTAAACGGGACCAGTGGTCCCTCTCTAACTTATACTGGACGACCAAGGAGGTACCCTAGTATAATCCCGCCAAGTGACGCCCAGGAACAATCCGCCGTTTTTGCACAGATACAGTTTCAAATTTCACTATATTTTAAAAATCGTAATTGGGTTACATTCAAATTTAAAAGATGAGGGCTGAGTAAACGGGACCAGTGGTTCACTCTAACTTATACTGGGCGACTAAGGAGGTACCCTAGTATAATCCCACCAAGTGACTTCCAGGAACATTCCGCCGTTTTCTCACAATTACAATATCAAATTTCACTATATATTAACAATCGTAATTGAGTTATACTGAAATTTAAAAGATGAGGACTGAGTAAACGGGACCAGTGGTCCAACTCTAACCTATACTGGACGACTAACGAGGTACCCTAGCCTAGTATAATCCCACCAAGTGAATCCCAGGAACAATCCGCCGTTTTTCTCACAAATATTTAATTCCTAATACCATAAAAGCCATAAGTAACAATGAAAATGTAAAGAATGCACAAACGGCGTTTCATAGTTATTGTTGGCTGGAAAAAATAAAAGTGGGCTGGCTTATTGTTGGCTGGCTTATTGTTGGCTAGCTTGACACAAGCCTTGATGTCAGTATCATAAAACCATACCGGTCCCCTACCGGGCGAAGATTAGCATGACGGCCCGCTACCGTTCGGAGTAAAATTTGTAAACAAACAAATCGTCTCCGTGTTAATTTATTTTGAAGCAGACGACGTTCTATTCCAACCGTACTAAGCACTTGTTGTTTAGATTTCAGTTCCGGAATGTACGCATCTAACGCCACAATACCCTGGAAGTTAATGTGAAGTTAGTTATCCTTAATCAGTAAATTGAAGTGTTAGAAATACTAGATCTGAGTTGGAAATGGCGAAACAATACGATGTATTGATCCGTCTGTTGTTGATTGGTGATTCTGGTGTTGGGAAAACATGTATGCTATGTCGGTTTACTGAGGAAACTGTGGTTAACCCTCATATTTCAACTATAGGTGAGTTTACACTATCAATATTGTAATCAAATATGTTGATTATTACAAAAATCATCGTCTTTCTTTGGTCGTCAGAATTCCTACATGCTAGATAGTCTGTAGATAGATTGTGAACACCAATGTTGAATGTCATCCTTTTATAAAATTATGCTCAAACTTTTTATTTTATTTTACTGTTTGGTAAACCAACAACTTTTATCACAGCTCAGCATTGAAACGGATCTATTTTCTTTATTTTAGATATTTAATAGCCGAACCTAAAAGTATGATCTTTTATAGATATTTTATTTCTATATTAGTAACTTACCAGGCTTGCTCTTATTGTTTTTTATATGTGTACTGTAACAATACAAGCAGCAAGTGACTGGTGTCTTAGCATTTGTGGATCTCTCATAATAAAATTACATTTAAAAAATAACAAGAATTTCGAATAAACTAATTTGTAATGAAAATCAGTGCCTTTGCCATATCCTTCAATTGTCACTTTACATGGTTTCGTGATATATCATTACCATCCTGTACTTTAGGTGCATAACTAATGAATTAAGTTTTACCTCTGAATCCCTGCTGATGTAAATTATGTATGAGTAAGAACTAATGTAAGCAAGTGTGGTGTATATCAGATGGCAATGGTATGCATTATACAAAGTCGTATGTCAATATTGAATGGACTCACAACCCATTGTTCATTTTGTGTGTTTACTAGCTTCAGGTTAATAATATATTATTCAGATATCATACCTATTTATACACAGGATGCAGATTAAAACATGCATTGATTTTTTTTCTCTCGTTTTCTTTGTGTAGTACCTTATGTTTTATTCAGTATGATTTTATTTCAAGGTTATAGTAATTACATTACCATTGCATGTATAAATTTGAGTTTGCAATATAATTGTGAACATATCATAGTTTATTGCTATTGTACAAAATACCATAACCCTGCGCATAGGGAGGAAGCACTAACCACTCCCTGTAAACTGTAGTAGGATGTTAACTGTACATATCAATCAGAGAAAAAACAAACCCTCACATGAAAATAAAACAATATAGTCAAGATAACAAACTATACTATTTAAGAAAATTAAAATATGGATTTTAATTATGTTATAGGTATTGACTTTAAAATGAAAACTTTAACAGTAGATGACACAAAAATACGAGTACAAATATGGTAAGCATTCATGTCACTCATCATTTTTTGGTATTATTAGGTAACAAAATTGTTTTTTTATTAAATCATGTTACGATTGGATTAGAAAAAAAACTGTAATTCTGTAATCATCATGTGCATTGTGTTGTTTTAGGGACACAGCAGGCCAAGAGAGGTATGAAACAATTACTACACAGTATTATAGAAGAGCCCAGGTAAGTTGATTAATGTATTAATAGTTAAATGTAGAACAAGCAAATATTATAGATTGGATATTTAAAAATAAATCTCTTTTTCACAGGGAATAATATTGGTATATGATATAACGAGTGAAAAATCATTTCTGAACACTAGAAAATGGATGCATATGGTTGAGGAGGTGAGTCACCATATGTTTACTATCTTTAAGAGAATTCTAAAATATTGTGGTATAGTTTGTAATTAATCAGGTCACAGATATTTGGAAGAATGGCAGATATGGTAAACTGTAAATAACTTGATTTTCATTTAATTATTGAAAAAAGTGGAGTTGTGTACAGTAATTCATTTTCTGCAAAATGTTTAGAAAGTATAAATAGTATATCAGTGATGTTATTAACCAACTTAAGTATCCTATCTGTATTTATATCTTCCATATTTGGTCATTGTGTTTACCATATGGTCTACTATATACAAAAGATTTAAATCTTTTACAGAGCGACGGCAATTAAAATAAGTCGGATGTTGTTTACTTCATATTAGTTTAAATAATAATTATCTGCAAGTAAACCGCTATGAACTATGTTTAACATCATCACTGTGGATTTAAATTCTATTTCAATTAATTGAATAATCAAACATTAAGTCTTATCATTGACAATTTAGATTACTCTTAAGGTCATTAGAATAACAATTTGTCATATTTATATTTTTAATTTGTTTATAGTTTTTATCCGTCTTTACCACCAGAACTATGGAGCGAGTGAGCCTCGAATCCTTGTTGATTTTAAGGTTTCATTGTCTTAACCGCTGTTGAGTGTTATAAACGTGACATAAACTGTATTTTAATTTTTTAAGCATGCATCGCCAGACGTCTTAACGGTACTTGTAGGAAACAAAAATGATGCAGATTCATTACGGACAGTTTCAACAGCTGAAGGAGAAAGAGTAAGATATTGTACTGTATTAGAGTATATCAACACATTAAATATTCCTACATGAAATAGTGAAAGTTCACCAGATGTGGAATTATATTAATGTGTACATTATGATCATGTTTCATTGCAATATATTGATAAACACTTTTTATGTGCTATTATTATCGAAACAGTTCTTCATATAAATTATCCGATAAAATGCTACAGAAACAGGTGTTCAGTCATTGGTTGCAGATCGAAAGTTAGAAATTATGTGTGAATAATCACACATCTGCTTGTTTTGATCATTCCAACTTTAAATGAGATAATTATTCAAATTCCTTAGAAGTGGTAAAACATTAAATATTATAATGTAAAATCACACAACAGACATATGTTAACTTGGCTGTGGAATATTAATTGGAACTAACTTTTGATAAGGTTTAAACTTTTAGTTCTCATTTTGCACAGCTAGTTTTATATAGCGTACTATTACTGTATATTAAAATATTGTTATGTATGTTAAATAATATAAAGCAATTATATTATTTTCAGCTTGCCAAGGAATGTAGGATGGAATTTTTTGAGTCCAGTGCTCATGAATCTATAAATATAAACAAGGTAAAATAAAAAGTTGTATGAATATAGGCGTCGTGAGGTGGTTTCTCGAATGATCGTAAAATCAAAACGGTACTGGGTATGACCAACTAGCGTTATTGTCACCGACTAGTCATCCATTCATAGAAGTACTGATGTAGTAGCCTACCAAAGAGTGATCAGTGGACTGAAAAGTATATTGTTTGCAATAAAAGCCAATGTTGTTCTCAAAATATCTGTTTCATCAAAGGTGAGGTTAGTTTTTATTTGATGAAAAATATCCTTATTTCCGTAGGTATTTCAATCAATTATACGACAAGTAATGAAACAGAGAAGAAAGTCAATTAATCAGCAATTAGAAAACATTCGCTTATATGGAAGGGATGACAGTGTACCTGGAGAAAGTAGTCCAGAGAAGAAAAAACCATATTGCTGTACATGACCAACTTAGTTTTCAAAAACATTTGATTCCAAAAGAGAATAGAGATTGTGGATTTGAGGACAGATAACATCACTTAGTATGACAATATATACACCTGTATTTATGGTGTTATGCCATCTGAATGATACAAATTATTGATAGATATGTTTATATCTATCATATTTTTATAAATACAATGTTGTATGTACTGTATAAAAATATTCATAGAATTAAAATGACAGCATAGAAGAACCTAATGCTTAGTGAGTCATTGTGGATGGCAATTCATCACAATACAGTTATAAAGAGAAGATTACAAGTATGTTGATGGTGATTAGGTTTTTAGTTACAATCTTACAATAATTATTAATAGTTAAATGATGACATTTACTGGTAGTCTGAAGTTAACAATGTAAATTGTTTTCATTCAGATGTAGTTGAAACATTTACTATAAAACTATAGTGATGCATCATCTTGTTTAACTAAAAGTTATATCATTGAAAAAAACATTTAAAATTAAACATTAACCTGATGTTGGGCAATAAAGTTTTAACTTGATATTTATGCAAATCTCCCTAATTATTTTTGGTGCAGTAGAAATCCAGAATTTTAAAATACTTCCAACATTTGTCCTATTAGATTCTGCGTTTTAGTGGATATTTTAAACACATTATTTGTATCATTTTATTCGCCCTTAAAGCTCAGGTACAGGCATGAATTTTAAATATAATATTTGGTTAATTGTACATAAATCAAATATTTGTAACAGAAATCAAGACGAAAAAACATGAATTTCCATTAATATGGTCAAATACAAAATTTGGCAAAATTCTTCCATAAAAACCATAAAGACTTTTTTTCAGTAGTTAGGTAGTTAACCTAATGTAATAACATGTCTGGTGACTCCCTAGAAGGTGAAAAAATATGGTGGATATACGGTGGATAATTTTTGCTATAGCATGAAAATAAAAATTTGAAGTTGAATAAAAATACCAGAAATGTAATATTCAAGTTATATTACCTATATTTAGTCATCTGATAAAATTTTTTACCTCACCGTTTATTTTTCATAGCTTTTTAAAATGCTTCTCTATTTACAATATTTGTGTACAAAAGTAGAGATTTTACTGTGTAATTTTAACTATCCCCCCCCCCCCCCCACTGATAAGAAAGTGCTTATTTTCAACAAGCTCTTGTAACACAAATAATATCTAAAAAAATATGAAACATAGGGGAAACTATAGATCGATAATTGTTGGAATGTATGATAAATAGAAATTTTTTGCCCGCCCCTGGCCTATAATACTCCCACCATTTTTATTGGTAATGATGATGTACCACATTTAACTTACTATTACGTTTAGAATTAAGTGTATGATTAATAAAACATTGCATTATTATCTATTGCTAATTGTAGAGATATTTATTAAAGCCTATTGTTACTCAGTATATCAAATATCATAACCAGATTAATGCAAGCCTTTTAGATGAGATGTGATACTGATGATATCAGGCAAAATAAAAGTATTAACTGTTTGATGTCTATTTTTTACTATTAATTAATATTATATGTTTAGTTGATTGATTTACTCTTTTTATTTTGTTTAGATGAATTCTAAAAAATTAAGCAGACATCACATATTATTGAAAGGAAAAAAATTGATTGTGAAAGCCAAATTAATAATATTTAGTACTCTATGCATGTTGATTAAACCTTATTGTAACTATGTATTCAGACATGCAGAATTTACTTCCAGTGTAGAGTACATCATCAAGTAATTTGCATAATTTATATCTTACAAATGGTCTGGAACAAATTGCAGTTAATGTTTAGCCATTTATATAACTTGTGATATTATTCACAAGTGTTGTAATATAAATGGTGTGCAAGAACTGTGACCAAAACTGAAAACGCAATAAAAAGCTGTGCTCAAAAATAATAAAGAACATCCAATGCTTCCTGGAATAACAAGACTCAATTGGATATCTTTGCAAACACAACAGGAATTCCATATTCAGTTACCATATGTTTTACAAAAAAAAAAACCAAAACAAATTACACAATACAGAGCAGTATTATTTTTATTAGGCCATTTTTAACATACTAAGATACGTGTTAATTGTAGAATAAAATTGAAAACCTTTTCAGGAACATGATGGCTTTTATTGGTATTCAGAAATGATCTTATGAGTTGGAGTTTGGGCCCTTTCGCTTTCCGAAGGTCTGGACTACGTTGACAAATCGTCGATTGTACAACATGCGTCTTTTGGCACGGCCTGTCTTCTTCTTTTTCTTTTCTTGTTTATCAACCTGAAAAAAGTATGATTGATTGATAACATTTTTTAATCAGATGAGAATAAAAGCAAATGTAAAACTAATTTTCTTTGAAATTTAAACACTATCAAGTCAGTAGAGCCATTTCATTCTAAAATCTTATTTGATTCATTGTAAAATGTATACAGCTTAAATGTCAAACATGTATGGAAGAGATTATTTTGATTTAAAGGGGGATTAACCCTGCTGCTTATTTTCTTACAGGCATATAGGATTTACTAATTTTACTACAAGTTTCTGTTTCCAACAGAGGGCATCAAACATAGTGAAAGTTAATAATTAGAATATAATGGTCTATTTACTTATTTACCCTTGGGTGTTTCTTGGAGGTCCTTTTCATCGATAGAAATATGTTTTACTCTTTGCTTGGTTTGTTTACGAGATGAATAAAGAGAAATATTTTTTACCTTTGGTGTCTGACCCTTGACCTTTCCAGCACGAGCTAGAGATCCGTGAACCTTTCCTGTTGAAATATTAAGACAATGATGAATTTATTTTTTTAGGATCAGAATTTTTTAATTAAAACATTGTCAAATACAGTAGTATAGTGATTGGTTCAATTTGTTGTTGAATACAAACAAACCTCCAAGAAGACGAGCCTGAACATCCAAAGTAGAGAGCTCAAGAATATCTGTGTTTGCCAAGATAAGGGAGTTCTCCAACGGAGATCCAGAATGGCAAATCAGTTGTTCAGCTACTGGAATTCCTTCAAGTCTTTCAATTTGAAGCTAAAATACAATAATATTAACAATATATTAACTAAAACAGCAAATAGGTTTGCGTTATTATGAGTATGAATATATTATTAGTTACTGCAGTTGTCATAAGATAGATCCAAACTGTACCTTTACATCATGGACAGTGTCTGTCTCACCAATGTTGACAACATGTGTCTTTTGCGCACTCACAATAAGCTGCATGATTGGTCTAAGACAAAAAACACAATTGAAACATTATTTGTATATTTTTTAGTAACACAGTAGCAGTTGTTAGGTTTAACTAAATGAGTGAGTGATATTCAAAATACCAACCAATGCTTTAATAAAGCTTAAATATTAACTATACAAGAATAAATTTCAGATATAACATTTGGTTAAAATATACATCAAAAGCTACACTATATTTATGCCCAAATATATGGTGGTAGTGAGATGCCCAAATATGGTAGTGATATGACTATGAGTGACATCATGTCCATATAAATAAGGGCACATAATACTTTTTGCATCAAATTACATTCCTAAAACTTGTTCCTAAATATAAAACTCGTTCCTAAATATTAAAAACTAAATAATCTCTCTTAAAAACTAAAAAAAAAGTCAAGTAGAGAATAGAACCTGCAACCCCTTTGTTTTCATCAAGCCAGCTGTGTGGCTTTGTGATGAGGCAATGGTTTAAGCCTCATCACAAAGCCACACTGCTGGCTTGATGAAAACCATTGCCATAACCTATTTGATTAACATCTATCTTACATAGCGCCCTCTATAGGCCTATATTATATCAACATTGTCAATATCAATAAAATACGGATTGTTAGAAACCTTAAAAACATCCAAAAAAATGAGGCGCTACTGCAGTTTCGCACCACACCGTTATATCTTTGATTTCTCACCAAAACTTTCCTTTTTCACACTCACAACATAATATTATGCAACATGTTTATACGATTCGACCACTTACGAAGTAATTTTTTTTAAATAACAATACTTTTCAAAACATTTTAAACCATACTGAACTCGCTGTCAACACACTGCAAAATGTTCGCCATCTTATATTTATCACTTAATTGCCAGAATGTATGCTTCATTTTCCCAAAAAAATGTAGAAACTATAGAAAGAAGGCAGTGTTATAAAATCCGATTACACATATAGTCCAGGAGTATTAGACTTTGAGGTAGAAATAAATATGCTAAAGCTGAATTTTTCAGGATAGGTCCCTAATGTTGTCTGAAACAACATACATTGTTCAAAATGGCGGCCATCTTAAAATGATTTACCATATGCTGACAACCAGTAGGTGTAAGTAAACAATCTTGGTGTCAAAATACTCAGAAGACCCATATTTATATTCACTGTAATGAAAAAGTTTAACAAAAAATGGTCAGAAATGCCTGTTTTGACCTTTGACCCTAAATTTGGATTATCTCAATATCTCATCAACGACTGGCCGTAGAGACTTCAAAGTTGTCCCAAATTATTCAGAATGCCCAACTTTCTATTCACTTTAATGAAAGAAAAATACCAAATTCCTTTAGGAACCTTCTATTTTGACCTTTGAACTATTGACCTAGACATATTTTAATTTTATAGACATCTTGGTGATCGATAGGAGTACACAAGCGAAATTGGTGTCAAAATACTCAGAAGACCCATATTTATATTCATTATAATGAAAAAGTTTTTTAAAAAATGACCGGAAATGCATGTTTTGAACTTTGACCCTAAATTTGGATTATCTCAATATCTCATCAACGACTGGCCGTAGAGACTTCAAAGTTGTCCCAAATTATTCGGAATGCCCAACTTTCTATTCACTTTAATGAAAGAAAAATACCAAATTCCTTTAGAAACCTTCTATTTTGACATTTGAACCCTTGATCTGGTCATATTTTATACCAAAATTGTATAGAAATCTTGTTGATCGATAGGAATACATAAGGGAATTTGGTGTCAAAATACTCCAAAACACCCATGTTTCTGTTTACTCTTATAGAAATAATGTACTAAATGCGATTGAAATTGTTTTGACCTTTGACCTTAATCATTACATTTTAATGAGAATTAGTCTATTTCGTGCCTAGCTTACCTGTATAAACCGACAATAGCCTGTGCTCTCCAGAGGGAGGGCTTAGATGCAAAAAGTTAAATTTAAGTTGACATAAAGATAGACAGAATCTAACTATGGCCATTGCCATGAGAGGTAAAATTCATTCCAAATTGCTCAGATGCTAAACAGACAAACCAAGCCCCAATTTTAAACTATATATATATATGATACATTTTACTGTCTGTTTGGGCTTTAGCCTATTTTCACTTCTTTTATTCATTAGTAACAAAACAAATCTTATTATTTATTTATTCTTGAAATATTAAGGTTAGAAATTATAAACAGCAAGCTTTTCCCCAACACAAAAGCATGTGCATTTAGCACGTCGCTAAGGATTACATCATCAGTCACGTGATTACAGAATACGCGATTATCAATTTAGGGATTTAACGAAATAAATATTTTGCCTACACAGGGGTCGAAGCGCGTATTTAATAGATTTGTAACTAGTAAACACCCCCCCCCCCTCCCCACTTAATGGACTCTTCCAACTTTGTTTATGATCTCGCGCTCGAGAAGAACGTCTCCTCGGCACACACCACAAGGTCCTGTTGTTTGTGTGCGATGGATTTTCTTATGCCTATTGTTTACCTGTGGAATTAAATTACACACACTTTCGCATCACAACTTTAATTACTGATTTACACAGCAATGGGCAAAGGATTCATCAAAGAAGAATCAGGGCATCATTTATAAGGAGCGCCTGCGCGACCGCGCTCCTCCGCGCTCCTCAACAGGCTTCGAGGAGAGCAATTTATCGCGCTCCTTAATTTTCAAAATAGAGCCTAGATTTTGACAGTGTTGACTTTTCTGTCAAGAGGCCTAAAAACACGTGGATTTTTAAAAGTTAAAACCAATCTAGGCCTAGGCTAATAATATATAAGCTAAGTTATAAAGCTACAAGCCTAATGGCAGTCCCTCGTTTTTAAGGATCGCGAGCGCGATCGCAATCAACAACCTTCGAAAAGGAGAGCAATTCATCGCGCTCCATCTCACAGTGCGAGGTACCAACAAAGGGGATTCCCCTGCCTGCGCGCATTCAAGGGCGAGTTTACTTCATCGCCTCATAGTGCAACCAGTACGGTGTCATAGAAACACCTCCTTTACAGGAAGATCATGTCCCAACCAATAATTTTTCCCTTTATGTTTTTATGGAACGAGTTAATAAAATATATTTAATTTTAAAAGGAAACATTAATATAGGAGGCCTAAATATAATGTTTATTATTTAAAAAAGCTTAGCTGCTGGTTGCTTTAATTAAGTCATTTTGAAGATGGATTATTTCTTCGAAAGTTCTAACCAATTTTGGTCACTCAAATCCTCCTCAAAACACGTGCTGATGTGTGACGTCAGCATCTTCTAGAAGCTCTCTCAGCCCTCCCCTATTGTGCGTGCGCCCATGTGTGACACATGTAAACACGATCAAATATCTTTCTTAATTATTTTAAAATGACACTTTGTAACTTATTATCAATATTTTAATGCCTGTTGCATGTTAGAATTGTATAATTTATGAATTGCAGGTAAATACTTTTCAGGTTTTCTGTCTGATTTCTAGGCCAACAAGCTAGGCTAGAAAAGCTAGGCTAAAGCCTAGGCATATGATATAGTTGGCCAGGACAGGATTCTCCAGGCTCCTGAAACCCAATCTACCCAGGCAGGCCATAAAAAAAAAATTGGCTTGAGTTTTTTGTACTGTAGAATAATACGATCCCCACGGAAAATATTGTGTGTAAAGGTGGGTGTGGGGGATTTTAGGGGAGAGGTACAGTATACATTTGTTGTGCCCGGGGGGAGGGGGGGGGTTATCCCCTGTCGGGCAAAAAAATGTGTACAAAAAATTAATAAGGGCCAGCCATTTTTAATAAGGGCGACCATCCTTCAACTTCAACATAAATATTTGAGGAGAGCGATTTAAAATTTTTGCAAGGAGAGCGAATTGCTCTCCTCGGTGATTTGAGGAGAGCGATTTGTTGCTCTCCTGGGTTTTGCATACGTGATGCCCTGAAGAATACATTGAATAAAAATTCACTTAAGAAATGCCGTAAGCTGTTTTCAAACTAAACTATTGATCAGCCCACTATTATTCCAACATCATGCCTCTCGTGCGCGATAGGGAATTTCCTGGATAGAGACGAGTGGAGCGCGAGAGACGGCGGAATGAGGCGGGCGTAGCTTGGACGGATTAGATAGGGCCTACCAATTTCGCTCGGTGGCAATTAAATTTAATGTTTTAATTACGTCTGGATATAAACAATATAAAACTCAGTTTTGTCATCGGCAATAATATTTTATACATAGGCCTAGTCAATTTTGTTCTGCTTCAAATTTTAAAAGTTTGATGTTTCAACCTAAAAAAAAGTGGGCCGAAAAGTCTCGGGACGAATCGTCCATAGGCCGAAATGCCCTTGATTTGGCTAGCATGAAAGCATGTCTTGATCTTTTTTTAATTTGGCTAAAAATGGTACTACTACTACTACTACTACAGCTTTGCCTAGCTAGCTAGGCCTACACCTAAAAGCTAGGCCTAGGTCTACACCTAAATAAATTCAGATTTGTGTAGAATTTAACTATTTTACCGAAAAAAATTGTGATTGCTAGTTATGCTGCTGATTTTGCTAGTTAATTTTTTTACAACTAGCAAAGTTTGCTAGTTGAAAAAAAAGGAAATTTCGAGCCCTGTAAGGGCATGAAAATCTGTTGAAGACCATAACAACTTTACAGTGACAATTTCTTTATAATCCATCTTGATAGATTTGTAAGAGTTTCATATTGTATTTTTTTTTTTTATTTAGGTGATTTGTCAAATGACACTTTGTGACTCTTTGATACCTGAAATTATGGCCTCATATCTATATTGATGAATATTATTATTCGTCCATCGACATTTTTTCTAGGCTGTTTCAGATAAATTTGACATCTCATGGCATGATGAATAGTATGATATGTCCATCATGCTATTTGGGACTTAAATTATTAAATTATAATGTAGTGATTACTAGTTAAAGGTAAAAAAACATGGGTGTTTTGGAATATTTTGACAACAAATTCGCTTATGTATTCCTATCGATCACCAAGATTTCTATATAATTATGATATAAAATACTGCATTGACCAGATCAATAGTTCAAATGGAAAAATAGGTGGTTTCTAAAGGCTTTTAGTATTTTTCTTTAACTACAGTGAATAGAGAGTTGGGCACACTGCTTAATTTAGGACAATTTTGAAGTCTCTACGGCCAGCAGTTGATGCGGTATTGAGATAACCCAAATTTAGGGTCAAAGTTATAAATTTTGAAACCAATTTCGTATCCTATCGATCACCAAGATGTCTAATATAAAAATAAATATGCCTACGTCAATAGTTCAAAGGTAAAAATAGAAGGTTTCTAAAGGTTTTTGGTATTTTTCTTTTATTAAAGTAAATAGAAAGTTGGGCATTCCGAATAATTTGGGACAAATTTTAAGTCTCTACAGCCAGTCGTTGATGAGATATTGAGATAATCCAAATTTATGGTCAAAGGTCAAAACAGGCATTTCCGGTCATTTTTTTAAAAACTTCAAGTTCAAGTTCAAAAAACATTTATTTAATCAACAATGGCATTATACAGTATAATATAATTATAGGTAGTACATAAATGAAAACATTACAGTGAATATAAATATTGGTCTTCTGAGTATTTTGACACCAAAATTGTTTACTTACACCTACTGGTTGTCAAAATATGATAAATAATGTTAAGATGGCCGCCATTTTGAAAAATGGCCCAATCAGGTTGAAGCACAACGGGGAAACCCGGGGACTTTTAGTATGTTGTTCCAGACAACATTGGGGACCTATCCTAAAAAATTCAGCTTTAGCATATTTATTTCTACCTTTGGCCCTTTTTTTGTCTAATTAATACTCCTGGACTAATATAATAGGCCTAGGCCTATTTAGTTTTGAAAGGCAAGAAATGTTTTCAGCTGGCGAAATAGAGGTTAAATTAATATTTCATTATATAGTATTATTATTCATATTAAAAGGTCCTATCAATGTTTTATGTACAGACTCATATCGTCGCCTTTTTGATATGTACAGCTGGTTCGTTATAAAAACCACTCTTTGCAGTTTAAAAATAAAAACAGAAAATAAAACATACATTGATTTCTGCTCTGGCAATTTTCTGATTCTAAAATGGCCACAGTTCGATCAAAGTAGGAGGTGTTTTGAAAGGCATTTTTTATTGTGATAAAGGTATTAATACAACGGTGGCTAAATCATAGGAACATGTTACAAAATGGCCCAAAACTGTATGATGTGGCCCCTTTGTTTGGTTTGGGTGCGAGAAAAAAATTAAGCGAGAAGTCGAAGATATAACAGTGTGGTGCGAAACTGCAGTAGCGCCAAAAGTGAATATGGATTTGGTCTAAATTGAGACGTTTCGGCCCTCAAAGTGAGATGTTTCGGCTCAAAAGTGGGCCGAATCGTCTCGGGGCCGGGATTCGGCTAGCCTCTAGTAGGCGCGCCTAGTACTACTAACTAGTGTGTAGGCCTCTAGGCTAGTAGTATTGGTAGCTTACTTACCGACACAACATGTATTAATTATTAGGCTATTAAAATATAAATGACATATAAAACCGTAGGAAATTTTCAATTTACGTGAGTAATAATACCTAAAGAGGAATTTTATATGTTTATAAAATGTTTAAATAGTCACTGAATGCCAAAAAATATAATTTATTTCAGTCAACTTACACCACGTTGTGAAATGTAGTTATCCCAGTCAAAAAAGGTCGATTTGTTGATTATATTGCGCGTGCGCAACCGATTAATCT
The DNA here is from genome assembly GCF_964355755.1 of Antedon mediterranea. NCBI lineage: Eukaryota > Metazoa > Echinodermata > Crinoidea > Comatulida > Antedonidae > Antedon > Antedon mediterranea. The sequence goes on along the minus strand of NC_092679.1, from coordinate 8,061,151 downwards.
TACCCACAATACCTTTAATTACAAAATGGCAGCCTACAGTCGTCGTTTCACACATTTTTGTTTTAAAACAAAACCTGTACATTCTTTCATCACAAAGGTATCAGTTTTGGTAGGAAATTGAACAATAAATGGTTCCTTTTAATAAATTGTTGATAATAATATAAATTTGGCAAAAGGGGTAGGTAGGTAGTAGGTACCGAGAACGAGTGAGGTGTGTTGACTAGCTAGTAGGCCTAGCCTAGTTAGCTAGGGGTGTGTAGAAAGCGACGACCTCGAATTGGACGACCCGGGCGACCTCGAATCGGACGACCTAGAATTTGACGACCCATAACACGAAACCGACGACCCCTATAGCCTAGCCCTAAGTGTGGTATAACATCCCGAAGCCGAACATAGCCAAAGATCTTTAAACCATACCTTATATTATAATACTCACAAGCAAGCAATTGATTGAAAAAATACAGAAATATCGCCATTTGATACTGAATGTGTTGACACGAACAAACGAACAGATATGGAACGCCAAGAGTGCATCATTAAAACTGCATTCGACTCGATTAGCACACGAAATACCATTTTTCAGCAGCGGGTAAGAAGGTTTGACCGTATACAATGCATTGTGAAATGTAAAGCTTTTTTATGGCCCTCCCCATGTACATGTTCGCAACACGCTGCTTGGTAGGCCTATAGTGTTCGTTATAAGAAGACGAGATGTAATTAATTATAATGTATAATATTTATTTCTTTTTAATTTATTTTTAATATGTCGAATGCAGTTTTAATGATGCACTCTTGGCGTTCCATATCTGTTCGTTTGTTCGTGTCGACACATTCAGTATCAAATGGCGATATTCTGTATTTTTTCAATCAATCAATTGCTTGCTTGCGAGTATTATATAAGGTATGCTTTAGAGATCTTTGGCTATGTTCGGCTTCGGGATGTTATACCAACCACACTTAGGCCTAGGCTAGGCTATAGGGGTCGTCGGTTTCGTGTTATGGGTCGTTCAATTCTAGGTCGTCCAATTCGAGGTCGCCCGGGTCGTTGGGGTCGTCCAATTCGAGGTCGTCGCTTTCTACACACCCGCCTAGCTAGCCTACTAGTAGACTACCTAGCTAGCTTTTTTTTTTTTTTGTATTTTGTATTAATATTTGTCCTCAGTGAGGAAATTAGGATTAGGCCCTCCACGGACCCACGGCAGCCAGCAGTGCAGCGCCTACCAGATTAGGCAATGAGAGTAAAGCATCTTGCCTAGGCTAAGGATGCAATTAGTATGGTACAGATAACCTCGAACCCATGCCTATCACATGCTAGTCCGATATTACCATTACACCATCACTCTCCAGTATATACAGCACCCGCCACGATTTCTAGACGGTCTCCCATCCAGAACGCAACCGGGCCCAACGTTGCTTAACTTCGGTGATCTGACGAGAACCGGTGTTTCAACGCAGTATGAAACGCAGTATAGCTAGCTAGAGGCCTAGCTAGGCTAACTCCTAATTAATTTAATTAATAATATTAAATAAGCTAACTAGCTAACTAGCCATACTCTTTCAAATGGAAATGGTGAAAGATTTTTTTTTTTTAATCCTTTTTTTTAATATCGTCATCGCAGCCTAAGCTGAATTAAAAGGATATTTAAATATTCTCAATAATAAAATTTGTATAAATTAAAAGTATAAAACCAATATGGTAATTATATATAAAAAAGGAAAGATAGATTTATCTGATTATTTTCGGTCAAGTGACTCGATGTGCAGTGATATAATTTGTGCTACCAAGATCCTATCTTTCATATATTAATATTATAAATAATTAAAATAAAGATCATGACAAAATCAATATATCTTTAAAAAATTAATTATCAATATTTAAATCAATGCATATTAACCAATAATTCATCATAGTGACAAATTAAATCTAGTTGAAAATTGATTTTTCAGAATTCAGTGAGAGAATGTCAACCAACAACATATGTAAAGAGCAGATGTTTATGTGTTTCTTCAAATGTAGATGATGGGTCATCATTACTAGATTTTGAACGAACAGAAGTAATTGAATCAAAAGACGATTTTAAATATGTACAAAGGTTAATTCCACCACTGCAGATTCCAGAACCTCCTAAACATGCAAGCTACCCTACACCCTGTGGATGGTCCCCACCTACAGGTATAATTTAATCCTTGAATAAAGTTCAATTCTGATTTACTCTAGGACTCAAATATAATATTATAAACGGTATTTAGCACTGCAAGTTTTAATGTCAAATCAAAATCTGTTATTTTTCAGGACCTTTATCTGATTGTCCATACTTTGTCAGAAGAACCAGATATCATAACATACCTGTGTATACAGAAATAAAACATTTTGGCACTCAAATTCTAACAAGTATTACTCACATAGATGGTGACATATGGGTAAGTATTTATCTCAAATAATTTTATTGTTTACATTAAAAATAATCTATCTGCAACGTAGTAATAGACTAGAATATTGGTATCATTTACAATATTACACATATGATTGTTTTTTTCCTTTAGGTTTTGGCAAATGAACTGAAAGATCACTTACAGCAATTTGAAGAGTATACTATTCCAATGCAAGTCCATGAATATACAAAACAGATACGTTATAAAGGAACATTTGAAAAACAAGTTAAAAAATATCTTTTGGAAAAAGGATTTTAGAAGACAATGAAAACTATGTTGTAACTAACAAATCAAAGGGAACAAAGTATTTCGTTTGTCATTATAAGTGATTATTTATAATTAAATACAAATGATAAATAAACATATGAACTCAATAGACGTCCCAAAAAACATTTTCTTTAGTTCAAATAAAATCGAATTATTTCTTATTTTGTTTCTTGTTATGTTAAATACTGTATTATAATCTCATGTCTTTAGTGTATGCCTGTAATCCTTATTAACAACAACATCACACACAATTGTCCTATAATACCTCTTTTCTGTAATGCAAAACGTTCAAGTTAATAAGAAGAATGATTGACAACAAGTCAAACACACGCCTAATAAATCAAACAAAAACAAAGATTTTGTACACCAAGCTTCCTGCTATACATTACTATGTATAACGAATAACGCCAATGGTTTATACAAACCACAATCTTTTTTTCTTATTCTTTCTATTATGTTTTCCGTCAATTATCTTTCATCAAGCTACATTGCATCAATTTTCAGATATATTCCGTATGGGCATGAATATTTTGGGTTGCCCGCTTACGGCCGGTCGGCATAAGCACTAAACTGTAGGGACTTCAACTACTAAGTACCTACTATTAGTATTGTAGTACCTTACAACTGAAATTTCTTTTCATAAAATAAGTTAAAAAAACCTTTTTTAAGGATTTTTCACAAAATGTAGAAATGATAGGCCTTAGGAGGACCTCTTCGTAAAATAGAAGGGTTTGTTGGCCTACAGAAAATGAGAAGTGTGTAATAAGAATTCTCCTCCAATGAATATGGTTTGTTGGTAAAATAAATTAAAAAGAAGGTTGACTTATTACTTATTATGTATTATTTAACTGTTATATAAATTTCGTATCTCCTGGTAAAATAACACGTGCACAAGTAGCACCATGGACCTATAAATAAATTACCTAATTTTATTGGTCCATGGTAGCACAGAGAGTACAGTATCATCGTTCTTACTTTCTAGCGATTTGATTGGCTTACTTAACACACCGTCGCCACGCCACCACGTCCCTGGAAAAACCTTATTGTGTTATGTTGCTGCAAATACCATATTTGGAACCAGTTCTATCCAGAATTGTACAGTAATATTGTTAGTTAGCGAATTTATTCTTAAAAAGAAGCTCACGTTAAATATCTGTAGAAACCACTACATAAATAGGTCTAAATTGTACGCCTAAATTTGTTGTTTTATAATTAATCGAAAAACATCATGTCAAAGTCTGGGTCAGAACGAATCGACAGTGTGTTCCGAACGCGATCACTGGGTATCCCAGCGGAAGGTATCCGCGATCAGTATGCCGACGGTAAGGCCGCTAAAGTGTGGGAGTGCTACATTGGTACGAAATCTGGTAGAACAGACTACTACAAAGATTGGATTATCAAACTGCTCAGAGAAAAGAACTGCAACACCATACTTGATGTTGCATGTGGAACTGGGTAAGAAAATTGCATATTTAAACGTTTTTGATGATGCATGATGGAGTTTATATAAAGATATAAAATGAAATTAATATAATTATAAGAGGATGTCTATCAACTATTATTTTTTATTATCCATGTATTCACATCCTCTAGTAATAGTATATATATATATGTATATGTATAAATCCAAAGGCAATAGTACTGAAAATAATGACAATGCTGTGGGTATCAGTGGCTGGATCTCAATGGAGATAAAAATAAAATAAGCAATGAAAAATGACAATGCTGTGGGTATCAGTGGCTGGGTCTCAATGGAGATAAAAATAAAATAAGCAATGAAAAATGACTATGCTGTGGGTATCAGTGGCTGGATCTCAATGGAGATACAAAAAAAAAGCGAAAAGCTAAATCAAAACGATAAAGTAAACAGCCAGAAAAGTTGCTTTCGGGCAACACTAGCCCTTCATCAGTGCAAGTGAGGGAATTTGGATAAAGTCATATGTATATGTGTATATATATATATATAGATTAGTAGTAGTAGTATAGTTAGTAGAGAGCAAAATGTGTAAATTGACATTGACCTCCTTTATCATCAGCAACAATTCCGGTTTGTATATTCTGTAGAGAAGGTTTGGTTAGCATGCATCATCCAATGAAACGAAATTAAAAATATAATAAAATAAATATATTTTTTTATTTTCTTAATATAAATAATATTTCACTGTACATTTTTATTTGAATATAGGATAGATTCAATAATGTTATTAGAATCTGGTTTTTTGGTGACAAGTTGTGATGCCTCTGATAAGATGATCATGCACGCTTTCAAAGAAAGATGGACACGAAGAAAGGAAGAGGCCTTTGATAAATGGGGTAACAGTTCTTGTTTTCAAGAATTAATGATTTCTCTCAAAACTTAATCCCATTTATATATAGGTAAGATTGAACAACAATTTCACCGTAATTTTGATGACATATTCCTCCACTTTGATTTACAGGTTCGTATCTATACTGTAATAATTCAGCAGTATTTTTTAAACTTATAAAATGCTGTCTAACTGTCTAGGAATATTGTTGGTGTTCTCTTGACAAATAAGCCAATTTGTTAGAGGCAGTGAGAACTGGGCAACATTTTATGCAATGCACATATATATAAACACAATGATAGACATTTCTCATGCCTTTTATAAAGTGGGGGAGAGCAGGGGAAGTTGAACCCCTTTTCAGTAAAGTTGACCTAGAGGACCAAGATGATATGTGCATTGTCTCATAGATCAATGTATACTGCACATATGTGCCCAATATAAACAATGTATCAATCATCACTCAGTAATGTATTAATAATAAGTTAATTAAAACATTATTCCAATTTCTCAATTTACCCCCTCGACAGGGCAAATAAAAAAAAAGTATATCAAAAAATACTGTATATATATATTATTATAAAGCATTTCTTTCTGACTTTTTCTTGTTTATTTCTATTTCAGAAATTGATATTGGCAATTGGTTGACTCTACCTGATGACATTGGTGCAGACAGAGCCTTTGATAGTGTTATTTGTCTTGGAAATTCTTTTGCCCATCTTCCAGATTTTGATGGTGATTTAAGAAACATCAAAACGGCTCTGAAAAATTTTGCACACATGGTAAAGCCAGGAGGAGTTATGATAATTGATCATCGCAATTATGACGCTATATTGGATTCTGGTCGGGCTCCTGTCAAAAACATTTACTATCAGGTAAAGTAACGGTACTAAACGGATAAAAGAATAAGTAGTTCCAATGCTTTCAGTTCACTTCATTGTACTCTAGTGTGGTTGAATGGATTATATAGGGAAATTTAAGTAGAATTAAAGACTGCTCCTACTTGAACCGGTTGTGTGATCAAAGAGGAGTGCTTCCAGAGTTATTTGTGAAAAATAGAACTTCCTAATAATTTCTTTTATCTTCTTAGGGTAATTGTGTAAATGACATACAAACATCTGTCTTGTATGTTAATGGTAAATCATCTATGGTGACATTGGATTACTATATCGATATTGAGAAAGCACAAGAACAAACACTAGCAGAATCTTCCAGAAAACGAATGAAGTTGGACAAAAGTGAAGACTCAGTCTACAAGTAAGACAGAACAAAAATGTATTATTAGCAATATCAATATTGCCATACAGAAATATATATTTTCCTATTTTAATCTGTGGATCTTACTGTAATCATTTGTTATTTATAGCAACAGTGACATTTTTCAAATCTGTTTTTTTTTCCCCATCAGGTTTCGACTGTCATACTATCCACATCGACTGAAAGCATTCACAGAATTACTAATGGAGGCATTCGGTAACAACTGTAAACATAAGGTGTATGGAGACTACAAACCTTTGAATGAGGTGGATAATCCTGCTTATTACATCCATGTCATAGAAAAACCAGCAGCCTAAATTTTTTAAGATAACTTTCTCTACAGTGTTCTAATTATGAGAGCCTTACCAGTCAGTTGTAAAGATGAACTGTATTCTGGCATATTTCAGTAATTGTCAAGACTGTAAAGTTAGTTTCGAAAGTATGTGCCTTTGGTTAAATCATGTCTTTAAGAATAAATGCCTAAAAAATGATGTAGGTACAGTATATGCAACTGAATATGAAAATACAGTAATGGTAAACTTGATGTGTTATGTTTTTAATAGACTTTAGTGTGTGATGCATTTATTACAGAAACTTTCTGGTACATTTACAACACATGGATCAAATGTTAAGTTTTTATTAGATATGCAGCTATTCTTCAGAACCTATAATAATGTTTAATCAAATCGCACTTCCCTGCTTGGTTGTTCTGTAGTATGTAATAACATGATTGCAAAGATGTTCTTTATTATGCAGGTGTGTAGAGTTATACAGTACTATATTTTACATACATTTACATAATACAATAGAGAGAAATGGCGAACAGACGTCTAAAATCCGATCGAGTGGGTATAAAATCATAACAAACCGTTGAGGGCAACACATTTCCTATGTTTATACGCGTGAATCATGGCGTCGTCTAACCGATGTTGTTGCTGTAACGATCATAATTCTTGTTGTATTTGTGTATTTACACAATAAAACAATGAAATATGTATAAAAGTCATCCATCATTCACAATCATATTCCTAAAAATATCTCATGTCTACATTAGACTAGGCCTATAGTATTCATTACTGGCGCCATTTCTCTCTATTGCTGCCAGTGAAAATTAAAATAATGGCGACCTTCTATACATAAAGCAAATTTAAAACCAAAAATTTACAAAAACCGATGGCATAGTAAAATACATCTCAACTAATACCCTTTTCACATCTGAAAATGCAAATTGTAACCAGGTTTGCATAGTGTGAATACAATTTGTTGGAAAATATCCCCGAGTTATTACTGCGTGTGATTTTCCCTGGTATTAAACGATCAGTCATAGTGATCAAATAGCGTGCAATTACAGGTTCGCGTAAATCAGAAGATCAAACCTGGTTACAAATCGTAACAATTTATGCACATCTGAAAAGGGTATAAGTTGAGATATCCAATATACATTACAATAATAGTGTAGTTAAACCAATACCAACACCAAAGAGGGTATATTATAATTAAGAAACTTAAAGGGTACAAACAAGTATCTACAATATACAGGAAAATCTCAACGCGAAAAGGGCCAAACTTCTGAAAGACGAGAACTTTATTAATCCAACTTGGACACAAGGTAGACGAATTTATGCTCCAAGACAAACCAAAAATACGTCCAATCTGAACACCATTGTGAATTGATTAAAAAAATCGATAATACTAATCTGGATAAGGCCAATCATTCACGGTAGCATAACACACTTGAGTTATATGGAATTACGTATTGTTTACAGGACATGCAAATGTCATGAAACAAACACAATTTTGAGATGAGATAAAATTAATTTGAATCTCACTCATGATTAAGACATAATAACGTGAATAAAGAAATACTGTACAAGGTTTTAGAAGAATTTCTGTACACCACTATATTGTGAATTTCATTTAGGCGTCTGTGTTTAAGTATACATGGTAATACAACCCACTGTTGGTAGTTGAGTCTGTGCTTAATAGTATCCATGCTTGTAGCCACCCACTGTTGGTAGTTGAGTCTGTGCTTAAATATCCATGGTTATGTTGGTAGTTAAGTCTGTGCTTAATAGTATCCTTGGTTGAAGCCACCCACTGTTGGTAGTTGAGTCTGTGCTTAATAGTATCCTTGGTTGAAACCACCTCACTGTTGGTAGTTGAGTCTGTGCTTAATATTATCCTTGGTTGTAGCCACCCACTGTTGGTAGTTGAGTCTGTGCTTAAGTATCCTTGGTTGTAGCCACCCACTGTTGGTAGTTGAGTCTGTGCTTAATAGTATCCTTGGTTGTAGCCACCCACTGTTGGTAGTTGAGTCTGTGCTTAATAGTATCCTTGGTTGTAGCCACCCACTGTTGGTAGTTGAGTCTGTGCTTAATAGTATCCTTGGTTGTAGCCACCCACTGTTGGTAGTTATGTCTGTGCTTAATATTATCCTTGGTTGTAGCCACCCACTGTTGGTAGTTGAGTCTGTGCTTAAGTATCCTTGGTTGTAGGCATCCCAATGTTGGTAGTTGAGTCTGTGCTTAATAGTATCCTTGGTTGTAGCCACCCACTGTTGGTAGTTGAGTCTGTGCTTAATAGTATCCTTGGTTGAAACCACCTCACTGTTGGTAGTTGAGTCTGTGCTTAATATTATCCTAGGTTGTAGCCACCCACTGTTGGTAGTTGAGTCTGTGCTTAAGTATCCTTGGTTGTAGGCATCCCAATGTTGGTAGTTGAGTCTGTGCTTAATAGTATCCTTGGTTGTAGCCACCCACTGTTGGTAGTTGAGTCTGTGCTTAATAGTATCCTTGGTTGTAGCCACCCACTGTTGGTAGTTGAGTCTGTGCTTAATATTATCCTTGGTTGTAGCCACCCACTGTTGGTAGTTGAGTCTGTGCTTAAGTATCCTTGGTTGTAGGCATCCCAATGTTGGTAGTTGAGTCTGTGCTTAATAGTATCCTTGGTTGTAGCCACCCACTGTTGGTAGTTGAGTCTGTGCTTAATAGTATCCTTGGTTGTAGCCACCCACTGTTGGTAGTTGAGTCTGTGCTTAATAGTATCCTTGGTTGTAGCCACCCACTGTTGGTAGTTGAGTCTGTGCTTAATAGTATCCTTGGTTGTAGCCACCCACTGTTGGTAGTGGAGTCTGTGCTTAATATTATCCTTGGTTGTAGCCACCCACTGTTGGTAGTTGAGTCTGTGCTTAATAGTATCCTTGGTTGTAGCCACCCCACTGTTGGTAGTTGTAAGCATTGTGCTGCATAAAAGAAACAACAAATTACTACCCAAAAACTGAACAAAAATATCAGTGTAAAAAATCATTGAATCCAATCATTTACTTGGCTAAAATACAAGCATATGATTGATTGATTTTATTCGATATTCATACACAAAAGTTAAAATATACAATGTACAAAAAGAATACCAGGATAACCCATTAAGTCGACAAATAAAAGTAAACTTATTTCCAATGGGGTCCAATCCGTATTAACTGAAAAAGTATATGAAGTAGTACTCACTGGTGGTTGGTTGTACTGATTCCAACCATAGTTATATCCTTGTTGTTGATAAGGCGGCATCATCTGCTGTGGTGGTGGTGGTCTGTTTTGATGCATTGGTTGCTGGTATGACTGCTGTACCTGTGCTTGTTGTTGGTTCTGGGCTAATGAGACATCCGAAGATGTGGCACCATCACCAGATGCTTTGGCTTCAGTCTTTGCTTTCTTTTCTGGTGGTGCTGCATTTCTGAACGGAAAAAAGAAACTATCATTAATACTGTACAATACAGCAAAAGTTAAATATATGAAACCTCTAATGAATTCAAGACATTACTACAGTCCTTTCAATACATTACTGGGATATTAATTTGTATAAAAGATATCTAATAACATACTCGGAGGTGCTCTCTGAAGCTGCTCTTTTCTTTTGGGCCAATTGCTGCAATTTTAGCATTTTCTGGTTCTCGGAAAACACTTGCAACAACCTAAAAAATATAAAATATTAATTACAAAAATTATTGTTATAAAAATGATGCTAGAATAAATTAAAACTAGACATGAAACTCGTCACTTTGACGAGTTAGTTATCCGCACGACAAACGCCACGCGCAAGTCATACGTTGGAATTTTGCACACGGAAAAAGATTATGGCATTATGACCTGATCTGAAGAATATGTTGTTAGTGCTGAATTCTGTCAATTTTGTGTCATATAGTATATACAGTATAAACAGTATAATCTGTATACATATTACAATCCATACAGTGTAGAATAGGTGAAATTACGGGACCCGCCATTTATTCAAATTTGTAACATGGCGACGGTATCAAGATGAAACACTAAGATAGCAATTTCAGAAGGAAATTATCTCAGCAACAACATATTAACGTGTAGAAGAAATTTGAATACGTTAAATATTGATGCGCGCTCTTTTAAATAAAATGAACTATGATGCAAAAGATGAAATTACGACTTTTTTTATTTAACTGGCCATATGATGACGTCACAACATTTGATTGGCAAAATGTTCACATGATTTCATATCTACAATCCAATAGCTTCCAGAAAATGTTTTAATCGTGATTATCACATTTTATTTTTACAGGCTATTACAGATTAAACTTTACTGTAAAGATGAAATTAATGACCCACGTAATTTAAATTTTTAGGCATGATGACGTCATAAAAATTAAAATATTTTTATCTCATGCGAATGATAGTTGATTGACCTGGACAATATTAAAATCTCGGAGAAAAAGGAATACGTATAAGCGTGATGCGCTCCATTGAATGTGATGAGCAATAACGAAAGACAAAAAAATCCTATATTTTACATTCGTGTGGCCATATGATGACGTCACAACATCCGTGAGGTAAAAATTCTGCATGAATTCATATCTACAACATATCTGCTTACATATTAAGTTAAAAAAATTAGGGGTAATCGTTGATCCTGAGAAGCTATAAAAGATTCAAAATAGGCATAATTTTGACAACATTAAATTTTTTTCCCGCGCGGGAATTTTTGAAATGCTCAAAATGTCATGATCAGCGTAGAAATTTGATTAGAAATTAATTTTGCGCATTTTGAAACTTTAAATGCGCGTGCGCGCGTAACTTCTTGTGAAACATGCCATTTTTAATCCATAGAAAGTTTGCCCTTTATGACTTAAATTTTCACCAAGTGTCAATACAAAATGACTTTTGGTTTATAATCTATGACCAATCATTGAAATTCATAAAATCGCGCGTAACTTACGCTACGCGACTCTAACGTCATATAACTAAGTTTCCTGCACATCTACAGCTACAGTTCAATCTTATGACAAAGTTATACAATCTTATGTTGACAAGGATGAGAGATATGCGTGCAACAAAATTCCGGGAAAGAAAGAAGAACAAAGAAGATGAAAAAAAAAAAGATCTTTACAATAACAAGGGTTATCCACAATACCTTACGGTTGCGGATAACCAATAATACAGAAAAAAAAAATGATGATCCCATACAATCACAAGGAGTTATCCGCCAAGTGCGGATAACTAATAATTCTGTGTTTATTAAAATAGACAAATCAAACTTATAAACCTGCCAACTGTAGGAAGCTACAATGCCAGTACAAAGAACCTTGTCAACTTACTGTTTGACATCTTGTCCAAAGTCTAAAATAAATTCCATCCTCCTCTGTGAGAACATGAACTTAGTTGAAGCATCCAATCCTGATGTTTGAATCATTTGAAAGAGTTCCATCACATTGTATTCATTTGGAGGAAACTTTTGGAACTCAAGGTCCAACAACTGCAGGTATATCTCTGCATTGTCCTGTGCACATTATAAGAAAACATGGTTACAAAATTGGTCAAAAGATAAGGAACATTGTGACATTACTCCCTACACATAAATAGACCTAATTCAGATTGTAACAATCTACTTACCAAGTCTTTCTTTAAAGCAGAGTTTAATACTTCTTTTGCTTTGTCAAAGTCTCCTAAAATCTGCAGGAATTAAGTATTAAAACGGTTAATAAAACAATAAATTTGCTAATAAATCTACATTGAATACACAAAATACTAGTTTCTTTATTTTAGATGTTGATGAATGAATGACAAACCTTATGCTGATATCTCGCAAGTTTGCTACTGAAGAAAACAAATTCTTTCTTGTTGTTTTCGGCTTTTTGTAGAGCTTTCTTAAAAATCTTGATAGCGTTGTCATGACATCCGATTCGCCTCTCAAAGTTGATCTGACGCAGGATGATGAGTGTGGACTTTGGGTGTCGTTTCTCAAGGTCTTCTAAGATTTCACGAGCCTTTTCATGGTTTCCTTAAAAAGTAATTAAAATTACAACATAAATGATCAAATAATTATGACTTAATACATTCACACAACTTACTGTACTAAAATAAATAAATGTTCATGTACCTTGAGTTTCTTCAAATGCAGCCCAGTGAGATACAATGTTTAACTTGTTTGGAAGATGGATGGTACAAGCTCTTGTGTAAACTGAACGCACTCCATCAATACTGTGGGGCTCCATAAACTTGGCATACTAAAAAAAATTAAGTGTGAATGGTTTAAACCTAAAACATATATATTGAACAACGAATTTCATGCCAACGATAACATGACATACTCCATCAATACTGTGGGGCTCCATAAACTTGCCATAATATAACAAATTAAGTGTGAATGGTTTAAACCTAAAACATATATATTGAACAGCAAATTTCATGCCAACGATAACATGACATACTCTAGGTACTTAACATAAAGAAAGTATGACATAATTACCTTAAGCCAAAGGTCTTCATAGAGAGCACAGGCAATAAGGCACCTTTCAAAAAGAATCACCACTCGTTCTAACATTCCTTCAGCAATCTCAAAATCTAGATACTCAATCCAGTTTTTAAGTTGTGGTTTCTCCAATGGCTTGACATGGAAATAAGGTCTTTTAATCTGAAAGAAAAAGGACAATAGGATTTACACCACCAGTATATTTCTTATTTATTGTTAGCTCCCTCTAAAAGTATAAACTTGTATATATTGTAGGATGGGTATAACTAATGCATATGGTGGATGGTGACACACATATTAAATATTAACTTACAGCTTCTTCAAAAGTCCATCTCTTGCTCACTTCCTGTTCAGTTTCTTTATGAATTGCATTGCGACTTTTCAACGCTTTTTCTTTAATTTGATCTCCTTCATTTTTCATCTATAAAGATTAATTATTCAGTAAAATATACGTCAAAGTACGTATTTTGACCCAAAAACTAATATAGAAATTTTTTTAAATCTCAAAATCACTTACAATATCACATATACTTTTAATAAAAAACAATTAAAAAAAACAAATTTCTTCAAAAACAAGGAAAGTGGTTCTATACACTGAACATTCGGGAAAAATTGCTTTTTTATTTGTATAATAATTTATAAATGTTAAATTTAGTTATTTATCTTCAGCTCAAATGATCACTGTGTTACTAACCTCTTTAATAGTACTCTTTTTTTGTTGGTCGTCTGGGGGTTCATCGCTTACTCCTGGTGGGGCATCATCAAGGCCTGGGGGTGCAACATCTCCGCCTGGGATATCCGTTTCATCATCTTTCATAGACGCCTCAAGCTCAGCTTCAATGTCGTCAAGAAATTCCAGTCGAAGCTTTTCATGTTCAGCGTCTGACAGAACATCTTTGATTGGTTGACTGTTTAGGTGTTTCTTGAACCTTGCAAAAGGTAATTTTTGTGACTAAGATGTAATGTGCCCAAATATGGTAGAAATATGCTTAAATGCAGTAGTGATATGCCCAAATACAAGTGATATGACATCATGCATATTCTGTTGTCACATAAAGTTTGATACTGTATACAGAACTTTTTGTGTTATTACTATTATCGCATTTTGTTTTATGTTCAAGACATTGCCTATTGATGCTCAGGCACTGTAATGGAAAACAAATTCAGAGTCTAGTGAGACATTTGAGGCGCTCCAGCTCAAAAGCGGCGCTGTGTCGCAATAGACCAACCTATGTAATAACTATCACAAAGTTCAATTTCAGCGAATTTGAAAAAATTTTCAATTTAATTTTTTTTACATAATATGAATTATTGATATGTGTTTTACCTACCCACGAAGTCTTATTATGAACCAATAAATAAAAATGTGTTAAATTCCGTAATCTTTGAAGTGTGTTTCTTTTAAAATATCTGAAAACAAAAATGTACCCGAACGACAATAAAATACTCCATTTTTCGCTAGAAGTATCATCGGCTTTCTCCTTCGCAAACTCCGCCATGTTTGGTATCGGCAGAAAGCTTAGATTTTATTCTATCTAACCCTGCCCTTGATTCGTTGGAAAAATATTATTCTAACCAATTAAACATCGTCTTATTGCCGTCTTGTTGTTGCTATCTTGCCCAAACAAATCTGCAAAATCTACGTTGCTGATTGGTCAATTTTCATTACATCATTACTGAGCATGCGCATTTGCTATGTTTACGCTTCGATCTGGCTACCGCGCCTGCGCGAAGTAGATCGAACAACACATGTTCCAGGGAAATTCTCACGAAAACATACTTTATTCATCTAGCGAGCGATAACTATTATTTATATTACTGATTTTTCGCAATACGTTCGTAATGTCTCGGAAGGACCCGCCTAAGGAAATTCTAGATACGTTAAATGGTGCCAATGATTTTGGTTTTATTTTAATAATGAGGATGCTGAAGTAATCTCAACCAACTCATGATGACCAACTAGGCCTAGCCCTAGCTAGCCTAGGTCTAGTACTTTTTGCTGACGATAACGAAGTGGAGAATGGCCATCCTATACCCGTTATCCAGAGGGTAGACGTCCTTAGATGTAATGAAATGCCTCTGTAAGTACATTTTATTTGATTTTTACAAATACATTCATGCTTGTTTGTTAAATTAAACTGACTGTATTTGTTTTTCTTTAGTTGTGACAAAACTGCAGATTGGTGTAACATTCAAAATGAGAACTGCAGAAAATCCGATCATTCAAACGCTGCAGATGTGGTAACGGACCCGACAAAAACGTTTGCCTAAAACAATTTGAGGAAGAATTAGCAATTTATTTATTTGAAATAAAATTAATATTGATTTTAAGTGACAGTTGCGGCAATTTTAACTGGTCAAATATTTTAATTTTTATTTGTTTTGTATTTATATTTTAATGTGCAATCTATTCACTTTTCTATTAAATGAAATTTTTTGACGATCATCTCATACTGGTTTAACTTTTTTAACAGGGCAATAACTTTAATAGCAATTTATTAATATACTTTTATTTATACTTTTATTTTATACTTTCATTTAATACAGTAATTCAAAAATGTGTATATAAATTTTCTCAGTGTCATGCTTTGTCGACCTTCATTTTGTTGGCATTCAGTTGAGAAAATACTGGTTTTGAAAATGATAATGTTGAAATAAATTAATGATTTTAACAACTAATGTTCTTTATTGTATTGTTATTGTGTGTGCAAAATTTCTTTAGAATCAGACAATGGGAACTTTACTGTTGCTATGGTGTTTTGACTGTCCTTTTCCAAAACCAGCACAGTTTACGCTCTGTTGATTTCAAAGTCATTTTCCTCTAAAACCTGGATTTCCTTTTAGTGAAAGTGCTGTTTAGTTTTCTGCTTATAACTTTGGATAGGTTCAACTAAATTTAATGTATGATATATCATTGTAAAGCTTAATATGTAAAGAATAGGAATTTATAAAAAGATAGGAATTAAAAAAACTGATCTGGATGCTGATTTTGAGCTGGAGCGCCTCATTTATTAACCAAATTTATTCGTTTAACCCTAACTCTCTCAGTACTCCTTACTCCTCTTGGTTGAATAGTATACAAATTAATAAGATGAAATTAAAAATGTATTCACTCACTTCTCAAAATGATGACTGTAGAGTTGTGTGGGAATTCGAATCAGTCGATCATATATGTGAGTCAGTCGTTTTGCATCCTTCTGCTCTCTTTCAAATTTGATATACATATCCCAAAGTTTATCGGATTTAAAATCTGTTCCAGCTGCTTCAATAGCTTGTTCAAAGAGTCTACAAACAACAATAAATAAACTTACATATGTAGAATACTACAGTAATAACATTCATTTAAATGGAAAGTTAAACACATCAATTGAAAAAAACTAAAGTATAACCGTTTTCAAAAGTAACAAAAGACATTGTTGTATCACATGTTGCTGTTCTTTTCATTTAAAAAAAATGTAGAATGTACTATACTGCTGTAAACCCTGCTCCAAAGAAGACCAGTATTTTGGACTGATTAATGGTAAATATTTTGAATGTGGATTATCAGTGAAACCTTTATTTAGTCCTAAAAAATAAAGGGTTAGGTATATAAACAAGATTATTTCTAATATGTAAACTAAATAATGTTATGTTTATACTTTCTGATAGTTTCAACTCTTTCCTCATCTTCCTTGGTATTCTGCATTGTAAAGTTGATGAAATGGATCCATAATTCAACACTTAGGGGAATTGCTTTCAAACCTTGTACAAAAACCTGCAAATATAACATCTCAACATCTTAAAAACATTGTACAAAGTAAAAAACAAGCTTAGTAAAAACTGATAGATAATTAATAAATAAATGATCAGGATGCATGCGAATACAATCTATCAGTTTAATACTAGCTTGCCAATTTCGATGTCTAAAAGACATTCCAAAAAAGCTGCCTAGCTATTACTGACCGATTAGAAAAATGGATATCGGCATAAACAAGAAATGAAAAAAACCTGTGCATTGACCACTCCATTGTCTTTGCCGAGTTAAGCACGTGCTTCCAGAAAATGTTCCACGTTGCTCTGACTATTGAAATCTGCTAAAGTTTCCTGTGCAAAAAATGGGAGTCAACAACTTTCATATGAAATCTTGTGGACCATAAACGGACCATTTGTACCGGTAATTGCCTATAGAAACTCACTTGGCTATAGAAACTCCGGATCTTTTGGAACACTACTTACCATTTTCAGATCACCAGCTAAACAAATAAATTTGGAAATAGTGATTAGAGCCTATCTATAGAAAATTAGAAGTAAATGGTTATGCCCTGCAATGCAAAAGGTGTTAGTTTGATTAGGATGGATTAGATTAGCTACTTACCTCCTTTGCTTTGTCTAAATTCCCATTTTTCTTCTCCATATCAGCATACTTCTTCCAGTATCCATAGCAGTATGGGTATCGACTAAAAAATTCTGTGAATGCCTTCCTGGCTGGTTCAAGATGACCCTGTTGCAACAAAACACATTTTTTGCTAATTAACATTAATCTTTAATTTCATTTTAATACAACAACAAAATTAAAAACTAATGACAGAGTATTGCTGTAAGTGGATACTAATTGCTGTAAGTGAATACTTACCCCAGTTTCTACAAAATGCAGAAAATAGCTCCAAGACGTAAAGTCACTTGGGTTTTTGTTTACGGCTTTCCAGTGATGTTCCAGCTCTTGAGAAATCTTGTCACTTTTTATTTTAGCATCTCTCTCTTTTTTTGTCATTGTATCATTAGGTTTTTCATCCTTAATTTCCTGCTTGTCTTCTTTTTCATCTGATTTTTCCTCCTTAATTTCTGTTTTATCACCTGGTTTTGCCTCTGTTTCTTTATCATTGTCCTTATTCTTTTCATCTACTACTTCCTGTTTAGCAGATTCACCCTCATCTTTCATATCAACATCCTTACTTTCTTCTTTTACTTCAGGTTTTGCTACTTCCATTTCTGCCTCTTTTCCAGTTGTTTCCTCTTTCTTTTTAGGTGTTTCCTCTTCCTTTACAGCTTCCATATTCTGAACCTCACTGTCATCAGCACCTTCACTTTTTATATTTTCCTTGTTAGTGGTTGTCTGCTCCACCACAACACTCTTTGCAGTATCTTCTGCAACTTGCATAGGTTCCTCCTGCTCAGTTTGCGATACTATAGTACTTGCATTACTTTCTTCACCAGAAGCACCAGCAATTGGTGGATCAATTGTTTCTTCCACTCCAGTAGACTCTAAAAAGTTTTCTAGCTGCTCTTGGAATGGAGGCTCAAGGTCACCATCACCTCCAAAACTTAATTCATCGATTACTATTAGGTTATCACCACCAATTCCATTATCTGGGAAAGTAAAAACGCAACAAAATTACAGTAGTCATGCACATAATCTAATACATACAGGGTTTTTGCCACGGTCTATGTTTACGGATGCCAAACTACAGATAAATTTTACGTTCAAGAGTACCATCAGTCAGCCGACCACCTCTTATGACATGCTGGTGAGAACATAGGTGTACTTTTGTTTGCAAATGTTGTTTTTTATTTTAAAAGCAGCACAATTTAAAACTAGGTAGGCCTAATAATTGTGTAGGTAGGCCATTAGTTACTATACAGTACTACTAATAAAGGTAGGACCAATACAATAATAATGCAAGAGCAGAAGTAAATTCATAAAGCCTAGGCTTCTTCTACTTTTCTAGTTCAGGCCTACCTACCTACGCCTACGCCATCTAATCGAGCGAGTACGCGTGAGGCCCTCTTGCACAAAAAACACACACAGTTCAATTTTTATGCCTGGCCTACTCATACTAATCCTAGCAAATATATATTATTATGTTTCAAAATTAATTCAAATTAAATCACAAATATCTTAAGTTCAATTACCTCCAGCTGGATCACTAAATAATTCTTTATCAAATAACGGATTACTTAGATTATTTTCAGACTCCTTATTTTCCATGTTGAATCAGCTGCTCTTTCGAGTCTCGGCTCGGTTCGATTCCTGCGAAAAAGAAATAGCGCAACGCCGCGCCGCGCCATGGCTATAACTTGAGGGCGGACTTCACTCGAGTCTCTTTTTATTTTTTTTTGTGTGTGGATTATTTGTGATTTACGCCCCCTTTAGACAGTTGTTTTTCACTCTCATTTTTCGGCTATCGATTAGGCCTAGACAGTAGAGAGTTTGTGATGACTGTTTTCAAGCTGTTTTCTACATTTAAAGTTTTATTTATAAAAATTAATTGAAAATCTTTCATAATGGGTTTTGGTAATCTGTTGGTGTTAAGCCAAGTTTGTGGATTTGTTTTATTACTTTTACTTTCCCTGTTTGTCTTACCGCCTATGTTTTCATACAATCAGGCATTCGAAGGGAAATGTCTGCTGTTCGCTTCAGGACATTACGACTCCAACAACACCACTGGGTTATCATTTTATGTGGATAATTGGGGTGCATCAGGTTACTGCAATTTTACTATATTCATTGGTGTTTGCCAGATAATTCTCTCATTTGTGCAGATTGTTCGGTTATCAATACATCTAGCAAATGACACGGACAGGTAAAAAATGTGTTAGTGGATACATATTAATATTAATTAATACAGTAATTAATATTAAAATATATATTTTATTTTTAAACAAAAATTCCTACTTCACTTGGTGTTGTGTCAGTCACTTTTTTCAGACCCTCTATAGTACCCCATATTTACACTTACGATTTAGAGGCCGGGGGATCTTACGAAACACCACCAGATACCTACCAGAGAAACAAATCCTACCAGAGAGAAGCCACCTGCTTGGAATTGATTATGAATGGTATATTACAAATTTCAAGCTTAATTCTTTCAGAAATTGAAGTAACCTTCACAAGGTTAGGACTGCTCTGAGCCTGACATACTGTACAGTACAATATTACCAAATATTATTTCATTCAGCATTAGGGAAATAAATTCCTACTACAAAAATGCTTTGAATGGATATTTAATGACATTGATGATTTTTGTTTACAGTTCATTTATTGGAGTTTTTCTGACAACATTATCAACCTTGATGTTTGCCTTCCTGGTCATGATCTGTTGCCTTATCGTTACCATCGGTTTCATGAGTTGGTGCAATTCGGTCACTTCTGACAATTTTGTAAGATCGTAAGTTAACGCCAAGTAATAAAACAAGACACTCGGTCTACACACCCATTAGGTCAATATTCATACAACTCGGTAAAGCTAGAAATCACTGAATAAAGTATTCTCTTTATTTTAGCCTGGAATCGCCCAATGGTATACAGTACTATCTAATTTACCCATAATCTTGATTAATGTGGGTTCTTTTAAATATATATATAAATAATATGCAATTTTAAACTCAACCCAATCTAATTTAAATTTCATGTTAGCATATTGATTAACAGTATGACTTTGTGTATGTAGGTGTGAAATGGTAGGATATGCCAACATTTGGAAACATGCACATATTGATGCATCTAAGTTTAGCATTCAGTTTGGAATAACACTGGTAAGTGGCATTATTATTAGGATTAGTTACTAGTTTTGGCCAAACCCATTCCCTTAAAATGGACCTGAAATGGAATTTCGATTTTCAAGAAATTCACACATGTTATTTAAATGTATCAAATTAACACAAACCCATACAAATAAAAACAAAATGTATAGTATTTTGAGTAAAAACGAAATTTTAAGATACCATGGTAAATTAGCGAAAATTACTCACGGCATTGCAATATTCTATTTCAACGGCCGTCGGAAGCCTCTATATTCACGACGTCACATATACACACGATGATATCGAGAGCGTGTATGCCGCCCGATAGTCAGTGAATGAACGACGGCCTGGAAAGATACGCGAAGCGTTGACACTAATACTAATTTATTCAATATCTAATGTTGTTGAAATATAGGTCCCTAAAATGTACTTCGTTTGTTCTAAAACCCGAATTTAGAAGGCCTACCTCCCAAACCTTTACTAGGCCTAGGCCCCCAATCCATTGCACGGAGTCGATCCACCACCCACATCATGCGGCGAGGCTCCGTTTCATGTGCATCCAAGGACCAAAGCGATATCAACAACTTGCTGCGCTCTATGTCAAGCCAAAGTAAAATACTGTATGAATAAAATTCGTTTTCGAACTGCCTGATTCGTGACAAATAAAACATTTTTAATGTTGTGAATATTTTAGTGAATAATTGTGCAATGTTGCCACCTATACTAAAAGATAATAATAATAATAATCAAATAAAGAACAGTGCAGATAGGTTTTACTTTAGTATATTATAATGTAAATTTTTCGTTTTTTTAAATAAAAGTGCAATTGTATTTTCCAAAATTGTGTATATATTTTAAGATTCTTAATATTTTAAATTTTAGTGAATAATTGTGAAATTTTGTAATTGTATATTCCGAATTTATTTTTGTAGTTTTTATAGATTTCATTTCAATATTTTTTATTGTAATACAAACGTTATTAGCTATGTGCTATTGTTTTTGTAATTTTATATATACCGTAATAAATAAAAAATAAAATAAATTATCATCTCATATTACTAATTTAATTCTGCTAAACTAAAAACTAAAGAAACTAGCACATTATTTTTAGCAGTATAAATTACGAACGATACAAAATACACGAACGGAAAATATGGATACGCATCATTGCGCACGGAGCTGTATCCCGGACAACGTTGCCAGGCCAACTTCGGTATTGCCAGAAAAAAAACGTTGATTTTAAGATTTTAAATTGTCATTTACTCGATGAATAACTGTTTATACGGTAATAATTTTATCTAAAAAAATTCTAAATACGTTTCTGCAAATGCACAAGCATTTTTTAGAAAATACTCCATAGATTTCAAGAGTTATAGCCAAAAAACTGCAAATTGTCCATTGGAGGGATAGGAATATATTCGCAAAGTGACGTCACCCGCGAATTTTTTTGATTTTCAAATGGGGCTTTCCCCAAAAGGGCCAATTTATATTTTGTACCAATATACATTCTAGCAACACCTAATAGCCCCCAAAACATCATTCTAAAATGAAAAAAATCGAAAATCCATTTCAGGTCCATTTTAACTAAAGCCAATGCTCCCAAAGATGTCTACTTCTCTAGTACAAAAATTGAATAATAAAACATGTGTTTGATCTGCATATAGTTTGGTCTGTGGTTCTCCCTGTTTGTTTGGTTTGTGGAGATGGCATTTTCATCAGCTAAACTGTTTCAGTATCACCAACAAGAAGACATTATGAGAAGTTTGATGCGTGAAAGGCAGCGTCTTCTTGGCCAATACCAAGAACCTGAACTCATGTAAGGTCGTACACTTCCATGAACTCATGTGAGGTCGTACACTTCCATGAACTCATGTGAGGTCGTACACTTAACTTCCATGAACTCATGTGAGGTCGTACACTCAACTTCCATGAACTCATGTGAGGTCGTACACTCAACTTCCATGAACTCATGTGAGGTCGTACACTTAACTTCCATGAACTCATGTGAGGTCGTACACTCAACTTCCATGAACTCATGTGAGGTCGTACACTCAACTTCCATACCAACAAATATAATAAAACAACTAATTTACTCAATACAGTGATTGCCTGTATGTTAAAAACGTTACAACTGGGCTTGGAGGGCTAAATTCTAATAATGCCATGGTTGTTACCATTAGCAATATTTTATTATTATTTTACTGTACAATATACATTATACATGTCCACTGTATTGTTAGTACTGTACATTAATAATTCATAGCAAGTTAGTACATATAATTAACTAGCAAGTATACCCGCCCCAGGGCGGGTTTCAAAATTAGTTTAAAGCTTTCTCAGTACATAACACCCGACCCCAGTGTCTCCCTATACTCACCAACCTCCAGCCCTCTTCCAATAACACCTCACACTCTTTTTATAAAACAAATACTTCCCAGGACAAATTTCAATTCAACTTTAGGGGTAGGGGTGTACATAGCTATGATAGGTGTATGTTTTAAGTACGTTGTAAACTGTATAAATGAATAGGTGTCATATTGGCTGATAATTAAAATATCTAATTTTGATACTCTCGCCATCCCAACCACAATCAACAAACCTTAACTCCTCCCCTGGACAGTTCAAATGTAGTAACTTTTCCTATTCCAATTCCAATCATATAGACTACTTCATTATGCCAATATTTTCGCTCCTTCTCCTCCCCTCCAAACACACCCCAGGTACTGGGTGATGTGTTTAAGACGATTCCAGTACAAATTATGTTAGCCAGCACTCCCAATCCATAATCCCTCAGAAGCAGTTTTCAAAAGTTTTTAAAACATTCCCAATACAGTTTCGGACATGGTGATAAGCTTACATCCCCACCTCAAACTCCATGCCCCTTCCCAGGGATAATTAAAATACATTATCTAACTACAATTCTGGTCAATTTGATAGCCAACTACCCCTAGCCTAAGCAAAATCCCCACAACCTTCTGAACCTCAACTCCCACACCCTATCTAACCAAATCCCCGGATTTTTGCAATGTCGTTTAAAACCTTCCCAGTACATTTGCTATAATTTTGATACCCTATATCAAAGAATATATATCACAAGAATGAGTATTCCGCGATTTTTGCATGAAAAATTTGTAACAGAGAGCTCCAGAGAGTGATGCCCGCCCTCATAAGGGCGGATGTATACATACTAAATAATAATAAATAAAAATAACTATTTTATAATACATATTTATTAACAAACTAGTGTACATTCACTTTTACAGACAATTATTTACTAACATGCTAAGTTAGTTCACAAAAAAGGCCTAACACAGCAACACCAAAAATCAACGAATCGTTACTCAGCACGGCCTATTCTTTACCATTGCCGTGTACTACTCTACGCCCGGTAAATTAAGTATTGTTTTTATGATATTATTATTATCCTTCGTGAAAACGCGTAAACACCAACACGCCCGGTCACGCTATCGTAGCGCCCGGTTGATAAAGCAAACTGTTTATACGGCAGTTTTTACTAAATAAATTGCATAAAACGAACAATTAATATCCAAATAGTATTTAACATGATGTTGGCATGTAGTTGATAACATTTTTTATATCATGAAAATACTACCAGTGGTCTAGCCTTTGATTATTGAAACCGTCACAAAAAGTTGTATACATCCCAGATACATCCACACTTATGGCGGCGCCCTACCACATGGACAATATTACTGTTACAGGGAAAATCGCGGATTACTCATTCTTGTGATAAATATTCTTTGCCTATATGTATGGTTTCATGCAGAAACAGAAATTTGTATAACGAACAAACATCGAAAATGGACCATTTCGATCCTAGATGGCGGATGATGTTCAAATATAGTAGTAGAACACAGTAACAGTAAAGAACGTGTGTATGTTCACACAGGAAATGGATGTCTGTAATCCAAGAGACCGATACATAGCTGGATATGGTTAAAGTACTTTGCTAAATGTGTAATTGAATAGGTGTCATATTGGTTAATGAATAAAATATGTATATCTATATCTATAATTCCCCAAACGCCTTGCTGAGGATAATTCAAATACTGTAAAACTTTTGTAGTATAATTGTACAATTTGATAGCCTACAACCCCGAGCCCTAGCAAAAATGACATCACAAACTACCCCACACCCACAAAAACCCCAGGAGTCGGGGGAATTTTTTAAATGTAGTTTAAAACCTTCCGGGTACAATTGCCATCATTTTGATACCCCATACGTATGGTTACGTGCAGAAACAGAAATTTGTATAACGAACAAACATTGAAAGTGGGGGTTTTGACCACATTTTGGTCCCTAACTTGGATCCTAGGTGGCAGATGATGTTCAAATATAGCTTAGAACATTTCCGGTACAATTGCGGTCATTTTGATACCCCATATGTAAGATTGCGTGCAGTAACAAAAATTTGTATAACGAACAAACAAACAAACAGACAGACAGACGTACAAACTCTCTCACTTATAATATAGATTAGTAGAAAATTATATATTACCGTGCAGTAGAGGGCTGTGCTTGAATATTATCAGGAAAGTGCAGTATTATTACCATTGTTAATGCCAATTTTCTATTTTGTTTATTTCCCATATTTGTTATTTATTCTTACAGTAACACACTAAGTGAGTGTATCCTTGCCATTTAATTGGTTTATTTCGTATCATGTGACATGTATTATTTTCTCCATTGTTAATGATGATGATGATGACTATTGCATGGTCAGCTTTTTGTGTGACATGGTGAATGATGCAATTCCAACCAGTAATGTGTCTTCGAAATTCAAATTAGCTAAGAATATAACATTATGTGTATACTATTATATGCAAGTTACAAAGCAGTTAGCCTACATTAAGTCTTGCCTTTGAATTATCCAGGTGCCATGATTCTGCATCATGAGATGGTTGTCATAGAAACAAGTATACATTCCATCTTGTTTGATCAACTTTCTGCTAAAACGTCTTTTGTGTGAGTTTCTACATCAACTATATGGTGGTGGTTAAAAGATTTAATAATATATTTGTGCCAGCATTTCAAAAATTGTTAATGGTTATTTGGTTGGAAAATAGAATATATTTAAAAACAAATATAATGCATACATTTATGTAAATTAATTTACAAACTTTGACTCTTATATACATGTCTTTCATATATATTTAATACAATATTCAACATTTTTTAATCATTTTTTTTAGATTTACGGTTTCAGGGACCTTTTTGTAAATAGATTTTTTAAATACATTTTAATTTTTTTTATACAATCAGTACTTAATAATAAACTTGTTAAACGTATATTTATGCATTGTGTCTTGTCTTGTCTTTAATGTGTTCAACTGATAAATAGAGAAAACGCCATTAATGACGTAGTAGCAGTATCTCTATCTATTATTAGCAAGATAAAGAGTTTGGTTTAAAGACCCCTTCCCTGCAATTTTGGACGTTTTTTGGAAAATAATACATATATATCACTTTAAAAACATTAAACCATGTCATTTCTTGTCTTAAATTTACGTTTTATGGTAAATTATGATAAAAAGTGAGAAACAATGCACTACCTAAGTAGCTCGCGGCGATCGACCTCTCGTGGACGGTCTTAGGCCTAGCCTAGCTAGGCTTAGTTTTGTAGGCCTAGCTGGTAAACATCGGTAACGTACGAACATCGTACACGAGCTATATACCTAGCCTGACGTTGTATAGTTGCTGCATTAATTGTCTTTCTATTTTTGCCAGACTCCGTTGATACAAATTGGGGAAAACCCGGTATTTTCGCTGAAAAGTTAGGAGTCTTTCATTTGTTTTGGCCTCACGATCGATCGAAAAGTGGGCGAATTACAGGTGAAAAACAAAAATATCAATCCGCGCGCAATGCATTTTGGGATTTATAGCGGGCCGCTATAATTATTAGAATCGACTTATTTTTCACATTTTTAACCATTTAAAGACGAAAAAAGTTATCGCAATAGGACCATATAGTATTATTTTTACATTAAATATAGTTTGTGATCTTAAATTAGATCTAAAAAACGTAGGGAATGGGGCTTTAAAAGACACATAAATATCCAGGGACCGAAAAAAACAATCCATTATATTTCCGAATTCGATCCAACTCGGCCCTAAACCGTCTCGGCCAAAGTCAAGTCGGCCCCACGTCAAGTCGCCCCAAGTCAACACGGCCCCACCTCAAGTCAACTCGGCCTCACGTCAACTCGGCCAAAAACTAATAATCCGTCAACTCGGCCTCTACAAACTATGGAACGCAAAAAGTGCTAATATAGTAGTTATTATAATGGCAAGATAAATAAAACATCACAGTACGGTTAGGACTAGGGCCTACATAATAGACGAAATAAAACGAAAAATTCAATATAAATTACACACACACTGCGCCCGCGATTTTTTTTTTCGTACATAAGTTGGGGACCCCTCATGAAACGTCACAAAATAAACATGAATAATTCATCAGTTAAATTTGTTGTTCCGTGTGCACCCAAGCGTATAGCAACAAGAAGTGATTACACAACTGCGATACGATACTTTCTACAGAGTAGGCCTAGGATTCTAAGTCAATTCACGTGATTGCCTTCGCGCACTCTTCTTCACACAAAATGTGTCGAGTCGAGGCTAATCGACAGCTAGGCAAGACATTAAACCAATTAAACTAAGTAGTAATTCATTGGACATAGCCCAAAGAAAGCTTAGACCCACAAGAATAAAGAATGTGTATAATTTATGTAGGCCTACTGTATTTTTTTAATTCTGCTATTTTATTATCAAACAATATGCATGATGTACTCAAAGGAACTTTAAAAATGCGCGTATATGAACACATGAGATGGGAAGATTTGACCCACGAGAATAAAAAATGTATTTTTGTGTAATTTATTGTTTAATTTTGCTGACTTATTACTCGGATTGTGTCATACCAAAGATAACTATCTTTGGTCATACCTAACAGTAACACCGTCACACGTCACACACACCCACAGCTACTACTAGAATAGACATGGGTTTAGAGACTAATAATTAGGCCTAATAGTATTAATAGAAACTATAATTTTAACACTTAATTCTTTAGTAATAAATTATATTAAAAACACCATAAACTAAAGGCTGATTATTTCGACAATCGACACAAAACGCCGCTATCTTCTATGAAATCGCACGCCGCAACAACAGCGGAGATAGGCCTAGAATCGTACCGCACTTGTGTAATCCCTTCTTGTTGCTATACGCTTGGGTGCACACGGAACAAGAAAATTTAACTGATGAATTTCATGTTTATTTTGTGACGTTTCATGAGGGGGTCCCCAACTTATGTACGAAAAAAAAAATCGCGGCCCGACGCGCCCGATCACAACGTCACTAAGTGACTTTCCGCCCCTGGACCAATCGCTCGCTAATAGGGCTAGGCCTCGGACTCGTATAAAAGCTATTATAATAGTTATGATAAATATTCCTCAACTAAAATGTATACTGTGATAAATAAACAAGTAATAATATACGTTGTATTGGAATGTATTTATTTATATGAATTCTTATACGCGGACAATTATAAACATCGCGTATATCGTTCGCTATAAATAAATTCATAAACACGATGACGATGTGTTTACAAAATGGCGGTTTCGCTAGTTTTCGATGGAACAAATAGTGGTACCTTTAGTTTGAATAGTCGGAGCTGCATCCCAACCACCGAATTTTGTATCTTAATATCGTATTCTGTAGATTATTAATTTTTCTAACAGGGATTTTAAATTCAGGACTGTTCAATTTTTCTAAATATTTTATTTTAATGATTTTCTAGGGTACAATTTCTGAAAAAAGACATTGGTTGATTTTGCCGTTAAATTACAGATTATCGTTTTGTTCAAATACATTTAATTTTACATGACAATATATTAAAACCATTTATGAATTTATTTCACTAACAACATTTTTCCGATAATCAACTAAATTTACAAATATTGTGTTTTTCCAACACCCTAAAATTTAGCCATTTTGAACTAAATTAGAAAAGTAGGGCGCCCTCTCCGAGTCGAAATTTGACACGATTTGTCGACTGGCTGTCCCACTGCAATATGACACCTATTCATTTACACATTTAGCAAAGTACTTTACCCATGTCCATGGGGTGGGGATGGTGATATTTTTTTACGCTCAACGAAACTGCCAGCTAGCCAGAATACTGTTTTCTGATTGGATGTTGATGTCACGTGAGATTTTTAAATCACTCACGCATGCAGTTAGTTCGCCTCTCTCAGTAGGTAATTCCTCCTCGCACTCTCCGACCGGTTGCGACTCGCACTAGGCTGCATGCTAGCAATTTACGTGTTGTAGGAATCGTACATTTCAACTACTAGTACTAGCTCCTTGCACGGGTGGCGCGCACGCGAAGGTGGTGGTGTCTCGAAAACAGAGACGGCTTAGGTCCATCTCGGCCGCCGGTTACAGAACGCGATATTGTATGGAATGTCCAAAAGTGCCTGTTATGATAGTGTAATAGTGACGACGTGGAATTACAGTCGAAGCGGCTGCTTGTTCAATAACGGTAATCTGTATGGAACGCCCTGTGCGCTTTGATTGTCGTTGTTTTGTAATCTTCGATATAAATGCAATACTGTATGAAGATTCGATAGTATGTAAATGAGATATAAAGATTCGGCAATACCGTACGTAAATTATTAATGCAATACTGTATAAAGATTCGATAGTATGTAAATGAGATATTAAGATTCGGCAATACCGTACGTAAATTATTAATGCAATACTGCATAAAGATTCGATAGTATGTAAATGAAATAAGGATAATATTAAGTTTATAATGATTATTGTTGAGGCACATCACGTGTATATTTTATTTCTAATGTTTAAAATAGTTTTTAGTAAAATGATCATTATATGCGAGTTACTGAAATAAACCCCCGAATAAGCCATATTGGAGATGCGCCTTCTATGATCGTGCAGCTGTTTCTCGTAACAATACGTTATTTTGCTGACGGGGTTTCCCCTTTAAAAAAAAAAACGCACTTGTTAGTGTGTCAAATCATGTCCATGGCCAGGTAAAGATGACGTCTATTACTAATAACCATACGTTTGAAACGTCTATAGGAGGCTTCTTGCACGTGTTTTTGTGAAACGATCCAATGAGCTATGCTCGACGCGATTATGAGATCATGTTCCGAATATGAGCACTGTTTCTATAATTTGACAGTAGGATTTATATATAATTTACGTATATACGTCGACGATACTATAGATTTTAATTTGAAAAATCTTTTATTTCTTCATTTATAATAATCATTTAATGTAAATAATTAAGTAAGTGCAACTTAGTGTCTCACATTCATACGCCGTTCGTAAATCTAAATGTTTAAATATCAGTACCTCTTTTTGAGAATCGTGTCCACCTTATTATCCATACATTATTATCTATCATTAATTTTACATCATAGTCCTACTGTAGGGCCGGTAGATTGATTTATAACGGCATAGTATCTACATATTTTATTATTATCCCAAAACCATGCTCACTTCAAAGTGGCGGATATCGAATGCAAAAATCATCATCCATGCATCATCTTCCTTTATTGCATAAACCTCCTAAGCCACCCCTAAGCTGGTATAGAACGAGTTTCGTAACTTAACTGTGATTAAAAAATACGCAATAGGCGCGTCTACTTGTTTAACTATTACATTATTATTTATTATTTTCAAAACTTTAAACAGTGGCATGCCAATCTTTTCAAAAACTCAATATTCAACTAGATTTAATTCGTCACTATGACGAATTATAGGTTATATGCATTGATTTAAATCAAGATAATTGATTTTTAAAAGATATATTGATTGATTGATTTTCTCAGAATCTTTAATTATTTATAATATATGATAGGACCTTGCTAACGCGAACACCATAGCCGGTATCACAATCCGATCAAAGATCCATATGCGTATAATGTCATAAACCACATTTGTTGTTACATAATAATAAAGACATAAGTTAATTTTTATCTAGATTTCATTATAAATCATGTGTATAATCTATACACTAAGAAATAAATTTGAACAAACAATACGGATAATAAAAAAAAAAATCTTATTTCGTTTCCCAAGGTGAGACTCGATCTCGGTACCTTGAATGCCATAGACACGAGCACGGACCACCGAGCCGTACACAACTGACTAAAAGTTGTAGACAAATTCCTCCGTGTATTTACTATGCAGTAACCACTTTGATGCAAATAGATTATTACATACCGAAATGAATTATAATTTTTTACTATGATGACATCTTTAAAATGTATACAAATGATGCACTGTCAAACTACATACTTTTAACTTTAATATATGAATTTTTGAAGGAAGAAAGTTAATGTTAAGTTTGTTATTTTGGCATAAGAAAATGTCATAATTTGTTTGATTGTCGAAATTATTTTTTTAAAATTTAATATGCAATTAATGATGACTTAATCAACTTTTGTTCTCTTTATTTGATAATAAATCATACATATGATACATACACTTCAAGAAAATGAAATAAAAAATAGGTGTTCCCCTGCATTCTGACGATATATATTAATTTTAAAATTTAGCATATTTTCACCATTTTGTTAACTTATACGTGCGTAGCCAGTCACTTTTGACGTGCTCGTATAACGCAATTTCGAGTTGAAACCTGAATCAAATATGATGATATTATTAAAGAAAGATTGTAAAACAGAAATCGGGCAAAAAGAGTGCGCATTAACGTTTAACGCGCAGTGCGCGTGCAAAAATCTGCGCACTCATGGCATTTTTTTAAACGCTTAAAATTGCCTGAAACGTACTCTAATTTCATCGAAAATAAATTTTGACAATTTTGAACATTTTAAGCGCGCGTACGCAAGCGTTATATGCGCTACGCACGTAATTTCATTGCCATATGATGAAATATGACCTGAAATTTATGAGTACCAAATTTTGTTTAATTGTGATTCATGCTTGTGAAGATATGATTACAAACGTGATTTCGTAAAATCGCGCGTAGACCGCGTAATTTTTGATTACGCATCGTGAAAATATAACGACATCGATTCCTGGCCATGAGGAATATACTCTGAAAACTTGACTTAGCTAGATTAAACTGATGCCAAGATAATGCACGGACAAAATAGTGCTAAGGAAAGAATAAATAAATAAATAAATAAATAAATAAAGATTTTGACAGAATCAAGAGGTTATATGCATATCATGCATATAACCTAATAAAACAAAAACAAAACATTTTTAAAACGATTTTTTAAAAGAACACATTACACTTCATTAAAACCTGTAAGATAAAATGAAAACACAAATTATTTATAAATAATGAGATAATATTTATATTTACTGTACTTAAAAAATAACGATTGAGGTTAAAAATAATGTCAAATAGTAGGCCTATTATTAGAAATTCTAATGAGCGTTTTCATTAAAAATTTATCTAATTCGCCATATACAAATTAGCGCGACCAAAATAAAACGCGACCGATATCAAACGTAACTAATATGATAAACCGATTTCATCTGACACCTTTAGGGGTATCACAAATAATATTTTTTTAAAGTTAAAAAAGCATTTATTAAAACAATAATTAAAAGTTAATTAATGAATTTATTAATTAGTATACATGTAGAATACGTGCGTATGCGCTGCATTACATTTTAATTACTCACAATACAAGCATCGGTGGCGTGCCATACAATTCGGCTTTTTAATCTGGCGGCCGAGATTGTCGGCGGCCGAGATTGATCTAACCCACAGAGACTCCCGGTCCCACTAAAACGTCTCGATATTAAGTCAGTCGCGTGATGATTTTGCGGAAACCAGCAGGCAGCGACGGTACAATATCCTCCTCGCCCTAACGTATGTGTAAGAAATGAAATAGGTTTAAGTTGCATATAATTATATATATTATAGTCTTTACTAGCCAAATAGGTCAGGGTATTACGTGTACTACCACTCTAGGCCTAGACTAGAGGATCGACTAGAGTTCTACTAGCCTAGCTTAGCTAGATACTAGGCCTACCGATTCCGGGACGATTCGCTCCCGAGACGATTCGGCCCGGGACTATTCGGCCCACTTTTGGTGGGACGATTCGGCCCACTTTGTGGGCCGAAACGTCTCACTTTAGACCAAATTCATATTCATTTTTTTGGTATTTATCAAGTTTTTAAAGGTGTTTAACAATCCGTATTTTATTGATATTGACAATGTTGATATAATATATATAATAAATTACTAAAAAAATGTAATTTTATATTCAATTTATTACTTCAAAACCTTATTTATTCGCCGTGGTTAGGATTCCGCCACCGGAACTCAACTGCCAACCGTTAGGGAATCCGACACGCTATTGCGCATGCCCAGAGCGCCGGTAATCGGTGAATCGACTCAACAGCGATGGATCATTTCATAGCTCCGCCACGGCGAACTAGCGTAGATGCCTACTAATAACGGGATCCACTAATAGTAAATACTAGGCTAGGCCTACCAGCTAGACGTGACCAGTGGGCCTATTTATTTTGTAATTAAAAAGTGGTTGCTTCATTCATATATAAACTTCATATAGGGCCTTGTCACGCCAAATGAGGTACCACTGCCAAATGAGGTACCGCACTTAATTTGGCGTCTAAGGCGCCAAATTAGGTACTATTGCAAAATGAAGTTCTATTGTAATTTTGTAAAATACAGTTTATATAAAACAAACATATTTAAGCCAGTATTAAACTACAATATGTATTCTGTGTTGTTACGCCTGTAAGCTATTAGTAATTACATTAAATTAAATATAAAGCAGAAAATAGTTATCCTTTTTTGATTTTCGTCGAATAGATCAAAGCGGAAGTGCTTCGGTCATGGTCCGCAAATTATATGATACGCCTTGTGTGTTTTTACTGCTTTTAGTTGAATCACCGCGTGTACAGTTAAAACCAATAGATTGTGCTGCAGTGCAGATTGTCTGTACAGTAATGTGGGCTGTCTGCTTGGGGGTCTGTCTATCAAGGTACAACATTTCGACGAAGCCAATTTAATATTTTCATTTTGTTTTAATATCTGTAGAATGCGTCGTCATAATACTGTAGGCCTATATACCGTAATCAGGCGGTATTATTAAGGCTAGCTCACGTACAGCAGAATTCACGTAGAATTATGTGGTGTTGTTGCTTGATTGTAAATTGCCCAGATTCTTCATTAGAAAAGAACTGATCAATTTGAATTGAATTAAGGTTAATTCTAGAACTGATATTAAGGAGTCTTTAGAATAGATATTAAGATGTCCTCTATAAACGGAGTCCTCACAAACTCATATAAGAGGTCCTCTTGTAAAATCAGGTTCCCGTCGAATTTATTTTAGATAAGTAACTAAATTATCATGGATTTCGTACCCACCATTCCATCGATAGCTTTTTTTTTCTCTTTTGTGGCGCAAACACCACTTTTATCCACATTCATATATTATCTCATGTCATTACATAAAATCATATTATTTAACACATTTGTTAATTCCCAATGTCGTTACAATTCATCAGTAACATTTTTACATTTATGAATTCCGTATTGCCTCCTATTTTCATTAATGTTCTTCGTTTTAAAATATTTTACACATAAAGAATTTGTGAGATTTTCAATTGTTTGTTTTAATTTTACAACCCGGATTATACAATGTATTTATATACAAGATAAAACGAATTAAAGATAAAACGAATTAAATCAGATCAGCACCACCTGTAACTCATATCACAGTGAATTCCTTTTCTGATAATCGAGCAAATTAGAATTTATATTAACATAATAGTATTTCTTAAAGCTACCCATTTTTCTATACTTGTTTCTTTATTGTTATATCTTTCACATTCAATGTTAAGCATATTGCTTTCCTTTTGAATGAATTCCATAAAGATTTACCCACTGGCTTATTTAATGCTGATTTATTCTATAAATAGTGAAGCGCCTAGATCTTCTCCGTAAGGCTAACCTCCATGACAACATTGAATCTGCTTGGTCCATAGACGGTAACATTTACTGTCTATTGAAGAAAAACAAACAGAAAGTCATCGTCAAATCTGAATCTGATCTCCTCCGCCTTCTGTGAAATGTATCAACTAAGAGATAAGTACTGTACTTTCCTCTGTTCTTAATCAAATTATCTCATCAAATTAACTACTGCATCCAGTCTAATTGTTGCTGAACATTGAGACGATTCGTAATCATTTAATTGAGCATTATTTTCAATAATTCTTAACTATTTAACTTATCATCGTTTTTGCTTGAACACATCTTAACTATACGCTGTTGCCATTCCTTACAATTAACTATACCGCTATTGCCATATTGCTGCTTAATTATTTTATGACATTCTCAAATTTCATGCAACATAATAATTATGTAATAATGGCTTTCAATTATCAGTAACTGATTGCCTAACTAATTACACTGTTTGATTTTTCTCTGTAACTATTTCTGTTTCCACATTTCATTTACTATTGAACTTTTTTACCTTCAAAATAAATGAATTTATTTTCTCTTTTTCATCTATTTTTGAATACCTAACTTTTAACTCATATTTTTCTGCAATTATTGATTCTTGATTGAATTGTTTCAATCACAAATGTGGTGTATATTATCTACATACTTCAATTGCTTTTTATATTGATTTATATTGATTTTTATTTTTATTTTATTATATTATACATTTTTTATGTCTTCTGACCCAAACTTTGACCGACTATCTAACAATTTTTTTTCCCATTTTTCCAACAGATCTGATAATTTTACTACAAATGTGGATCCGGATACTCACTTTTTTTTTAATGACCAAAACCTCTCTAAATATTACAATCCCAGTCAGTTCCCGACCAATATTAAATCTCACGAATGCTTTTCCACTATCCATTTTAACTCAAGAAGCATTTTAAAAAATCTTGACCAAATCAAACAACTTCTTGAAATAGTTAATCACCAATTTGATATTATTGGTGTTAGCGAAACATGGCTCAAACATGACAACCCTTTAGTCCAGCTTCCCAATTATCATTTTGTTTCCAACCACAGAACTCATAAAGACGGTGGTGGGGTTGCCTTATATATCCGTGATGGCCTTGAATTTTTCCTTAGAAATGATCTAACTCTGCAACCCTCTACTTCTGAATCCATCTTTATTGAAATTGTTAGACCCAACCTTAAAAATATTCTTGTTGGAACCATTTATAGACCGCCTTCACTTGACCCTAAACAATTTACTAATGAACTAGCTCGTTCATCTTTTCTTCTATTAATTCCAACCTTCCCAAACATCTCTGTTCCATGTTCACTCCAAATTCTTCAATTCATTATCATAATACCCGTATTTGTTCAAAATTACATATTCCAACCCATAAAACCAACCACTTTCAACACAACATTAGGTATTCCGGACCCACTTTTTGGAACGATCTGCCACTCCCCATCTTAAACTCTGTTTCTAGTAAATCATTTTTATCTAAACTTAAAAGTCACCTTATTGCCAAATATTAACTTTTCCTCGGTCAATTTTTTTTTATTTATTTTTTTATTTTATATTTTTTTTTTATTTTTTATAAATTGTCATTGTCTGTGTCTGTAATAGGTACGTCCTCCACAAGATGTGTTTTTCATCTTTCTGGGCGTGTACCTTCTTCTTTCGAATTTTGTTTACATATTTATTGATCACTGAAATCTATTTTGTATATGAAAGGAGAAAATAAATGTTGCTTTGAATTGAATTGAATTGAATTGAAGGCTGCAAATGTGTATATATAGGCCTAATCTACTATTATTCCATCGATATAGCTAATTAAATTACTGTATGTCAATAAATAAAAAATATTAACTTGCAGTAGCGTCCCACTCTCATCACCCCACAAAGTATAAAAGTGCATGCATGTTCCATATTATGTACGACGTATGAATTGATGGAACGAACAATCGAGATGAAAATAACGCATGCAATCTCCATTGCAAAATTAGGTTCCATTTAAGTATAAATTCTAATATTCCCGACCTCAAAATAATTAGTGTTATAACTACGGTAACTGTATTTAGCTTCCTAGAATTTCGTCCACCCCTCCGAACATGTTTTCAACATCGTATGAACAAACAAGGTGACCGACTTCATTGCAAAATTAGGTTCCATTGCATTATTGCGAATTTAAGGTTGTTTCCGACTTCGAAGTAATACTTACTTAGAATTTTGCTCACCACCCCATTCCCATCCAAACTTGTTTCCCACATCGTAATATGAACAAACTACTTTATTGGACGACTTTATTGCAAAATTACGTTCAATTATTTGCGAATTCACGTTGTGTAATTCCCAACCTTAAAATAACTGTATCATGTATTTAGCTTGCTTAGAATTTCGCTCACCACATTCCCATCCAAACTGTTTCTCACATCCATATGAACAAATGAGATGACAACTTCATTGCACAATTATGATCCATTATTGCGTATTTATGTTCAAATGTTTCCGACATCAAGGTAAAAAGTACCAGCTGAATAAAATATCTAACATATTGCAAAATTAGTCTCTATTATTGGGAATGTTTCCGACATCAAATATTGTTAAAACTTGATGAAAATGCTTAACTAATTAGGTGCCATTATTTATTTATTGTGATATGCATGTTCAACTGTTACATTCTATTACGGTACGTGACATGAAAAGATTGATAACAAAAGAGAACAAGGCAATATCTCATCTTTTAATATTTAGATAATGGAACCAAATTTTGCAATAAAGACTTTATTGCAAAATTTGGTTCCATTATCTAAATGTTTCCGACCTTATGAGTTATTGTTTTGATGAAACAATTTGATGAATTTCCCCTCGACTACCTTTAGGCCTACCATCCCTTATTTATTTATTATAGGTCACACACACATGTGTAACAAATGAGATGATGAAATTATAACGAATATCCAACTAACAATTTGCGACTTAGGTTCGCCATAGTATTGCGAATTTATGTTTTAATGTTTCAGACATCAAAGGAAATATAGTGTTATACTGTAGGTATAATAAGTGACAAAAATGTGATCATGTAACTAATATTTTTAAAGAACTTATAAATAAAAAACATAGGCCTAAATAACATTGGTCATATACATTTAAAAAAACGGAATTGATTAAATAGTAAGCAATGTTAAAAAAAAAAAAAATATATAATAATCAGTAGAATAACAGGATACATTCATATTCAACGAATAATCATTTTAATTTGAAAACATAAACATAGAAATTCATAAAACCGAACAAAATAATAACGGGAATAATGTACCGACGAAAGGAACGTCAAATCAAAATATTACTAGAAAATAATGCAGCAATAGCGTCCCATAACTCAAACACTAAACGCTTTAGCGCCAAAGGCAAATTGTCCCAGACCATGTCCGCATAACATGCAGACGTGACTTCAGACACTTTCCTTTGGCGCTAAAACGAGTAGTCTTCTTTTCCAGCTGCTTAGAAAGGGGTCGGTAGGCTTCCCATCATGCATTTCGAGTTTTCTAGATTTTTCGATGAACGTTTTTTACACTAAAATAGTAAATTTTCGTCGTATGTTTCAGTTATAATGGTTTAATTTCATACAATGAGTAAAGGTTATTAGGTTAGAAATACTCCGGTTAATAATTTTCAGTTTGTGTTTATTTGGAAATAAGTAATATCAATATTTATAACACGATTAGCTCGCCAGAAACGTGCTGCCAAATTAAGTGACCTAGCCTTGTGCGATACAGGCCACGCGAACCTCATTTGGCAATGTCACTTCATTTGGCGTTACAGGCCTAATTATGAATTATATAATTACATGAGTTGACTAGTTTTATGATTTTTCAAGTACAAAATAAAAGATTTCATATAACGCATTATAACTGTACATAACATGCAATCACAAGTTAATTTATTGACGGCAGCCACCGCGTGGATGTGAAAAAACTGTTCGGGAAGTCGGGGTCGCAACGC
This sequence comes from Antedon mediterranea, assembly GCF_964355755.1. Lineage (NCBI taxonomy): Eukaryota > Metazoa > Echinodermata > Crinoidea > Comatulida > Antedonidae > Antedon > Antedon mediterranea. Next base: position 8,022,592 of record NC_092679.1, on the reverse strand, counting down.
TAAATACAGCATTACGATTCTTACGGTAGATAGATATACCGATTCTTATTAATATCATAATAATTATTTTAACGCGTGGCGCCTGGCGTATTCGTATTTTAATTATTAATTCATGTATGGCCTAGGCCAAGTTTAATCCATCGCTCTCTCGCTCGCGCAACGACTAACTAGGCTACAGATACAGTAAATCCTAACACTCCGACTCTCAGCAGTGGTAGTGTGGTGTGCAGTGTGGCACAAGCTATAATTATTCACTTCCCAGAGCTCTGAGCATGCGCAATAGCGTGTCGGATTCCCTAACGGTGGGCAGTTGAGTTCCGGTGCCGGAATCCTAACCACGGCGTTATTTATTTCGTGCATTTCGGGCGTAACTTGTTTACGTCGTTCGCGTGACTAAAAAAAATGATCATTTTCGACAATGTTTTTAAAATGTTTGCTTTATTGCATCTTTATCCCTAGTATTACTACCCTATAGTCTCTCTGAGAATAAAGTTTGGGGAAAAAAGCTTATTTTATGCTTATAAAATGCATATCAAACATCAAAGTCGATAAATTTGAGTGGGCCGAATCGTCTCAGGGCCGAATCGTCCCGGGCTGAATAGTCCCGGGCCGAATCGTCCCAGGGCCGAATCGTCTCGGGGCCGAATCGTCCTGTTACCATACTACTGTAACACGAGATGTACAATATGAATTAATTCATTTGAATATTTTATGGATACTACATTAACTTTACAGGTCAACCATGGTTTTACATTAAAATCAGTGACTGTATGATGGTCTTGTTTTTTATTGTTTTGTTTTTTTTCATTAATATTACCGGTACTTAATTTATACTGTATTATCATATATATTATCATTAGTCAATTATTAATTATAGTTATTGTTTTAGTTGGTAGTTAATAGTAACTATATCATATGAATCCTTGTATTTTCAATGTTAATTTTATGTTATCAATATTATTTTTTTTTATTTGATTCTCTTAAAGATTGAGAAGTGGGACACTTCTTTGATAGGTGGGGAATGATGTAACACATGAAAGAATATAAATCTATTAACTGTTTACAAGTTGGTATTTTGTGGAATGTATAATTGCTCTAATGGGAGTTACTATAAACACTTGTTGATGTCCAGTGGTCCAATTTGCCCTAGCTTTCACTGAGGTGAAGGTGATGTGACATCCCTCCCTTAATGACTATTCCTCATCATCAAATAATGTTCCTTTGTTCCAAATAGTCCCCTCCCAGTACATGCATATTAATTAGGACTGTTCCTTAAATATGGAGGTATATTCAGAGCGCCATTTCGACGATCGAGCATTCTCTTCTTCTACAGAGCGCCATTTATGCCTTTATTTACTTCCGAATTAGAAATAGTACTACGGTAACTGCTCCAGTGGACCAAATTTAGCACCGGTGGAGCACAGTGATATAAAATAGAAATAAGTCACTAATTTTAATATCTTTTCGTATGTAAATACACTGTGCTAAAGTGGACACAATTTGGCGCCAGTGAGGAGCACAGTGATATAAAATAGAAATAAGTCACTGAATTTTAATATCTTTTCGTATGTTAATAACACTGTGCTCAAGTGGACCCAATTTGGAGCCATGGGAGCACAATGATATAAAATAAAAATAAATCACTGAATTTTAATATCTTTTCGTATGTTAATACACTGTGCTCAAGTGGACCCAATTTGGAGCCAGGAGAGCACATTGATATAAAATAGAAATAAGTCAATGATTTTTAGTATCTTTTCGTATGTTAATACACTGTGCTCAAGTGGACCCAATTTGGAGGCAGGGGAGCACAGTGATATAAAATAGAAAAAAGTCACTGAATTTGAATATCTTTTCGTATGTTAATACACTGTGCTCAAGTGGACCCAATTTGGAGCCAGGGGAGCACAGTGATATAAAATAGAAAAAAGTCACGGAATTTTAATATCTTTTCGTATGTTAATACACTGTGCTCAAGTGGACCAAATTTGGAACCAGTGGAGCACAGTGATATAAAATAGAAAAAAGTCACTGAATTTTAATATCTTTTCGTATGTTAATACACTGTGCTCAAGTGGACCCAATTTGGAGCCAGTGGAGCACAGTGATGTAAAATAGAATAAAGTCACTGAATTTTGATATCTTTTCATATGTTAATACACTGTGCTCAAGTGGACCCAATTTGGCGCCAGGAGAGCACAGTGATATAAAATAGAAAAAAGTCACTGAATTTTAATATCTTTTCGTATGTTAACACACTGTGCTCAAGTGGACCTAATTTGGCGCCAGGAGAGCACAGTGATATAAAATAGAAATAAGTCATTGAATGTTTATATTATATTTTCGTATGTTAATACACTGTGCTCAACTGGACCCAATTTGGAGCTAGTGGAGCACAGTGATATAAAATAGAAATAAGTCACGGAATTTTAATATCTTTTCGTATGTTAATACACTGTGCTCAAGTGGACCCAACCCAATTTGGAGCTAGGGGAGCACAGTGATATAAAATAGAAATAAGTCACTGAATTTTAATATCTTTTCGTATGTTAATACACTGTGCTCAAGTGGACCCAATTTGGAGCCAGTGGAGCACAGTGATATAAAATAGAAATAAGTCACTGAATTTTAATATCTTTTCGTATGTTAATACACTGTGCTCAAGTGGACACAATTTGGAGCCAGGGGAGCACAGTGATATAAAATAGAAAAAAGTCACTGAATTTTAATATCTTTTCGTATGTTAATACACTGTGCTCAAGTGGACCCAATTTGGAGCCAGTGGAGCACAGTGATATAAGATGGAAAAAGTCACTGAATTTTAATATCTTTTCGTATTTAATATACACTATGCTCAAGTGGACCCGATTTGGAGCCAGGGGAGCACTGTGATATAAAATAGAAATAAGTCACTAATTTTAATATCTTTTTGTATGTAAATACACTGTGCTCAAGTGGACACAATTTGGCGCCAGTGAGGAGCACAGTGATATAAAATAGAAATAAGTCACTGAATTTTAATATCTTTTCGTATGTTAATAACACTGTCCTCAAGTGGACCCAATTTGGAGCCATGGGAGCACAATGATATAAAATAAAAATCACTGAATTTTAATATCTTTTCGTATGTTAATACACTGTGCTCAAGTGGACCCAATTTTGAGCCAGGAGAGCACATTGATATAAAATAGAAATAAGTCAATGATTTTTAGTATCTTTTCGTATGTTAATACACTGTGCTCAAGTGGACCCAATTTGGAGGCAGGGGAGCACAGTGATATAAAATAGAAAAAAGTCACTGAATTTGAATATCTTTTCGTATGTTAATACACTGTGCTCAAGTGGACCCAATTTGGAGCCAGGGGAGCACAGTGATATAAAATAGAAAAAAGTCACTGAATTTTAATATCTTTTCGTATGTTAATACACTGTGCTCAAGTGGACCCAATTTGGAGCCAGTGGAGCACAGTGATATAAAATAGAAATAAGTCTCTGAATTTTAATAGCTTTTCGTATGTTAATACACAGCTCTGTGCTCAAGTGGACACAATTTGGAGCCAGGGGAGCACAGTGATATAAAATAGAAAAAAGTCACTGAATTTTAATATCTTTTCGTATGTTAATACACTGTGCTCAAGTGGACCCAATTTGGAGCCAGTGGAGCACAGTGATATAAAATGGAAAAAGTCACTGAATTTTAATATCTTTTCGTATTTAATATACACTATGCTCAAGTGGACCCGATTTGGAGCCAGGGGAGCACTGTGATATAAAATAGAAATAAGTCACTGAATTTTAATATCTTTTCGTATGTTAATACACTGTGCTTACGTGGACCCAATTTGGCGCGCGCGCCATTGAGCACAGTAATATAAAATAGAAAAAAGTCACTAAATTTTAATATCTTTTCGTCTGTTAATACACTGTGCTCAAGTGGACCCAATTTGGCACCAACGGGAGCACAGGGAAATAGTCACATACAAAAACATCGAGAAAAAATACTTCTGGAATTTAAAAATATTTCAAACTTGGTATATATGTTCAATATCGGTTACTCCATCCGTAAACCAAAAGAAAAAATAGTTTCAAGCCACATCAGTGATTTTAATAACTTGCGTTCGCTTAAGATAATACGTATGAAAAAACATACAATTTCGACACATATTATGTTAAACTCTAATAATGATTTTGACAACAAAAAAAACGGTTAGGAATTCGATTTTTTCCCTATAAATTGAGCAACTTAAATTAAAAATATATATTGAAATCAAGGAGTATTTTTTTTTTTACAAAAGAAATGTTCGTATGTTAATACACTGTGCTCCAGTGGATCCAATTTGGCGCCAGTGGAGCACAGAGAAATAGTCACATACAAAAACTTCTAGAAAAAATATTTATCGAATTCAAAAATATTTCAAACTTGGTATATAAGTTCAATATCGGTTACTCCATCCGTAATGCAAAAGAAAAATTAGTTTCAAGCCACATTAGTGATTTTAATAACTTGCGTTTGTCTAAGATAAATACTTATGAAAGAACATACAATTCCAACACATTTTTTTAAACTTTAGCGATTAAAAAAAAGACATATGTGATTCGTAGTAGGACTGCCACAATTGTTTCTGATTTCTTCATCTTTCTTTACATTTCTCATGACCTACCAATTGGTTTACTGTTATGCTGATATTGAGTAGTACATTTGCACTGTGCCAGGTGACACTAGATTTCCATGGTGATAATTTCCTTCATTATATTTTTTTTTAAATAATTTGTGTTGTTTGATATATAATACACATCATGCCCAGTTTAAATAAACATACGTTATTTCGCAAAGCGTCGTTCCTGATCATGACTTGTGTCTATGGGATTAAATAACCTGCGACTAGAGATATCGCATGTTTGATATTATGGTAGTGTTATGTCCTGTGTTTGTAATTTTATGTTATTTTCCACATATTTGATGTTTATTCCTAATATAATGTCGTACCTGATCATGGCCATATTGAGTTTATGGGTTTAAATAACCGGCGACAAGAGGAACAATTAACTTTTTGTTGTTGAATTTTTTTATTTTTAAATAATTTTTTTTTGTAGAATTTGTATATGTCACTTTATCCCTCATGGTAATCCCTCGTGTTTATGCCTTTGAACATCATAGACATTGTGCCAATTTGTCTTACACCAGCATACATTAAACATACTTCTATTTCGAACTATCTTATTCTGATTCTTAATTTCTCTTACTATTCTGTGGTGGTTCACTATTTTTTTTTACAACAAATTGTATTGCTATATATGTGATTCAAGGCTGATTAATATTTGGAATTTGAATGTGAATTTTTTTTCTAGATGATGTACAATATGAATTAATTCATTTGAATATTTTATGGATACTACATTAACTTTACAGGTCAACCATGGTTTTACATTAATTAAATCAGTGACAGTATGATAGTCTTGTTTTTTATTGTTTTGTTTTTTTTTCATTAATATTACTTAATTTATATTATCATATTAGTCAATTATTAATTATAGTTATTGTTTTAGTTGGTAGTTAATAGTAACTATATCATATGAATCCTTGTATTTTCAATGTTAATTTTATGTTATCAATATTATTTTTTTGATTTGATTCTCTTAAAGATTGAGAAGTGGGACACTTCTTTGATAGGTGGGGAATGATGTAACACACGAGAGAATATAAATCTATTAACTGTTTACAAGTTGGTATTTTGTGGAATGTATAATTGCTCTAATGGGAGTTACTATAAACACTTGTTGATGTCCAGTGGTTCAATTTGCCCGAGCTTAGGTGAAGGTGATGTGACATCCCTCCCTTAATGACTATTCCTCATCATCAAAGAACGTTCCTTTGTTCCAAATAGTCCCCTCCCAGTACATGCATATTAATTAGGACTGTTCCTTAAATATGGATGTACTGGCCAAGAGGGAGAGAGTTAACAAATTTATAAAGAGAGAAGAAAACGTTTATAATACTAATAGAGAGGATAAAACGTTTTACAATATAGGAACATATGTGATATAGCCAGTACATACTGCATTATATTTAGTATTGGAATAAAACTGTTGTCACTGGGCAAAACCATCTACTGTTTGTATATTCTGTGACTGTGTGAAATCCTGCCACTGAGACTCTATGATATAGTAACAGATACAACAACCGTTACACTACCACCAGGCCGCTAGCTAGGCCTAGTAGGCCTAGACCTTCTACGAGGTTCGACGTATGTAGAAATTGTTCAAGGTCAATTCGGCCTCACACGCTAGTCTGTTAGGCCTAGTAACGGTAATAGAAAGCTGTAGTAGAAGAAGTCTAATAAAAAATCAGATATTTTAAATCCAATTGAATAACTAATTTGAATAATGCTGTTGTGTTTTTATGATGCTTCTTTTTAATTTGCGTTAATTTATTCCATTGACCATCATTGATTTTGTTTTATTTCCACCTGTCTTGTTTTTTTTCCACCTGTCTTGTTTTTGTTACCTTGTTTTAAATGTATTTCGATTTAAAAGCCTAAATAAAGAATGAATGAATGATAAGAATATTTTAATTTGTACAAATGTTTTTGCCAACAGATAATATTTAGCGTGAAGGCACTAGACCACACCATGGATATGAACTCGTATAGGAGGTGGACCATTGGTGCATTAAGATCCATCACAGTTGAACCTGTTATGTTTCTCTATATGCTTGGTTCCTTCCTACAATACTCTTCACTGCAACAGTTAATTTACTATAAAGTCTGTATGATACAATACAATGATACAGTTGTTTGTAACAATCTAAGTTTCTACAAAACAGAAGAAAGTTTTGTCCAGAAACAAACATCTCATTGGTTGATATACATCAACATCGCCCTCGCAATACCTACAGTTGTCTCCTCAATGTTTCTTGGACGTTGGTCAGATAAAGTTGGTCGAAAAATGACCATGATAGCTCCAGCAGTGGGTTCAATAATCAATGGTTTAGTGCTTGTATTTTCATCATTCTTTATCTATGCACCTTTAGCGTGGCTATTACTTGGAACTATTTGTTTAGGCCTCAGTGGTGCATATGCCACGTTGACATTCTCCGTGTTTAGTTACCTTGGTGATGTGACAAAAAAAGAATCGAGAACATTGCGTTACAGTCTTCTTGAAGCGATGACATTTCTTGGAAGTTTTCTGGGCCTATTAACATGTGGAATTGTCATAGACCAGCTTGGCTTTCCTGCCGTTTTTATCTATTACATTGTTTGTAATATTTGTGTTATAATGTACATAGTTTTCTTTATAAGCGAATCGGTAAAAGCAAAGGAATTGAACAAATCAGAGGGAACTGCCACTTCACAAATATTTGAGAATCAAAATCTTGATGATGAAGAACAATCAACACAAATTGCTTGTTTAGAATTATTCAGGTTGAATAATGTCAAAGAATCGTTGATTGTTGTTGGAAAGAAAAGACCATTTGAACAAAGAGGACAGTTGGTGATGTTGATTATATGCTTATTTGTTTTCCAACTTGTTGGATCGGGTAAAAAATATAATATTCTATCTGTAAATATATACTGTAATTGTCAAATAATGACGGCATTCAATCCCACAATTCCTATTATATTATTATATTACCTGTATATCAATATTGTTATATTCAACTATGATTCTTCATGAAATTGATTGCATTGTAAATTTATGTTAATTCTTTTCAGGAGAGAATGATACATTCATTTTGTATGTTAAGAAGGACCCATTAGCTTGGTCTGCTACACTTATCAGTAAGTTTGAACTTAAACATTTTAAGCAGATGGATATATATATATTAAAATAAATGGTATAACATATAACTGGTCTGAATTTTGTTTTAGGTTACTATTCAGCTACTAAGAATCTACTTGTAAGCTTAGTCTTACTAACCTGTATTCCTTTGCTGCATTGGTTTAACATTAGCTACAAAGATACCATACTCATCATTATTGGTGTAGTCATGAGAATGGGTGCTTATACACTGTTAGCCTTTTCACGTACCACATGGATGGTGTTTTTAGGTATGTTCATATGGATCTGTAAATTCTTATTCATCTTATCAGGACCCTGTGGTTATAGTTTTTTTTATGCCAATTTTCTTAAAGCCTTGTCTACACAATCAAACTTTATGTGATGTGCCCATATATGGACATGATGATGTCATATCACTACCATATTTGGGAATATCACTACTATATTTGGGCACATCACACTTTTTTGTCAAACTAGTTTGATAGTGTAGACAGAGCTTTAAACTTGCCAATCCTTTTATTTTCAAGTCCCGTTGTTAGCATCAACCTCTGCTATACCAGCTTCAACATCAAGATCCATGATGTCAAAAATTGTAGGACAAAATGAACAAGGTAGAGTTATTTATATGTATTGAGTCTCTGTAGTAACTGATACAGTAAGTAATAATTGCAGGGCCGTAAGCCAGCATGAGGCAGAGCTCACAAATTTTCTCCACACCCCCCAATTTTCCAGCAAAGATTGTCATATTTTATATTAATAATTATATTGAAAGCATCTATGCCTCATCTGTTTTTAACCTCTCGCTATGACATGAATTGGTTGAAATCGTGGCTTAGTTATAAATGGATTCTAAATTTTAATGATTATGATTTTATTTTTACTTTATACAGGCAGCTTATTTTCATTCATGGCATCATTGGAAACTTTGACTGTATCACTGGCATCTGTGATATTTAATGCTTTATATCCAGCAACTTTGATGATTTTAGAAGGTGGATTTGTGTTCATTACCATGGCAATACTACTTGTAATTCCGGTTATTCTTATATGGTAGGTTCTTGTGGTCTTTTTCCATATTATAATTCATTCATAATTTAGTTTTAATTAGAAATTACAGTATTGAAAATGAATAAAATCAGTGTGTTAAGTTTATTAGCATCCAAAATCCTAAGAGGTTGGGTGCGGGGGAGAGAAGTTCTCTCAAATGTTGCTTGAAAACCCCCATTTGGCAGGCCAGTTGCAATAAAATATGACTTTTATGCATTTATTATTTAAGCTGGATACACGAGTTAAACACAATGGAAGCATCATATACAAAGCTGATAGAAGGTAATACTCAAGCAAGTGGAGATATCTGAATGTAAAAAGGTTTGAAAAGAATAATAAATCACAAAACATGATGTTAATCTATGAAAAATATGATTCTCACTGTGGGATAGTGTATA